>NC_141698.1:119727354-120393154 GCF_964263255.1 Lissotriton vulgaris
TTCTTAAAGGATGCATTTAAAAAAGAAAAATGAAACATTTCAGTTTCATTTTTTAAGGGCAGGTAGTGGTCCAAGGGACCACTGCCGTAAAAAATATTTTGCTGACCCCTTCCCGTTTGCGAGTGGTTTACCACCTACTTGAAGTAGGTGGTAAACTGCAAGTGTTTTGCGACTGCAAGTGTTTTGCGACCGCAAATGCAGTCGCAAAACAATAGTACATGGCATTGTGACTCGCTATTAGGAAGGGACACCCCTTCATAATAGCGAAAGTCGCAAACTCTATTTTGCGAGTTAGTGACTCGCAAAATAGCTTTTGTACATGCCTGGACCCTTTTTTGTGGTTGCAAACGGGCTGATCTCCCATTTGCGACCGCAAAAAAGAGTTATACAACTGCCCCAAAACATTCAATAACATTTTTTTTTAACTATGATCTTGTTTAATGAGCATTAGATTGTCTATAACAAAGAAAAGATTAGAAAACTGTACCAACGATTATGTGGATTTTGAAGTTGTCTCAAACAGGTATAGCAGCTCTCAATAAATTACCAAAATAAAAAAAATATATTTTACAAGTTTTTTTTTCCTTTAACATGTCGTGAGTGATGAAATAAGGGTGAAAGTTTTAGAAAGTTCACTTAACTGACGTATTATAGTGTTTTGGGGGGTTTTCATCCTTAGCGCGAGTCTCATTCCAGCTCCCAACTATAATGCCACTTTCATTATGTTTTTTCACTGAATATATCTGTATATACAAATATATATAATATATATGTACGATTTTAAACACATTTTGCTATTGGTTTGTTATGCTACCAATAAATAGCCTTCAGAAACGAAGCTTAACTTGAGCTGCAGATGAATGTCACACGTAGCCCACAATGCACTGCGAGGTCCTCAACTATAGATCATAGCTTTCTGCTGTGCAGTTGCTGTTGTGTGTTAATCGTAACATAACAAACCCAAGTTTATAATACAGTAGCACAAGAATATTTTGCGTAGGGAGCTGACACCTACCAGAATATGTAAAAGAGGATGAGTCCGTGGAATTAAATATTTATAAGGTGACAGTATTAACCCCTTAAGTGCTGCTGACGGACAATGGTCGTCAGCAGCGCTACCTCCCCAGTGCTGCGCACGACCATTGAACGTCCATTCAGCACTAGTTCTAATGGACAGCGCAGCACTGGGGAGAAATGTTACACGCAGCTAAGGTGTTAAGATTATATAACTATTTTATAACGTTGCTTAGTTTAGTTGTAGAAAGAAGAAAAATCATAATAAGACATCAAGCACATGAATCCATTGAACAGTGCATAGCGGTTGTAATCATTCTTGCTGCTAACTGTAAATACAACAACTTTGAAGGCCACATGATCAGAAATAAATATTTTTTTTGCTACTATAGTACAAAAGTACAGGGAAGATTATGCAACTCTTGAACACATTTTTCCAGTTGCCACGAGGAATGAACAATCAATGCAGTCTGCAAGAGTACTGAAATAGCAAGAAGTTGAGGATAGGCATATATCTGCTTTTATAAACTTATTTACCAAGGATTAACTAAAGTTTGCAGAACAGAGATGATACAATTACAGGTCGTAATTTAAAGGCTTTGTAGAATGAGTCAAAGAGGTTTTTAAATGAGGTTAGAATTATCAGTAACTTAAGATAAAGTAATGTCCTGCCTGGAGTAAATAATACAAAACCTGTGGGTTTAAGGGTAACTTTCCCAACATTTGTAAAAATAGAGGTAATCAAAGGGTTTACATTGTGGACAACACTCGAAGCATTGAAGTATATTTGGACAATTTAGCTCAGATGGTTAATAAAGATTGTAACAATAAACCCATGTGCACTTTGATCACAAAAAGTAGAAATATCAACTACATGGTAGTTTCTGGTTCACCTGTTACGATTCTGGATACAGACGTGTTTTAAAAACAGTGGTCTGACATTAAGCTGATGGAATCTGACATAAATTCTTAGGTTTATCAGAAAAATACTATAATTTTGGTTGGGTACTTCAGGGTTACATTTGCATTTAATAATAGGAGCACAATTTGAAAAATATATATGGCAGAAGATGGAGACAATATTGTTAGTAGACAATATCTTTTTTTTTGTAAAATTTTTAGTAGACAATATCTTTGAGTGCTATGCATGAAATTTGACCCCTGCACTGAACACCTGGTCTTTGTGGTGGGATGTTCATAATTCAACAGGAAACGTGTTAGAAACATTTTGTGACATTTTTAGTGATACACTTCACAGTTTAAAAGGGTTCCACAAAAGTCACAGGGGTGAGGAAAATAGGAAACAGACCCTTCCATATACCAGAACAAAACATCTAGAAAACCAGTTTCCTTTACCAAATAAAAAGTTGAAAAAAGTTGAACCAGCAGTATAAGCTTGGTTATCAATAATATGCCCCCAAGTGAGTACTAGTATATTCATTCATAAGCAAAACATTATTTCAGAAATACTCATCAAAAGAGATTGTCTAATTACACAATATATAAACAATAACTCAAATTGAAAAACTCCCAGAATGTCAATCAAGCAGTACAACCACAGAGACATTATGTGATAAAGTCCTTTGTCAATATTAAAAACATAGTGTCTGTTGTATTGCGACCATCGGATGGTTGAAGGAAGTATCAATTGAATTTCCGCATCCTCCTTGGACGGAGTACATCAGTGGACCTAAGGGGAAAATAATCCTTTTGCTTTAAAGAACTCTCACTCACAAGGGGTACGTACACCTTGGTGGTATGCTTCCATCATAGATTTTCCTCCCATTCCGTTGTGAAACGGGGTGTGAGATGCTTAAGAGCCCTTTGTTGGAAAAAGGAATACGGTATTGAGTGGTGGTAGGTTTACTCTTTAAAAATACCTGCATGGTGGCCCTAACGTTTTAATCGGGCGCCAGCAGTATGGTTAAAAGCAGAAAATGTTAGGAAGTCATAATACTGGCATAAATGGTAAATTTAGCATACATATATCAAGCACAACTAAACCAATTGCTTGGTGTCTGTAAATGGGGATATATTTAACCACTTAATAGTGCTTCAATGGTACACGGAGGAGAGGCTTGTCTCTTGTCACATGGACTTCAAGGTTCCCACCTGCCCTACTTGCCTAAAATACCTCAGTCAGTGCCTGCATCTTAACAGAGAGAGATGAAATTTCGGTTGAGGATGGGATACTTTTTAAAAACTTTCAATGTATTTCTCCCACTATGTCGAGGCATGAGTTGGTGTATTACCATTTGTTGGGCACATTGGGAAAACCTTGATCAAAAGGAGGTTTAGGCAAACATTTTGGCAGCTGTCCATGAAGTCAGAAGTTCATATCTTTATTCAATCTAGCAGTGTGTATGCAACAATGCAGATAAAACCATGTAAATGTGTGAGTCTCCGGCAGCCCATTGTCACAACAATGCTGGCATTGCATACATTAGGCACACTCAAGCCTTAATATCACAATTTTATTGCAATTACTGATTACTATTCAAAGTGGTTCAAGTGAAGGTCTGTTGATGAACCAAATACTTACAATAAGTTACAGTTATAATATGTTCCCAAAAGACACCTTCACAACGGAGGGTTTACCAGATGTTCTTATATTCGATAACGCAGTTCAGTTAAGAAAAAAAAGAAGATTTTCTTGACTTCCTTGGGTATGCAACACAAGATAACTTCTCTATACCATCTCCAAACAAATGGTCAGGCAGAGAGGCTAATAGGATAACAAAAGATTGTATCCAGTGGGCCCTTGCCAATGAGGCCCTACAGCCGATGACTTGAGCTCACAGAATCCCTCGAGTCTGACACCTTTGAAACACTCTTCTTTTGGTGAGAGAAAAATTAGCTCCCTCACCACTTTGGGCGAGGGCATGCAAGGCATGCAGTGTGGTTTGTAACAGACAGAAAGTGAAGGAAAACATAATGAAGAATCAGTCAAACACAAAGCGTTATGTTCAGTGGAAATCCTGTTATGAATGTGAGTTACGTGTGGGTGATTTGCTAACAATAAGAAATCCAAACAGAGATTGTAAGGGTGAGTTTAAGTTCTTCAATCCTTGTAATTTTCATGGATAAGAAAAAAATCATTTTGTGCAGAAAAGGGGACGTGATGGAATGTAAATCGCTCCATGAAAGTTCCTAAGGATGCATTATACTCGGATAAGTACATTGAGTGTGATGATGCAACTCAAGTTGGGATGGAAATCAAGATGGGTGCAGTTTTCAAAGTTTTCCCACAAGTGTGACCTAAGGAACAACTTTTTTTAGCCATCCTAGTGGTGGTTGTTCAGGAAACGTAGGGCTAACGTAGGGCTAACAAATAATGGCTGCCAACCTATCTGGGCATACTGACTGTAAAAAAAGGCACGCCTGGTCGGTTATTAATTCGTATAATAAAATAGAACACCAATTCTATCTAACTTCTTCCTTGAACCCAGCAGTAACGGATATATTGCTTAAGCTTTGGTTTGAACATTACCCAACAAAAGATGGTACACCTAGATTGATACAAGTTTTGCAATCACAAAAGTGTACATTATGTGGTTATATTAATGAAACGTTATTGCAAATTGTATGCATTTGCCCCAAATTGTGTCAAGAAAGATTAACACATTTAAAACCAATATTTAACAAACAAGGGGTGAGAACGTGTCGCCAAGCAATAATACTGTGCCTCCGAGGGCGTATCATCAATTTAACAGTTAACTTTGTCAAATGTATCATTACAGCTCAGAAAAAACTGTCTCGGGTCGATGTTGTGGTCATATAATAAGAATTGAAAGCGGCTATGATTCCAACTATATTGTTTTCCCCTATACTGACAATGTAACTTGATAAATTTTATAAAGTATCAGAGGCTCGGGGTAATTTTAAGAAACATGGATGCACTTTATATTTTAAGTACTAAAATCACAACTGGACCAAACATGTGTTACTGTATGCTCAGCTTTTTTTAGGGGCTGTTTAAAAACCTGAGAGGGGACTAAAAGATTATCTATATGGATGGGTTTACTAATATGTATGGTGAATATTAATGAAATGTAATATTTATATTCGGATATGAACAAAATAACTTGTCATGATATTTTATGTATTTCTAACAGTTATAAAGATATGTTAACACTTCCTCATTATCGTTAAGGAATGTAAGAAATTGCCTTATTTTATGAACTCTGTTGTTTTATTGTAATGATTTTAATGAATTGGACAATAAAGAATATATATATAACTTGAATAATAACCTATTTTGACATACGGTGGAAGGCCGGTTAACTTGCCCAAAAAAATAATAGATTTGGTATTAAAATACTCTATTCCTTACCTATTTGCCTGTGTTATTCTGTATGTTCATTACCTTCAATTTATGGAGTTTTTATGTTTCACAGTTTTATTCCTTTGCTTTTCCTTTATGTTCTCCCATACAATTTTGACTTCAATGGGAAAGTTGTGTAGTGACGTTATGTGGCTGCCATTGTTATTATGGGTGTACATAATGTAACAACTGTGCGCAAGCCTTCCGATATATATATTTACATAAATTCGCTACAAGCTAGGAAGCAATGACATGATACAGAGAGTACACATTGTTAAAAAACCTATAATTATCAAACTTACACGTCGCCAACTGCTTGTAGATGGGGCAGCCAGAAAGTTGACAGAGAGAGCCGAGCCAAGGATCTGGCTCAGCTCTAAAAATCATAATCAAAGCTCAGCCACCAACTTAATAAGCACATAAATAATGCAACAATCATCATGTAAAATATGATAAAGACACTTCAAAATGTAAAAAACTTTTTTTTTTAATCATGTGGAAGCGTGTCACCTTGGTACATTATGTCACAGTATTGATTTACGTGTTTTAGAAGTGATAGTCTCTAAACATCATGGAGCTGATTCACACAGGTCCACCGCACTTGTGGTGGAGGCCCCACAGTCGTGAGGGAATCTCTACACTCGGGACAAATCCCCACCATCAGAATACTCATTGCGGAGTTTCCGCCCTGAGTGCGGAGATTCCTCCCTGAGTGCGGGGACCCCCCACGACTGCGGGACCTCCCCCACGAGTGAGGGGGCCCTTTGCGAATCAGGTGCCTAACTTACAAACATACATACCTCCGGCGCACTGATAACTATGCCATTGGTGAACCAAAAGGCAAGTCATTTGTCATGCGCACTCTATATGCGGCAGAGGTGTTATTATAGATGGAGCAACATTATAGTCTATTAAACCATATACATGAGACTGTGTTTATAGAGCCCACATCAGGAACTGATGTATTTCAAGGTGCTTTCAAATGGGATAATGATGGAAAAGGGGATACAAAGCAAAAAAGGAATTGCCTAGGATCACCCAATTTCATCAAGCACAAAGCTGGGTTTCATCCCTTGTTTTCTACTCTTAAATTCAGACACTGGTTAGGTATCTCTTTCTCTCTCCCCTTTTACACCAAAGAGTTTTAAAAATAGTTTTAGGAGCTTCGTCACTGTGTTAAATAAATGCAAGTTTTACATTGAAATCAATCTCCTGAGGGCGTTTGTTGTAAGTAGCCGTGGCCATCGATGCAGAGGAATTGAGCAGGCAGGTCAACAGAGCTCCTGTAGTGTCCACATTTCTTGAAATCTAAAGAGTGACTGGGTAAAGGTTGTGAGAAGGCAGATGGCTGTGTGCAGCTTTCATCTATGGCATGTAGGCTGCAATATTTCAAAAGGCCTTTTCTAGTAGCCTTTCCAGACATGTAGAGTGGATCTTTGAAGTGAAAATGATTGATTGAGAAGGGTATAAATCTTCCTTTCCAAACAATATGCCTTCGCTTAAAGGGTTGGACTCCGGCTAAGTGAGAAAAATACTTTACACAAGCCACTGAGACTTCTAATGGTTTGTTTAACTTGTAAACCGATGTCAGGGCTGGCCACCACCTGGAAAATGTCACCAATACCCATGCACAGATTTCCTATCCCATTCCAGCCTGCGAGTTACTAAGAACAGATAATGCAAATATTGCCTTGTGTGTAACAGTTTTAGGTGAGCTACATAAAAGAAATGCATTGCATGCACGCAGGTTTGGGAAAGGTGACTGAGCAATCAAGCCAAGACATGCAGTGTGTGTGTGGGGGGGGGTGGGGGGGCACTCTATTTTCAACTCTGCTGCAGCTACAACCGTTTTTAACAGAGTGGGCTTTAGGTGAGGTTCTATCACCATTGCATGTTTTAAGTATCCTTCACATTCTTGATCTGCTCATCTGGCACTGGTTTACATTTTGCAGAAGTGATTCCCAAAACAGAGTGGCCCATGTCCAGTATTGCAGTAGAAGCATCCCTGGCCCAAATTCAGGAAGGAGCGCAAGGCCGGAGCCACCTAGCCGCATCCTACCTGTGATCGGACACTGAAGTGTGCTTTCAGGTCATATGTAGTGACCCTCATTGACAGACCGCCAACCTCCGCACATCCTGGTAAGGAGAGCTATGTATAATAAAAAAAATATAAAAGGCAGGAATCTCAGAATGGATTTTTCCTATAAAGGTAATGAAAACCCACTCAAAGGATGCTGTACATCCACATAACTGTATAGAGCTCAACGTGCCACATTCACACTAAATGGAGGAAATTCACTGGCATGGCTATCAAGGTATGATGCTTCTTCTTAACCCCTTCGCTGCTGATGACGAGCTGAGCTCGTCATCAGCCACGGTGGTCGTGTGCGGATGACGAGCTGAGCTCGTCATCTAACGCGGCTTTTCGAAAAAAGCCGCACAGCGGAAAAATAACCGCCGCAGCGATGCGGTTAATGAATTGCCTGAAGACTGACGCACACTACTCCTAGTGTGGCGTGATTCCACCTGTGCCATTCACTGCTGGCATTGCAGAAGTGAAAAGTGGAAGAGGGTTTTAGCCAAGTGGCGCGGAGAACTTGGTCATTTGTTCCTGTTTTTTGCAAGCAGGAAGCTTGGCAACCTATTATGACCCCACCCCTCATCTCCAGTGAATCTAGGTAACCTGCAAACCCTCCATCATGTTGCATGACTTGTAATGATCCCTGCAGTTTCCACTTCCCTTATGGTGCTGCTGGCTAAGGCATGGTGGGGCAGGAAACACTTCCCTTCCTGCACACTGGCTCACATGGTGTTTCACAGCACCTAGGGTGCTCTTCTCAGTGAATGGCTATCATAGGCCAGTGGTAACTGCAATGCCAATAGGTCTGACATTAATGTGCTACTGTGTGTAAACACAGACATATACAAATGCTGGCTGCATGCCTTGGCACATGACAGCTTTGTCAAAGCTTGTTTTTGGATACTTCCTTTCCCGCTGTAAGTCCGACAAATCAGCTAGCAAAACCCTATTTCTGATCGCTATCTTTTCAGAAAAGCCTAGCACTGAAGACGTAAGCCTGAAGTGTCTTCTGATGTACCTGGCCAGCTTGGTGCTCCCTCTGAGCTGACCCAGGGCTCCATCAACTTCACACAGGCACCAAATCCACACTCTTAATTTTACCATAAGCCCAGAGGCAATGCAATTCATATGTGGGTGGGAGAGTAAAGCAGCCCCACTGAGCAACATCAGCTGTGATAGGGCCATCTGCTGCTCCTAACTGTTTGACACATCTAGGTCACAAGATGGCCAAGTTGCATCTAGATTATCTTAATTATATCATGGTTTGTAAACAATGCTAGTTTGTTGCAACTGTGAAGCAAACGATAGATCTGTTGCTCTGCAGCGACATCCAAGCCGCAGTCGTTTTAAGGCATGGGCAAAGTGGGCAGTGGTCCAGGGCCCCCACTTTCCAAAGCCCCCACCCCCACCTCGGCAGAGTAAATATCATTTCTTCTAACCTCTGTCTATTTCTATATCTCAACACCCCTCCTTACTGCCTACCGTTATGTGTCTCCCCAATGTCATCTGCAGAAGTTTTGGGGCTTCCTTATAGATATTTTTCAAGTGTTTTTGGATGGCTCCATTTCTTAAAGTTTGCTTGGCATCATGAAGGCTTGAATTGGCAGAACACGAATAATAAAAATAGAAAGTTATTCTGAAGAGGGTCCACCAAAATATATCTTGCCCAGGGTCCCATGAGTCCTTAAGAAGACACTGACCTATGCAGTGAAGGCATAGAACATTCCACTGTCTGTTTTCATGCCAGTGAGGCATGATGGGACAGGAAAGAGTGTGAGAGGAGACATAGAGGATAGAACTTAACACACATGATGGTGTGTTGGTGAATAGGTGTACCACTCAAGATAAAGGAGACAGAAAGTGCTAGGCCCTGATTTAGAGTTTGGATTGGTTACTCTGTTTCCAACATGGCGGATACCCCGTCCGCTTTTATTATAGGTGCATTACATGCCATGGCACCTGTAATAAGGCAGAAGATATATCTGTAATGTTAGTAACCGAGATCGTACTTTAATGTATGTATTGTGTTTGGAAGGCGTAGTCAGATATGTTTTCTCATGTTTACCCATGTGATTTTAACATCCCAGGAGGATACTGTTAGAAACAAAGTTGTTGGGGTTATCCTCCGGGAAAAGACTGAATTGCAATTTTATACATTTTTAGACTTCGTGTTTTTATAAAGTTTTATAAATGTATAGTGTATACTTTTATGGTTGTAACAACCCAAATAAAGTTTTTTTTTAATAACAAAAATGACAAAAACTGAGAGTGCCTGCCTTCCAAACTTTAAATCAGGCTCTGGGTTTCGTGCTTTCAAAATAGGCTTAGCCTGTTCTTCAGTTATTCACTTTTTTGGATGTGTTTTAGTCCAGAAAAGCCTAAGAAAACTGAAAACATATATGCCAGGACGTCATGGACATATTCTGCATTTAAAACATGATGTTCAAGTTTCAGTCACGGACGCACTCTTAACTAGTAGCTATCTAGTTTTATTTCTATTTGGCATCTCTCTCTGAGCGCTCCTTGCTTTAGGACAGCTTACCTTATGATTCTTACAAATCCCATTTGGCTGCTTTGCTTGAGAAAAAAATGTAAATCAATTCTGACTGGCACAGACTTTCGTTCCATTGTCAGGACATCTATTTAGGTGCACAATGTTAAGCTTGGAAATATTCCAACTTCAAACAAGGCGACGTGTCATCCAATATGCAGGCATGGAATGTTATGACTTTATTCCCAAAATATTATCTGAAGCTCTGAGAGATAAACTGTTATATATGCTGTGCAGGCTCACTACTCTATCACCATTGACAGGTCTTTTAAAATGATGGCCTTTCAGAGCCAGTACCTACAGCAAGGGAAACATCACAGCACAGATAAAATCACAGCAAGAAAAACATCACAGGACACATAAAATCACAGCAAGGGAAACACCACAAGTGAGATGAAATCACAGGAAAAAGAGCCCTTGTGGTGAAGAAATCCTCACATACAGGTTAAAGAAAGGTTTTTCGGAACCTGGTCAAGCTTTCCTGGGTTGTTGTTTGGTTAGGCCCAGATCTTTGTACTGGGGTGAATGTAAGACATTGTTCTACATTCTGTCCATCAACTGTGTTTTTTGCAATTTTCACCCCGAGTGGGCTGGGTATGCTCAGACGTGAGTCCCAGGCTCTCCAAATCACTGGAGTCAAGCTATCCAGGCTGAAGAAGGCTAACAGCCAGAAACCGGTCCTTGGATGCTTGATTCCGGTCTAGAAAAGACATGGCTTGGTAGTTCGGGCTGGACTGTTCCCATGAGGCAAAGGGTCAAGGCTGATTTGCATATAGCCAGTGTCTGACCTAGGGTGGTGTGGAGTGCAAAAAAACGATGGATTTAGGCCCAGATCTTTGTACTGGGGTGAATGTAAGACATTGTTCTACATTCTGTCCATCAACTGTGTTTTTTGCAATTTTCACCCCGAGTGGGCTGGGTATGCTCAGACGTGAGTCCCAGGCTCTCCAAATCACTGGAGTCAAGCTATCCAGGCTGAAGAAGGCTAACAGCCAGAAACCGGTCCTTGGATGCTTGATTCCGGTCTAGAAAAGACATGGCTTGGTAGTTCGGGCTGGACTGTTCCCATGAGGCACAGGGTCAAGGCTGATTTGCATATAGCCAGTGTCTGACCTAGGGTGGTGTGGAGTGCAAAAAAACGATGGATTTAGGCCCAGATCTTTGTACTGGGGTGAATGTAAGACATTGTTCTGCATTCTGTCCATCAACTGTGTTTTTTGTTGTTTGGTTAGCCTGTTTCTCTGTTTTGTTCACCAGTGATGTAAGGCCTGCGATTGTGTAGGTTTCATTGTCTGCTTCCTGAATTCTAACTTCACTTCAACAATATTACATTCTTGTGAGTCCTTTCTTGCTTTCTGTGTACTTTTGTTGGACTGTATAATACTCTGTAGAAAAGGCCCATTTACACAGTCATTGAGTAGCAAAGGGTCTCAATTCAATCCGGCGGATCCTCAGTGCTCTATATCTTTCACTAAGAATTGCTACAGAAATAGATAAACTCACCTGGCTCCTTCTCGCCTCTGAGCTAGGCTTCTCTCTCATACCAAAAAACACACATGAATGCAATCGCAGACTCTATATTAGGCAATATAGGGAGCCATAACAAATGTAGTTCCTTTGTTGGAACCAAGGGTCACTCATCTTGCAATGAGCTATAACATAACGCCTAACAAAGGATTATGTCCCCTCGCGCAGCCACCTCCCCTTTGTCAGATGAAACACAGGTTTGGCATTCTATGAAAGAAATCAACTGTTGCAGGGGTCTTGTACTCATGTAACAAAAACAAGGCTGAGCAAACCTGATTTTTCCATAGACCTAGTCCTGTCAGCAGAGATCAGTACTGCAATGCTGATATCTCAAATCTGTGAATTTGGGCCACTCATCACATATTCACCACATGATGGTGCATTCTCCAAAAACTACAGGACGAACTTAGTTGGGATCAGGCTTGGTGCCTAATTCATTCGGTGTCTCAATCCCAGCAAGTTGGATCGCCGTTTGGTCACATCAGTTTTTTCTCATTGTAGATCTCCCTTTAAAAGATATTCACATCCTGGCCACTCCATCCAAAGAAATGAGGCTCTTGTTGTCCTTTCCAGGACTGATGTGTGCTACTTTTCTAGAAACAACAATCACCCTTTCCAATCTGTCAGCCCTGTTTGCTGCCATCTGTGGGATTAAACCTACTAAAGTGGGATCCTGGAGGTCCACCATCGATCCTGTGATTTGCACTGTCCACCTAGCAACCTCTCTGCAACACTGAAACGGTCAAAACAGTCAGGAGCCAGGCAGAGACAAAGAGGTGCAAATAACCGGACGAGGGAAGCGGACAGAGACAAAGGTAGATAAAAGCATAGACATTGGTAAACTAAAACACGGATACTGAGACAGCAAAGCATGCCTACTAAAAACACTCCTCTCACACCTCTGTGGCGAGCACTATTCCAAAACTCTGCTCCCCTCCAACATTAACTCTCCATATGCATGCATCCACCTTTCCACATACACGGGATCTCCATGTACTTATTGATCCACCTCACATCCTCTGCCAACACCCATTAACCCTCCCTCCTGCCCCATCAGCATGGTGTAACAGAGGTCAGCATACAAGATCATGAAAGCACCATGAGAGGGTGAAACAACTCTACAGAGGAATACAAAAGAGTGTTGAATGCTTCTGTGGCAGGATACCTTTACTTGCTAGATTACTACTGCCCCTTACACTTATCAGTGCAGGGTAGAAGGGCGCAGGACTCAACAACAAAAGGGCAATTAAAGGCCAGGCATTGCTAAAAAATGTTTTTTTTAATGCACTGTAACATAAATGAATGTCCCTACCCAAGGATGTGAGCCGCCATCTTGTTCAGTCTGATCCTATTGGATCCAGCTCCAAACGCTTCCACTGTCACCTCTTATGTGAGCAAATGACAGGACGGTCGTTCACCTCCGTGGCCAACAGGTTTCTTTTGAAATAAAAGGTAAGAGGCATACGCATGTGATAGAGATTATTAGAACACTGGAATGCTGCGCGCACCATTGAAGACAATGGCGTGCTCAGGCCTCTAATGGCTGGTAGAAGCCCATAGCATGAACATTCCAATGTTGTCATTCACAGCAGTTGATGAGTTGGTTGATGGACTGGTAATTGGTGGCTGGACTAGGCCCCATCAGTTTCCTCTTCTTGGAGCTTGGTCCTGTGAGACTGTACAGGAGGAGCAGGTGTCTCAGATCTGATAGGACCTTCCTTTCTACATCTGCACTCAAAACCTAGTACCTGTATTGGTTCTCAGCCATCTGTGGGTTTCATTGTATACAGCCCTCTTGATCTGTAAGAACTGGGCCTCACACCACGATGGTGCTAGCACCAGAGACATGCCCGGTGGATTCTGTACATGCTAACAACTGCTTTATTGACCAGTGTGTAATGAAGTATGAAATCACCAAATTACACCATATAGGTTCTACATACATCTAGAGTGGCCAGGGCCATCTTAACAGCATAATAGGCCCCCCCAGGCAAATCAGTGCAATTGGCCCTGCCTCCACAACCATTCACAGGAATAAAAATACTTAACGGAAAATTAATGTTACATTCTGGTCTGCATGGGGCCCCTATGCTCGTGGGGCCCCCAGGCAAATGCCCAGCGTGCCCATGCGTTAAGACAGCACTGAGGGTGGCTGGACACACTAGGTAATGAGGGAAGTCAAGTGCTTGCATTCTCAATAGGAGTACATGTTTAGCAAACAGGCTTTCCTTGTCTGACCATGTTCCGACACCCCCGGAAGGGTAAACTCCTGAACCCTGAATGGGTGATGTTTTACAGGTTGTCTAGGAATCTCCCGGAGCCCTAGAACAGAAAATAGACAATCTCCCGGAGACCTAGAACAGAAAATAGACAATGTGAATATGGAGGTTCCTCAAGGACGTCTTGGACAAAGCCTTCAAAAAAGGTTAGTGGCAGCTGAAGTAGGCATGCATGGGTTCTAGGAACAAGTACTTCAACTTCAGACTGCTGTGATTGTTTTAGAAAATGTCCCTAAAGCACAGGGGGTTCTCTTCGTGTTCATAGAGGGCATTCTTTTATTTCCCTGCCCAGGATGGCCATACTTCTCAAGGCAGAGCCAGACAGAAATCCAGTGATGCTTGGCTCACCCCTTAATGGGGCATGGCAACTCTAACTGAGCCATAGAGGTCCTCTGGCTGCTAGGGCATCAAGTAAATAATGTCCTAGCACAGAGCAGTTCCCTCAGCTCTACATGGGTGTGGGGACCGCAGGTTTGGTGGGCTGAGCATCAGACTTTTTTTTGGGTGGATGTCCCTCATTCATAAAACTCCAAATGACCCCATAAATTGTCCTATATCCTTTTTTATAAACATCTTATTGTAGAGAAGTGTGGCTCAATGGTTAGAGCGGCAGACCCTGATACAGTAGTCTAGCTGGGAACAGAGTTCGATTCCCACCTCGGCGGGTCTCAGGCTCAATTTCCTCGGACCTGAACGTTCTCGCCTCGGTGCCTATTCTGATCATGAGCCCCCACTCTGCACCTCTGGGCAATAATCTTAATCTCTACAACGGCCCCAACAACGCCGAGGATACCTGACTTCACCTTGGGGGTGCCCAGGAGTGGGCTCCTCACAGGTAAAGGCCAGGAAGGGTTCCACAGTGGTATTCGTACAAGCGCTGAGATGCCTCCGGGTAGTCGTGAGCTATATAAGTGCGTAATTATCATTTTATTCAGGGGACTTTAAAGCTAATTGTGAAATTGTATAATGTGTATTCGGTAGCAATAAGGGATGGATGATACATCCACTTCACATTTAGCCAATTTACTTCTTAGAACATGCCTGGCCGGATTATAAACAACAGACTCAGAATAATATCCCCCACATATTACATTCAATATTCAGTCACCTTTCTTTCCTTAATGCATAAAATAAGGGTCTTGTTGTATCTACTGAAAGTTGATAATACATATATTTAAATAGTTGCAAAGATAAGAGTATGTTTCTTGGTAGAGGCAGGAATTTTCCTGAATAGTAACGAGAGGAAGTTTTGGACATGCCTCATATAGGAAATTTCCTGCAGTGATATCATATTTCTTGTGCATCTCTGTGACTTGGAACAAAAAACGCGACTGCGTCTTTTGCGGGTTTACCATACAGTAGATGAGCCATTGCCTTTTAATTATGACATTATCACCAGACATCCCTTCTGGCAGCACAATGAACTTTACACACGTGTTTTTTTTTTGTAATCTAGCGAAATTTCTTTTTTTTTTTTAATAAAATCTAATAGACATAGCAAATCATGGGTGGCTGGGACAGCTGCAAGGAACCAGCTGCCAGACACCAAGGCAATATTAAAACCCTGGAGGACTGCCAAGATGGCTTCCGTGCAGAGCAAGGGAAGGAAGTCGCTGCTCTGCCTGCAGTAAATTGTTGGTTAGGAATTTCGGATGCCTGACCCGGCTCTGAGATCACCCTTTCTCCTCATTTGTTTAACCCGCTTTTTAGGCCGGGCAGTACATTTTCACACCATTTTAGTGTTTAGATTGGTTAGTGCGGGTGAAAATAGTGCCCAGTGTATATTTTGTAACTCAGACAAACAGGGCTTCATTCACAAAAGTGGGAAATGTATTTCCATAGGTTTCCTCCTATGTAAACTTTTTTCTCCTCCGGGGAAATACTATTTCAGGTCAAGAAGACGCTTCCTGTACACCCCATGAACAATGGCGTGCTCCCTATCCTGAAACATCCTGCAAATGTACTTTTTACTACTGCCCTTACAAGGCATAGTTTGATGTGCTTGTAAATACCCGCAAACACAAGAATGTGCATTTCGTATTTGCATGGCCGACTTCCTATAATGCCCTATTCTCAAACCTAAAATCACAATGGTGGAAAAACAACCATGTTAGAAGATTCTCCATGATCACAAGTGCTCTTTTCTCTTCGAAAATTCAGCAAATTACTTTCCTGCACACATAAGTAACAACTAGGTTTACAAAAACATTTGTTTATCTGGCACAAAGACTTTGCAAGAGGATTTAAAACTATGCAATTTAGAGCTTGTGTTTGGCTATTAGTTAGAGGTCCTGGTTTGATAGTATTTTTTTATTCACATGTCCGTCTGCATTTATGCATGTATATTTGTTGCCTTCTTATTGGTACACATCCATATTTGTTTGTGTTTTGAGAATAAGTTAATTTGTGAAGTGGTATATTTCTACATTTATTTAACTGATGCACTCAGAATTTGATGCATGTCACGTTTTGGCAAATCAAGCAGCCAATTAGAACAAAACACTACACCCACAGGTAAAGATTAGCATGATAAATAAGTATATGTTAACATCTGCCTGTATTTAAAGGGATCTCGTCTTGTATGTTTTAACTGCTCATGATGTGTATCTGCTCATCTGTTGGTCCGCAATTCATGAAGGACCCTGTGGAGAGTCACTCACATGAAACACAATTTTCTGTATTCCTCCACTTTTTAAAACAAAATAGACGGGAAACACATTGTTTTCTGTTTATATTTAACGTAAAAAATCAGTAGAAACTGAAAACTGGAAGCCTTGCTATTCCTGTGTGGTGAGTGGCTTCGACACGTTTATGACCTCCTTTAATAAAATGGGGTTGAGTCTTTGTTTAAGACCCTCAACTGTTTATCTCTGTCATTGTGTATTCTTGCTTGCCGCAAACAGGAAGCCCTCAATCGATCAAATTGCAGTACTGCTTCTTATGTCCAGCCAGGGACCAAGTCCTAGAAAAAGAAGTGGGGGGACGCTGTCACCGGAAGTGACGTCACAACAGGAAGTGGCTTCACGAAAGGTGACGAGCTCCTCGACCCAGAGAGGCCAAAGAGTAAATTCCAGTTGTTTGGCAGGGGGACTGCGTCCCCCCGGTAAAATAAGTGGGGGGACGCCGTCCGTCCCGCCTGGTACCCCGACTTGAGCCCTGTGTCCAGCACATATAACTCCTACCACCTGTCTTCCGTCACTAACGCAGGTACTTGGACCGACAATGTCTATACTGATTCTAGTAAATGTTGCCCATAATGCAATATCTAACACTGCTATTGTTATTGCAAAGTAATGATATACAATTGTGCATCATTGTCATCATTGTACACTGTGATCCTGGAATATTTTTTCTCTTCGTAATTGTAAGCATAAAAGAGAAAAGCAATAAACAGATTTTAAGAAAAAATCAATGAAATGGGGTACAGTCTTTTGAACGCTCTATTGCTTGTAAATCCCTTTTGCGAAGAGACCATTTACATATAGTTACAAACTCACAGGTCAAGAAGTGGTAAACTTCTTCAAAATACCACACTTCATAATGCAATTGGTAGTGTAGTATTTACACCCTTTTAAAGTATCCTGAGAAGCTCTGATTTCGATTTTGACTCCTTTATGCAATGATCCGTAAAAGTCTGATCTTGATGAAGTGTGGTTAGTGGCCAGAGCACTTCCGGTAAACGTCACTATACTGAGACCAGTCGTGTCTGATGGCTGGAGGGAGAGACCAAGAAGGTCGACATTATTTCTCATCTCTCTTTAACAATCCCCTCCCATGAACCATGTATGGACTGCCTCAAACTCGTCCTTTTTGGAGCCTTATCTTAGAGTTTTGTTGACAGGGTGCTCATCCAAAACTGAGGCGGTGCACCCTGTCCACCAAACTAGCAGTACCCTCAGATCTAATTCTAGTTGGGTGAACCACTATACTTCCACTGCTGGGGCCACCACAGGCTCCGTTGGAGGACAACTTTGACCGACTAACACAAACGATATAGGGCAGTAAGTCAAAGCACCATATTTGCAGCAGACAACCTAGTGTATTGTTTTGTGTTGGGGGCCACCAGGGAAAGCCTGGCGGGCCCAACAGGAAAAAAATACAAATGACCACCTTAAATTCTTCCTGGACACAGCCGTGACAGCTTGAAGATCTAGCCAGCAGGACACTCGCATGCTTCTTACACACCTGTGGTGTGGAAGGCTGTGAGATTAGGGTTTAATGAAAGGCATTTAAGATCTACCATGAGATTGCAATGCTGTGTGCAGATCAGCCACTCTGTCAAAGGAGGAAGAGTGACCCCTGCCTATGCAGATGTACTTGAAACTGCCCTCCTGTTTCAGTGACTAAGCATCATTGCTTGTGGGTTTTAACCATGAAGCTGACCTAAATGTGATGTACAGTGATGAACAAGCACAGAATCTGCATGCTGGAAGAAAACTAGCATGATTTGGCGAGAGCAGGTGCACCTCTGGAGGCGAACAACACAGTGTTCACCATGCACCATAGCAAAAGCTGAAAAACTTTGTAGAAAAGTCATAGACCTGGTAAAGCACTAGCTAATTAGGAAAGCCTCATAAACATAGCCTACTTCAGTACTACCAGAATTCCTCCAGCAGCACAAGGGGAGGACTCCGAAGCATCTGAACTGATATACGTGAAGATACAGACAAGAAGAAATGGTTGTACGTCTAAGACTATCATATTTACCTATAAATATTTACCTTCACAACACTGGGGCAGTTGATATTTTGGCTTATGATGTTTTTGTTGCACAATATTTAAAACACAACATTGTGGTCAAATAAACAAGAATTGTGACTTCAGAAATATGTGACCATGTTTGTATTGCTACTTATTGATCTCGCAGTGATGTGTGCCAAAATGTCTAAAAAAAACACATCACAAAAACTCAAGACTTCTGAGTGGCTCACACCACTGAGAGTAAAGTTCTATTATCCACCCAGTGTTGATATTAAGCAGATAACTTAGATGAATCACTCAATCCCTGAATGGAGGCCGCTAATGTACTTTTGGCAACTTTTCTCTAGAGCCTCAAATCTTTAGGCCATCTTCTTCACCTGGAGAATCATCTCCAGCATCAGTGATTGGGACCATAAAGGAATGCCAGATACTTGTAGGAGCACAGTGGACCCCAATCAGCAGTCGAAGGTGGAGAATTTAATGTATTCAAGGCCACCCCGACAGTACTAAAATTATGTATGTCAGAGAAGACCCAGTTTTGACAAGATTCTTGAAGACCACTTGAAAAGCTGGAGGCCATCTCTGAACTATGAAATAATTACAATGCCATGTTACTATCCACGTAGAGCTACATAAGTGACGTTTAAAAGTAACAAAGGCAAAAAGTATGCACCACCATCAGGTCACCTCAGGAACGGAGCATCTACTTCGCCTACTGCGTCAGTTGGTAGAAACCACTAAAAAGAACACTGAACTCTGATGGGAAAAAATACAGTGGAGGGTAACCTCATTTTATTTTTAAAAAAACAACTGAAATCACACGCATGAAGTCTCTGTCATAAATAGATCAGATAAACCAGACTCATGATGATTGGCCCTTGTCTTCTTGTGATAAAATGTTGGTAGAGAGACTTCCCCATACACCGAATGGCTACACCAAATCAACCAGCGATGGTCACCGAGATCCCCGTTGGAAATTCAAATGAGCTTTCGCCACCCAATTTTCTGTCTGGGTGACATGGATGCAATCCTGCACGCTCCTTCGTTGGGTAATCAATCAATCAATCAATCAAGGAATTTGTAAAGCGCGCTACTTACCCGCTAGGGTCTCAAGGCGCTGGGTGGGGAGGGGGGTGGGGGGGAGGAGCTGCAGCTAGTGGTCGAAGAGCCAGGTCTTGTATCAAGTTTAACACAATACACACAGTCTGCAGGTATAGCAAGTACATAGTTGCCCCCAAATGTAAAGCTGCCATTCGTTCAGATGACTGCATGATACAGCCGTCTTATCATGGGCCTTCAAATTGCCTGGGGCCATTTATATTCTTTAAGCAAGCACTACTTCATGGCCATATGTTGCAAGACAAAATGTAAAATTATTTTAGAATGTGTTTGCCTTGTCCATGATGGTTGACCATCTCTATTAGCACCCTACTATTTGCTTACAACTTTATAAGCTTTCCAAATGTTGGGAATAGAAGGTGCTTCATACATGATTACCTAGAATACTCATTGTGAGTTCCTTCATGCCTAAAGTCCAATCATATTGTCCAGCCTATTACTGTTGAAATATCACCAAATTGTCAGCAATTAATAAAACTGAGAGTTAAAGCTTTGAGGCGGAGCATAATAGGCAGACTGAAGGTCGGTATAATGGCAGCGATTGAGGACCTATTCAACTAGAATCACAGTATAAACTTTCCCACTTGACAGACTTCTGCAAGGTCATCTCCGAGTTCAGAGAGTTGAAAGCCACCACTATGAACATCGCTCATTTGCAAATCATCTGCAAGAGCCTGGGAACACTGTGTCACCAAAGCGTCTGGCATAGAATGCAACATACGTGTGAAGGACCCAACAGGACCCTAACAAGGAACTGACAATTAAGCATGCTCTGATGCCCAGGACATGTTTTGTGCAACTGCTCCACTTTCAAAGCTGAAGACTTTGTACAGCCTTGAAGCAGATCAGACTCCCTTACAGATCAAAGCCCATCATGCTTCCTCGTAGATATCGTTACGTCTGAATCTGCAGCGTTATCATCCAGAACAATCATAAAGTCACACCTACTCACTGGTACCTTCCCTTGTGCTCTCAAGAGAACTTAAGTCTAACACTTTTAAAGGAACCTGGACTAGGCCTTATTGACCCATATAACTACTGACAAATTGGCTTGGGTTGTTTCCACCCACTTTTGTACCGCTTTTGGCCGCCATAAGTGTGGCAGAGTATGCTCAGACGTGAGTCCCTTGCTCACTTTGTCACTGGATTCAAGCAAGCCGGGCTGAAGACGGCTGGAATGCCAGAAACCGGTCCTCGGAAGCTTGTTTCCGGTCCAGGGAAGACATGGCTTGGCAGTTCGGGCTGGACTGTTCCCATGAGGCACAGGGTCAGACTGATTTGCATATAGCCATGTCTGAACTGGGGTGGCAGAGTGGGCTAAAGAACGGTGATGGATTAAACCCGGATCTTTTGACTGGGTGTGAGTGTTTGATTGATTCAGATGCTCCGTCCATCACCACCCCTTTTGTACCGCAGGGTTGTTTCATGGGCAACCTGATTGAGAAAGAAGCCTTTATAAAACTACCATTCGATATTGAACATAGGGGCACCTCTCAGAATGGCTGTCACCTGGGACATGCTTCCCAGTCCTCACTGAATGTCATCTAGGAGGACTTTACGTCAACAATCGAGTGGAATGGGGTGGCGGTTCTTCGGCTGCTCAGCCCCTAACAAGCTTTCGACTCAGTTTACTCCACACCTAGCTCAGACTCAAGAACTCACAATTCAAGAGAATGCCTTAGGATGGATCTGTTTGTACCTCACAAGAAGGTTATAGTGTCATCTTACTACTATATAAATTATCTTCATTTAATATTGAAAGCAGGGATACTTCAAGGCTTCACCACTGCGGCCCTGCTCTCTAACATACATCAGACCGCTCCAAGATATTATCAAAACCATGTCTTAGTTAGTACATCTATGCCATTTTCAAGCAAACAGTTCTAAAGTTGGATAAACCAACTTAGACCACTTCACCCTCGGCACCTGCCTTCTGAACGATGTATAACATGGGTGAATGACAACCACCTCAATCTGAACACAGCAAAAACAGACATCCTCACATGTGGCACTGAACAGCTGTATAGGTATGTGCCACATGGCCTTATGTGTGTCAAAGACTTGACGCTGAGAAGGTCTGCTCAGTCTCCTTCTGGATTGCCTGAGGAAAGAGTCACTCCTCCCAGGAGCCACAGTGCAACCCTACACAGAATAGCATATGCAAAGGGTTTCAAGTGTTTTCTTAAGCTGGTTCCAGCTAAGAAGCAAAAACCAGGGACAAAATATAGCAAAGGGGAAAGACCACAACGAAAAAGCAGGGAACAAATGCTTTGTGCCACATCTTCCTCGTGTGATTGCCTCAATTATATATTATTCAATTAGCAACTGACAACACAGGAAACTGGCCCTATTTCATCTTGGATTGTGAACCTTTCATAACATCATATGACTGGTCCTCCATCTTGGAGAACACTGTTAGTAAGTTTTGTTAACACCCCTTTCCTGGAATTCATGGTGTTTATCTATTAAAAAAAACAGGAGCTCAAGTTTAACATAATTTACTCTTCACTGAATTTGGATGTCCCAATGCCACCCTTCATGTTCCGCAGGTGACGGGACACCTCTTCGGGTGTCAGCAAGCACTGAGACGCAACGAGGATGCACAGATGAATAAGGGGTCCAACAACGCACTGTTGAGCAGCGGGTCAGAATGAATGACTATATAACTTTTATAATGCATCACTGATCTTACGACTCCTTGCACTGTGCCCTTCGTTGGCCCATTCAGGGTAGCTCCTGGTTGATAGCCAAAGGCCCAGATAAGTGCCTGTATAGGAGATGCAACTCCGTGATTGCTGAAGGCCTGGACAATGACTGCAACTGTGTAACTGCTGCTGGCCCACACAATGGCTAAAACTGTCTGACGGACATCAGCCCGAACAGGGGCTGCAACTGTCTGATTGCAGTAAGCTAAGCAGGGACAGGAACTGCCTTATGTGCATTTGGGACCACAACCTCCATAGCTGCCACCACCCAATCCTTGGTCTTAAGTCGCTTTGGTCCTTGAGGGGGTACATCACCACACCAGGTGAAGCCAGCTGCTGCCGGGCCTGTGCATGCACAACCTTGGCGCTGCAACTTCTCTAATAAACGCTAGGCAGCCACCTGTTAAACACGGCCCACGCCAGGCTCTGACACTTTAGCAGACTTGGCAGTTCACCACAACCCCTGCTGTGTATGCACGAGGGCCACCCCAATTAAGGGCAGCGAACAAAGACTTGTAAAGTGTCACCTATCCCTAGAAGGGATAAGGCCAAGTGCAAACTGAGTAAATTTGACTATGGGCAGAAATACACTGCACTTAATCTGATTTATGCTACTCCCGAAGTGAGAAAGGGGAGGAAACCAAGATCTAAGTGGGAACCCCCAAGAGGAAATAGTACAGGGAGTGGGACGGGTGTAACGCTGTATCATACACAGGAACATTGAATTGTGTAGTATTTACTGCCACTGTTTGATTAAAGTACTTTCTTCCCTGTAAAGACAAGGACAGACTGGGGCATTAAGATTATTGGGCCAGATGAAAACAAATACTGTCTGCAAAAATCTGGTTGCAAGTTGTGGCCAGTATTTTTGCAACCAGTAAAGAATTTTATGAAATTACCTATGAATTAATTTGTCCGTTTTTAAATTCTGGCTTAGAGTGGTTCGTAATCTGACCTACCTCATGAATACAAATGAAGTGGGTCGCAAATTGCATCTCACTCTAATTGGTGCCTATCGCTGGGAAGGTGGTATGCTAGGGTCAGCAGACTACCATGTCTGTGATCGCCTGTAAAGAAAGTAAAGTGTTTTT
The DNA here is from genome assembly GCF_964263255.1 of Lissotriton vulgaris. Lineage (NCBI taxonomy): Eukaryota > Metazoa > Chordata > Amphibia > Caudata > Salamandridae > Lissotriton > Lissotriton vulgaris. The sequence goes on from NC_141698.1 coordinate 119,750,746, forward strand.
TTTTTTAATTGAGACCATTTTCCTAAAAGGAAACAGGCTATGCTTTAAATAAATGTTTTCTTTTTTTAACGTTTGAGTAAGTACTGACAGAGATCGCCTGAACTTCTGCCTACTCCCCAACAAACTTTTTTTTTACATTCACAAAGGTGAATGGGTTACCATCACTGCTCAGGAGTCTGTACATGTTTAATATATTGTGACTGGAGTTCAGTTGCAAAACATTGATAATTGTCATACGTATTTGACATTTGGAAGAGACGCCTACAACATTCCCTTCTGAAAACTGAATCCGCATGGCGTTGAAATTACATTTAGAAATCGTACAAGTTTACAGATTGCTAAAATGAGATTGACATTACAAAAAGCATTTTTGGGGTCGCAAACTTCGAATCGGAGTGTTTGTGATTGTAAAAACGGTTTCTATATCTGGCTCATTTTTAGGTTGCAGCCCACCAGACAGAGCAGCTGTCTTGTTTGTTTGAATAAATGAATGATGGATTTTGAAGCGTGTGGATACTTGTTTGCTAAAGACATCTTGGGGACATTCAGAAAGTTGACCTAGGAATGCATTCCGCCCTTTGCTTACCATTGGCTTTGTAGTTTGTAACTCACATTTTCTGGCTTTCTATCGGCTGGCTATATTTGCTTTAGGCTGTCCAGCTCTTGTTTGTCCTTCCCGTTGCCCAAACTGTGTTTACTGTATTCTTCCAAGAACTTGCTACCTATAAACAGGCCTTTAAATCTTGTCACATTTGCTGTGCATTCAGAGATAGAGGTCAAATGTCAGGCTGTCTTCCAGGGAGCTTGATGTGTATTTTTCTTTGTGTGACTTCAAAGTGAGAGGATTTATGTGACAATCATGCTGGACAGTAGGTTTCTTATTGAGGAAGGCAGTACAGATGTTATATATTTTTTTAGCATACAACAAAATTTAAATGTCTGTAAACGAACTGTGCTGACGTTTTAGATCAATATATTGAGTGATGACATTTTCACACATTATAGTTTGTACGATGTATACTTTTGTCAGTAAAACTGTTTGTGAGTGCAAATGTAATGGTCATTTAAACTGAAGATGTGTTGTCTATAATGGCAGTCTGCTACCATAACATGCGTACTCCATGTTACCCCACTCCACTCTATTCATCACCACTGTATGCCACTGCACTCTACTCTGCACCACTCCACACTACACCACTCCATTTTACACTGCACCACTGCACTCTTCTCGGCACCACCCCACTTTACGCCTCTTCACTGAACACCACTCCACTCTAATCTATTCTAATGCAAGCAACCCCACACTAGTCAACTATGCGCAACAGCACTCTTCGCCACCCAACTCAATGCCACCCTACTGGACAACACTGCACTTTATGCCACTGCACTCTATGCCAATTCACTCTACACCACTTTACTCAAAACCAAAGCGCCCCATGCCACTGTACCTATGCTAACTACTTTGCCCCACTGCACTTTATGCCACTATACTCTATGACATTCTACTCCATGCCACTGCACTCTACGCCACTGTACGCTACCTCACTCTACATCTTTGCGCTCTGCATCACTATACTCTTGGCCACTCTATTCCACTCTGCACCATTGTACTCTAAGTCACTACTCTCTGCACCACTCTACCCTGCGCCACTCTACTCTGCACCACTTTTCTCTGCACCCCTCTACTGCCCTGCACTATACGACCCTGCACTCTGACATTCAACTCTGCATGACTCCAGTCTATGCCACTGCATTGTACTCTGCACCACTCTGCTGTACGCCACTCTACACCACAGCACTCTTCCTTGCACCACTACACTCTATGCCACTATACTCTATGCCACTCTACTCCACTTTGCATCACTCTACTCTACGCCATTGCACTCTATGATACTCAAAGCCAATGCACTCTACACCACTTTACTCAAAACCAATGCACTCCGCCACAGCACTCTACGCCTATCTGCTCTGCAGCACTCTACTTTACGACACTTCACTCTTGACCACTGTACAACTCTCTACTACAGTACACTCTATGACACTCCACTCTATGACACTCCACTCCATGACACTCCACTCTATGAGGCTGTGATCCATTAAACTCTGCTCCTCTGCCACTCTATGCCACTCTATTTTATGACACGTCACTCCATTCTACGCCACTCCAGTACTCGACTCAGCGGCACTCCACTTCATGCCACTCTTTTGTGACACTCTACAACACTCTACTTCACTTTACGCAACGCTGTCTATGCCACTCCACTCTGCTCTACACCACTCTATGTCACTCCACTCTACTCACCTCTGACACTGTGTTCCACTGTACGCTACTCAACTCTATGACACTTTACTACCTCCTCTATATTCCACAACTCTCTACGCTACTCCATGACACACCACTTCACTACTCTCCTCCCCACAACACTCAACTCTACTGCACGCCACTCCACTTTACGGCACGGCACTGCACGCCACTCTCCTTTACTCTACTCACCGTTAGTCATGCTGAACAGCAGCCTATCTGGTGTACAACACTGCTAAAACATATTATCAAAGCCAATAGTAGCTTTTGCATAAGTGAGACCTATTGGCTTGGGCAATGCTTGTGTATGTTGGCAGGCCCCAGGCAATCAGTGTCAAACGTCATCAACCCCAAAGTGAGTCCCATTAGCCCCTGACTGCCCTGTGCCACCCATCCTACCCAAAGGGGTCTGACACTGACATATACTTTAACACTATCCAATAAAAGTACTCGAGCAACGAATATAGAACACATTATTTGGCACAATGCCACATGTGTGATCTTTGGCACATTATAATCGGCATCACCTCTTACACACTAAAACGAACAAAGTTGTTTGCACGATATGAGAGGCGCAGTCCCAGATGTATTCAATAACCCTTATTTTCTGGCTGCAGTTTTGTGGAAATGGCGCTATGAGGGGCGCAGTCGACCACAGAGCGGCTGTATTTCACTCCGAAGGAAGTCCTCCTCTTCATTTGAGGGAGTGATATCACAGGGAGGAGAACATAGCCAGAACAGAATGGCCTGAACCGTCCAGATAAAAAAAAATGCTTCCGGTGAGCGTCTGTCTAAGCCAGCCAGGAAGTTCAGGAAATCAGAGCGTTCACTTTTCAGCACTTTAAGGCTGCTGCGGACTGAGTCTGTAATTGATAAAAACAAAATCTGGGCGTACTGGGGGGGGGAGCATCTGGTTAGTCGCGTGGTCATTCCCGCCCAATCACAATTACCAATTTCTACAGGCCATTTAATTATGACGCACTGTTAACCTATATGATATGACTGCTCTAAATATTTCACTCTTGTGCACAGACAGAAAGAACGATTTTTGCATAGACCGCGTATGCATCCGCCACAGCGTTGCCCAACCGGATGCAGTCATATCTGTGAAATGGCGTCACAGGAAATATGAGTCAAACTGTGCTCAGCGCTCGGAACATCCCCCACCTCTCGGGTACACCTTCAAGGCAATGTGTGTGCGATTCACTCCTAGACGGTCAGATTTTGAAATGAACTTCAATGACGCGTGTCGTGTGAGCCACACCTGAAGTATTGCAACATCGCTCCACAGTCTGTCAGCTTTCGAAACACGTCACTCGCTCTGCTGAACAACATCGTCTCAATGGGCCACAGCGGGTGGCCACGGTAACACCACTGTGACGCCACACGTCCAGTGTCAGACTGCCCTATAAGGCAATTAGGCAGTGCCTGATGGGCAGGTCTGACAGGCCAGCTTGTGGGTTGGTTTTAGATTGTTTGTGGGCCTGTTTTATGGTCTGCCGATTTTCACAGTTTATTTCCAAGATATTAAAACAAACATTGATTGAACCAAGCTCAGATCCGTGCAGTCTCCCATACCTTGCAAAACACTTATACAGAGTCTCCTTACAAGTTCAAAACTGCCTCAATTTGCAAGCATGCACAACTTATTCAGGTTTCTAATTCACTAATGGGTACACTTTCATTGTGGTCCCCTGGCCTTTTTTTCAGGGCCGGACTGGGAATCCAAAGCAACCCTGGCAAATTTAGTCAGACCAGCCCGTGTATGGTGCATAGCGAGTGCAGCAATTGAGCCAAACCACTACAAAGGGGAGTTTTACCCCCAAGAAAATTTGGGGGGACATGGTGCATTCATACAAAACATTTGTCATTATATATTCAATTGTATTAGCTTTTAAAGCATGGTAAAAGTAAATGTTACATAAGGCAAAGAGGACTACAAGGCATAGGATTCACATGCCAGCCTACTGGTAGGCCCTTTTGAGGAGCGCTTGGTCTGGAGAAGCACAAACTCTGGATTCAGAACACAACACAGTGGATAGGGTTGACTTTAATAAGAATGTATTTCTACCCCAAAAAATCTTTTTTAGCAACATCAGGATAATGAGACTGGGGAAAAAACATAACTTTGAAACCTGTACGATGCAGCTCTTTGATGGCAGTTCATAGCTCACTGTGCTAGATTACAGTTGTGATCTGCACAGTAACAAAAGAATCTCTGTGACAAATGCAGTAACCCACTGAGCTATATACATAAACTTTTGTTCTTCGATATGCATGGTACATGTTTTTTGCAGCAGTCCCATTAACCCTTTGCACTACTGTAGTGTACTGCTCAGCCAGGATGTGTGACGTGTAGAGAATCTGGAATGTTAGAATGTTAGTTGGATGTGATCAGTTGCTGAATGGGCTGAGCAGAACGCAGACCGCTCCTGGTGGGGCTCTCCTTCATCTTGAATACAACTAAAATAAATACATAATTTAAATCACAAAGAATGGACTTATTTCTGTTCATTACATTGGCGACGAGGATGGGATGATGAATGTTAGAATGTTAGTTGGATGTGATCAGTTGCTGAATGGGCTGAGCAGACCGCTCCTGGTGGTGCTCTCCTTCATCTTGAATACAACTAAAATAAATACATAATTTAAATCACAAAGAATGGACTTATTTCCGTTCATTACAACTACCTTATACGAGTCAAAACTGCCACTGGGCAAAACTCACATCTCTCTCCAGAAGGTAGGTACATTAATCCTCAGTTTTCTTAACACTTGTGTTATTGCCCGAAAACTGCTGAATATACAAGAAACTTTTCAGTGCTTTTAAAACTGCTGCACTGCTACACAACCGGCCCCCAGTGGTGTAGCTAGGCTAGCCCTTTGGCCGCCCATGGCGGTCCCTGCATTTGCTGCCACCCCATGGGTGGCGGGCGGAGTGAAGTGCGGGGGTGCTAGCGAGATCTCCGTTTCATTTGCTGCCCCGCCACGGCCGCTTGAAGAGCTGGTGGGGGTGGAGATGCTCGCCCGAGACTGCAGGTAAGAGCAAAATGCAGCAATTCCATAGTTCGCTGTGTCCTGGTGTGACTGCACCTGCTGCACCAATGGTAGCTACACCCCTGTGTTGAATATCAAAAAGAAAGCCTTGCTCGAGAGTCACCAGAATGTTCGGGATCGTTGTACACTGAACAAAAAGTAAGGACATCGCTGAAAGCCACTTTCAGGAATTGGCCTCATACCAAAATCGTCATTCATGGTCGATGACGTACCCTCTGGGCATTCAGCAATGAGCTTGTGCAGGCTTTAGACACTGATGCGCCCAACTAATTGAACTTGACTCACTGCAAAAGACAAAGGGAGTCGGCCTTGTGTACCATGTTCTATTTTTGTACTTGACCTGGTCAGAGTCGATTGACTGTATGCACACGTTGCAAGGGTATTAAACAGCTACTTGGTTCTTCAAGGCCTCCAGTAAAAGGATTGCATGTGCCTACATTCTTACTTCCGGTTCGACTGGGGCCACAGCAGGAAGTTCCAGCAGTTGATGGGCCAGCTCGTTAGGCAAATGAAAGCACAGAATTTCCCGAAAAACTTATTTCAGTTAGTATAGACTGGGAAAGTGCTATAACAACATACAAACCTGCCAAATTGGTGAGTGAATCTGTAGACATGAGGGTAAAAGTCTTGTAAAGGAAGGAATGCTATGAAGCACAGTGACCAGCATTTAGGGACAATATCTTCCAAGATCAAACCCATTTTCTGTTTGCGCTAATCTTAACCTGCACAAACCACTTTTAAATTAAGTATCAAACTCATTACTAAACTTAAACAACTGAAGCACCACAGACAACAAACTCATTCGCTTGATGGCATTCTCAGATCCACACTATATGAGGGCCCAGGTTGAGAATGCACTACAATGCGTAAATAATGGTAGTGACCACTAAGCAAGAGCGGATTACATAACATCAGTGTTCGGGAGGTGATCTGGAAACAGCTCACAGTTTAGACTTCTATTATGGTCTCGGTTCACCTTTTCTTCAAGCCCACTCTTGTTTTCAATGTGCAGGTCCCCAAACATGATTTCACGACGGGTCATTGCCTCTCATTTCGCTGGCCAGGGCCCTTGTAATAGGATCTCAACCTGTTGTGGCAATGAGGGAGCAGGTGACTGCAATGGATGTAAAGGGTGGAAGGCGCTTGGTCCTTCTATGTGGGTTTCTTGCAAAGGATTCATTTGAAACAGGCTAAAAAGTACTCTACGGAGAGAAAACATGTGTTCAATAGGGTCTTAAGAGAAGGGGAATAAGTTGGGCCCTTCCATAGAAGCTAATTCAACGACCAGGCAGGGATAAAAGTCAAAAGACTATTTAAGACATTTAAGTCATTACGGTCTTCCTTCCGTATCCAGATCACTGGAAAACGTTAACAGGTTAAGAGGACTGGCACCTTGCCCTTAAGATCCAGTTACGCATATGTATAAACATGGGATTGTCTCCTCTTTAAATACCTCTCTCGCTCTCTCTTCCTCTAATGCTCTATGTGCCTCATTCTTCCAAATAAACACCATGAAGTTCAATGGTTATGACCTAGTTCTTCTCAGCTTCCATGGAAAGGCCACATGTCATTATGGGAGAAGGTTGGGAGAGTGTTATGGTGCCATGGAGACAGTGGATGCTACTGGGGTCAGCTGGAGTAAGACATTGATGCCTTGCTTGCTACTGTTGGTACATCAATAAAGCTAAAGAATGAAGATGGGCATTGTGCCTTGTCTTATATTGGACTTACCAAGAATACACGCTACGGAGCATTATCATTTAGGACAAATAGAAAGAAGGAGGTGAGGTCTTCACAGTCACAGCATGGGGGGAAAATCTTGGGACTGTCATGTTAGATGACATCAGCTGGTCAAACAATAAGATGATTAGACCCGGGGGAGGCAATACTAGGCTACACATAGCGAGAAGGACTTATGGTATCACTGCACACCTACATCGTGTGCTCCTCTATCAGTGCCTAGTTTGAGCTGTTGGTTAATGGTGAGGCTCAGAATTTGGAAAAATCATGATAAAAGGAGAAAGTGGGAATATAAAGGAACCTGCAAGATTGAGATAAAGGGACGGAGAGTATCCAGTGGGGAATTAAAGAGGCATGAGGTGTTATCAAGACTAAGCAGCCTTGGTATTTGGTATGCCAACATTTAATAGCACCGGCCGCGAACTTCTGAGCAAAAACTTTGGGCCGGCACTTATTCTTTTGCAAATTAAGCACTGCTCTGTGGTATTATGTTTAGCTATAGTGTCATATCTCAAGTATCATAAAGATAGACCAGAGACAGTCTAGCCAAAGCAGACCAAATTAATGCTTTAATCACAAGGAGTAGGACGAGAGTGTGAAGAATGCAAACATATAAATACTGGAGAACAGTGGGACTCAATGAATGTGACGAAGGATTCGGGTCACAATAAGGGAATAAAATACATACCAGTGTCAAACCTTTTCTAGTAGAATGCTACTACTAGAACCAGAAATTAACATGTGACATAGCTAGCATGTACATGGAAGCCCCACTCCCTCAGTCCACCTGTAATAGAAGTTGAGAAAGCACAACTGGAAACTGTTTTTCAAAAAAGCCATGTGATAGGCACAAGAAAGCAATGACACTGAAAAAACTCTCATCGACCCTTTCATGTAACCAGCTCCTGTTTGATGTATAGCCTTCAGTTCTATGCACAGCAGTTCTCAGTCATAATGCTCTGCTCAAGTAAATAAAAATAAAATCTAAGACAAAAATTATCTTCGCTTATATACTCAGTGAAAATGGTCAGAGTGGATGGGTTATCTGTTGTCAAATTCTGTGATTCTCTTGTCAGTTTTAACTGTCATGATGTCACTGCACTTGCTGACACCAATGATCTTGTCAAAGCCTGTTTAAAGTGTTTAGCAGTCAGGAGTTTACTGAACAGGAGGTGCTATGGTTCTGCTCTCAGACTGGGTCCAAGCCATTCCAGAGTTTAGACTTGGACACCGAGTAAACAGACACTATATCCTAGTCTTTTGAAGTATTGTTGTTGGATAAGGTCTAGACTCCTCGATTAAAGGTTCCTGGCTGGTTTGCAAAAATCAGAAAAACCTTATTGAACATGGGCAGATGCAGGTATGTGCAGTAATTTGTGGAGCGAATAAAAGATTGATTATTATTATTAACATTCTATGTTCTGAGATGGAAGTGTGACTCTTAGGCCTTTCAAAGGGGCTTTTCATTGCCAGGACCTCATTGTGCCATCACGGTTTTAATTATGCTTAGACAAAGCAAGTTTTGTTTAATCTGCATATGATTATTAAACAAGTAACTGTCTTCAGTGGGTAACGTGTTTGTAAATTAAATGTGTGCATGTACTTATAATTCATATGGCGTTTAAGCAACTTTTCTCTTTGACACATACCATAAATTGCTGGTCTTCCCCACACTGCTGACCCCTTTTCTCATGAAGTTTGTGTCTTCTTGAGTAGATGCGTGACTGTCTGGGTGCGAGTGTGTGTATGGGTGTGTGAGTGGTTGTTTGAGTGGGTGTATGTGTTATTTTTTGTATTGGGATCTGAAATCCTGGATTTGCTCAGATTCACATTTGGGGCTGCACTGAGCGCTGTGGTGGATCCACTGATCTTAGTGCGCTTTAAAATAAAACTTTTTGGGCCAATTTCTTGCCCATGAGGGATCTCTCACAGATCCCTTCATCAGTCCCATGGGGTCAGGATCCCTCTATTGTGTCCCCTTATATTGCATTTAGACTTTTTTACCCCCGGAAACATATCCTTATTCACAAAATGGCAGCTGCAACTTTCCTCTTCGGTGGCGGCCAGCCAATCATGGTATTGCTGTTGGCACATGGATCCGCTGATCCACTGTAGTGGGCCCACGTTTGTAGATATACATAAATCCTTTTTCTTTATTAACTCCAAAACTACTGAACAGATTTATATGCCAAATTACAAAATTCACTCTTTCTGGACCAAGATCTAGCTTTTTGCCAAATTTGATGTAATTCCTTTCAGCAGTTTGGACTGAAGCTGTGTCTAAAATCCCAATAGGAAATTGCATGAGAAAAACGTGTTTTAGGACCCCCCCCACCACCCTTTTTCTCGACCCCTGCTTGATGAATCACCTGAAACTTTCTAGACAGCAACTCAGGTGACTGACACACTAGTTTTTGTTGTCAAGATCCATCAAATGGCGCGTGTTTGTGTGTGTGCGTATATATGTTTGTAATTCATTTTAATTAATAAACATTATTTCCTGTAAAGTGCTGTTAAGATCCTGCCTCAATTATTTTCTATGGGACTCAGTTGCAGTACCAGTGAGTAGTCATGCGTATTGGTTGCTTACACCAAGGCTGGGCTGGAGTACTACTGTTTTATCATCTTTAGAAGTGGAGTTTGTGAATAGCAAAGAGCTTAGTTGTATGTAACTGGGTGTTTGTAGTAGCCTTACCCCCTAATCCTCTATTTTCATTCTTCTAAACCTCTCTAATTTTGTAGCACATATTTCTTAACTTCTATGTCCACGGACCCCTCTCACATTTTCTACTAGGTAGTAAACTGACATGAGTGGAGATCAGACAAATGCTGCCTCCTCATTCTTCTCGATCTTTCTGCAGCATTCGACACAGTGGACCACAAGCTCCTCATCAAGGCTCTTCAAGAAAGAGCTGGCCTCGGCGAGGTAGTTCTCAAGTGGTTCTTCTCCTTTATACACAACTGCACGCAAATAATAAAAATTAAGAACTTCACCCCCGAAATCCAGCAAGTCAGCAAGGGCGTCCCCCAAGGATCAGTGCTCTCTCCTCAGCTCTTTAACATCTATATGGTACCGCTCGGCAAGTTACTCAGGAAAACCAACATCCGCTTTCACCTCTACGCGGATGAAACACAGATCTATCTGGAAACTTCCTCTCTTAATGACATCCACAGACTAAATGACGTCCTGAATGATGTCCAAGAATGGCTGACAAATAATCACTTGAAACTAAACCCAGACAAGACTGAGACACTCCTCATCTCAAACAAAGAAGACAACCCTCAAATCACTGAGTGGCTAAAGACAATCGATGCGCTTAAAGGGAATCTCACTCTAGCTGACTCCGCAAAATCTCTGGGCATCACCCTAGACCCCAAACTATCCTTGACAAATCACATTAAGAACGCGGCAAAAAGTGCATTCTTTAACCTCAGACTCTTGAACAAAATCAAACCCTACGTTCCCGACAAGGACCTCAAATTGGCCACGCAATCACTAGTACTGTCAAGACTGGCCTATGGGAACGCTATCCTAACAGGCATCCCTAAATCGCACTTGGCACCGATCAAAACAACACTCCATGCGGCAGCCTGAATGATCACTGGTGTCAAAAAATCGGATCACATCTCCCCGGCACTCAAAGAACTCAAGTGACTCCCAGCAGAAATGCGTAGTATCTTCAGAACGGCCTGCCTAACCCACAAAGCCCTCCACACCGGCAAACCTGAGCACTTGGCAAATAAACTCAAAAAAGCAGGCCAAACCAGAAATCTGAGAAGCTGTAACTCCCTACTGCTCATCCTTCCTAAAACCAGAAAGAAAAGAACAGAGGACTGCTCTTTCACAGGAAACGCCCCCAAAATATGGAACTCTATCCGACCCGCACATCAGAACCATACCATCCCACGTGGAATTCAAGAATCAACTTAAATCCTTGTTCCTTATCCGTTCCCTAGGTTGTGGATAACACGGATCAGATAGCATCCCCTGAACTTTGTGACTACGCTGATTCCTGTTACCAAAGATGTTCTGCTGTTCAAATGTTCTCCTTCACTATTGACACTCGTTGACTGTTATTACTTTTCATATGTCATGTTCCTGCGGAGTATTTATCATTCTCTTACTGTAAAGCGCTCTGTTACCTTTGGGTCTTGTAGCGCTATAGAAAACATCCTAAATAAAAATAAAAAAATCTCTCCATAGAAAAGATAGGAGAGGAGGAGGTGGAGGACTACACCCGTAGGTCTGTTTGCATTTTGTTGTTAAGTAAGTAGTACTGTAGCAGTACTTACCTACTACAAAATGCAGTTTGTTAAAAAGGCTCTATATATTTTAAGTTCCAGATGTATATATATATATATATATATACTGACCATACCTAGATCCCACTGAAGACTGAGGCAATTCAGGGATAGATAACGCCAAAGTTTCACTCTTGTCCGCCGGACACGGGGATTGGGTGTTGTGTACCTAGCGAAAATAAAATACACACAAAACAAAGTTGGTAGTTATAGGCAACAATTACAAAATTTGGAGGCTGGAATTCTAGTCAGATTCCTGGTGCGGTTTCTGAGTCTGAGAACACAAAAATCAGTTTTGATTTTGATTCCAATTGTACATTGATACAGTAGTTAAGTGGTTTTCGACAAATGAAAGCCCTTGAGAAGATTCTTCCCTTTTGGCCACATAAGGCATCACTGGAAGTCTCAGAAACTATTTCTTCACACACTATGGCCTATACAAAAAGACATTTTGAAACTACGTAAAGTAGTATTGCTGTAGTACTCTTTACATACTCTTACATCCATTTGTGAATTGGCAACAAACCATCTAAAGTAGGAATTTGATAAGAGTGTTCAGGAAATATTCAAATACAATTAGCACGAGTAGAAAGGTTTGTGCCCTCTTTGCACTTTTACTTCTACTGAGTTGCACGTTTCTGGTCTGATTTATAAAGGCATGTAAGAGTATGTAAATGTAAATGTATTTGAACTTGTATAGCGCACAGCTACCCGCAGTGGGTTTCCCGGCGCTTGCTTAGGGAATCCGTCCTGGTATTCCCCTGTGAGATAACCCCGGCAGGGTATCCACAAGGTGAAAGCCAGGCATCCCGCCGCGAGGGGCTGTTGTGGAGATTAAGCAAGCTATTGCCCAGAGTCGCAGAGTGTGAACCCGTGAGTCGAGAAGGCACCGGAGCGAGAATTATCAAGTCCGTGGAATTTTTTTGAGCCCAAGGCCCGCCGAGTTGAACCCTGGACCAGGGCCGATCCCAGCTTCCGGGTCTGCCGCCTCTAACCCCTGAGCCACACTTCTCTCCATGTAAATGAGTGCTCCTCTAGTACTATTTACTGAACTCATAAATGCTATGTTATACCCCTTATACTGCAAACAGCATTTGTTAAGGTATGCCTCTCCCACCTCTTAATGTGTTTACTAAGGTTTCAGAAAACAGCTTCTTCCTACTGTTTAAAATCAGTAAATTGTGCCACATCTCTCTAGCCATTGGTGCTCTGAGTCAATCAATCAATCAAGGCATTTATAGAGCGCACTACTCACCCGGAGGGTCTCAAGGCACTTGGGGGGGGGGGGGGGGGGGTGCCGCTCCTGCTCGAACAGCCAGGTCTTGAGTTTCTTCCTGAAGGAGAGGTGGTCTTGAGTCAGGCGAAGGTCGGTCGGGAGGGTGTTCCAGGTCTTGGCGGCCAGGTAGGAGAAGGACCTTCCTCCTGTTGTCGCTCTTCGAATGTGGGGGACGGCGGCGAGGGAGTGGTTGGTCGATCGGAGGTGGCGTTTGGGAGCGTAGAAGTTGAGGTGGTTGTTGAGGTAGCTCGGGCCTTGGTCGTGTAGGGCTTTGTGTGCGTGGGTGAGGAGACGGAAGGTGATTCTCTTGTTGACGGGGAGCCAGTGCAGGTCTCTCAGATGTCCGGAGATGTGGCTGCGTCGGGGGATGTCGAGGATGAGTCTGGCTGAGGCGTTCTGGATCCGCTGGAGTCTCTTCTGGAGCTTGGCGGTGGTTCCGGCGTAGAGGGCGTTGCCGTAGTCCAGTCGGCTGGTGACGAGGGCCTGGGTGACCGTCTTCCTGGTCTCGGTGGGGATCCACCGGAAGATCTTCCGTATCATGCGCAGGATGTTAAAACAGGACGCGGAGACGGCGTTGACTTGTCTGGTCATGGAGAGGGAGGAGTCCAGGATGAAGCCCAGGTTGCGTGCATGATCTGTCGGTTTGGGTGCGGTGCCCAGGGCGGGGGGCCACCAGGAGTCGTCCCAGGCGGAGGGCGAGGAGCCCAGGATGAGGACTTCCGTCTTGTCTGAGTTCAGTTTCAGGCGGCTGGTCGTCATCCACTCGGCTACGTCTTTCATTCCTTTGTGGAGGTTGTTTCTGGCGGCGGCGGGGTCGTTGGTCAGGGAGAGGATCAGCTGGGTGTCGTCGGCGTAGGAGATGATGTTGAGGTTGTGTTGGCGTGCGATGGCCGCAAGGGGGCTCATGTAGACGTTGAAGAGGGTGGGGCTGAGCGAGGAGCCATGAGGAACGCCGCAGATGACTTCAGTGGCTGCAGATCTGAACGGTGGTAGGCGGACTCTCTGTGTCCATCCAGCGAGGAAGGAGATGATCCACTCTAGTGCCTTCTCCTGGATTCCGATGTTGCTGAGGCGCTGCACTAGGGTGCGGTGGCAGACAGTGTCGAACGCCGCGGAGAGGTCTAGGAGGATGAGGGCCGCTGTTTCACCTTTGTCCAGCAGGGCTCGGATGTCATCGGTGGCAGCAATGAGGGCGGTCTCGGTGCTGTGGTTGGCTCGGAAGCCAGACTGTGAGGGGTCGAGGGATCCATTCGTCTCGAGGAAGGCAGCCAGCTGCTTGTTGACGGTCTTCTCGATGACTTTGGCTGGGAACAGGAGGAGCGAGATGGGGCGGTAATTCTTGAGTTTGGTGCGGTCCGCTGTTGGTTTCTTTAGTAGAGCGCTGAGTTCGGCGTGCTTCCAGCTCTCAGGGAAGGTGGCGGTGTCGAAGGAGGTGTTGATGATGTCCCGCAGGTGGGGTGCGATGACAGCGTCGGCCTTGTTGAAGACGTGGTGGGGGCAGGGGTCGGTCGGAGATCCGGAGTGGATAGAGTTCATCGTGCAGATGGTGTCTTCTGTGTTGATCTGGGTCCAGGCGCTGAGGGTGGTGGTGGGGGGCGTTGGTGCGGTCGTTGGGAGCGTTGTTTGTGGGCTGAACCTGTTGTGTATGTCAGCGATCTTGTTGTGGAAGTAGGAGGCGAGGGAGTTGCAGAGGTCTTACGACGGGGTGATGTAGTTGTTTCCGGCGTTGGGGTTGGAGAGCTCTTTCACGATGTTGAAAAGTTCCTTGCAGTTGTGTGCGTTGTTGTCCAGCCGGTCCTTGAATGCTGTTTTCTTGGTGGCGTGGATCAGTTGATGGTGCTTCCGGGTGGCGAGCTTGAGGGTGGTCATGTTGTCCGGTGTTGGCTCCCTTCTCCAGGCTTTCTCGAGGGCTCGGCAGTTCTTCTTGGAGCTCTTGAGTTTGTCGGTGAACCATGGGGCCTTCTTGCTGCCGGGTCTGCTAGGCGGGGTCCTCGGTGGGGCGAGGTCGTCTGCGCAGTTGCTGATCCACTTCGTGAGGTTGTCGGCGGCCTGGCTGGGGTTCGCTGAGCTGGTGGGAGGGTGCTGGCTCAGGGAAGCGGCGAGCTGGTCTGCTGTGATCTTGTTCCAGCTTCTTCGAGCAACCTGTTGCTGGTGGTGGTGGATCGTGGATCTTCTGAAAGTGAAGTGGACGCAGCTGTGGTCCGTCCAGTGGAATACGGTGGCGTGGCTGAAGACGATGTCCTTGCTGGATGAGAAGACAGCGTCGAGTGTGTGTCTGGAGATGTGGGTGGGGGTGGTCACCAGCTGCTTGAGTCCGAGGTTGTCAAGCAGGGTGGTGGTGTTGCGGTCGTTGTTGTTCTCCAGGTGGAAGTTGATGTCCCCCAGGAGGATGTAGTCAGCGGATGGGAGGGCGTGCGGGCTGATGAAGTCGGCGATGTCTTCGCTGAATTGTGTGCGTGGTCCCGGGGGTCGGTAGATGAGGGTGCCTCTGAGGGTGGTTTTGGGGTCCGTGTGGATCTGGAAGTGCAGGTGTTCGGCGGTTGTCAGGGTGTCGTCGGTGTTGGTCGTGATGCGGATGCTGTCCCTGTAGATGATGGCGATGCCTCCTCCAGTCTGGTTGCCTCGGTCTCTTCGGGTGATCTTGTAGCCCTCTGGGATGGCGATGGCGATGTCGGGCACTGAGGAGTCGTTCATCCAGGTTTCCGTGAGGAAGGCGACGTCAGGAGCTGTGGTGTCGAAGAGGTTCCAGAGTTCGATGGTGTGTCTGTGGACGGAGCGGGTGTTGAGTAGGATGCACTTGAGGTGGTTGCTGCTGGTGTTCGGCTTGGCGGGTACTGGTGCGGGGCAGGTCCGGATGCAGGAGAACTTGCAGGCGTGACAGCTGAAGGGTCCGTGGGTTCGTCTCGGTAGTATCCCGGGATTCGGCCGGTGTTGAGTGCGTTGAGGGTGGCGGCGTCGTACGTCCGGCGGGTGGGCTGGGGTCCTCGGGGGCCAGGGGTCCTGGCACTGGGCGCGGACGGGCGCAGACGGGCTTACCTTTGGCGCACCTTCGGCGCTCAGTCGGTGCTCCCGCGGCGCGCGTCTGCTGCGCGGTCACTCAGGGGGCGTCATAAGAAGGGGGACGGGAGGGCGGGTCTGCTGGGCTGGGCGAGCGGCTGGGCCAATGGGCCGGTGGTGGGCGGGGCCGCAGGGGGCCAGCGGCGGGAAAAGTGGCGAGCGGGCGGCTCAGCTGTGGCTGGGCCGCTCGGGGGTGCTGGGGGGCGACGGTGTCGGTGGCGGCAGGCAGGAGGCTGGCAAGGAGGCTGTCTGGCTAGCAGGATCAGCAGGCGAGGGAGCAAGGGGGTGACCCGGCCTCGAGAGGCACAGTGGCCACTCCCGCGGCAACCAGGCTCTCCCCTTAAGAAGGGGGACGGGAGGGCGGGTCTGCTGGGCTGGGCGAGCGGCTGGGCCAATGGGCCGGTGGTGGGCGGGGCCTCAGGGGGCCAGCGGCGGGAAAAGTGGCGAGCGGGCGGCTCAGCTGTGGCTGGGCCGCTCGGGGGTGCTGGGGGGGGCGACGGTGTCGGTGGTGGCAGGCAGGAGGCTGGCAAGGAGGCTGTCTGGCTAGCAGGATCAGCAGGCGAGGGAGCAAGGGGGTGACCCGGCCTCGAGAGGCACAGTGGTCACTCCCGCAGCAACCAGGCTCTCCCCTTAAGAAGGGGGACGGGAGGGCGGGTCTGCTGGGCTGGGCGAGCGGCTGGGCCAATGGGCCGGTGGTGGGCGGGGCCGCAGGGGGCCAGCAGCGGGAAAAGTGGCAAGCGGGCGGCTCAGCTGTGGCTGGGCCGCTCGGGGGTGCTGGGGGGGCGACGGTGTCGGTGGCGGCAGGCAGGAGGCTGGCAAGGAGGCTGTCTGGCTAGCAGGATCAGCAGGCGAGGGAGCAAGGGGGTGACCCAGCCTCGGCCGCTCATCACATTCATTTAAAAGCATTGTGCATTACTTATAGATTACTCTTTCAAGAGTCAACCCATCCTCATTGCTGAGTTTAACGATTATGTTCACACCTGTATTCTCAAATTATTGCAAAGCATTGTTTGTTGCTTCCTACATTCTTTAGGATATGGCGGGGCGAATTAACATTGTTGACATTCAAACCCTCACTATGCAACTCCTGGCAACCAGTGTTACACTGAAAACCACATGATCTTTCAGAAACAAAAATGTGGCTCTTTGCCAAACACTATTGTAGGAGCATGATTTGGAAAGTCTCTTCAACTCCTTGATGGTAAAACAATGATGTACATGAGCTTCAGAAATACCATAACCATACAGTGCATTGTTTCAGTAGTTGTCCCGCCCTATAATAACCATGCACATAATACTATTATTCTACACTTCTTCTATTTCAGTAGTTGTCCCCCAAAATATATTTAAGGTACACACAAATGTCTTGCAGCACCCCTTTCAGCAGCCACTCGCTTACGGATTAAATGCCTGGCCGCACCGCTCATCTACACCCCTTCTTTTTGAGAAATTACCTGCTCTCATTTAATAGAGCACAGCTTTGTTGTTCTTTATCTGTCTGAGTGGTTGCATGTTCATATTCTAAGATAGCAATTCACTAATCCTCTACACACTGATGCACTTTTTTTGGGAGTAGTTTGCGCCTCAAACTTTAGCCTGTCAAGCGACACTGTTCATTTGGGCTTCTGTTTGAGTACTTGCCTTTTTTACAATAGACATAACACTGCCTTCTCACAGTCATTAATTTGCCTGGCTGCACTCGCCACTTCAAATAGTACATATGGAACTAGTTTGTCATCTCCAGTCTCTCCGCAATGACCCGCCCTTGCATTCTTACAGTGCTACTGCTTTAGTATGCACCTTTCAGAGTTATTGACTCTTATGCGTGTAAAGAATGCACCACTGTAGGTTACACCCATTTCTAATAGATACCCCCTTACTTTCGAACAGTGCCTGACACTGATTTGTGGCCTTCCATATTTGTACTTGGCATATTGCGTAAACTGGACACTTAATACTGTTCAGACAGTCAGTTGGGTGATTGCTGTTACATTTTAATTTGATGCTTTGAACTATTTGGCTGTAAGACTTCTGTGCGCTGAGTCTCTCCATCACACTGGAGCTGGATGACACTGCTTTGCTGCACTCTACTGTTCAAGTAGTTAGCTGTTAAACTAATGCATGACAGTGATTTCTTGCCCTATTTGAGTGATTACTTGAAAACATTTCAAAAGTGCACCTCAGGACATTAGTTCACTGTTTAAGCAGTTGTCTCCTCCAATTGTAACAGTGCATGACCCTGTTTAGTGGCAGCCCCTATCATGGGGTAGTGTCAAATACATGTTAAACATGCAGCACAGCATTACTCTTCTACACCCGTGTTGTTCATGATTACTGTTATGCTTCTCACCTAGCTTGAACTACTATAATATAATGATAACATGTGTATTTGTAAAGCGCACATTCACCCATAGGTCTCTTGGCGCTGAATAACAGATGTTTATTGTTAGCCAACTCAATGGTACTCATTTTATCGACCTAAGATGGATGATAGGCTGAGAGGACCCACCAGGGTTTGAACCTGTGACCATGAGTTGAAACCTAGGCCCCTGCAGTGGATGCATTAGTCCACTGAGCCACCAGACTACTGCCTCCTCCATACTAGCAAGGAACAAATCAATGAAAATAGGTTGCTGCCCCACGTGTAAAAATGCATGAACCCCTAATCTTCTGTCCCTTATGTTATTGTAGGTATTGCTGCTCGGTCGCATTTTGGGTCGAAGAAACATTAAGGAAACACTTGGCAGTTGCCAGGTGGGCTGGTAGAAAAATAAAAATGCCCAGCTTGTAAAACGGGGGGGGGGGGGGGGGCAGTAATACTACCTAAGGAGGCAACTCCCATCGTCCTGTATTCCATTTGCAACATACTTACCTCAAAGTTGACAAGGGCACGCTGCATTGCGCTGGTACACTCTTCCTCAGATGTTGAGTCGACACACCCCAAAACTCCATTAGTGTACATAGCAATGCATTGTTCATCCATTCAGATCCGTATTTTGTTTTATCTTCAGATTACAATAGTGCAAATGGATCTGCTTTGTTGCTCTCGTTTCTCAGTAGTTGCCCATCGCATTTTACGAGGGCAGAGAATGCTACTGTGTCTTTACATTGTAACAGTGCATGTGATACTGTTCGGTTCACACGCCCATTCCGTGTCAGACTCATTGTTCCTCGGGTGCATGCTTCCGGAATTCCTCTGCTTCACCCAGAGCTTTTGCCCCTACCCAATTTTAGCATTTACCTTACTGTCCCTTGCTATGCACCTGGAGTTTCAAACCAGATGCGAGTACTACGGTGAATGAATGATAAGGGCCGCCTCTCACAGCGCTGTGACAAGGAAGCCACGCACGGCAATGCCGGCTGAAAGCATGAGGCATGCAGGGGTGGGGGCTGAGCTGCACCCACAGGAGGCCTGAGCAGAACCAGGAAAAAAACACACAGAAAAGCGCCGGCTGCTGCCTGCAGGGCTCTGAGCAAGAACGGCTCGGCCAATCAGAGCGCCGCTTCCCAGAGTTTACCTTTTATGGCAGGAGCGGCCGCTGCGCGCGCCGCTATAAATGGCACCGGCTCGCGCTACTGGCCTTGCAGTCGCTCTGAGCTTCCTCACCACTCTCGTGCCTAAGGACCTGTCGCTCATCTCCCCGGAACCGCCCACCTTAAGGTAGGAAAAGTAATCCCGGTGAACAGAAAATGGTGGAGGGGTAGCCGAACGCAGGGCAGTTTTGGCGGGGTGTGCTCTAAAAGCTAGCATACTCATTCAACTGTTCTCAGAGCACGCACGTGCTTTTTGTTTAAATTGGGGTGTACAATAGGGTCTCGTGGTGTTGGTATGGGGATGTAATTAAGTTTATACTGTGATGTTACTGTTGAGGTTTGGGTCCAGGGCTAGTTTCACGAGGGGGTTTAGTGTTTCTAGTCTAGTTGTTGGGGGCTTAGTGCTAGGCGCGGTAGTTGCTACAGTGTTCAACTTTTTAAACTAATATGAGTGTTTTATTTTAGTATGGTACGTGGGAGGGACTGGCAGCTGTTATATATTTTTTTATGTATTGGAGGTTGTCTGCAATCCCTGGGGCGGGTGGGTACTGATCAGGTGGGGTCAATACTTGGTTTGTAATAGTGAGATTACATGTTTATCCAGCTACATGCCAGATGATTCAAAACTGGGGGTTGGTAAAGTGTGTACGGTGGTTGTCTAACTATGCTGTCAATGGAACTGTTTAACTTGTCTTGTTTTGGCGTCATACTGCCTTCGGGGAATACTTTGTGGTGCCCCCGGGCCTACATTGGTTACCGAGAAGCTTCGGCGGGTCACTCCTACTTGCTTCGCGCCGGTTTCCGGTGCCGGGCTGCTGTCTAGGGAGGTTTGTCGGAATGGGCGGGGCTTCAGGCCCGCGAACGCCGGTAGGGCGCGGCCCTCCGTCTGCCGCTTCCGTTTCTAACGGTCAGCGCGGACTGGCTCGGACTGTACCACTAGAGGAGGGTGGGGCGCCAGCTCTTCCGTTCATTGTCTCTGAGGGGCGCCCTGGAATGTACCATGCCGCGGCTGGGCGTGTCCCTAGCCCTAAAGTGCCTTTGTTCTATGCAGGCGTTGAGCCGGTTTCACATTCGAACCCCCACGCCCCCTTATGTCCGGGTCTCAGTATTTCTAAGATCTCTTGGATGTTAAGTTAGAAAAAAATTGTCAAATATTCGCTTTAACCGCGAGTTGTCTTTAGTCCTGAACTCTAGGCAACTTAATTAAAATGTGGCTGTTAATGCGCGCGTGTACAGTGCTTCCTTCAGGATGTAGGGCGCGACGAGACCGGCAGGCCTGATTTGTAGTCCAATCCGCACTAAGGTGCAAAATGGTAATCTGACTCGAATACAGTACGGCGTTGTAAAATGCAACTAGCATGCTGAACTGGTATGCAGGGGGCGGGGCATTCTGGGAACGAAGGTTGTGGACCTCTCTGGATGACTTGGTGACTGGGCATCCTATCCTATTCATCTGCTAATTTGTGCACCACATTGGCTCTTTGTTAATTGAACTTTATGGACCCGGGAGCTTCAATTGGCCTGTCCGGAGTCGAGATTAACCGGTTTATCTCTAATCTGGTTACTTGAGCCGGACATAGGTAGACGAGAGCTCGCTCCTAATGAATGGCTTTCGTCGCCAAACTAGTGCCTTCTACAAGTGGGCGTGGCATCCCCCACACAAGGCTTGAACTCTAAACTTTGGTGGCTTGGCTTTCGTGCTTGGTAAGCGATCACCTGTTGACCTGAATTTGTCTAGCTATGCACGCTTTTTTTCCGAGGTGTAAAATGGTTAAATCCTGGAGCTATGCTATGAGGATTAATTGGGACGTGACTAGTTTGGCTGGTAGTAGTCGCTGCCCATTTCCTCGCAAACCTACACCATCGTTAAAACGGAGCATTTCCCGCACTCGTGCCCTGTTTAAGTGGGTATTCAAGAGGTTCTATCTACTTGCCCAGTTATGGCTCCTGGAACAATGGACTTGTAAGTCCTGTGAGGGAACTACTGACGCATGCGCCCCCTTGAGGGTACTTTTGGGACTGATGGTGGGAAGCAAAGAATGCATACTCTGGGCGTGGGCAACAAGAATGTGCAGCTAACCTGTCATCGATTGTTTGTAAAAACGTACCTTTTTTTTATCTACAGATCAAAATGGAGGATGATATTGCCGCACTCGTTGTTGACAATGGATCCGGTATGTGCAAGGCCGGCTTCGCTGGAGATGATGCTCCACGTGCTGTCTTTCCATCCATCGTGGGGCGCCCAAGACATCAGGTACAATTATTTCTTATTACCCTACTTTCGTCTGTCACGGCAGCTAATCCTCGAGAAAGTATCTGTTCATGTATATAGTCCCGAGGTGTAATTCGTTAATAGCTTGATCAGCTGTACTTAAAACGACATCTTGCCAGCTGACTTGCAGATTGTATTCAGATCCCAAAATGGATCCTTGATGAACCAGTGTATGGATCCCCGACACTGTTGGTGCATGTACTAAATGCGGTTTCTTTGGTTTTTTTTTTGCCATGCAGGGTGTGATGGTTGGCATGGGCCAGAAAGACAGCTACGTTGGTGATGAAGCTCAGAGCAAGCGTGGTATCCTGACCCTGAAGTACCCCATTGAACACGGTATTGTCACCAACTGGGATGATATGGAAAAGATCTGGCATCACACCTTCTACAACGAGCTCCGTGTTGCCCCAGAGGAACATCCTGTACTTCTAACTGAAGCTCCACTCAACCCCAAGGCCAACAGAGAAAAGATGACACAGGTGCTTTTTCAAACTTCATCTTAAGATTTTAAACTCGTAACTACTATGGCTATTTGCCAATATGTCTTGCTTTCCATTTACTCGAATTTGCTGTTCACAGGTTTCCTTTCCATGACCTGAGTCTTCTCTCCCTGGAAGTCTGACAGGTTGTCTTTCCTGAACTGTCTTGTGGATTTACTACCTGCTTGTGTAACATACCTTTCTCTAATTACTAACAATACTGTACCTTGCAGTATGGAATGTGCAGTTTTTGTAGTTTGGTTGGGGTGCCGTTTGCCTCCCTACCCAGAGTTGGCTTTGCCTGGCTGGAGTTTTGGGAGCACTGTTTAGGAGCTCACGTTACCAGAGTGCAGATTGATCACGTGTTTTGCATCTCCACCTGCATGACTTCAGAAGTGCTTACACCTTCATGAGCCTGTAAACAGTTGTTTAATAAATAGTATTTCCTTTCTACAGATCATGTTTGAGACCTTCAACACCCCAGCCATGTATGTGGCTATCCAGGCTGTGCTGTCCCTGTATGCCTCTGGTCGTACCACTGGTATTGTGATGGATTCCGGTGATGGTGTCACCCACACTGTGCCCATCTATGAAGGTTATGCCCTGCCTCATGCCATCCTGCGTCTTGACTTGGCTGGTCGTGACCTGACAGACTACCTCATGAAGATCCTGACAGAGAGAGGCTACAGCTTCACAACTACAGCCGAAAGAGAAATTGTGCGTGACATCAAGGAGAAGCTCTGCTATGTTGCTCTGGACTTTGAGCAGGAAATGGCAACTGCTGCATCTTCATCCTCCCTGGAAAAGAGTTATGAATTGCCCGACGGTCAGGTGATCACCATTGGCAATGAGAGGTTCAGGTGCCCGGAGGCCCTCTTCCAGCCGTCCTTCCTTGGTAAGTAATGGTGTAGATTGCTTATCTTGGCTTAAATGAAATTACCTTGACCTCATTTACTGTATTTTTGAGAAACTGAGCCATTGAAACCTGTTATTACTTTTCCAAATAGGTATGGAATCTTGTGGTATTCATGAAACCACTTACAACTCTATCATGAAGTGTGATGTTGATATCCGAAAAGACTTGTATGCCAACACAGTGTTGTCTGGTGGTACCACCATGTACCCCGGTATTGCAGACAGAATGCAGAAGGAAATCACAGCTCTAGCACCAAGCACAATGAAAATTAAGGTGAGCTCTTATTTGCTTATTCCTGTTACAGAGCTTGGGACTGTTTCCATTTAGGGACCATCAGAAGTGGTTGTGTGGGCAGTCACAAATCCGGCCGAATGCCACGAGGACTATTATCGATTGCTTTTAGAAAGGCCCTGTTCTGATAAACAATTGGCGTGACCCCTAAAATCCCAACTGTTCTTTAAATGCACCATCTTTTCCCCCTGCACAGTTTAGTAGGTTTTGAGAACTAACTTTTTTTTTTCCCCTTCAATCCATAGATCATTGCCCCACCTGAGCGCAAGTACTCTGTCTGGATCGGTGGCTCCATCCTGGCTTCCCTGTCCACCTTCCAGCAGATGTGGATCAGCAAGCAGGAGTACGATGAATCTGGACCTTCAATTGTCCACCGTAAATGCTTCTAAATGACTGTAGCTCAATACAG
This sequence comes from Lissotriton vulgaris, assembly GCF_964263255.1. Lineage (NCBI taxonomy): Eukaryota > Metazoa > Chordata > Amphibia > Caudata > Salamandridae > Lissotriton > Lissotriton vulgaris. Next base: position 119,774,381 of record NC_141698.1, read on the forward strand.
CTTGACAAATGTAACTTCGCAAAAAGAACCAAGACGAGGCATGGCTTTTTACTTTGTTTTTGGCGCTTGACTCAGGATTGAAAACTGGAACAAAGGAAGATGGCAGTATTGTGGAGCAAACATTCCCATGTTCTACAATGCATGGAGGACTTGATTGTACTTTGTCATTCCAAATTGTTCAAATGCATTGTTACAGGACGTTACTTGCCTCTGTGAAGGCTGCCCAGTTCCATGGGGCGTGTACGGGAATCATATATTGGTGATAGTATTGCTTGTATGTGAAGTTATGTTACCCAACAAGTCTTTTGTATCTTTCGCCTTAAAACACTTGGTCCGTATCTTCAATTTTGTTCCTCTAGTCCATATGGACAATCCCCAATTTGCTGTTTGAAGGTTTACAAACTTTCTTCTGACATCAGTAAGATGTGGTGCCATTATGTGGGGAGGGAGGGCTTACCTGTACACTTAATTGAAGACATTCAAATAAAGTGCACATGTTAAAGGAGTGACATCTGCTTTGTGGTGCCTAGACTTTGCAATTTGAAATGGTTTTCCAACCTTATTGTGCTTTTTTAATTTTTTGTTATCCTAATCACTTTATTTTTATTTAGTAGGGCAATATTTCTTAATTGCATCATGGCTTAAATTCAACTTTTCAGTTAGTTTTCTTAAAACTTTGATGCAGAGTTATGGCTGAGTAGAATTAGCAAGACTACCATCTCACAGCACTATGCTTTCAGCATCTGGAATTGACACTTGCCTTGGAGTAATTCTGCAAGAATGTAGCATTTTCTAAATTTAATTGTATATACTAATCTGCGTTGATTTCTGGGACAGGCTACATTAGTGTTCAAACTGTGGGTTCTCCAAATAAGACCAAGCCGACCCCAGCGATCACCAGCAATTTAAGACTGTATCCTGTTCAGATGTGGCCACCAGCAACCGGCTGTTTAGGAGGGGCAGGTGGGGGTTAAGAAGGGGCATAGCCAAATGTGTGCTGATTAACTGCAGTAGTAACATTGGATCAGCCGTTTCCGCACTATGATCTTGTGGGGGTGGAAAGTGTCACCTTGGGGTTTAGCATGAAGTGTCTAATGTGACAAACTAGGCTATGGTTTCAGATACTTGCTGTGAGCGGTCTCAATGTATGGGGAAAGGATACAGGTAAGAACTCAATTTAGGCAGGGTTTCAGGTGTACCTGTTGACCCCGTCCTGCATTTACCATATGCAATCTGATGCTCTTGTGCAAACCTACTGAAGGGCCGATTTGGTATGCCATGTGCACAGCGGAAGACTCCACATAGATTGACAGAAGTTAATTTTATAAGGTGACTCCTAGAGCTTGCAGGTATAGGATCCACTTACCTTTTTCTACAAAGGTTAATGTAATATGCTACATAACATGAGCTTTTGGTTTGCTTAAAATTCTTTGTACTGTTAGTATGGCTTCACCCTATGGATGCTACAGGAAACGTGCCGATATTGCAGGGAGTATGCTTTAACTATGCATGAATCATTTCACAAACCTTGTTCTGTTATTAGGGAGAAAGTGAACTGCACCAGTGGTTTTGGCCTGTTTCCAGCAGTGTTCAAGACGGCTTGATCGAGCTAAGCTGTTTATAGAACATGATGGAACCCAGTTTCTTCTGTTGGCAGGTGCTTGTGCACCAGAGTCCCGCTTTGACAAGACCCACTACCCTGCCTGCAATGCCGTTAAGTGCATGTGTTTAATTTTTGTGTGGAAACCTTACTTTGCTCCTGGATTTTCCATTGAGAAGTTGTCTGGGCTGGCTCATTAAAAACTTGACTTTTACTCCAGCGGAAGTGGCCCAGACATTAAAGTCCTCTGCCTCCCATGATTTTTAGTTCTGACCTTTTAGGTCGAGCTTAACAGACATAGATGTCTGTTAGGCATCATATTGTGGGCTTGGCAATAACTTGGAGGGCCTTGCAGCTTTCCCATTGCTTACCACTGGTTGGGTTCGGCATTGATATTTTGCTTATTTTTCAGTGGCTTTCCCTGTACATCAGGAAGGTTTCCTGCTCTCCACAACCCGCTTGTCCTATTGCTTAGTTATGACTTGGTAACGGGTCTAATGCCTGCTTTCCTCGCAGTCTGGACTAGGTACTAAATTACTAGCCAAGTGTTGACTATGGTGTATTTGCCTTTCATAGGGTTTTACATTTATGCCAGAGACTAGTTAATGAATGACTCCTGGGCACGCCCTAATCAGTGGTTAAAAGTTTCTGGGGGACCCTACCCAAATGTGGGCATTTTCCAGCTAGTAAATATCTTTGGCCACACTAAACGTGGGTTCTGAGGGATGGGTCTGTGGGGAGAGTACTATGGTATCCAAGTATTCTAACACTAAAATCCTGTTTAGGGTCTCCACTTGATCAGGGGTTTATACAGCATGCTACTCACCCATGAGGGTCTCAAGGCGCTGCCACTATATCATCCCAAGGAGACCAGTCTGGTAGGAAAGAACAGGGTTTATCAGCAACCTGACAGTAAATGCAAACTTTGTCTTGCCATCCTGTTCCTGTACTTTCAAGTGCGCCCACTTTTACACTCCAGCACAATTTGACACTAATGTAAAACCCTGCATATTCTTTGAGGTGCAGAGGAGTTAACTCTGCCCAGATGAGTCCATTATTTGTTCCGGAGTGGAATTTCACACTTTTGTAAACTGCTAATCAAATGCTGATCAATAGTTGGGAGAAGGTAAGAGCCATTGCAAATTAGTCTCCATGAACTTTAGGCATGAAAAACCTAACTTTCTAAAAGTTAGGTTCCCTAATATAAGCTAGAAAAATTCGATATGTACTCTGGATTTCTCTATGGGCCAGCATTACATTTCTGTGTCCTAGATTTATATATCCTACATGCAATCTTGTTGACTACATGGCTTACAAATGTTTGTCTTAACAAGAGGTTTTGACCTGTCAATACGGTTTATTTGGCACACTGGATAGCGTTTTCTACACTGCTACAGCTAGACTAAACTGGTGCACAAGAATTTACACTGTCACTGTAGTGCAGAGGTCCTCAAACTATTGGATGGCGGCCCCCCGTCAACATTTTCAAGCGTAAGGACCCCCTCCTGACAAATTTCTAAACCTCTAGGTTGTGAGGAAGGTGAGGACCAAATTATGCGACAGGCTTGACTAAATTGTGAGTAGAAAATGTAAATGTTCTGTGATGCTGTGTATTTTGGGGTAGCATTGCTTTATTTAGAATTTTTCTAAACCAGTAATACTGAGGAAAGATTTCACCTCATATGTACCAGTTTATAACCAAAATACAGCAATTAACATCAAAGGTGTCTAGTCAACCTATGAGAAGGGCTTCCCAATCCGCAATATTATGCGCTGCCACATTAGAAGCTCACCTGGCCATGGCCGGGAGCAGCAAGGGTGCGTTCAAACTGTGGCGGTCTTGTGCAGAGTTAGGCAGTTTACCTATGCCCCTTTCCTCTCACCCCCCCCTTCCATCCCTCTCTTCTCCCAACCATGGATCCCCCTCTCACATTGCAGGCAGATGATTAGTCCCAGGACACCTTTTGGTAACAGTAGCGCACTACACATGTAAATAATAGGCAGAAGCAGGGGATCCACTAGACCCGAACTTTGGGGGTGGGGGGGTTTAACACTCCCAGCCAGGGCTTGTCCAAGCACTGGTCGCACACGGTGCAACAGTCTTTCCACCTTCTCCATGAATTCCCTCACCAATACACCTCATCTCTCTATAGCACCTGTCTGACAAACATTTCATTTTTTTTATAGCGCTACTCATAGTTTACTCACATTCAGTTCTGTGATGTGCATGGCACATCTTCTTTGTACCAGGCACTTTAACCTTCGGCACTGTGTGGGTGAATTGAGTGCCCATGTGGCTGCATGGTAAGCAATGCAACAGTGTGAGAGTAGGGTAAAAGGAGTGAGTGCAGGTTGAGTGATGTGACCATATGAATTTGGGTTCGGCTGTAAGTGCAGAGTGGGACGAATTAGTGCATGGTTAGTGATGTCTTTGTTTGAGTGAGCTACAGATTGAGCAGTAAGGGGGGGGACCGGTGAGTGAAGTGTCACATGAGTGCAGGGTGAGAAGTGTGCTCATGTGACTGCAGGGTGGGGTACAGAGTGAACAATGCAAGCTAAGTTTTAGTGCAGAGTGATCATTGGGAGCAGGGTGAGTGGGTGAATGTTGTGAGTGTGGTGATCAGTGTGAGTGCATTGTGATCACTGCGAGTACATTATGATCACTGAGTACAGGGTGAGTGGGTGAATGTTGTGAGAGCATTGTGATCAGTGTGTGCATTGTGATCACGGAGTGCATTGTGATCACGGAGTGCAGGGTGAGCGGGTGAATGGTGTGAGTGCATGGTGATTGGTGTGAGTGCAGGGTGAGAGGGTGAATGATGTGAGTGCATTGTGATCAGAGTGCAGGGTGATCAGAGTGAGTGCAGGGTGATCGGTGTGAGTGCATGGTGATTGGTGTGAGTGCATGGTGATTGGTGTGAGTGCATGGTGATTGGTGTGAGTGCATGGTGATTGGTGTGAGTGCATGGTGATTGGTGTGAGTGCATGGTGATTGGTGTGAGTACATGGTGATTGGTGTGAGTGCATGGTGATTGGTGTGAGTGCATGGTGATTGGTGTGAGTGCATGGTGATTGGTGTGAGTGCATGGTGATTGGTGTGAGTGCATGGTGATTGGTGTGAGTGCATGGTGATTGGTGTGAGTGCATGGTGATTGGTGTGAGTGCATGGTGATTGGTGTGAGTGCATGGTGATTGGTGTGAGTGCATGGTGATTGGTGTGAGTGCATGGTGATTGGTGTGAGTGCATGGTGATTGGTGTGAGTGCATGGTGATTGGTGTGAGTGCATGGTGATTGGTGTGAGTGCATGGTGATTGGTGTGAGTGCATGGTGATTGGTGTGAGTGCATGGTGATTGGTGTGAGTGCATGGTGATCGGTGTGAGTGCATGGTGATCAGTGCGATTGCTGGGAGTGCAGGGTGAACGTGAACGCGAGAATGCGAGGTAAGTAGTCTGAAAGCAGGGTGCATTCCCAGAAACTTGAAGCGTAGGGTTTCAGATATAAGTTAAACTATTGCTATAATGGCATTAATCAGGGTTCGAGGGTTGAGGACATAAATAATGTGCTGATCCTGCAACAAACTTCCAGTCTAATGATTAGGGTTACCAGCTCATCATTTTAATGGCCCAGAAATAATCAGTCACATACAGCTGTATTTTTTGCACTTATCTGTGAATATTTAGAACAGCAAAAAAAATAGAAAGCACTTTTAATTGTGTTCTAGGGATCCCTCAATGATCCATGACTAATAGTTAAATGCATTCTCACACTACAGCAGTAAGTGTAAAAATACAAATGTAAGGAATAGGCCGAGTGGAGTGGGGGCCCAGGGGGTACTGGAACCATAAAAAAACTAAGCTTTGGTAATCAAATAACAAAGGCATGTAAATATGCTAATGGACTTTAAAGACCTGTGAAACTCGGCTGGAGATAAGACTCCAGACACTGCCCAGCTGAGGCCCCAGGAGCGCGAGCTGCACTGCAGCAGCCCGGGCTGAGACACAGGATGGGGGAGGCGGGCTGAAGCCCAGGGCAGAAGTGACACTGAAGGCACGACCCCTTTTGCAGCGCTCCATGGCCCCCCTGGGGGTCGCGCCCCACAGTTTGACTACCCCTGCTGTAGTGGGTTGCACAATAGGTGTTGCCATCTACTAGTGACACTTTACTTACAGGCTTTGGGTACATGTATCATACTAGGGAATTATGATTAATATTCCAATTAGGAGTATACCAATTTTATCATGGTGAAATGAACACAGGAACGTTACTTCTGGTTACAATGAATAAAGGGCTGAGTTCTAAAGCCAGCAAAAGTATAGGGTCAAGCAACTGGCATTACATTTGGGGTGACCATGTAGAAAGGCTGACTTCCCACGCAGGGACCCTCTGCCAAGAGTTTGAGTAGACTAATCAATCCATTGGTGGGCTTCCCTGCTCATGTGACAGCGTTGACATTTGCTGTCTCTACAGTGGCACTTGTCTGGTCTACACCCCCTATGTCAACATGTCTCAGCCACTAATCTGGCTGATGGAGACTCCTTCACTTCACCTGCAGACCCTACTTGGGAGGTTATGCAACCTAGCTTCCTCACAGATGCATTTCAGTAGGTGGACTCTACACCCATGGCAAACCAAGTTATGTAGCCAAATCTGCCCTGGAGTTCAAGCGCCCAAGTTAGGCCCAAAATGCTAACCAACAGAAGCCACTCTCTGGTAACCAGCTCCTGGCCATTCGCATCCAGTTGGAGCTGCCAATCCGGGACTTTGGCCAAGGCTCACATGTCATGGGGCATAGGAGTCCAGGAGTTCCCCTTGCTCCTGAAGTTTCTGTCCTCTTCTAGTTCTCATTGATTGGCAGTCCACTCTATATTGTATTTTTATACTTAGGCTCATGGCCAGATTTTACCTGGCAGTGATGGACAGCAAAAATATTATGCCCACTCTGAATAGGCCAGATGGTTTTGTCTTAGCCTCTGACGGCCTGTACTCCGTCGGAGTATGTTGGCGATAGTCAGAGTAGACTCTGGCCACATACTTGAGTCTCCTGCCTCTAAATGTGGATCTTGAGTGTGGCAGAGAGGGTAACCCGTTGCTGTTGTGAGGAAGTACCTGCTCCAGCAAACTCTAAATCTGCCCCAACATTTCCCAAGAGCAGTTCAAAGCTACCTTGGTGTCCTGTAACTGTCTTTGCTGGTCTGAGGTCTGGGAGTAACTGCTGCACCATGTACCGTCCGCCGACCATGCTCAAGCACAGGAGTTTGTTTGAAATGCCAAGTATGGGCTGAGGGCCTGGGCAGTCTTGCAAGACACTGATTTGCCCAAGGATGTATTCTGGAAATGCTGCTGAAAGAGGCCCAGAGCACTGTACCCATTTAGCTGCCTGCTGTCTTGTCCATCCGTTATCTTTATAAAAATGAGGGTTCGAGATTGAGCTTGGCTGTCCACTGCCCCGGCCTAATCAATAATGAGGATGAAGGAAGTCAGTGGCATGTGTGAACTATTCTGGTTCTCCTTTGCCAGTGGCATATGGAGGACGAAGAAGGGCAGGGCAGCTTTGAGGCTCCCAATGCCATGTTTGCCGCTGCCATCTTGCGTCTTCATGTGCACTATGACTGGCTGTTAAGAAAATCAGGGAAAGGGCAGAAAACGTGCCTGGATCCAGGAGTGTGTGTGTGGGGGGGGGGGGGGGGGGGGGGGGGTGTAGGCTGGAGTTGGTAGGTTAACACATCCAGCCCGTGGGCAGGATCAGAGCTCGCAAAAAACCCGTAAGGTTGGGAGCATGAAATACTCATGCAGAAGAGGACTGGATGTCATAATACCCCAACTGTGGTATAGCTGTGAGTTGGGAAATACATACCACTGACCTTGAACAATTTGGAAGCTGGGGCTATACATCCCACAGTGTTCACAACAACACTGACCGATTAAAAACTGGTAAAAATAACTGCAAGCACCTATGCCGAACGAAGACACTTTTTAAGTGTTTGAAGCGTACAAAAATATTTCCGCAAAGTGTTTGCGAAATAAAAAATATTTTTGATCATTTAAAATATGAAACCAGGGCAGCAGTCTCAGTGGCTAGTCTACAGCTGAGAAAATGGCTAGTGGTGAAGGAGGCCTGCCATAGGTGTTTGCACTCAGGATGTTGTGGAACTTCTAAGCTGCTCCATTGTTCTTTTGCTCACCATGCCACCCTAGTTTGGACACAGCCATATGCAAATCACATTGTTCTTTTGCTCACCATGCCACCCTAGTTTGGACACCGCCATATGCAAATCAGTCTTTTGTAAACAAACTTTATTAGTCATTTGTAAAACAAGACATCCTACAAAACCAGGCTTGCTTTAGCACATCTCTTACACATGTACATTTCAAGAGTATTATGTTACTGAGCATACCCTGGGACTAGGGCTAGAATTTCTATTGGAACTAGGGACTAGGGTTTCCTGTGTTATTGGTTGTTGGGACTAGGGTTAGACCTTTAACCTCTTAAGTGCTGCGCCTATACCAACGGCCGGCACCACTACCTCGGGAGTGCTGCCGCCGGCCGTTGGACGTTACAGCTGCACCTGCGCAACGGAACGTTCAGCACTGGAGCTGGGCGTTCCAAAGCAGCTAAGGTGTTAATTGGAAGTTGCGATTTAGGGCTTCTGGTGTGATTGGTTGCTGGACTAGTTGTGGGACTAAGAGTAGGGTTAGGCTTTCTATTGGAAGTAGGGACTAGGGCTTCCTGTGTCATTGGTTGCTTGGACTTGGGTTTGGACTACTGGTAGGGCCAGGGCCTCTATTGGACGTAGAGATCTGGGTTTTTGAACTGATTGGGTGCTTGGACTAGGGCTAAGATTGTCTGTAAGGTCCTGGTCTCATATTGGTTCTAGATTTTTAGGGCTAGTGTTGTGATAGGATAGTGTTAGGGTTCCTATTGACTGATGGGGTCACCTGATTGCTATAAAAGGCCAGGGTGTCGAGGCTAAGGGCGGAGAGGACAAGGGCAGTTGCATGTTTGAGCCTGTTAAGGGCAGATAGGACATGGGCAGTTGCCTGTTTGAGACAGACCAGGGCCAGAAGTGCTGCCCAATATACATACCTCCTTTATGCATCTATATTTATTAATTGTTTATTGAAGAGTTTTGTATAGCGCTAGCCAGACCCGAAGGTATCGGAGTGCTTCACAACATGGGTTGAGGCAACCTATTAAGGCGATCGTAAACACATTGAATCTGGCGAACTGTAGGACCTGTGACTTATGGATCTATATGTTTATCACTTTCTTCTAATTTAGCATTTCGAGTGCTCTTCCCGATTTCTCATCCTGTACTTCGCTCAATATATCTTCTAGCCCAACCTTCTGACTCATCTCAAACTTCTTTCTACTACTCTTTCCAATGCACTACCTTATCTCTCATCCTATACCTCTATCAATATATCCTATACATCCACTCTCTCACTTATCCCAACCCCCTTACCACTACTATGATCCCCAAAATAACCCTCTCTAGACTCTCCTACTCTATCCCTCCTTGCATCATCTGACCCCTCTTTTACTATACCGATCTCCCAAAACAAACCTTTCTACACTCTTCCCTCTTTTCTACCCCTCCCCAACCCTTCTCAATCCAAACAACTAACATATCCAGCACTAAAGCGCTATATAAATACAAAATACAAATCTTTCCCTTCACTATCCCGCCACCTACCCTTCTCCACCCAAATACCTGAATAACATATCCAATACTCAAATTACTTCATATTTTACTATACTAATTTTCAACACTAATCCTTTATGGGTTCCGGAGTGGCATGCTACTCGCCAGAAAAGAGCTTCAACGCCCATCAGGGGTAACAAGTGCTATATGAATGCAAACCTTTCTTCCCCTTTTATCACTCCGCTATCCTGCTCACTCCAAATATCTGACTAATATCCACCACTGAAATTACTTTAATATTTCACTATATTACTTCACCACTAATACTTTATGGGCTTCCTGAATAGCGTGCTTCAACACCCCCATCAGGGGTAACAAGCGCTATATAAATTCAAAACTTTTTTCCTCCTCTATCGTTCCAAATCCAAATAACTGACTAACCTATCCAGCACTTAAAATGTACTTGCATGTTTCACTATACAAATTCAACACTAATCGTGCTACTCACTGAAAAAGCCATTCAACGCCTCATCTGGGGTAGTAAGCGCTATATAAATGCAATTACAATACAATACATGTCTACATGTAAAGCAATAAGTAATACAACCCTGCCCCGCTCCAAACAATAATTCCCACTATCCCACCTCTCTCCCCCCAGGGGTGTCTTGGGTTATAAAACACTTGGGTCTCCCTCCGGGACAACTTCCAGAACTGCTATCTAAACCTTTTAGTCTCCGAAATTCCCATTGGGGCTTCTGCTGGGGACTCACTCCTCATTGCTTGTGCATCTCCATACAAGGAATCAATCACCCATCCCCAACTAGTCTCAGACTTACTCTTCTGAAAGGTCATTGAGCTGCTTCAACTGCAGTGTCAGAGCCTCCCATGACCTCGCTACATTCAATGTCTTCTCGCTCCCATTCCGCTTTGCATCCCTCAAGCGAATCGTGCCTTCACAACCTGCCCAGTGTTCAAATTCTCTTTTCCATCTGCTGATGCTGGCGCCCCCCCCTTGCCTTCCAGGAGCTCGTGATATCTCGATTTGCTAATATTATGCCTAGGTCCTGAAATTTACTAGTGACCTTGTTCTTAGCAGTATGTGGAAATCTGTGTAGTAAGTGTAGGAGAGTAGGGTCTGCAATCCTATGGTCACCCCTGATTTTTGCTTTTTGCTTCACTGGTTTACGACTTTCCCTGGCTGTGGGCCTGCTAATCAGACCCACAGCCTAGCTGTTCTCTCTCTAAATTGAGAACCATGTACCTTAGGTGCATTTACCAATTGGTACTGGGCCACCTTATCAGTCCCTGTACAGTGTACTATAGGTACCCAGGGCATAGGTGTACCCAGGGCTTACCAGGGGCTGAAGCATGTATTATGCCACCCCTGGCTGGCCATCTAAACAGACACAACTGGCTGCACGACAGCTGGGGCAAGGTAGTGTAATCACCCTTTACTTTAGATATAGTTACCTATATCTAAACCTAAAATGGACACATATATTCCTATCAGTCACTCCTATGGCAGGCCTTATCAATCCTGAAGGCAGAGTGCTTGGAATTATGTGAGATGGTGCTCTGGCACGAGCTGAGCCCGTTTGCAGCTTGCGGAACCAAGTCCTAATAGCTGTTCCATGATAACGCTATACCATATACTCTTAAGTGCATTATAATCCTCACGGTTAAATGCTAACTTTGGTATATCATTATCAAAACATGTCGAGTAAGGTGTCATACGAATTGGAATACTACCCCCTCGCCAATTCTGGCGACGGGGGTAGCATTCCACCCTTCTAGAGGGACACGACACAACATGTATGTAACTGTGAACCCCGGTTAAAGTTAACTCGAGCCTCAGCATCACAAAATGGATGCTGCCACCACAGACACAAGTCTGACCTCCTGCTGCTGGGAGTCCTTCCAGCGAGGGAGGCTTGGACAAAGGGTTTCCTGCCTTGGGAGGTGCTAGCACCACCCCAGACAGGATTTTGTGTATTAGGTAGGACAGGGCTGAAAGGAATGAGACGTGCCTGGGGCACACAAGGTGTCCCTGTGCATACTCCGGTCTAAACCAGTTCCTGGGGCACTCCAGCCCCAGAGCTGGCGCAAGACCGGACAAAGGAAAGGGGGTGTAACCACCCCCCTTCCTGGTCCCACCCAGAGGAGGGACCTAGTCGTAGTGCAGCCCCCCTTTAGCTGGATAAAGGTAGGAGCTGGTCCCATTCCAAATTAGATTATCCTGATCAACTTTACAAGAAGAAACTCTGGACTTCAACGTTCTGCTCCACAGAAGACTGAAGAAATCTCACTTGTGGGCAAGGAGTGTCCACCCTGCACAAGCAGGCACCATCAGCGTACAGCGGCTTCCCTTTGTCGTCTTCCTGCAAGGATCCAGACTTCAGAGCCCGACGAGACCCGGACTCCCAGACCTCTCCGACCTCTACCTACATCTGCAGCACAGCTGAGATTCGTGGGTGCGACGAGACACGTGGGACCGGCCATCTTGAAAGAAGCAGCACTTCGCTTCAGCACGACTTCAGAAGTATCCTCGTCCAAGTGCTTTGGGGACTGAGAAGCCCCGAGCAGCTCCTGCACCAAAGACCAGCCCTCCAGCATCCACGAGATCTGCGTGGGGCCCTTCTGCCTGGTTGCTGCTCGACGCGTTGTCTGGTCACTTGCCGGCTGGCTAGTGACCTCCTAGACGACGAAACCCGACAACTTCACTGCTGGTCTGGTTGCTCCAGACTGGCCCTTGCTCCCTTCCAAAAGAGGAGCACCCCGGACCCTCCTGGTCCACTCCAGACGCCGTTTCCACTCACCACGTGGGTTGCCTTTGCCAAGGCCTGTTGAACCCGAATCCGGAGACGACACTGCCAACAGCGAGAGCCTGCGTGGGACAGCTCGTGCCTCCATCCTGGTCGTCGAAGACACCACCTGGTTCACGTGGCTGCAGAGACAAGCGTTCACCTTCACCTGATCGCGACGACATCTGGTTCCACTCCAGTCACTGGCTAGTGACTTTGAACATTGTCCCCTCTGCTTTCAGGTTCTTCTCTTCACTGATCCACCCTTGGATCACACCGGACATCTTCCTCCTGACCGCCTGCAGCATCTTTTCCTCCAGGCTCCATAGACTTCAACGCCGGAACCCGACACGACTTGGCACCTATGCACCCGCAGCCTGTGGGTGAGGTAACAGGAGCATTTCGGTGCTCAAGGGTAGCTTGACTCTCCTAGTGTCCAGTTCCACAGTCGTTTTGGTCCTACCTAGTCAGGGACGTCTGTACTCGCCTTTTTCTTAAAACTGTACTGTCCATACACGTTTGTACGCATCTCGCGTGTGAGTTCACACTCTGCACACGCGTTCCGTGGGCCTCCTAGTACTTACCTCAAGTTAGTATAGCGGGGTCCCAGCGATCCTACAGCCTCTGGACAGCTCCATTCCTTTGATTGACTTTCACATTTCACTTACTTAGTATATGGTTTGTCGTGCCCCTAGGGCACCATTGTAAATCGTGCAACTTAAACGTATTTTTCCTAAGAGTTTGTCATGTGCTTAGCCCTCTGACCTCATAAAGAGTTCAGAGGTGTATGTTAGTTAACCCCTTCCATGCTAATGACAGAACGGTTCCGTCATCAGCATCGGCTGAGCTGTGCTGATGACGGAACCGTTCCGTCATGACTCCGCCCGCGCAAGGCGGAGTCAGCACAGGTGGAAAATACGCCCCGCACGGAAGGGGTTAGTAAATACTTGTTTATTTTCATAACAACCTGTGTGGTGTCCTTTCACTTGGTATTCAAGGGGTTATATGTGGTAAAACAGCTGGCTTCACATGCCAAAAGAGTTTAGCCTAAGACTGCTTTGTCCATGCTACCACTAGGATAGCTGGTCTATAAGGTTGACTTACAACCAATCACCATAAGGGTTGTTTGGACTGATACAAGGTGATCACTAGAACTAGTGAGCATCATATATCAGGCCAACTTCTCACAGTAAGCAATAGTCTGCTGTTATGTTCACTTCCTTCTCCGCAATTTCTGTCAAGTCCCCCCAGTAATTCTTCATTTCCGGACAACTCCAGAAAATATGGAGGAACTCCGCTCCCACTCAACACAGCGAGGGCACACAGCTGTGACTATGTTCATACTTATTTATGCTCCCTGGAGTAAGGTACGCCCTATGAAATATGTAAAAATTGACCAACTGAAACCAGGCCTTTCTAGTGACCTTGCTGACCCTTTCTGTTAGTTCTCCCCATATTTTGTCCTCCAAGGGTGCCCCTAGGTCCTCTTCCCATTTCTGTTGTGGCGCACTAAGTGGGAGGAGTGTTGCACGGTTCAGCCCCTTATACAAACAGGTGACCGCCTTAATCGTCCCCGCCGCTGTTACTACGTACTGGCAACCAGTAGTGCGCTATACAAGTATCAATTTACATTATCTAATCCAGGTTTGGTAAGGCCAACCTCTCAGTCCTTACGTATTGCTGCAGTCAAGGCTGCATGTAGCAGGAAGTGACCCCATGGTATTCCATTCTGCTTGCTAAAGTCTTCAAAGGACAGTAAAATGCCACCCCGATATAACTGCTCTATGGTCTATCAGCTTCTTCCCATGTTTCCAGTTTCCTCCAGTCTGCCCTATGTGGCAATGCCATGCAATATTTTAATGGTATCTCCGGTGCATAAGGGCGTCTCACTTTAGCTCTCTGCGACCTCCTGACCCAGCATTGGTGGGCACAAGCGCTTCTGCAGTCACTGCCCTCTCTGATACAGGCAATTTCAACACAATTATGGGAAGGAGGTCTGGAGCAGGACACCCATCCCCCTGCTGCAATGTTCCCCTAATTTGGCTTGACACCCACGTCATCAGCCATTGTAGTTGAGATGCAATGTAATAGTATTCAAAATCCGGCACCGCCAGTCCTTCCTCTGTCTTGGGCCGCATTAGGGTCACCAAAGCGACTCTCCTCCTTCCTGCCCCCCCGGAATTCCGTCATCATGGTCCGGAGCTGCCTGAACCGATTCGCAGGAATCCATATTGGCAGAACTCCGAAAATGTAGAGGAGTCTCAGGAGAGTCACCATCTTTAGCAAGGACGTTCTGCCGGCCACTGAAAGGGGGAGGGTTCTCCAAAATACTAAATTGGCTTTCATTCCCTGTATGATCTTCCCCACTTTGCACTCTAGGAGATCCATTTTATCATGGTATCTGTACCCCCTAGATACAGGATGCATCTCCCTTCCCATTCAATCCCCTCCTCCGAGGTTTCTCCCGTCCCGGCTCCATGGCTATTGGAAACAACAGGGGCAATAGCGGGCATCCCTGCCGGGTCCCTCTCTCAACAGAGTATCCCTATGAGATCATCTTTCCTGTCCTAACATGGGCTGTTGAGTTTCTATAGAGTAGTGCTGTTCATGCCCCAAATACCTGCCCTAAGCCGAAACCGCACATCACACTAAATAGATACGGCCATTTGAGACTATCAAACGCCTTTTTGATGTCTATTTTCAGAATAGTTGTCTCTCCCTTGCAGTTGGAGTCAGCTCCTAATACTCTTAATAGTCTCCTTACATTCATTGCAGTATTCCTAGCTGGTATGAATCCAGCCTGGTCCCTATGTATGAGACTCGTCGTGGGGTAAAAGCTGTGTGGCCAGTATCCTGCTCAAGATTTTATAGTCAAGATTTAGCATTGACAGTGGTCTATATGCAGTCTTGTCGTGTGTCTGCTTACCTCGTTTCAGCAATGGGACAATAAAGGCCTCCCTAGTGGTCCCCGGCAATGCCCCTCTAGTTTTGCTTGGTTATATAGCGCTACCAGTCTGGGCCCAGCAAGTCTATATATGTAGCATTAAATTCTATAGGGAACCCATCGGTTACGGGAGTCTTATTTCTAGCCATAGCCTTAAAAGCACCCCGTACCAGGCGTAGTTCTATCTCCCGTCCCAGGGCGTCTGCCTCTTCTTCACCTATTGTTGGCAACTCAACACTTTCTACATAGTCCTCCAGTTCTGCGGCCGTAGGGTAAGCCTTACTTTTATATAGTTCAGTATAATAGTCACAGAAATGCTGATTGATATCTTGCTGGCGGAATAAAGCCCCTTCCTGGTCACCTCTCAGTTCCAAAATAGCATCCCCTCTTGGCCGGATTAGCTAGCCAGGCCAGCAAAGCCCCAGGCTTGTCTCTTTCTGCATGGGCCCTTGTCATATAGTTCTTGTAATCAAAACCACACAATCTTTCTACGTATCCCGCCACCTCTTCCCTGGACTCTAATAAGTCCCTCTGTTTTTCTGCATTCCCTGGTCTTTCACGTTCAATCTGTCTCAATCTCTACTCTGCATCCAGTGTTTCCCTTAGAAGAGTATTCCTCACTCCCACCGCCTCGGAGATACAGTGCCCCCTAAACACCACATTGAATGCCTCCCACTCCGTCATAAGATTGGAGGCAGTTCCTTCGTTTTCTGCAAAATACTGTTCTATGGCTGTGCGGATCTCAGATTGGTACACCTGATCCTCCAATTCCTCTGGTTGAAGGCACCAAGTAGGGATATTTGCTATAATCCTGGACCAAAGAAGCAGACCAACAAAGGATTATGGTCCGATATTGTATGTGCAAAATATTCGATACTCTGTATATGGCCGTGGACATCAGGGGTGCTCAGAATAGCATCCAATCTGACGTTTAGGTCATGCATAGGGGAGAAGAGCGAACAATCCTGTTAGCCGGGGTGATGAGCCCTCCAAGAGTCTATCAATCCCCATTGCTGTTGCCAAGCTCTTCTTGCCAGTGCCATCCTATGAGCAGGTGAGTCATGTAGAGGGGGGTTGAGATCTGTCAAGCCCAACATCTTCAACACTATTGTAATTTCCCCCCAGGAGTACAGATCCCGTTTGCGCATGCACTAGCGACCTAGACATATCTGCCAAGAATGAAGCTTGCTCCATGTTTGGGGCATATATACTCCCAATTGTTACATCTTGTCGTTCCAGCTTACCCAGGACTACCACATATCTCCCGTTTGGTTCAACAAGTTCCCTTGTGCATTGAAAGGGGATCCCTGCCCTCACTCATACCAATATTCCTCTGGCGAATGCTGAGTAATTTGTATAAAACATTTGTCCCTTCCACCTGCGCTTTAAAGCAGGCCCTACTTTTGCATTGATATGTGTCTCCTGCAATAATGCAATATGCACCCCTGTGCGCACCAGCATGTATATTATGCCGTTTTGTCATGGACATTTATAATCTATGGAGGGTCCTATCGAAGAGTCGTTGTACCACTCTTAAGAACATACATACCCCAGACACGCCCGGTCCCCAGTGCACAACCCCAGATAACTGAACTACCTGACTCCCTTGCCCCAGGACAGGTGGAAGTAACCCCTGTCCCATCCAAACACTACTAACTGTATTCACAATGTGGGTGTAATGGCTGTCGCCCAGCCTCAGATTCCCCGCCACCCGTACCTCCCCTCATGTACGATCTGTCGGTTCCCCCACAGCTCCTCATTTATAATATTCCGAGGGTATTAACCACTGCCCTCCTCCTCCACAGGCTGCACAGAAGAGATTCTGCAAAAGGATATAGTTCGACCAAGGTTGTAGTGTCAAAGTGCCAGATTCCCCAGATCGGTGGCAGGACGCAGGGGATTTGAAACACCTGAGGCGGGGGCAGAGGAGTTGGACTGTGGAACCGCCCGACTGCTGGAAAGGGTGTAAGGAGAGTGGCTGACACGTGCTGCGTCTGTTGCACCATTGGGAAAGAGCTTCCAGACGGAGAGCCTGTGCCCCGGACTGGGGCAGTGAATAGCACGGGCACACTATTGTGATACAGCTCGGGGGGGCGACCCCGATGCGGGCTCCACCGGTCGCAGGGTTTAGGTACGGGGCCTAACCGGATACTGCAGCAAGCAAATAAGGCCGAAGTGACAGGGAGTGGAGCCCCCGGCAACGGAAATAGAGCCCCCCCTCCTCGGACAATGCCAAGAGGGAGTGGACGGGGTGTTCAGTGCTTGCGAAGCCCCAGTAACCCTAAAAGGCCCATAAGCGGGGGCGGACAACGGGGACACTGGCGACGAGCGGGCCTGCCCTGCACGTCACTGAAGGATAACAGCGGTACATTACTGGCTCGCTGGTGGACACAGGCGCGGGACAGAGACGGGTGGGAAACGCCACGAATAGCACTCCCTGGAGCCCGAGTTGGAGAACCCGCCTGCGAGGAACAGCTCAGCCACTTCTGCTACAGAGCCCCCGATGATGGGGAAACCGAAAAGAAGCAAGAGCGGCATCCCACCAACTGCAGAAGGAGAAGCACCTACGCGGGAAGAACAAGGAGATCTGGAGCAGGTGCGGGACCCCAACCTACAGCAACAACTTGATAGGAACCTGCTAGCAATAACGGACACACGCACGGCACTCCAAAATGACATTGCCCAGGTGGCCCCGGGACTGGGCTTGCTGCAAGCCGATCACAGGAAATTGACCGATAGAGTCACAGCAGTGGAGAAAACGGTCCAAGACATCGAGCCACTCCAAACAGACTTTAAAGCTGCCATGACTAATGCCTTGGATCGCATAGACGCCTTGGAAAGACAGGCTGAGGATGCCGAAGGTCGAAATTGCCGGAAGACAAGACTGGCAAATGAGATGGTGCCTAGTGGATGTCTGGCGGGCTCATCACCCACAGACCCGAGATTGTTCCCACTTTTCCGGGATGCATGAGTTACACGTTGGACTGGACGCGGTGTTGTGCTCCACGACAATACAGCCTGCCGTGATACATTCCGAATATCTCGCTAGGACGATCTCGGATCATAATCCTCTGATTATCACGATGCACTGGATGACAGGAGTATCTTGCATCCCCACTTGGAGACTGCGCCCGACACGATGGATGATCCGCTGTTTCAGGCAACACTAAGAGAGGGAATTACCAATTATTTCGCAGAAAATGCGAATTCCACGGCCATGAGAGCAATGGAATGGGATGCATTCAAAGTGGTAATTAGGGGAATTTGTATCTGGAAGTATGCTGGGGTACGGAAAATTCTCTTAACAGATCTGTCCATGGCCAAGGCCAAACTGCGCGAGGTAGAAATAGCGAGGCCCGGACACGCCGAAATGCAGGGGGAGGTTAACTCGGCGAAGGAGGCGGTGGCGGCGGAAATGGAGCACTTGCGTAGCTATGATTACAAAGCCTATGTAATGAAAACGCATGCGGAGGGAGACAAGGCAGGGACGTTGCTGGCGTGGCTGGCAAACCCCACCAATAGAGGTACCTCAATATTGGCGTTGGAGGCGGGAGATGAGACGATAGTCGATACCCAGAACGAGATCCTCCGAAGCTTCCAGAGCTATTACAAGACCTTATATCAAAGCACGATAGAGGCCGACGACCCTGCTACTGATGCCTTCTTGGAGACGCTGCACCTGCCAGAACTAGAACGGGAACAGGCTGAAAGCTTGGGAAAAGACATAGAGCTGGGGGAAATTAGGGGAGCCATCAATCGTATGGCTTGCAACAAAACTTCCGGCACGGATGGCCTGCCCATTGAATTTTATGCAAAATTTACAGAGGAGCTGGCACCTAGGCTCCAAGAGGTCTATAAAGAGGCGAAGGAACTTGGTCGGCTGCCCCAGTCCATGCGGGAAGCGCTAGTGATCCCGCTATTGAAGCCAGGTCGGCCCGGGGAAGAGATGGCCTCCTACCGCCCGCTGTCAATGCTCATCATTGCTCATCGGATAAATACATACATGAATAAATAGATAAATAAATAAATACATATCCTCATAGGTAAACACCCCAAAACACAAATCCCAATTACGATCTTATACACTGCTCATAAAAAATTGTGCAAATCTTCAGTAGTGTTCAACCCATTCACACTTTTGCTATCCAGCTCCTAAATCAAGCGGGTCTCTAATTTTCTTAATGCTTTTTCTCTATTTCTGCCCCTTCTCATGGGGGCCACCGCATTGATCACAAAATAAGCAATCATTTTAGATTGTTGCTGTGCTCAGCCCTAAAATGCCTGGCCACTGGATAAGCATTATCGTTGTTTACTATGGCCCTGAGATGCTGCAAAATTCTGACATGCACCTGCAACTTGGTACTATCAACATATCGCAAGCCACAGGTGCACGTCAGTACATATACAGCATACTCCATCCTACATCAATAGCTTCCCTTAATTGGCAGACTAACATCAGAAAAGGGAGTGTTGTAGTGGGTTGTATTTATGCCGAACTTTCAAGTATATATTATTATTTTTAAATTGTCAGCTTTGGAATTTGCAAAGCATTGAAGTTTAAAAAAGCAGCAGCAAGCCCTCTGACATCTTTGCACACCTCTTCTTAATAAAATAATGCAGATTTTACCATTCTTTATCTTTCCTTTCGGTGCACTTGTCTTTTAAAAATAACTCAATTGAAGCGTAGTTATGGTTTTGACATACGTGCAAAACCACCTCAACTGGGCCTGGGTCTTCTCCTATCTGTTTTGAGGACATCCACGTATTTTTCGGAAATGTTGCCTTTTTGACCATTATGGCCTCTAGCAGTCTTCCCTGGAGTGGTAATACTTCCAGCATTCACATCTACCCCTTTATGGAAAAAGTAACAACATGCTTGAACTGCTAGTATTGAATTGTCTGGTTGTTTTGTAGTGTGTCTTTAGTTTGCAATGTGTAAATGGGAATTAATGTGTCCCAAGTAATAAAAGAAGCTTTACTCAGAAAAACCATACTGCAGTGCCCTATACTAAACAAACATGCTCGGAATAGACAACTCTACAATATGCCCTACAGAGCCCTGCTTAGCCACTCAAAAAGACTGCCACAGGAGGTAAGGGTAAAAAGGGTGTGCACTACGAACGTTAAAACACCTATCTTTAAGGCACAGAAATACATCAGGTCCAAAAATCCCTGGTCATTCTTATGCATCCTTGCTCGGCCCTCACCAACATGACCCCAGAAGCTCTGCGTACCTCTTGTCTATAGGCTTCTGTTCACACTTAAGAATCCATAGGTGATGCTCACCCCCTTGTTTTTTTTTCAGTTTTTCTTGGGAGTTCCAAGATGGCTGCCAGCTCTTCCTGGTTGAAGTGGTGGCAGCCAAATAGATGTCATCATGAGATCTGTCGGATCCATAGACACTCCTTGTCCCTAGATATACATGAATCTATTGTTTTTATTACTTAAAAACTACTGAATGGATTTACACCAAATTACAAAAAGTGGTCTTTCTGGACCAAGATCTAGCTTTCTGCTAAATTTGTTGTAATTCCATTCAGTGGTCAGAGCTGTAATCATGTCTAAAATCCCTATGGGAAATTTCACAAGGAAAGAAATTCTGAGGACCACCCTTTTTCTCTGCCCCTACTTGATGAAGCACCCCAAAACTTTCCAGACTGCAGCTGACGTGAGCGGCAAGCTAGTTTTTAAAATTTCGCGAATATTCATCAAACTGCACCAAAGTTATTAGCAAACAATAATGCTTGGCCTATGGAATCTAGGTCTTAAGTATAACTACCTACTGGTGATATGTATTTTATATTGATACGGGTCCGATAAATTACCAAACAATACAGTTTCGAAAAACCATGACAAAATAATAAATGCTAAAATGCTAGCAGCCAGCGCTAGTCCTATTGGCTGTGCCCATGCTGGTTTGTTTTTCCTAATTGAGGCGCCCTGAGAACAGCATGTATGTCTAGATGAGAGTCCCATGCTAAAGTGCCCAAGACACACGCTGCACCTCACTGATGAAGCCCAACATGGCTGAGGCTGGTTTGAGATTGCTTGTTTCATATTTAAATAGGGACTTAGAGTGGCAGTTCAGGTTTGCCTATTGGCAGCAGCAGCTCCTTTGTGGGAGCATCGCGCGTTGCCCTCCTATAGCCTTGATGGCCCGCACTTGCACTTCAAAGTGCGCATGTCAGGTTGGCCGACATCCTTTGTGCGGCTAGCTGAACATGCGCAGAAGAAGCCTATCACTATATGTGCATAGTGAGGGGACGTGCAGCCGAAGCTCCCTGCATGCACTCAGAAAGCGCGCTGTGTCGGCCTACCTGATCCAATCCTGATGCTGCTGTCAGCAAGGGAGCATCATCTGGAATGGTCAGGACTTGCTGCTCTGAGCATGCTGAGCTCTGTTTTACCACGGGTTCCAGTGGTTTTTTGTCACGATCGGCAGTGCAGTGGCTTTGGACACCTTCTACAACTAAGTGATGGCGATGCAGATTTTAGTAGCAGAAGTGAAGATAGGCACAATCTGTGGCTGTGGCGAGTTGTGGAATTTATACTTTTTTTTCCTGCAGTGATTATTTAATATTAGCAGCTATTAGTTACTACTCCTGCCCCCCATACCTTTACACACGCAGCCCTTCCAGCCAGAGCTGCCGAGTTTTGAACTGGGAAAACAGGTTTGAGTCTTGGAATCAGCTCAACATCTTGCGATTCTAGGCAAATCACTTAATCTCCTTGTGCCTCCAAAACATGCATCTGACCTTATATAATATAAATGGTTCTTATAGAAAACACTTCAGTACGTTCAGGACGAGTTTGAACTATATTAAACTGAAAAAATAATAATAATGTGAAAATTGCATTCCTTCTGTTTCAAACTAGGTTTATCTCACCTCATATATTTAAAGTACATGAATCGAGTGAAACAAGGAGTCAGATGCGCAAAAAGCAAGTTCAAATGTCTCTGTTTTTAGGGCTCGACCTCTGCCAATGCGCTTGCGCATTGCAGATGTCGAGACATATTGGGGCTTAACGAGAGCGTAACTACCTCGGGCAATTTAATGCTGTGCCCGTGAAAAGCAAGCTCAATGCGCAAGCGCATTGTCAAAAAGCGCGTGCACATCAAAGACACCAGCCTCCTTCCCACAGGGATCTCAAGCTTCCCCCAGCGTGCGCTCAGCCTCAGGCCGGCATTTCTCCTCCCCTAATTATTCACTGCACGGCCGGCCGGCACAACAAAGGCTGCTGCTCCCCGTGCGTCTCCTCACCCTTATTCTCCCCTATTCTTCCATTCTTGACTTTCCAGATATTTTTAAAGGAAAACCTGCTTTCTTTACAAGAATGAATGTTTAAAAGAAGCAAAACATTTTGCTGCACGTGTATATGTACATATATATATATATTGTAAATATGCTCTTTTGTACGAAGATATATATGTATTTATAATGTTTTTACCTATATTGCCCTGCAAGAGATGCAAGCAGTTTCACAATTATTGCTAGCCAAATAAACCTCTTTTTTTTAAAGTACCATGTGTTTAATGTCTGCCCTCCCTTTGCTCTCATCCATTTCATTCAGTGAATAGTTGCCATATTTATCTGTAGCAAATGGTGATAAACTGGGGTAAAGTAAGAGACGAAAGCCGTTCACAGCCAAATGGTAGCCGTGAACACCAGGCAAGAACCGTCAGTTAATTATACACCTATGTAACCTGCCCTGCTTCCAAACCAGACTAACCCCCTGCAATGTTTTGCTGGTGAGATGCTCAACGAAACGTGTTCAGTTTTTTCCCAGCTCTCCAAAATCCGCTTCTTGGTGCACGCATACAATCCACACATTGGTTATGCATGCCTCTGTTCCGATGCCATCACACTGCTGTGTCAACATGGACCAACAAACAATGCCTCCGCATAGATGACAGAGTAGGGATACCGGTGGTAATGCTCTGTGTGCTCATACTTGCGCTGGGTTTGGCATGTAGTATGGCTGCAGTAAGAGGTCACCCTGTCCACGCTTTCACCGGCTTCCCCAGCGTGCGCAGTGCACGCTGGCCTCACTTCTCCTGCCCCCTAATTGCTTTGGCAGTGAGCTACATCAAAGGGTTCGGCTCCCCGCCCCCTGCTTCACGGACGCTTCTCAGGCCACCAGCCTGCCCAATATATTTATTTTGCATAGCTCTGTCTTGTTCACTACGTTTCCTTGCGTGCATGGACGGTCCAGCAGAACACGACTTTCTGTGGTGGTTGGTGTCCAGTTTGTGCTTACATTTGACCTTAGTGATGCAATATGAAAAAATCCTGCTTATTTGTTTGCAAGGCAGACACGCATGCTCCTACGCGTTCTTAAAGATGCTACAAAAACACAGTCCCTTTTTTTAAAAAAAGTGTCTACTGTGCTATATTTTACTTTGTACATTTTGCTAGTTCACCCCTTGAACACCAATTTTCATCGCCTAACTCCTGTTCAAAGCACTCTTCTCTGACGGTACAGCTTAACTTTACTGATTCAGTCTCTTCTGCAAATTGGGCCTTCTCCCAGATTACGTAACATTTTGATGTGTTCCGGGATGTTTCCTAAGGAAGCTGGAACAACGCGTCCAACGTCTCTAAATTAATACTAAACATTCCCCATAACAAAAAGAGAGACCAGTTGGCTTTGCCAAAGCTTAACTGCGCCATGGGTCCATCTTGGCCTTCCACTGGGAGAAATGACCCCATGCCTGGTTTTCGGTTACGTTCCGTATGTGCTCATGTCCTCAGATCCGTGCCTGGACCCGAGCGATGAGTCACGGATTCTTGTAATCTGGTTTCTTTTCGTGTACAGCTCTAACTGGAAAAGATGGCGAGGCTTATTCTGATGACAAGTTCACACTAAGTGGCTCATTTATTAAAGTT
Source organism: Lissotriton vulgaris (assembly GCF_964263255.1). Classification (NCBI taxonomy): domain Eukaryota; kingdom Metazoa; phylum Chordata; class Amphibia; order Caudata; family Salamandridae; genus Lissotriton; species Lissotriton vulgaris. The sequence continues at coordinate 119,798,259 of NC_141698.1, forward strand.
GTTTTGTGTCATTATTATTCGAAAGGACGCTTCCTGAGTTCACCAGGCAGCTCGTGGGGTAGTTAAACCTTTTATGTGAGTTAAATACGCTACGCTATAAGGATGGGCATTGATAACTAACTATATGCTTAGGGTTTACTCTTTCAGATAGGTTACACTTTAAGACCTAACACTTAGTGAGTTTGAAGTGCTGAGGTTATGCTACAGTTATATATATCCAGCTTTATTTCAAACTCTTCTCTTTATGCAGAAATAATTGTGCGAACATTTTTCTTTTCCTATACCACTTCGATTCCTTATCCAGCAGCACCTACTGTGGTGTTTGAGAGCATACAGAAACCTAGAAGCGCTCGCCATACGGTGGCATCCAGTTTGAGAGCCCCGGATCTGCATTTGGGCTGTCCAGGAAAGGGCTCAGTTCAGGTACTTGATACTCGCCGTGTGACCCTGCGCAGATCACATTCTGTCAGTGTGGCGCCCTCGCTCACCTGTTCATTAGCATTGGTCATGAGTCTGTTTCTGCAGCATGCTTGTGGCTCGGGGTGCCTCTCACTGCAACAAACTTAATTTCAGCGGGATCTGCCCGGACGCTTAACATTCTTTAAACTATTTTTCTTGAAACATTGTTAACACGTTTGTTTTGCTTCCTTGTCTATTTTATGGACATTATAAATGACTAGTTAAGAATATGACTATACTACGTATCCTGCCTTTGAAATAGCCTTGCGAGAGCCCACTCGTTTACAGTTCCTGCAGGCATACGCAGCACACTTCCCCCACTTCAAATAAAGCCAAACTTTAGCACGAATGTGATCCCGGCCTCGGCCCGCCTATTAACATAAATTAATAAGTTGCTTTCACGAAGCTCCACAGGAACCAGACCACCAATGCCATGTGAACAGCAGGCAGCCACAACACATCTCCCCCACTACTCCTTTCCTCCAGGCCATGGTATGGGGCCATTTAGTGTTCGCATAGGTACAATCAAAGACCTGGCAGCTCCAGCCCTTCACTGGGGCTACAAACCTATTGCAACCTCTGTAGAGCCGTTCTAGGTCTGCATATTCACCAAAACCCCTGCTCCAGAAACTCCTTGTTTAGTCGTTTGACCGTGGTTCAGCTGTACAAAGTCATAGGGGGATTAGTCTGACCACAGTCTGGATCGGTGGGCTATTAAATGTGCAACTCTTTACAACAGCGAACCGTGGTGGGTGTACATAATTGTAAAAAAACATAGGAGCCATTTGGCTGAACATTCACAAACGTGCACTTCAAGATTTCATGCTGCTGTGGTCGATTACATGCTACGGTGACCAGGGATCCCACTTTTTCACGATCTAGGACAGTTTTTCACTTGGTGTACGGCCTATTTCGGGGACATCTTATCCCCAGTCCTCGGTTTGACAGAGGGGCAATTACATAATGTTGGAAGTGTTGCTTCCTTAAAGTGGAGTAATGCGTCTGTGTGATTATTTTTTTTATTATGCATCAAGCTCCTAAACCAAACGTGCCTTCCTGGTATTTCATGGTGCTGGAGTCGATAACATGGTTCTCACTCTCTCCTCCTCTATCCCTCTCCCTGCTCTCCTCTCTCTCTCTCTCCCTCTCTCACTCCACTCCCTCTCCTCTCCCTCCTTCCCTCTCGTCCTACCTCTCTCCCTCCCCTCAGTCTCTCACTCTCCCTCTCTCCGTCTACCTCTCTCCCTTTCCCTCACTTCCCTCTCCCTCTCTCCTCTCTCCCCCTCCCTCTCTCTCCTCTCTCTCCTCTCTCCCTCTCTTTACCTTCCCCCTGCTCTCCTTTTTCTCCCTCTCCCCATCTCCCCCTCTGCCTGCTCTCCTCTCTCTCCCTCTCTCCCTCCCCTCTCTCTCCCCTCCGTCCTTCGCTCTCGTCCTCCCCCTTTCTTCTTCCCCTCCCTCTCTCCCTCTACCCTCTCTCCCTTTCGCTCACTTCCCTCTCTCGCACCACCACATTATCACTCAGCACCACCACAGCATCACTCAGCCCTACCACAGCATCACCGCAGCACCACCGAGCACCACCACAGCACCACTCAGGACCACCACAGCACCATCACAGCACCACTCAGCGCAACCACCGCACCACTCAGCGCAACCACAGCATCACTCAGCAGCACCACAGCATCACTGGTTCAAATATGTTCTTTCAAAGTTTCAAGCTGTTTTCAAGCTTTCAAGCTTTATTACAAATCACAAAAAGATGTTCATATTTCACGTAAATACAAAACATGTTGCATTACAAATGCTATAGGTGTCACATTTGCGAAAGTTATAAAGCTATTAATTTAGCTATTTTAAAAAACAACACATAAATAAAAAAAATGTCATTTATAAGACCAATAGCTCAAACTTTCCTAATGCGAGCCCTATTGCATTTCCAATGCTTGTTTGTATGCGTCACTACTCCCTACTACACACTCTACACTCTACTCCCTACTACTCCCTACTACACACTCTACTCCCTACTACTCCCTACTACACACTCTACACTCTACTCCCTACTACACACTCTACTCCTTACACTCTACTACCTACTACACACTCTACTCCCTACTACACACTTTACTCTCTACTCTCTACTACACACCCTACTCCCTACTACACACTCTACTCCCTGCTACACACTCTACTCCCTACTACACACTCTACACCCTACACTCTACTCCCTACTATAAACCCTACACTCTACATCCTACACTCTACTCTACCTCTACCTCTCTCTACGCGCACACATATGCACACACACACACACACATATATATATTTGGCCATGTGATCAAGCTGTGTAAGGCGAAACGCGTAATGGCGGCGGCAGGCTTGCTGGTAATAAATCACCTTGATTAAAGCACCAAGAACTGGGTCTGTTCCTTCGTCATTTTTGGATTGTTTGGCTGGAGCGGCTGCTTCAGCTGTTGACGGATTTTCGTATATATATATATATATATATATATATATATATATATATATATATATATATATATATATATATGGATAAAGTTCTGTTTCCAGGATAAACCCACAGAAAATACGGACCACCACACGAGTTGCAGAGTGTCACAGCAGGCGTTTATTCAACCATTTTGCAGCTGAAATTTGGCATGACGCGTTTCGGGCAGAGTCTGCCCTTGATCACATGACGGACATGCAGTATTGTTTCATTTAAATAGTGCACACACTCATTTTTTTCACAGTGACACCACGTGATCTATGCATAGACATAGAAGATAAACTACAAAGGTGTTGTGACATGTGCATATATATGGGTGCTGGTTCTGGGCTATTTTGTATTTTGGCATAAAATGTTTTACAAGGCACCCGCACATAAATATTTAAAGGTGACAATTGAGTACAAATGTACATTTATAACCGCATGAATGCGTATTAAACACTTTGTTCTAACAGTGAGCTAGCTATAATCCCGAAAAAGTGACCATTTCATTTAGAAAAGGGATGTTTTCCACATATCTATACAGCGAAGCAATTATTTACACCCATGCATTCAAATTTATATAACATATAAATATGTTAAAAATTCTAAAAGACATGTATAAAAATAATCCATAATAATTTAAATACATAAATAAATAAATATTATGCTATACAATATATACATTGTGCAAAAAATAGCAATGTGTTCAGCATTCGCTAAGATAACCTTAGTGTTAATAGATCACATCAGGAGCTAGCTCACTCAGCTCTTACATGGTATTGTCACGTTGCAATGTGCTAATGTTAGCTTGTATTAAAGTGCCGGTGCCAAAATCTATAAACAGGGATAGGAGCCTATCCTTGCCCAACTGGCAATTCCGAAGGGTCGACCAACTTGGTCTCGCTTCAACAGCAATTCCCATAATAAAGTGCTAAGTGTGATAAGTGCAACCAAAATTGTGAGGTTAATAGTAATGATTTCAAAGGAGAGGTATAAGTAACAGGAAAACTCTTATAATTGGCTCGTGGTTAATCATATAAGAATCACTAGGGCATTTATTGATTGGATCTGTTACATGGAGCCAGAAAAGGATAAATCTTATGTGATTTCATGTTGGTGAGGCTGGAGAGTTAGGCAGGACAGTTCTGATATAGATTAAAGGAAGGTATGAATGTCCTCCCTATCATTGAGGCCGTTAGGATGCTTGCTGTTAAGATTCAGAATGTATCTGGTCTCTAACTGCCTCAGAGCCTTGTCCCTATCTCCACCTCGCTTTAACGCCGGTGCCTGGTCAATTACAAAGTATGTCAAGCAGTTCACATTTTTATTGTGACTCACCTTGAAGTGACGGGCTACTGGGTAAGCCGGATCACAATTTATTATTGCACGAATGTGCTGTAGAATGCGCATGTACACAGGATTTTTAGTACTGCCTACATAACGTAAGCCGCATGTACACGTGAGAACGTATATGGCGTACTCAGTGCGGCAGTCATATTTTCCCCTAATAGATATTTCTTTTGTTCTGAACGGGGTTTTGTATGTGGCAGTATTGGCTCCGAAGTTACATGCCCTGCAAGTGGAACACTTGCGAAAGCCATTGCTCGTGGGCATCCAAGTTTTAATACTGGTGGACCCGGCTGAAATCTCCCTAGATAGGAGATTGGCCATGTTTTTTGATTTCCTAAATGTTACGCTAGGATGTTCTGGCAACGTATTTCTCAAAATAGGGTCAGTTAGAACGATGGGCCAATTTTTGTTTATGATACTGCGTATTTTGCGCTCTTGTCTACAGTATGTTGTAATGAGTCTAGGTGAATTACTCTCATCCGCTATGCTCATGTTACTATCAATGGTGCTAGGCAGTAGGGTGGTTCTGGGTCTTTCACTTGTTTTAATCATGGCTTTTTTCAGAATATCCTCGCTATATCCTCTTTTGCGCATGCGCTCTAGGCATGATTGACTGCAGACTTCAAATTGTTCCTGTGTGCTGCAAATGCGCTTCAGCCGTAGCAATTCCCCGTAGGGTATGCTGGCTATTAGGTGACGTGGATGCGCGCTGGATGCATGTAATATTGCATTTCCAGCCGATGGTTTTCTATAGGCTGAGGTAATAAGTGTCTCGTCAGTGACTTGTATCTGGACATCCAAAAATTCCAATTTGGAGTCACTCATGTTGGAGGTGAAGTGGAGATTAAACTCATTGATGTTTAACAAGTTAACAAATTCTAATGCGCTTTGCATGCCTCCCTTCCAAATGACAAAGACATCGTCTATAAAACGAAGCCATGATATCACATTGTTCTCAAACATGTCCCTGTGTGTGTTCATGAGGACTTGCCTCTCCCAAAAGCCCACGTGCAAACACGCGTAGCTTGGGGAAAAGCAAGCCCCCATAGCCACCCCCTGTTTTTGTCTATACAAATTCTTTTCAAAAGAAAAGTAGTTATTATTCAAACACCATGTAATAAGAGACAATAACATTTTGTTATGCATGGCATATTCCGCAGGACGTGTATTCAAAAAGTATTCCACACCTCGCAGACCACATTCGTGTCTTATGCTGGTATAGAGAGACTCTATATCCAGAGATAGTAAGATCCAATCCTTTGACCATGTAATATTGTCGAGGTGTCTTAAAAAATCCCCAGTGTCTTTCAGATAAGATGGCAAAGCTTTCACCAGGTCCTGCAGATAGAAATCAATGTAGGCGCCCACATTTTCAGTCATGCTCCCTATCGCCGAGATTATAGGGCGTCCAGGGATAGGGGTGGTGTTTTTATGGATTTTTGGAAGCAGATAAAGGAAGGGCAATCGGGGGTGAGTATTGTACAAGAATTTGTATTCTTCATTTGATATCAAACCCTCTGATTTCCATTTTAGTAATTCTTTTTTGATGTTTTCTTTTGCTTTGTTATATATACTCCATGTTATCTGCTCATAACACTCACAATTATTCAACTGTCTTTTTGCCTCTGCATTATATTGCTCTTTAGGCCACAGGACCACATTGCCACCTTTATCTGATTTTTTAATTATGATAGAGGCATCCTTGGCTAGCTTGTCGGTTAACTTTTTCAAAGAAACTTCTCGTTGATTCAATCTGTGTCTTTTATTCCGATCAATAGAGCAATTCAAATCCTTTATCTCCTCCACGATACAATCATGGAAGACGTCGATTGCGTCTCGTGGCATTATTGGTACAAAGGTTGACTTTGGTCTGAAAGGGCTTTCCCCGGCACCTTTTTGCAATAGATTCAACTCACCTAATTTTGTTTGAGTTGATGCTTGAGAACTCAAATCTTCTTCATTCTGTAGGCTATGCAAGGCCCAAAGTGCCGGTATTTCTCCTGCTTGTAAGCCTGAAGGCTCAGACGCTGTTGGTTTATCTTGTTTCGCTTCGCCTAGATTCTTCAGAGTATGAAACTTCTTGAGTTTTAATTTTCTGATGAAAAGGAATACATCTACTCGTGTAGAAGCATAATCAAAGTTAGTGTTAGGACAGAAATTGAGACCTAAAGCAAGCAATTGCTCTTCAGCTTTAGTGAGTGTTACTGTGCTGAGGTTCACTATAGTGTTGTCTTTCATTGCTTCTTCTTCCGCCAGTAATTTTGCCTCTTTTTCAGCTTGCCTTTGCCGTTTTCTTCGGGCGGTTTTTCTGACGGTGTCCCGCCTTCGTCGGCTTGTTTTCTTTCCTTTCTTGGTCTCAGGGTTTTCAGTCTGTCCTGTACTAAAAAATCAACTTCATCGCCCAGTCCTGGAACTGTGTCCACATTTTCCAAACTGCTAGAATTTGAACTGACTGAGTTCAAGCTAGACTCACTAGTCAGCGATATTGTATCTAACTCTGGTGAATCTCCAGTTGCTGCTGGTTGTTTGGCCTCCAAGATGTTGGGTTTAGTTACCGTTTTGCCTTTCATTTTACGAAGATTCTCATATTTTTTAGCAAAGGTGTATATTTGGCCTCTTTCATAGTCCTCCAGGTCCCTGGCAAATTTGTGTACTTTTCTATTTTTTATTTTTTCTTCATATTTCTTTAAACGTTCTTTAATTTCGTTCATTTTTTTCAAAATCCAGTCCTGGTTTTCCATTTTGCTCAGATCGTGTTCTATTTCCTCAATTTCTTTAGCCACAGCTAGCCGGTCAATGTCCGCATATTTAATTAGGATTCTTATTAAGTTCATTGATTGTTGTAGATTGCTCTCCCCCCACTCGAGTAGCATTGCTGGGTTGGGGTGCTCGAAGCTAGGAGCTAAAAGTATGCGCAGACCCCGGGGGACCCGATTCACTTCCACATACTTTGTAAGAGATTTGCTCTCCCACCACTTGGTGAGTTCTGATCGCATTTTCTTCTCCAAGCTCTTTAACAACAAATTTGCGTCTTTGTTCACATCTTCCATTGCATTTTTTTGCGCGGTTTTATTTGCCTCTTTACTTTTGTTTTTAACCACGTTCTCAAATAATGCATCAGCCTCCTGTTCCCTCTCGCGTACAGCATTGCTCAACATAGTGCCAATTATGTATCTTTCGGATTCAGCTGCCGCTCATTAATCACCAGCACGTTTCTGTGCAACTTGGCGTTTCAAAAAATGGTAACGGTCGCTAGACTGTTGCAACACGTAGCCCCGTCTCGTGAATGCTTTCCCCAGGTTACTCACCGGGAACGAGGTCGAGCCTTCGCGGGTCCTCCGACTCAAGCGTCGGCGTCCTCGAGTACCGGTTTTCCCATCTCCGAAGCTCACGAGGGGTTCAGCCAGCCTTTGAATTCCTTCCGGAGCGGCAGAGAGAGTCGGGTTGTAGGCGGCTTCCAGCAGTTAGGGCGGGGTCCGTAAAGGCGAAATCAACCAGTAACTTCCGCATTGAATATGGATAAAGTTCTGTTTCCAGGATAAACCCACAGAAAATACGGACCACCACACGAGTTGCAGAGTGTCACAGCAGGCGTTTATTCAACCATTTTGCAGCTGAAATTTGGCATGACGCGTTTCGGGCAGAGTCTGCCCTTGATCACATGACGGACATGCAGTATTGTTTCATTTAAATAGTGCACACACTCATTTTTTTCACAGTGACACCACGTGATCTATGCATAGACATAGAAGATAAACTACAAAGGTGTTGTGACATGTGCATATATATGGGTGCTGGTTCTGGGCTATTTTGTATTTTGGCATAAAATGTTTTACAAGGCACCCGCACATAAATATTTAAAGGTGACAATTGAGTACAAATGTACATTTATAACCGCATATATATGCATATGCATTTATATATGTATGTGTGTATATATACATACATATATATATATACACATCTGCATATCTATATAAGTACAAATATAAATGCATGCATACATATATATACACATATATGCATACATATGCATGTTATGTACATGAAAGTTTGAAAAACACTAATAAAAGCAAAGCTAAAAAGCCACCTAATTACAAACAGAATTGCTTTAACTTAAATGAGGGCGAGACCTATTGCATTTTCAATGCTTGTTGTATGCGTCAATCGTGTAGAGATTGAATCATCCAGTCACCCTCTGTGGCCTCCTCAAATTTTGCACTAAACCAGCTGTCATGTCTACATTGTTCTACATCAGCACAACACGAATGACCAAACTAATACATGATAAGAATCTCCAAAGAACAAAATGTTTTTATTGGAGCTGGCAGTCGGTGCTTAGGCTTTACAGTGCACTGATTTCTTTTTTATAACTATACCAGCTGACTTGGCGTTCCCCACCATTGACAAACTGCACTTGGGAGCGAAGGAGGTTGTAATCTGGAATTTGCAGTTATTTAAAAACTACAAAGTTTGTTAGCCACTCACATTATTATGTAACACACACCTGAATTGTCTGGTGATGTGTCTAAACTAGTGTATAGCATGTAGAAGTTTGGTAAATTAGTGTATAAGCCTAAATGTATCCCATCTTAGAATTTATAGCGTATAATATAGCACGGATAATTCGACATCCCCCCCATGTCCAACTGCGAATTTACACATGGAGTATTCTTGTGGATTTATTTGAATATAAAGATACTCTGCAAACATTTGCCAGCCTGTTGAATGCAATAGAATATACTTTAGCATCAATCTATTTGTCCTTCTTATATATTATTAAAATCAAAAGTATTTATTGGAACCTGATTAAAATAAAGATATTGCTCCTCTGTACCATCACAGCTTGGTGCCACAGTCTAGCATTTACTTATCCTACTGAATTTAAGTCAGTGCCACAGGCCTTTATTTTTTCTAATCTGATTTGCCTTCTCAAGCTTTTGATTTTTAAGAAACGTACTCTTGAAGTGGAACCCCAAACTAATTCCAAGCACCTTTGTGTCAGTAAGTGTTGCTTGCACCTTGAAAGAGTCACCAACAGCCACTGCCTATTGGAGCAGTACCATATCTGGCCTGAATATCTGGAGTGGTATAGTTGGCAAACACACATATGGGGCTGGCAGGGCGGTAAGTGGGCCGAGTTCCTCCGAGTCTCACACTAGATAGTAATTAAAAACTAATATTGAAACAGGTCACCATCGGGCCCTATATTCAGGTCCTGAATTTCACACTGCCATCCTGCCCAGCTTGCCTCCCGCAAGACAACTGGGACTACTCGGAGGTGCCGGGCAGAGGTAAGAATCGAGTTCTTTGGACTTTGGCTTCGTCGCTCTTACACCCCACCATTTTTTTACCATCTCTGATGGGCAGTCCTGTCCTGCTCTGTCAACTTGTGACCTGGACTGTACCTCTGGCCCCACCGGGACTACGGTTTGATCGTCTTCCCTCTCCACTGAACTACGCATTGCCAAATGAATATTGCTGTTACCTATGCTCCCCCCACTCCTCTTATGTTATGCCATATATGCTCCCCCCACTCTTCTTATGTCATGTCCAATCCCCCCCTCGATTTTCCTCATGCTTTTCCAGCACCCACGGTGACCGTCCCGGTTGTGATTGCCTGTACCTTCCTTGACCATAATATAGCGACCAAACTTTCCCCCAGGGCCACATCTTCCCTTTCCCTCTGCAATCATTTGTCTACAAGGCTTCTGTGATCTCCTTATTCTGCCCATGCTCTTTCACCCTTTTAACTTGCTTTTTACTTCCTGACCTCCTATTTTAGATCTTGTAGATATCTGATTTTGATTTAGCTAGGTTGTGTTCGGCAGACTACACACATACTGTTTTCTTGGCTTTTTACCATCTCTTCGTTAACTGCCCTTGGACAGCAGGCGTCGGTACCAGTGTCCCTACTCTCATTTCCCCCTTTCTGCTCGATAGGTCCTCACCCTCAGCCCTACAGTTCCTAATTGGCCTCCATGAATGTGCCCCTTGCCATGGCCCTCCTCTGCCCTTGTTGGGGAGGGATCCAGCTTTTCTGCCCTGGAGTGCCAGATTCCCCTCTGAGAGAGTCCACAGTGTTCAGGGATTCACACATAGCGTATAGGCCTTAATTGGCCTCCTTTGAATGTGCCCCTTGCCAAAGTACTCCTCTCCCCTTGTTGGGGAGGGATCCAGTATTCCTGCCCTGGGGTCTCAGATTCCCCTCTGAGAGAGTCCACAGTCTTAAGGGATTCCCACACAGCGGAGGTTCTTAGAAACGGTTCCCTTTATTGCTGGGAATCCAGCACCTCACTCCTTGATAGGCGCTCTCTGAAACCTTTTGATGTTCTCCTCTAGGCTGATACCTTAACCCTCTGATGTACTTCGGCGCCCAGCTAACCTTCTTCCGATGACCGGTGGAGTTGCCCTTCGCAGCTACTGAGGAGTTTGGATCTGGTTTCCCTTTGGCCGTCACCTACCCATCCGTTCATCAGACACAGTATCTTTTCTCGTCGCTCCCTTGTGTTTCCTACTGCCTCCCTCTCCTCTTTCCTTTTTCACTCTTTTCCCTCCTCTTCTATTCTCTTCCCTCACGTGTCTGCTTTGTAACTCGTTTCTCCAGTTATTATTTACCTAAAATGTTGTAACTATGTAGCTATGTTTTGAAATCTATGGTACCTCCTCTTGTAAAGCGCTCTGATACCTCCGGGTTTAGCCAGCGCTATATAAAACTTTTCAAATAAAAAAAAACACTGATTGATTTTTAAAAATTGAATGTAAAAAATGTAAGTAATCCATGTCATCATTTTAGTTCTTGTTTATATTTCCCGTTTAACATTCGTAGGGAATGCAAGATTAAGTAAACTATTTCCAGGGTGCTGTGTTTCTTTATTTTTTCATGAAACGTTTACACTTGAGTAGTGCATGCTTTGAACAGTCACCTAAAGGTGTTTATAGCGGCCACAATTGAGAGCTCTGAATGTGAGGCTGAAAGCAGTGCGAATTTAACACAGTGCTTGTCAGGGACTTTAAAAGGTGTTCAGAATACGAGGCCATCCATTGCTTGGCCTCTTTTCAGGGTGCACAGAGCAATGGGCGGGTTTTCCCGTTGCAATTGTAATTTGTGACAATGTGTGAGGAGGTACACAGGGGTCAAAATATTGCGATGGCGAAGGTAAAAACAATGTTGTCAGGACACAATGTAGCAGCTAAAGGCTTTTTATGCACTGTGCCAGCTGTGGCCTTAAATTCCTTCAATTTGACCAACAGGATTAACCATCAGGTGACTATTGACTGGTAAAATAAAAACCAAAGACTGCAAACATAGCGACTTAATGATATTAGGCAAGGTGCGAGACTCTAAACCTATGGCTCTGTGTATTGAAGGATGTGTGCACTGTGCCCAATGCCCCGAAACCATCAACACAACAAGCAGGTTAGATCCGACATATACCAACCAACCTTCTTTGAAACCAGGACTCATGAACCCCCATTTTTTAATAACGTTCAATCCCCTGGCTGATGTTACAAAAGAGAAGAGGGATTATCAGAAAACGCCAAGCGCTATGCATCGATATCAGTTTGTGGGTAAAAGGCTGGTGGGCTCAAAAAGTGGAAGCCCAAACAGGAAGATGAAGAAATGCTCAGCCCTGGAGCGAACACCAAAAGAGTTGGTTATCCCACGTCAGTGTTTTTAAGTCTTCAAAATGACTCAAAAAGGGCTGTGCTGCCTTAGCTAACACATCCACAAGCTCCATATAAGGAAAAACTTTAGGGCGTTTGCACCAATTACTTTGCAAGTAAGCACGGCTAGTGTTCCCTCCCTCGCCGAACAATTTACCAACACGGGACTGGTATGTGCACTTCCTGTACAGAGCGCAGCTCAAAAGCGACCTAGAGCTATTGTCTCTTTTGATCAGTCCCGAAGCCTCCAATAGCAGCTCCTTTTATATGACGTCATCGCCATAAAACTACTAACAACTTATGGTGCGAGACGGAAAACAGATGACAAAAGGGCTTTAAACGTCACGCCAGCTTCATTGGCACTGAAAAAGGACACCGTTGGGGGCACGGCACTCAGAAGTTGTATTAATGTGGGATTTAATATAGCAGCAGTTCACTAGGAATACTGTTTTAATTGTTAATTTTTGAAAACTTTACGAATGAAAAGTATGTACAGTGAACATTCGAAAATAAACTAAGCACGCTAAAAAGAAAGATTTTTTACTTTTTATTTACTATTGCCAACAGGTATTATGAATAAATTGCGTTTAGATTTCTTTTAGCTCATAAATACTTTTTGTTACTTCGCGTGTTGTTTTCTTATTTCTCCACGAAGCGCGTTCTTATAAAGAGATATATGCCGGTTTAAGATGGTCGCCAAGGGACCTAGAGACGGGAAAGGCTCGCCCAGTCCTCATCACTCTCTTAACTATACAATGTTCATGGGGCGGCAGATCAGAAGTCTTGCAAGGTAGCCTCTTGCAAAGCAAAATAATTAGATTTCTCATGTATGTTTCTTCTAAAATGCATTTCCGAAGTACATGAATGGTTACTTGTTATAGTAATCGCGTTAGATATTTTCTTATTGAAAATACATTTAAAGCAAAATAAAAACAGTGTTTCCCCTCTTTACATCCGTATTTCATTTAGGTTCAATATTGCAGTTTCATACATCACTTTATTTAAGCATTCACACTAATCGTGCCTTTCCAAGATGGTTTCCTGTTTCCCGGGACTTTCAGGGAGGAAGTGGTGGTCGCTTTACTTTCATAGTCCTTCTTTTGTGTTTATGCCCGGTGACTCAGGATCTGGGGGTCCTTTGCCTCGCTAGCCGTTCCCTTGCCGTGCAGCAGGGGGTTGTTCAGAGCGAGCAGTATAAAACCCTTCGCACGAAGGAGCTTTGTGTCACTCTGAGCTCCATCACCCTTGCGTGCTCCGGCCTTATATTTCACCTCTTGGCTTGTGCTCTGCAACCTAAAGAAGGTAAGAAAAGATTGCTTTGTGTGTATTTTTATTTTTTTTAAAGCATCACTATCTTGTGGGGTGGGGGTTCTGGCAGCGCTCTCTCCGCCGGACTGAAGCTTAAGTAATATATATTTTTTAATTTAATTATATATTATAGAGGTGTTATCTTGTAACTTTTTAAGAGCGAGAATAACCATACCTCGCATACTTTCTTCTTCAATTTCCTCATTTAAATTGTGGTGCTACACGTCCCACCCGTATGAAAACCACCATTGTGGAAGGAAACGCGTGATGAGTCAGGGAGCGCCATCTCGTCTAAACCGTTATTCCGGGGGTTCGCGGTGCCCTTGATAGTCTGTGCCCGTGCCTCATGGGGGCGCTCAATGAACGCACGACACTGGGTGTAGGTTTCACTTCACTAACGCCTTAAGGTACCTTGTGAAGAGAGATTATCTTGAGTCGGTCGATCTTTATCCTGCCCAGTTTTGTTCCCAGGCATCTCTGGGCGTTATAGTTCCACACCCATGCCTTGTGCAGGGAATTGAGCGGTATGACGTCTATCATTGAACTACCTTTCCCATAATTCTTAGTCACTCTGCGGCTTCACCAAGCGCGCGGTCTTCCAGCTGCCATTAAAACTAAAACGGCTGACGCAGGAAGGCTAAGAAAATGGCGTAAAGGCATTGTGCGTTTAGGGGCGATGAAACCTTAATGTCAGTCTCGTCTTCCGGCTTTCCTTATAGTTTTAAATATGACTTGTCAGCTATGTGTTTTTTGCACCTAATCCGTAAATTGTTCTGTGATCTGTAAAGCTTTAGCAGTTCCGTAGATAACCACACCTTAATCTGTTTTGTGACGTGGGGCAGAGCAAACGCAACTCTTAAGTTAGTGGGGCGTTGTCCGTGATTTGTACACTAGTATTTTGCCCGGAATGGATCCCCTGTATCCCGTATCCAGGATGCCACTGACCGAGTGAATAAAAAAATGCCTTTCAACAAACACTATTGTGTGTTTTTTTCGGATTAATCGATTTTCGCTCATGAAACCTGCTTATGGGCATTATCAAAGAACACATTTTTCTGTCTAGACAGGGTGGCAGAAGTCCTCGCCTTTCGATTAGGGCGGCTCTTCTCTCCTCTCCCCTTATAGTCTATGGGAGGAGGCGAGCGCACCTTAGAGCAATGAGGGAATGGAGTTGTTCCACGTATATATTTTAAAGTGATTCGTTCTCGGATAGCCAAACGATGGCATCATTTTTAGGCGGACTTTGTGTTTGGTGGGAGTGGTCGGCTGCTTCTGTTTGTGGTTGGCCTATTCAAATTATGCTGTGTTGGGAATTTGGTAATAGATACGTTTTTACTTTATAAAGTCTTCAATGCAGATACCATTCACTTGGTTCATCTAGCTAAAGAGCACGGTTAAGTGCAATAAAATGAGTTCGGGGCACGCGGGGAAGTCTGCAACGATCTGGGCTTGGGCTACCAGAGGCAATCACTTCCCATCCCCTCTTAGTCAGCGCCGCTGAACGCTTCCTGTTCACCGCGCCCCTCCTTCCTGCCTGCAGCTTGCTCCAACCGTTGCCTTTTAAGGCAATAATGAGGCTGCTGCAGAGGCTTCCTTTTGTCTCGAATCTGTTGCAACCCGCAGGCCCTCTGCTGGCCAACCTAGGTATTTAAAGGGCGAAGAAGGAAGCTGTGTGCGGCGATGACTCAACTCGACAATCCCATACTAGTGCTCAATCAAGTAGTGAACTAGATTGCAGAAGTAATGGTTACGCAACTAAAAATGCAGGGGCGGCAACTTAATTTTCTGTAAAACAAATGGGGGCTAGAGCAGGAGAGAGCTGAAAAGACAGGACGCACAGTTGCTGAGACGTGGACTGGCTCTGGTCTACCAACAATATCCTGCTTTTCTGTATTGGTTTGTTAAATTCCCTGCAAAAGAGGGAGAATATGTATCTATTTTCTTCCATTAACTCTCAAAGGACTAATTCCAAATTTAGTATATTTTTCGCGAGAATATCCATTAAATAGAAGTCTACTTAAAAAAAAGTACAATAATGGTACTAATTTAATATGTTAATACTATAGTGGTTGCCTTTCGCGTGAGTTTGCAGTTTCTATTCTACTTCTGAACGCTTTTTTTAAGTATAGTTGAACTTACTATAGATGAATCAGTAATTAACACTTTAATGTTCTCCCCTACCTGGCCACAACTTGCTCGGTGCTTCAGGTAGTGAGGTGTAAACGTTGTCAACCAGCCTTTTACAGATTTGTCTGAAGCATGTTTGCCATTTGTGTACTTTCCTGAAGAGCCAACCTAACTGCAGAAGTCTGCTGTAGCCTCTTTTCGTAGATGTGTTTTTAATTTGCTTTTTTCCCTTCCAGAAAAATGGATGAGGATATTGCCGCACTTGTGGTTGACAATGGATCCGGTATGTGCAAGGCCGGCTTCGCTGGGGATGATGCTCCGCGTGCTGTCTTCCCATCCATCGTGGGGCGCCCAAGACATCAGGTACGTCTACATAACTTTTGACCTTACGTTGAGGGATGGGCGTGTACAGCTGATGGTCTGCACTGCCTCACAAGTTGGTGTATTACCTGTCCATAAAGCTGGTGCTCACAACCTGCTTTGCTGTAACGTTTAGTGTCGAAATGTAGTTAACCAGTTTGTGGGGGTTTTTTTTGGGTGTGGTAATCTATCTCTAGCATTTAACTCCTGCCCATACAGGTTTTGTAGCAGCAGGGCCTACTTTGGATATAGGCTTGCCAACTACCTAACACCACATCTTCCCCATGTGGCGATTCCCTCATCCTTGCATTTTAGGATTACTTTTTAGATTATCTTAGTCCACACTTGTGAGCCACATGTTTACTAAATAGGTAATCTCAGATGTTAGCCATTATGTGTATAGTAAGTATCTAACATTTCCTGAATGATGACTTTGTTTCAGGGTGTGATGGTTGGCATGGGCCAGAAAGACAGCTACGTTGGTGATGAAGCTCAGAGCAAGAGGGGTATCCTAACCTTGAAGTACCCCATAGAACATGGTATTGTCACCAACTGGGACGATATGGAAAAGATCTGGCACCACACCTTCTACAACGAGCTCCGTGTTGCACCTGAGGAGCACCCTGTTCTGCTAACAGAGGCCCCCTTGAATCCCAAGGCCAACCGAGAAAAGATGACCCAGGTCTGGACCTACCTTCCATGAAAGCCCTGAATTTGTGCCTCATCCAATATCGCTCTGTTTAATTTTTAGTGTGGTTCTCTACCTACCGCCATTTATACCCCCCCCCCCCCAATCAGTCTTGTTGGAATTCTGGATAATTAAACTAGAATTGTTGTAAATCCATCTTTTAGACTTCTCTACTGACCCTGAACTTGTTGCCTCGTTTGGCGTGTTAATCTAGTTATGCACTGAATGGGGGGGGGGGGGGGTTCCAGCATCTACCATTTCCATCATTGATATAATAATCTATGGAGCGTTGGGTTGTAAGTTAACTTTATCCCTTCTATCTGCGCCCACTCGTACTTGCATAATGCCAAACCTATAAAGGCGAACACTAAAAGTGTGTTTTATCTTCGATAACAGATCATGTTTGAGACCTTCAACACCCCAGCCATGTATGTGGCTATCCAGGCTGTGCTGTCCCTGTATGCCTCTGGTCGTACCACTGGTATTGTGATGGATTCCGGTGATGGTGTCACCCACACTGTGCCCATCTATGAAGGTTATGCCCTGCCTCACGCCATCCTTCGTCTTGATTTGGCTGGTCGTGACCTGACAGACTACCTCATGAAGATCCTGACTGAGAGAGGCTACAGCTTCACAACTACAGCCGAAAGAGAAATTGTGCGTGATCTCAAAGAGAAGCTCTGCTACGTCGCCCTGGACTTTGAGCAAGAAATGGCCACTGCTGCGTCTTCATCTTCTCTGGAGAAGAGCTATGAATTGCCCGACGGTCAGGTGATCACCATTGGCAATGAGAGGTTCAGGTGTCCAGAGGCGCTTTTCCAGCCATCTTTCCTTGGTAAGACTTTTGTTTGAGGCTGCGTTTAGAAAGCACTGCTAGCTTGGCGCTTGTCAGTGGAGCAACTGATAACATTGTTTAATTGGTATTTTACTACATCTCTCAACAGGTATGGAGTCCTGTGGTATTCACGAAACAACCTACAACTCCATTATGAAGTGTGATGTTGATATCCGTAAAGATCTGTATGCAAATACAGTGCTGTCTGGTGGCTCCACTATGTACCCAGGCATTGCAGACAGGATGCAGAAGGAAATCACTGCCTTGGCACCAAGCACAATGAAAATCAAGGTGAGATGGTGGGTCTTTTTAAGTCCTCCCTTTTGGAAGGATCTCAAGCTAACGAGATGGGAGGTGACTGGAGTTTAGGTAGGGGAGGATTGGACTTTCTGGTGCAGACATGTACATCCTTTGCCATTGAGATGAGATCATTTGTTAACTGGAAAAACGGCTCCTGGTTAGTTTTGGAAGCCACACTAATTACCCACATTGAATGACGTGTGTATTTCTATTCTAAAAGCGAAGTTTTTGTTGGCCGATTCTAGGTGACTAAAGTTTAGTCAAGATCAAAAGGTTCTTACTACTTGTAATCTTGTCAGTTGTATGTGGTACCTCCTCCGGGCCGAACTAACAATGTTGTAACTCTGACTAAAGCTCTGTTTTATGAGGTCCTGGGAGCCCTCCCCACTGCTAAAGCTATTCTACGCACACCTGTTAGTAGTTGAACCTCTTGATTGTCCTAGTTGTTGTACCCTGTCGTTACTTCAATTGGTACTCCAACTGAGTGCCATGTGTATTAGTGATGAAACTCATGATCGGATACTGACTTAACTAATTTTGCTAGTTGCTAATGTCAAATGAGTTTGGTTTTCAAAGCACCGTTGTGAAGGAATGTTCCACACTTCCATTTTTGTAAGTTAAGTCCATGAGCATCTTTTTTAATGGAAAATTAGCTGGTCTAGGTTGACTAGTGCAGATGATGCAGTTGTAATGGATGTGACTCGGAAGAAGTCTGTTGGAAAATAGATGGATTGTCGCAACTAAACCATAAGGTCAGAACCGTATAGACAGCGGAGGTACATGCTTCCCAGGGGCTGATACCATTACTAAGGTATTCATTTTAGGGTTTTTTGTGCTAGCGCACTCTGTTTTGAGATTATAGTAGGATACACTCTAACGTGGTACTTGGTCATACTTGTTAACCTCCGTATTTATCTAACCAGATAAATCCACGTGCTTGCAGAACAGTGAACTGATCAAGTAAATGTTTGTAACTTCCATTGCTCTAAATGGGCCAGTACGGAGTACCGACACTTATTTTTAAGGGAGTACCGGCACTTGTCAAGATAAACGAATACTTTTATTGGGAGTGTACCAGCACTTAAAATCATAGTTGTACAAAAGCCACCATCTAGACCTCATCATGAAGGTCCTGTCGGACCACACCTGCCCACCCCAGTTTAGTTTTCATTTTGTCTTTGTATAGAGGTATAACATTGAGTTAATTTTTGCTGTTAGCCCTGGGTTGTTAACTTTGTGTGGCATTGAAGTGATTTTTAATTGTGTAATGGATTTAATCTTTTCTTTCAGATCATTGCCCCACCTGAGCGCAAGTACTCTGTCTGGATCGGTGGCTCCATCCTGGCCTCCCTGTCCACCTTCCAGCAGATGTGGATCAGCAAGCAGGAGTACGACGAGTCCGGCCCTTCCATCGTCCACCGCAAATGCTTCTAAACATTCTTTTGCCATTTTGCACCTGGGCAGATAACTGCACAGAAAATTCCGAGATGGCATGGTAATTTTGTAGTTTGCTTCTGGTGCTGGACTCTGGATTGGAAAACTGGAAAAACCAGAGAGTATGTCGGTATTGTGGAGCCAACATTCCAAGTTCTGCAGTGCATTAGAGGACTTGATTGTACTGTCATTCCAAATTGTGTAATGCATTGTTACAGTTGTTACTTGCCTCCATGAAGGCTGCCCAACCTGTGGGAGCGCATACGTAAAATCGTATGTAATAGTATTTTTTTTTATTTGTATCCATGCAAGTGTATTTTGTATGTTCTGCCTTAAGCTCGTGTTACTCTAAATTTTCATTCCTTTTTTTTCGCCATTCCACCAAAACATTATTTTTCCATTACCTGTTGAAAGTTACAATCTCTCCTCTATTAAGATGTGGTGCCAGTCGAGTGAATGGAGGGTTAACTATACACTTGGCCAGTTCAAATAAAGTCCATACGTTGAAAGTGACTTTCTTGCATTTACTGTTCTTTTTCTATTGTAACAGCTGCTTCTTTAGGTGTGCTTTGGAGTTTCTAGTTGTCTGTGACCATTACCATATATAGCAAACAATTGCTGATGGGTTTATGGGTCCCGGGCTTTCATGTATGTTCAGGATATTGATGGGCCTAGTAAGGCCAACTCATTGCGTGAATGATCAGTCAAGCACATTGCGTTCTAAATTGAGTGAAGCTAGCCTTGTGTTGTAGACTGCTACACACAGTGCTGGCCCATTTTGTTCTATCAATCCAGATCATGTCCTTTATCACTTATCTAGAAGGATCGTATGAATTAGGTTACCCTAGGCAAGCTTGTATGGTTTTAGTGTATGCAGTTTCAGCCCCAGTGCTGAATTAGCCCTAGATTGTCAGAACCTGATGTAAGGGGATCACTCGGGAATCCTCTGCATTACATAATCTTTGGGTCTGGAAGAAATTTGACACTGCAGGGGTCTTAAATCCAAGCAATTTATACCTACTTTATTTGATGGCCTGGCTTATTAAAATCTTTTTTACCCTAAACTTGAAATTAGTTTTCATAGATCTGTACTGGTCCGCCGATTGCAGTGGTATGGGTTTGCTGCCAGCATAGCTGTGCTTGTGGATGATTACCATGGCCTGGTACTGAAAGGAAATCCAATGTACATGGGCATGCCATATCTGCGCCAAGTTACCTTACAAAGGTATGTTGTAAACTGTGTATTATAACCGATGGGTGAATGCTTCCACGATGGCTTTGTAGCCTTGGTATTTGATTGCTCTGGGAACTTTCAGAGCCTCTTACTGCATCTTCAGGATACCAAGCTTTAGGCACTGGTTGGTAATGCTATTGAGCCTTCGACTCCAAAATAACATGATGGATATTGTCAAATGTAGTGCATCCCTACACTGGGCACCATGTCTCAGACTAAACTTTGGCTGTTTTGGAGTTTTTCTGCATCAACACTCATTCGCCCTGAGATGACAGTTTAAGAGCATAATCAGTGTTTTGGTCATGGTTGGACTAATATATATATATTTATCCAACTCTTCTTGATAGTGCTTGTTGCACTGACAGGTTTGCAGACCTCAAATAACGCCAAAAGCCAGTTTTCTGTTTTTCAAAGATAATTTAATCCATTGTGATGCAAGCCGTCAGACTAGTTTCGGACATAACGTCCTTGCTCAGTGATGGGAAAAGTGCTGGCAACTGCCAATATATATACAAACAGTGCTTTCAGAAAGCGTGCCAATAGTCAGTCTTGCAACAACACAAACATAGGACTGTTACTACATAAGGGCCTCAAAGTGATGTTCAGAAGGGTGCCATTTTAAGACATGTTCGTGAAATTTCGAAAAACGAAATTAACAATCGGCTCTGATAGTGCTAAACACAATGATATTAACCACGTAAGGAATGCAATTAAAAATTGTATCGGGATTTCAAACTCCTAGTACATGTCATGCAAAAATTCTCAAATGCAAGAAATTGCCCATAAGATTACCGGCTTTCAACACGCATAAATCTATTGAATGCATATAATGGCTTTCAAATCATAGAAGCCTAAACTGTGTGGGGTTATGGATAGGTATGTTACATTGGGGTGTATTTCGTAAACTGTACAAATACACTTTTTTACATTTTAAAATAAAATGTCCCTCCATGCCAAATTACAAATCTATCTACATTTAGTTTACAACCCCTCATGCGAATATTTTAACACATGATCCACAATGATCTGAGTCCATTTAAATATATCCTATTAAACGTGAAGCTAATTTCTAAAATGCACACATATATATTTCACTACGGATTTTTCGTTGTAGGGTGGGTTCATAATAGTGGCAGCAGTGCACTTAACTCTTGAACCTTCACCAGACTGGAATTTAACATACAAAAAGGCAAGGGCACCACGCAGTCTACTAGGTGTGATAGAGGGTTTGGAGGCAGGGGTTGGTAGACCAAGCACTTCTCTTTCCCGAAAGAGAAGGGGTGGTAGTACGGTCTTCCTGGACTCTCCATAAAACTTGTTTCATTGAGGGAATGAATGTATGTGGCATCAGATTCATTACCCATTGGTTAATCAATTGTTTGTCCAGCTCAAATGACGAGGAGAGAACTTTCTTCTCCGTGTAGGGTTACTTGGACAATCTGGGTTACTACACACTATTTGGGTGAAGGCAGGGAACGTCATGCTGTTTAGTGGGTGCCTGTCTGGTAAGAAACCGGTGGATCTTGATTTCCTCTTTCCTAGCTCTGGAAGGAAGTTTACCTTGTATGTAGCTCAAGCTTTTATGAAGAAGCTTGAGGCAATGGCCACTGAAATTCCGTTCACTTCGTTTTTCTTCTATCCCCGAGCTAAGGATTGCTAAAGTTTGCTTCATCAAATTGAAGAAGCAGACCTGCTTTTAACTCCATGCTTCTCTGCCCAGACATGTTTCCCATGGAAGTGGGGAACTATCTGCCCACTTACACTCCTTTTCGTCCCAAAAACGAAAATAGTTGCTACATGATCAACGAACAGACTAGAAGGCATGGAGGGCACATTAGAACATCTGTAAAGAGGACAGCCCATCAGTAATGACTATGTTGAAACGAACATCTGTCCACATATTTGCTTCTCTTTAGGATTTTACGCACTATGTGCCCATGTTTAAAGGGGAAAACTGTAGGAACAGTGGGATTGTTGGGTGGGAGAATGTCCAAGAGCTAGTGTTACAGAATACAGAAGATAATGTGTTGCTGTTTACCCCACTGCCTAGGATCCTTAGTCTGAAGCAGGCCTAAATTATCACCTCGGGTACTTTCATTTGAAAGTGCATGGGTCTTTTGGTAAGGTTGTCTTTCCTTAATCGTTGAGGATTCGTTGAAGCATGCTTTTTCCTATCATCTGGGAGCAGACTCACAAGGATAGCCTGCAAATAAACACTTTTCCCTTGCCCTGTACCTACCAGGCTAGGGCTAGTTGGTCCTTTGGTACTGGTATGCACTATTAATTTAGTGCTCTAATGTAACAAATTTACCGGCATGCAGTGAGCTTGCGAATACTGAATGTTGTGGTTAATTATGTTAGTGAGATCAGCTGCTCTGTCTTTAGGTGACCTGTATCCTTTAGATAAGGCCCCGTCTCCTGCCTTTGGCATAGTGCTTCCAATATCAAAGTTCTTTTGTCTTTTAAGCATGTGGTTGGTTGAATGTCTCCAGTGCATTTACGAGTCTCCAGTGTTACTGATCTAGATTCCTAGATGGTCTAGTCTGGGCATTAGACTATCCCAATCTGGTAGCTAAAGTACCACTTTCTGTTTTTATTGTCACACCTGGGCAGCGCAGGTGCTACTCTACGAGCCATGCTCTATTGAGAGGCCTGAGGTGCCATTAGTTTAATCTTTCTGTCACCGGATCTTGTGGTTTAAAATCTTGGGTGGGATCCGGGAATGTTTCTACTGCTCTCCCACGTGTGTAGCCCTTCCCAGTCAGAGGTTCATGTTGGTGGTCTAGCGATAGTGAAAGGAGCAACCTTATTTCCAAGGGTGTTTATTTATGGAATTTGCTAATGTCCAAAGTCTAGCCATCTTTCCACAATTGGTTCATATGACCCTTTGAGTTTCATTTGCATTTGCTTCGTGGCTTTTTTCCGGTCTTCAGACCTCTACACAATCCACTGAATAAACCTTCCCTCCCATCTTTCTTTGGGTGGGAAGAAGGGATAAGAGTCAACCCTTGTTTGTCCGTTTCTACTCTTAGGGTACAGTTGGGGAACTATACAATCTGTGAATGCTGGGGAAGGAGGAGTGTTTTGCGAGTTTATTCTTGTACCGTCCACTGCCTTATGAGTTTACGTTCGTGGATGTCTTGTGTTTTGGCTGCGTGGATGTTACCCAGATCCTTGGGACACTTCAGTTCTCCTGAGGTCCTGCTGAAGTCTTTTTCAACGTCTCCGACGGGCAGCTATCACTGCAAGGAGCCTTGTTGAGCAAGTGCATTAACTTCGGACTCTGTTCTACTTTCATCGCTATTCCACCCCTGCCTCCCGTCCATATCCATTCCTTGGTGTCCATGCATCTCCTAGACTAGTGGAAGGTGGTGCAGCTGTGGGCTTCCAACCTTCAAGAGGAACTTTGAGCTTGTATCGAGCTGGCAATCACTCTAACTTGGAAGAAACCACACTCCTTTGCTCCAAGCGATTTAATTGCCCCTCCCTTAGCAAATGGCAAACGCATGGCAGTATTTTAGAGCTCTTATCTGTATCGGACATTTGTTGTTCCCTGACTTGGGTAACCCTCTTCTCTCCCCCTCCACCCCAATCTGCTTTCAAGACCCGATACTAGTGTAAAATAGGCGACTGCATATTCTATCAAGGTAATGTTCGGTTGAGGTTAACAAACTTTTGATTTTGGGGGTGGAAAAAATAGGTTACTGTACTAGTGGCAGTGTATCCCTTGTATCTCTGGTAATAAAGGACTGGAAGGAGAAGAATGTAACTAACTTTACTGTTGAATAAACCGGTATTACTCAGGACATCTGAATGCGTTGTCCCCTTGTTAAAAGGTAACTTTGATGTACGGTAAACTAGAGATTAATTTATATCCTTGCTCTTAACTCGAAATTATGTTGCTAGTAGCATTTAAGCTGCCTCAGTATTTAAGGTTTTAGCCTTGACACTCCTTTTCTGAGAACGTTTCCAGAGATTTGAGTGAGTTTTTACACTTTCATACACGAATGAGATTTAATGTTCTAGATTTGTGGGCTAAAGGTATTTATTTTGGTGTAAATGTGGTTTATTCCCTCGAGTGATTTTAGTTTTTCTCTAAGCACCACAGCCAATATGAAAAATTAAAAAAAAATTTCATTCACAACGTCAGGCCTTGCCTAGGATTTTCCTTTTGGGGTCAAAGCCTACCTTGGCAATATTTCTTGCACTGGCCCTGCCTCTGTGATACCTGCTGGGAACTCAAGGACTAAGTACTGCAAGAGTTGCATTATTGTATACAACACAACCCGTCTCCACTACTGGACTCCTGGCTGGTCTTGCTCTCAAGCCAAAATAAGAAGCCACTTCCAGACAAGCCTTATAACCCTTTCCAGATTATCTGCTGTGCTTTCTTCCATGTAACCAAATCGGTAACGCTCGTTCACGTGGTCTTTACATTTTAGATTTACACATACTATTCCTTCTATGCTATTCTGACATTGTCTTTTGGGGTTGCTGCAGGTATGCATGACTATGTTAAACTTCTGCTTCACTCTATGTTCATCAAGTAAGGCATAGTACAACTCTATACACTTTTCAGTCAACCATACATGTCGTCCTGAACTGCCTCAAACAGTTTAAATGCTGTGCAGGCATAACCAGATTCCCTTCTTATACACGTACCTCACAATCTATATTCATCAGTCCATATGGCTAAAAGGGATGAATGTCTCGACTCTAAATTGTCCAACCATCAGTGTTCTCCAAGAATGCATATTTCCAAATACACAAACATTCCTCCTAGATAAAGGCAGGAAGTGAATGCGTCAGATTATGTAAAACCTTTTTCAAATGAAATTGAGATTTTGTAATTTGACACTGTGCACCCAAAGTAACTCCTGAACATTAGGCTAGACTTGACTTCCTGTCTTAGGTAGGCTTGATCTATATATACCTTGAGTGCAGATTGGTTGTCCGCTCTGCCTGCCTATCCTTTCTAGTCGGATGAATTTACAAATCACCATCTTGGTACAACCTGGTCATTTTTTTGTTGTTGTAGGATTGTTATTGCCTCTGATATTCTTGAGACCATTCCTCTGGTAGTCAATCTTTTTACGTATCCTGACTAAGGCCAACACCTTCCATTATGGATAACTTCTGTGTAAAATTCTTTCTCTTCAAATTGTTAGGAGTTCACCATTTTTCGTCCAAATCATATACCGGATTGGTTTGAGCTAATTAAGTAACAACCTCTAGACCTTTTCAGTGATATAGAATATTTAGAGATTGAGGTGGTGTTTAACAGATCAATGTGGCACTTGTATAAAATAGAAACTGATCCTGTAACCTTGAAGAATCAACTGTTGTGAAACGTGTTGGTGGTTTGGCGGGTGTGGCTAAGATGGCGGCCAAACCGGACACAGTATATCGAGCTCTGTTGCCAGCCTGCATAATATCCTTAAGTAATCCCCATTAAGTCTAGATTGTGGACTAGAGAACACCCAGGCACCAGCAATGTTTGGAGGGCAGTGCCAGTCTTTACATTTTAAGGAAATGTCACCACAGTTGCATCTGGAACCTACCAGCAAAGCTGGACTCTAATGGCAGGTATGATCTTGAGCTGACGTTGGGCCCCAGAGATGCTGATAGACTCCTGGTGAGTCCTGCAGAGGATAACTCGGCTGACCCCGGTCACCCACATTAGGGAGACGCGAGAAGACTGCCACACTACACTGCCCCTGTGAGCCTGCTACCGCCTGCTTGGCCCAGAGAGAAGTACTGCAATACGGGTACTTGTGTGGCTGCTTCTGGCCTTGACACAGGGTATAGTTTTGTCTGAGTGGCTGGAGTTTATCAAGAATCTGCACATGTGAACCCCCTCCGCATGGGCTTGAGAGACATAGGGGGTCTTGCTGGGCTGCCTGCCAGCCTCAGGAGACTCTGGTTATCGGAGCGGCTGGGGCCCTTCAAGGATCCTTCCCAGACCACATAACTCCTCCACAGGCCCTGTGAGTGTCCTGGGGGCCATTATGTGAGAGCCCCATTTTTTGTAGACTGGAACACAATACTCTTCCTGACACCCTGATCCTGCTTTGGGAGGTGCCTACCACAAGCTTTTTGGGGAACCCCAACCCTGTTCAGGCTGAAGGCCTGGAAGAACCTAAAAGGGCTCAATGTGCTACCAGCACCCCCCTAGTCTGCCTGCCACCAATCTACTTGCCCATCACCCAGTGAGATTGCTCTCACCTACCATAACCAGATGGAATTGGATTATCCGGGCCCTAGTGCATGAATGTGTGACTCTGCAGAAACCTGCACGCCCTTTACCGGAGGGTGTGTTCCTGCCGCACACTCCCATGTCACAGTACAGACCCTGACAAACACTATGACAGCGGTGAGTTGGACACGAACGTTAGCCTAAAGCTCTCCCTAGGGAGCAAACATTGACTGCTTTATTAGCCTGTGGCCTCTGCCCCAGAGTCACGCTTGGCTGGGCAACGATCTATGCTATGAACTTGCTACCCTGGATTTCCCAGATTGGGTCTTGCGGGTGACTATTGCGTCAGGGCCCTCTTATTTCCTAGTAAACGAGACTACCAACATGGCCTGCAGTGCGGCCCTCCTGTTCCACTGCCAGGGACTGAACAGGTCCTCCTTGTTCTGGCCAATAATATCTCCCGCTGGAGGTGATTGATCCGTCAACCATATAGCAACTAACTGCAGCACTGAAGACTGGCAGACATCAATAACTTGCCAACCCAGACACCTCTACTTAAGCCTGTATTTCTTGCAACACAGGGAGCCACAGCAGATCACTCAGAAGATCCACACCAGAGATCTTGCATTCTAACCCAGGATAGCCGGAGGACCACTGCTTGCTTTGAGAACCACCACTTCGCACTTGTGGGGAAACCAAAGACTAAGGCTGCTGGCACCAAACCAGCTCGGGGAGGGCTCACTCTTAACCCCGGCTGGGGAGGCAGAGGCTGACACTGACATTAGTTTGCCGACACTAAAGGTAAACTTCAGCAGTATAGAAGCAGTGTGCGTGAGCCTGGTGCGCCGCACATTGGCTGATTGAGTCACGGAAGAGGAGACCTCTATGGGAGAACTGCAACCTTAACATAAGTCATTCTCTAACTCCTTGGCGGATCTGACTGACAGGGTGAACATCTTGGAAAATTTAGCTGATGAGTGTTATCGCTGCAATTCTATCTAGGTGGTTGGTCTCCCCAAGGGTGACAAAGGGAACAATACCGTAACTTACCTTAAACAATTGCTCAGTCATTGGTTTCCCTGAACGAGCCCATGGTGCGCCAGCGTGTCCACACTGTCCATTGGTAGCGACGTTGCAAAATGTTAGACCAAGACGTAATACAAAACGTGCTAACAGAGGGCAAGTTTGCAGTGGACAATAGTAAAGAACTGTGTTCCCTGACTTCACGGCTGCTACACAAACTAAGTGGGCCCCATTTTCTGGAGGTAAAGAAGACTCCAAGTGGAGTGCCAACAATACTTGATGTTTCATACCAAGCTCAGGATTGTGCTGTGCGGACCCACCCACTTTTTTGAGGACTTGACAGGGCCTGAGCAATGGTTGGAAGCCTATGAAGCAGGGACCTCTTTGCTGAAGGCCCGAAGCAAGTCTGATGCTTCCTGATGTAGACCTCGAAACTGCTCCCAGAGGGCCTGCGGGTGTACGGCAGAACAAATCTATGGGCAATTTAGATGCAGGACAAATGTCTTACACTATCTTTCCTGATTTTGAATGGGTTCTTCCTCTAAATGCTATAAAATTCACAGGTATTTGAGGTGAGGCAGCCATGCTCTCAGAAACTCACGTTGCTGGGAGCAGGGTGGAATGCCTGAGGTGTAGATGGCACAACCAGTTCTATGCGGCCTCCTATTCTGCCTCCAGTAAATTGATATAGATTAGAGAAGGGATGCAGTTTGAGCTCATACACTATTATCGACCATTCGCTTGCTAACCCACTGAGTCTGGTGACGTATCGCCTATTGTCAGTTGGGTATTTTAACTTTGGCTGATTTCCTCAGACCGCTCAAAGCGGGCTGGTCAATCTTTGGAGACTACCGTGTCCTTAATCAGCTAGAGGGGCAGTCTCAACCAGGAGTCACACTCCTGTAAGTAGACCTTGAGAAGGCCTTTGACTCAATCGGATTTTCTATTTAAGGTTAAACATCGGGTTGGAGTGGGAGAGCGTTGTATCAAGTGGGTCAAGCTGCTTTTTTCTGCACTAACTGCGTCCAAATGGGTTCCACCATATCTTCCCCGACCAACGTTCACCGAGGTACTAGACATTGATGCCCTCTGCCCCCCTTCTTACATTAGCCATTTAGCCGCTAGCAGAACTTTTTTGACAGGAGAGAGAAGGCACTAGTGTTGTAGTGGAGGGCCGGGAGTATATTATTTCCCTTTATGCTGTCGACCTCCTGCTCTATCTGGCAGATGGCGCAACGGGGGCTGTAACTACTTTGTGACACCTGAGAATTTGCAACAGTTTCTGGCCTTGGAGTCAACAAAGCAAAGACTTGCTTGTCCCCTTTGTCAACAGGAGTCAAGCGGCCACTGGAGGCTGGCTTGGTCCCCCTCTTTGGCAATCCTGGGAGAGCCATTAGATCGTTTAAGACCTGCGTTCCCTTCTGGAGATCTCTTAGGTTTGTTAATATTTATGTTGATAATGCAATTATGCATATCTGTATAAAAATGAAATCGAATCACTGTTGTCTTAATTTGCCAATATGACTTCTCTGTTAACCTCAAGTCAGAAATACATGGTCTGGCAGGTCCTGCGACCTAGGCCTGAGGCTACTGGTTGACAAATCACAGGTGGGGCATGTAACCAGCAGGACAAACTAGGAAAACCCCAGATTAGTTCTGAAGATAGGCAGTGACACCACACTAGTTCGTAGAGATTGGCCTCAAAATCAAAAAAATCTTTATTTAGATATAAATAAATATCTTTAAAAGAGAATTACCGGTTCATATTATTTACAAATAGTAAAAACATTACAAACAGTCAATTGGGCAGCCAGACTATAAATAATCATCTCCTCGGTCTCCTAATTACAAGAATTTTTAAAACTGCACCCCTAAGCTGTGATTACATACATAAAACAACCCATGTTCACAAGATACTGTTTAAACTGTTCTCACTAATTGCCTAAATTTTTTTTAAATGCGTTAATATAAAACAGGTGGGTGGTAAAGCAGTGGCAGACCGCTTTTGTTTAAAATTGCGATATGCATACTGGATCAAGTTTGTCAGTCTTATGTTTAGATCTGTATTCTCTGGACTCAGTGCCGCAATAATGGCTTGCCTACAGGTCGAACACCCAACCGATTCCATTCCCCCCTCAGCTTAAGCCTACGATGGAGGTCGAAGGCGAGGCAAATGCAAACCACATGCAATAGCATTTCTGCTACTTCGCCGAACCCTCTGCAGGTTGTGTCCTCCTCCGTACGACGCCAGGGGGGTACATTTTGCAAAAATCGCCAGTCCCCCATTCTAATAGATATAAAACTGCGTTTTAAATACAGTGAATAAGGGCTGGAGAGGTAAGGTGCAGGGATTAGCTGATTGTAGGAATTAACTTCCCACAAGTGACTTTGTTTTGAAAACAGTGCTTTGTCAGTAATGAGTGATCGCATTCTTATACATTTTTTGATTGCAAGCTTAACACCTTGGCTGCTATGGCTTTTCCCGTCCTGTGCAGAAAAACCCTTGGAAAGCAGCATTTCATGACGAGCTCATCTTGTCATGAGCACAGCTCCAGTGTGCCTCATGACGAGCTGAGCTCGTCATGAGCATGGAAGGGGTTAAATATAGGCTGACTGGGATTGAGAGCCCAGATGCCGTCTGCTGACATTTGTTGGATATAATCCTTAAAAAGACGGCCAAGTGTACCTCCTGGGTTTTTCTCAGTTATTTCTTGCCAAACTAGGGACTCTAGTGTGCCTGTTTTGGATTGTCTTAATTTGTGGCAGAGATTGAGAAATACCCCAATGCTGGAAGCATCATAATTCAATAACCCCAGCTCTAGTCTGATCTGTGGAGGGAATGCGGAATAAGGCAAATGAAGAACCTTTTTATAAATTTTAATCGTATGCTGATTTAAATCGTTTGCCCTTGAATATCCCTATACCATACGACTGGGTAGGGCCAATTTTCGCTTTCATGACTTCCAGAAGGGGTGACAGAGTGGGGCCTGAAAGGTTTTTTGAAAGCTTAGTCAGTGACACCGCAAGCGTCGTTGCTTTGGCCGCAATCGCATTACGCTGCTTTATAAGGTTGCCCCTGGCGTCAGTGGATCCCCAGGTTTTTATACGACTTGCCTATGGCAAGGCTATTGTTATTAAATGACCATCCGCCACTTGCATATCCCCTCTTCCCAAACGGGGCAACCGGGGTTTTCTTCATATTGACTTCTAATTGATTCTTGGCCGTGTATTGCAGCAGTGTGTCAAGAAGCCTTTGCAACCCCACCCTGGTGAGGCTAAACAGAACCAGATCGTCGGCATATAGAAGATTACTTAATGCTGTACCTCCTACCTTTGGCGGGTGGCTATTTACGTTGTCCAGGATACTAGATAAATCGGCTATAAACGGGTTAAAAAGGAGAGGGGCCAGCACGCATCCCTGCTGAACACCTCTTGTTGTTGGTATTTTTCGCGAGAGATGCGTGCCGGATCCTAACTTCACTCGGACCCAGGTACGTGAGTGCAGTTGGATAATTGCATTCAATATTTTGTCTGGGATTCCCCACTTCCTCAGCTTTTCCCATAGGGCCTCCCTGGGGACCCTGTCAAAAGCAGCTTTGAAGTCGACAAAGCATCAAAACACAAACCTAGATTTAATAAGGACTTTGTCGACGATGGATGACACCACTAATAGGTTGGTCATGGTGCCCGAGTTGGCAGTGAACCAAGTTTGGTTCATTGGCACCCGGTTGTGATGCCTCAAGTCCTCCAAAAGGAGCCCTGCGTAGTGTTTCGCCTCAATATCCAAAAGGGCTATTAGTCTATAGTTATTGGGGACTGCACGCGAACCTGATTTATAAATTGGGTGAATTATTGCACCCCGCCACAAGTCTGGAATTGTTGCAGTTCTCAATGCATAGTTAAAAAGATTTGTTAACAATCCAGACCAGAAGGTTATGTCCGATTTAAACAGGTTTTGTCGGAGGCCGTTGGGACCGGGTGCTCCGTCTTGTCTAGCCTTTGTCACTGCAATGAAGACAGTCTTCGGGCACCTGGTAAGCCTAGTCAGACAGGTGTGTTGTCTCAATGGGAGTACTCCCTTTGGTTCCGAGAGAGGTCCCCATTTCTCCTGGCGATCCGTGTCCTGCAGGATCTGGGTGGGCTTGTGATCCGTAAGGTATATTACCCATTCTGCTTCTTGAATATTTGCAGTTCCAAAGCTTGAAAAACTCGGGTTTGACTGATTAATTAGGGCACAAAATTTCCTTGAGTTTTTACTCTTGCTCTCCCACACCAGTTTGCACCAGATTTGGTTTTCATATGTCCGCTTGTCCTTGGTAATCACCAACCTGAATGCTTTTTGGGTTCTGTGATATGTATTTAAGATTTCATTGTTCCCAGGGAATTTCACGAGTAGCCGTAACACGTTGTTTCTTGCCTTTTTAAGTGTTTTTGTTTTTAAGGATGCTGCAAACTTGTGAGACTGGGTTCGGCTATGAACCTGCGTTTTAGCTGGAAAACAGCTGGTCAGGTGGGGGCAAAGCATCGTCCAGGTAGCAATCGGTGAGGCGTCTAAATTGTTGCCGTCTTTTATAAAATCCATGCACACTTGTAGAATTTTCGGGCCGGTGTCGTCGCTCCACTTCAGGCGCTTTAGATTTTCAGTGTATATTCGCTGACAGGTTGGGGGTGCCGATTTATGAGTCCATGGCCTTGTGTTGAGAGAGGTAACCTGAGGTCTGTGGTCACTTTCGGTACGTGGAATACTAAAGGTGTCTAAATAGTAAAGCAGGTCAGCGTTGCAGATGGTATAGTCCAGATGGGAATGTTTGCTGCCATTTGACCAGGACCAATTTGGTGGGGTATCGCCTGCAGACCATTACCAGGTAACCCGCACTGTAGAATTTCGACACGCAGAGCTCTCCCAAATGGCTATGGACTTGATTAAGCGGTCTGGTTTGGATTGCGGCCTCAATGATGTTAAACAGAAGAGGCTCTTCAGTATCCACTGTTTTCCCCTGAAATAGATTAATGTTAAAGTCCCCCCGTAGCGATATAATCTGAATTTGGGTGCTCAGCTGCTATATTGCTCATGATTTCTATTAGGCGGGCCAGATGGACTTTTTTGGTGCGAGAGCTCTGATTAATATACACATTTAAAAGAAAAAGTGAACGCAGATTTCGCCACCGATAGATTTTACCCCCTAATATCCAGTCTTCTTTGATGGGTAGTTGTTTAATTGTGCCTTTTAAATTGGTGGATATGTAAGTTGACAGGCCACCTTTAGCATGTCCATGGGGGCTATCCCTAAGGGCTGGATTCCAAAATTCAATAAACCCAATAATGGGGTGGCCGACAGTTGCCCAGGTTTCCTGCAGAGCTATTGCTGTGTGCTCACATAGGAAAGAAAAAGTTTCTTGGTTCTCGATTTTTTGGTGAAGCCCACTGATGTTCCAGGAGCACATTGAGAATGTAGCATGTCCTTGGTGTTCATCTGTAATTGGAAAAGCTGCTGACCGAATTGGCATGCTCAAAGGTTTGTTTATCGTGACCGAAAGCCCTGCCACTGGAATTCATTCTGTACTTTTAGATGACAAAATCGCTGGAAGCCACCCCCGGCCTTGACTAAAGTCAGCGTCAGGAACCTCTGTTTGTGGGGTTTTACAATGATCTAATGGTCCTGATGCATTTTTTAGGATCGAGTATGGTTTGACATTAGCAGCCAGTCTGGTACTCGCAGCTTGTCGGAATAGTGGTGATTGAGTTAACAAGGAGATTGGGGTACCAGGGGTGGAGTATGGATAAACTCTAATACCCCAGTTTCGCACGGTGGCCTTATGGTCCATGAAGGCTCCCACCCAGCTGGCCGACTTAAATGACACAATGGTTGCCTCAGACGGTTGGGTGCCTCTGGGAGGGAGAAACTCTATAGATTCAATGTACTCAGAGGTCAGCCCTTCAAGCCCCGGTATGCCCACCACTAGTTTAAGTATGTTTGATCTATTAAGTATATCATGGCGGCCCTTGGATTTGTATTCTGGGACCAATAGGAGCTGATGAGGTTGTGTATCGTTTTTATTCACATGCTCAAACTTGTTTATTTTATTGGGTGGCTGGCCTACCTCTGATTCATGCTTCTGTTGCGTCTGCCGGTGGGAGGCCTTCACCGATTGTTGTGTGAGACTGGGCGGGTTTACATGTTTATTGTACATTTTTTTTTTATAAGTCATTCTTGGTGTAACATTGTCCACTCCAAGCGGGGTTAGGGCCGACGCTGGGTTAATTTTTCCTTGTTTCGTCATGGGCCTCATTGGATTGGCCTCGTTGGTTCCGTTGTTTTTCGTCCTTAGAATTTCTAATTCTATACTGGGCTCATCTGTTACTATTTCCATGATTGGTTCACTTGAGTCAGGGACACTCGACACGCACTGTTGGGTGGCGGACCCTGATGTTTCTTCTTGAGGGTTCGTCGAGGGTGATGGGGCACCCATCTCGCTTAGGGACTTGTTATTTGCTGTGTTCTCAAAGTGAGGAAAAAACTTCCAGTAAGCCGTGATGGCGGATGCCCTAGTTTTATTTCTGTTTTTTCGCTGAAGATTACGTTCTCTCTTGCTACACTGTGGAGGGAGGACTGGTGGTTTTTCCAGTATGGGCCCATTCAAAGGCACTAAACTAGCCTTCAGCCCTACATTTGAGTGATCCGGGCTAACTGCGCCCGCACAGAGCCCCGCCGCTTTCGATCGTCGGTTTAATTTGAACAGCGCTCATCTGCAAGATTTGTGGTTGCCCACTATTCTCCTGCCCATTATGTTGGATTGTGCAGGGAGCTGTTCCATCGGACGACTCAGTTTCTTCGTTTATAATGGGCCAAGAGTTGGCGGGGTGTTGGGACAGAGCGGACTGATTTTGATATTGCAAGCTGGATTTTGTAGATGGAGTGCCTCCCTTCATACACTTAACTTCCTTTATGATGCTAGATAGAAGCTCTGGAAGCGAAGAGAGAGAATCAATAATTGGGGAGCAACAGCAAACCGATTGGACAAACTTTGTGGATGCTTGCGCCCCTAATATTAAGTTATTCAGTTTATCAAGTTTGCTGTCAATCCCTGACGTAAATAGTGCTAGAGTGTTTAAAAGATCAACCTGGACCTCCAGCTTTTCCGAATGGTAATTTAGAGCAGTGACTGTTTGTTCAAAAGTCTGAAGAAGTTGTGGCCAAACACTACTTGCTGCATGCTCTTCTTTCTGAGGTTTTTTATTGGGCATTGGATTAGGGGAGTTTCTGGTGTTTTTAAAAAAGTGATAAGTCCGCTAAAAGCTGCTCACTTGGGTCAGGAGATTTTGGCTGTTTTTGAGGTGGTATCATAATTGCTCCGGGTGAAGAAAATGAAATATGCTCGCAACTTTGCGCAGGTAACTGCTCCTTTGGAGTGGTTATGTTTTGAGGTGAATCAGGCAATTGACTGTTATTTGTGCATACGTTAGTGTTTTGCCCGTGGATTTGCGCGTAGGTTAGCTGACGAGGAAAAACTTTTAAAGGATCCATTAGCGCCACCAAATTTTGTTTGGTGAGCGTTAGCGGGGTTTCTGGCGGCTGTGTTGAGTCAAGGGGGGAGCTTAATTCGGGCTGTGAGCCCTCCAACTGGGGTTGCAATTGGCCTGGTGCTTCTATGTCCACTGTTGGAAATATGGACGACTGACCCAGTGACGGCTGAACTTGATGATTGGCATTCAGATTTTGATTCAGAGTTACGTCGCCCCCATGGTCCATAGGCTGATTGCAGAGTGATGATCCGAAGATATAGACTCCTGAAGGTTGGGCCGACTTTTTGGTTTCAAATGGCGACGGTTGGGAAGATATCGGTTGCCGGAAGGAAGCACTTAGTTCAGTTGGTTAGATGCCACATAAAGTTAGGAACACTCAAGACCCTTGCTACCACAGCACATGCAGTCATCACACGCTCCTCATTCCGGACATCTGGACATGTACCCACTGGCCCTCATGTCCACCAAGGTCGAGGCCCACCTGCATTTGTCATATGGTGGATGTAATTTATGGCTCTGTGACTAGTCCTACATTCCTCTCCTGAAACCGAATATATGAATTGTGTTATGATTTTTTAAGAAATGTATAAAAAGCAGCTCAAAACGATTGTACTTTGAGTCAGTCCTCTGACCTGTTTCTGCATACTGTACTCACGGCCACAGTGTTACATTATACCATGGGTACTCACAAACTTTCTCTCGGGGGCCAAATTTACAGTGTGGTTTGTGTCCGAGGGCCGCACCGGTGGGGGCGGGGTCAGTGGGGGAGGGGGCGGGGCTAGAGCAACAAAAAAAACGGTGACCATGAGGTTGGACACCGGTCCCTCACCACCCTTCCCTCACCCTCACTCCCCTACCCCCTCTCCCTCCCTCCCCTTCTCCCCTCTCTCCCTCACTCCCCTTCCCTTACTCCCTTACTCCCTCCCCTTCCCTCACCCCCCTTCACCCACTTCCCCTTCCCTGTCCCTCACTCCCCTTCTCCCTCCCCACTCCCCTTCCTTCCCTCACTCCCTCCCCTTCCCTCACTCCCTCCCTCGCCTCACTCCCCTACCCCGCTCCCCCCTTCCCTCTCTCCCTCCCCCACTCCCCTTCCCTCTCTCTCTTCCTCCCCACTCCCCTTCCTTCCCTCACTCCCTCCCCTTCCCTCTCTCCCTCACTCCCCTTCCCTCTCCCTCCCTCTGTCTCCCTCCCTTTCCCTCCCTCTCCATCCATACCTCTACCTCCCTCTGTCATTTATGTATTTATTTATGCATTTTATAAATTAGTTGTGAAAGTGTCTTTGGAATAGAAGAGATGTGAGGTTATCTTTGAAGATCCGGGTGGAAATGGTGACACGAAGCGATGGAGGAAGAGAGTTCCAGATTCCAGATTCAGATGCCTAGAGGGTGCAAAAAGCAAGTGAAAAATACCCACTGTGTACCCATGGGACTTCAATAACCCAATTTCCGTTCTCAATTATACACAACCACCATAAGTCTCTAAAAAACGGTATTAAATGTCATCAATACCTCTCACAACAAAGGATACCGAGCTGGGCCTCAGAAATCAGTAGATTTGAATGCTTGAACAATTCCTTCCAATAATGGCAAAACAGAAGCAATTCATTAATTTTCGGTTTTGTTGGCGATGAAAATCTTACGGCTGGCAGGGTGCACACAAACTTGTTTTTGGTTGATGGGAACAAAACGCTGTAAACGTTTAATTTCTAAAACAGAGAGATTATGCTATGCCTCTGCGTTTAAACGTGCTAACCAAAATAATACAAAACGAGACTACTTTTACAACGTCCTCGTTTCAAGAAGGATTGCCAGAAGAGATGCTTCCAGACAAGTGAATACAAAAACAGCTACAGCTACCCCTTATAAAATAAATCATGTGTTACAAACCAAAAACAACACACCGACCTATCCTGTCCATAAGAGGTAAACTATCTTTGCACATTTCTCACCCCTTCACTGCATTTTTCATCGATTGGTCGTTTCTCTAAATGTGGTCACAGAACTGCTTCCATATTGTTGAGAATGACTGTTTTTGATACAGAGTGAATGCTTCCGTTTTTACACTTACCCCTCTTCTGCACCCAGCCTTCCTTGACATTTGTAATGTCAGTCATGGTAGCTCCCCTCTGCGCCCCCAGCTTGAGGAATTTCTTGCTGCTGACTTTGGAGCTTTGGGGCTGCAGTCCTTTTTCCTCTGCTAGGCTGATGCTGCGAGCCCTAGGTTCAGCGATGAGTCAGCCTGCGACAGGAACGGCATCTCACCCTGTGCGGCATCTCACCCTGTGCCTCGGCCCGGCTGAGACAGCTTCCAGGCACAAACACACACAAAGCCGCACCCGAGCACTTAACGGGTCTTTAGAAGACCATTTGCATTTTAATGGGGCTTTATTGTATTTGACCTCGGCCCCTGCAGCTCCGCTCTCCCTGTCACCTGAATGAATCACCCGACCGACCCCCACAGAGCAGCAGTGTCTCGCTCCGGTTGCAGACACTTAGAAATGTGTTTTTAAAACACTGGTACGATGTCTGACAGGTCCGCGGGCCGCCAGGGAAGGCTTGCCGGGCCGCCACTGGCCCGCGGGCCGTACTATGAGAACCGGTGCATTATACCAACTGTTATTGTTTTCCCAAACTCTTCTCTTCAAGGTAAATTCCTATTTGAGCAATAGGTTTCCCATTATGGCCAGGATCTCGGTTTCTAAGATTGTTTTACACCCAAGACTATTGTACTTGTTTTTTTTATTCATCTCCCAGTTAGAGTTCCCCTTTCATGGTTCCGACAGTTAGACTTGTTGCTCTGGGACTTGATCTGGGAAGAAGGCTGCAATAGGGTTTCCTTGGAGACACATCAACACCCAGTTGATGGGGGGGGACTAGGTGCACCCGACTTCGAGATGTACTGCCTAGTAGTGCTGCTCCAGTGGGTCACCCAGTGGCTTGATGGGATCAAACTTGAAGAGTTGGGCTCGGTGGAACTCGTTCACAGAGTATGCTGCTGACAACGTTGCTCTGGCCATTGATCGTAACTCCCTGACTGAGGGTGTTGTTGGCAACAGCCCTGCAGTGTTGAAAGTGCTGCATGTGAAAGACTGCGGGAAAGCCTCTTTACACACTCTTGGTTGGTCTCCTACATGGCGACCCCCTTTACCTTTTTCGCAGCTTGGAAACTGTCTGCGTGGGCAGATGCCTGATTGATATCAGTTGGCGACTGTTTCTAATTGGTAGTACTATTCCAGAAGGAGGAGCTGGTGAACCAATATGATCTTCCCCCAGGACCATTCTTCACGTATGAGGCGCTGACACAGACCCTTGGGGACTTGTGGGCATGTTGACAGGACAAACTGGTGACATATGAAGTACTAGAAATGCTGGTATCTATGGGCGCAACACTGCACTTGGTGACATGGCTCTATAGGTCATTGACCGCTATGGTTTGAAAGCATCTGTCGACACCTAGGCATAGATGGGGAGAGATATTGGGCAGAGACCGTACTGATATTGAGTGGAATAAGGTTCTGGCACCCCCTAAGAAGGTCTCCAGAAATATGAGTTAAATATACTAAGTTTAATTGTATCCATATGACCTACCCAATACCCCATAGACTACAAGTCATTTATGGAGGCGAACCACGCAGCTGCCCAGCTGTACATTTTTAGATGCAGATTTTGGCCATAAGACCTGTCCCCAATTGCAGCCGTTCTAGGGAGCAGTGATTAGTGCTCTGAATGCCACCCTGAACAGAGCAATTGCTTGCACGCTGGAGGTTTGCTTAGTGGGGCTGTTTCCAAGAAACTTAAAACGTGGGGTTGGTTTTCGATTTGGGTCTAGTATTAGCTAGGAGACAAATTGTGATGGCAACATTGGGGCCGATAGTGTACACTTGGAGGAATGATGTCACCATGTGGGCTACGGCTGAGGAGAGGGCCCTGATTCATGATGACACTAGGTGGCTACAGGGGCGCCCTCTAGCAGGGTTGTTGTCAGAAATACTAGGGAACTGGGAGCGCCCAAAGAGGACAGATGGGGTAGCTGGAGTGGACGAAGGAGACACCTCCAAAGACTCTGAAGGTGAAGGGAATAACTCGCTGGGTAACAACGTAATGTGCCCATTGGAGCTCTTCTCCCCCCCCCCCATATCAGATAATAGCCCTACCTGCCAGTTCCCCCTCCCCCGCTGGGATTCCTGTTGCATGCCCCGATATCCAGGCGTCTCCAATTTCTCTTTGCAAAGATATCCTCCCTCTTCCTATCTGTTCTGTGCTCCTCCTTCCTTATAAGAATATGCAACCCTCAAGACAGTTTTGCTTTTCGGTTGTTATTAGTTTACATATGAGGGCCTGTATAAATCCCCTTTTCCTTGATTCTGAGACTTAGTTTGAACAAGGATAAGACTTCGAAAGACCAAGTGATTTTTTTATGTCTTGTTTGTACATAGTCTGGGTCAGGGGTTTCCAACCTTTTCTGGGAGATACTTATGTTCAATGAAACGCTTTGAAAGCTACTAATATTATTAGTGTTGTGTAATTTCAATGTTTTAATATGTATAATAATTCAACCAAGCAAAATCTTGCTTGTTTAATAAGCTGGGCTGCACACAGGTGAACTACTCGGAGGTAGCTGGAGATCTTCAGTAGCTCACGAGCTTCTGGTTGGAGACCCCTGGTCTGGGTACTCGGACACAGCACAATGAGATAAGACGGCTGGAAAACTTAAAATGCATTGTCATTAACCTATTAGATCCATTTGTTGTACTTCACCTGGTTCTCGTGGGGATATCAGATATGTGTGTATTTGAATCCCATAATTGAATACCTGATTACTGCTTTTATGTAAAACATGTTTTCTGGAATTATATTTTCTAACCTGAAATGTCAATATGTGAGTGCACTGATTATTTTGAATGCCAATCAACATATGTTTAAAAAAAAATGTGTTGGCTGTTTTGATTAAGTTAATATTATTGATGGCTTTGATGTTCAGATCCGTGATCTGATGGGAACATTGCAGCAACTCATTGGAATTTGAAATACATATATATATCTCCAACAGGTTGTAACC
Organism: Lissotriton vulgaris; assembly: GCF_964263255.1. Classification (NCBI taxonomy): domain Eukaryota; kingdom Metazoa; phylum Chordata; class Amphibia; order Caudata; family Salamandridae; genus Lissotriton; species Lissotriton vulgaris. The sequence goes on from NC_141698.1 coordinate 119,838,312, forward strand.
AGTAGGTAGTTACTGTTAGGACCTAGTTTCCATAGGAAAAGTGTTTTTTGTTTAGCCAGTAACTTTAAAGCCGTTTGACAAACCTTCATGACGTTTTCAAAACTAGTATGACGCTCACTTCAGCTGCTGTCTTGTAAGTTTCAGGGTGATTCGGCAAGTGGGGGGCCGAGAAAAAGGTGGGGGGTCCCCAAACATGTTTTCCCCATGCAATTTCCCACGGAATTACACTAAATTTGGCAGAGAAATCGTTGTTGGTCCAGAAAGTTACCTTTTCATGTATTGGTGGAAGTATGTTCATTCGTTTTGCAGATATTAAAGGAAATTCAAATTTGTATACATAGGGACGCGAAGGCTCTGCAAACTCTCCCGATATATCGTGCTGAAATCTGGCTGCCAACTTTTCAACAAGGAAGTGTTGGCAGCCATCTTGGGACTCTGCTTCTGCTGAGTTCCACAAAAAATGTCCCCAAAAAAGAGAAGTGGGCAGGATAGGAATACCCTTACCCTCTAGGCCTCGTGCAGGGACTGGTCGCAGGCGTCCCCCTCCAGGGCAAAGGACAAGGTCGCAAATTTGCTGTAAAAGTAAAAAAAAAAGCACAGACTCTCGCTTGTTTTAATTCTTGCCCCCGGGTGGGCCAGGTCCCCGGGGCATACTATAAAAGTTGGAGGGAGGCACATGGGCCCACTACTAGGCCTTATGAAATGAATGCAGGCGACCTTCCCACCCCCATCCCTAGGGACCGCCACCTCCTCGTGTTAAATTACACTAAGAGAATATTGGAGGGGGGGGGGGGGCATAAACCAATCATATCCAATTAGTACAATAACAAAAGTCTTCCAAGATGTTTGCAGCTGAATGGGATTACTCCATGGCGAACATCGCTACTATTGTATGCCACAGAATACGCTTAAAAGTTTCCTCGGTGCTGAGACCTGCAGATAGCTGTTGCCTAATCCCCACAAAAAAAAGATCCAGCGTGTAGTGATACACATGTAATAAGTTGCTTGACGACTGACCCACCTATCTGTAGTCGGTGGATAGTGTGAACAGCACTCTGCTGCATAGCTTGGCCAAACAATTGCAGCACATCATGATGGAGCACTTGAACACCAAAAATAGGCCTGTCTGTAAATCTTCCATTTCTGGCAGATGGGCACCACAAATTCAAAAATCTAAAAAAGGGAGGAGGTCCAGCGCGAACATGTTAGCCAGCTTTCCATTGTACTAACATGCTGTTGAGTGGTAGTGTTCTTAGGGCTGACACTGTATAAACATGAAAAAAGAACAACTGATGGCCAAAATGCAGAACAATGTCCTACATTCACCCCAGTACAGAGATCTGGGCCTAAATCCATAGTTTATTTGCTCCCCATGCCATTTCAGTTTTAACCCAGCCAAATGCAAATCAGTCTTGACCATGAAAGTTAGCAGCTGATGCCAGCGCTGACCTGGAGGGGAGGTGATCCGTTTCTAAGATGGGGATTTTTCTCTGCTGTCTCAAATTCTTAACATGTATCTTATTCCTGAGCTCAAATTTGCTGTTTTAAACCCCCATGAAGACAGCACCAAAAAGGTTGTGCAGAGCAGCCTTTATCAGACAGGAAAGTAAATGTACCTTTCCCACGTAGGTACATTAAAAAAAAAAACATACTTTTTATGTTATTGTAAAAGTGATTTTAGGGTTTAGGGATTGGTAGCGATAAAGGTAGATAAAAGCGACATGAGGGCTAAGAGGTTTGTGGAGGTGGGGGTGACTTGAGTGTTATATGTAAATGTACAGGAATTTATATAGCGCAAATCACCGAGCGGTTTCTAAGCGCTTGCTTAGGAAACCCGTCCTGGTATTCCCCTGTGAGATAACCCTGGCAGGCTATCCGCAAGGTGAAAGCCAGGCATCCTGCCGCGAGGGGCCGTTGTGGAGATTAAGCAAGCTATTGCCCAGAGTCGCAGAGTGTGAACCCATAAATGGAGTAGGCACCGGAGCGAGAATTGTCGAGTCCATGGACATTTTTTTTAGGACTCAAGACCCCGCCGAGCCGGGAATTGAACCCTGGTCCCGGGCTGACCTCTGCTTCCAGGTCTGCCTCCTCTAACCAGTGAGCCACACTTCTCCACAGTTATAGGTGGGTAGAGGTTGAGGGAGGTGAGAGTGACTTGAGGGTTCAGCAGGGGTAGAAGTAAAGGAAAGTAAGCGTGACTTGATTATTCCGGGGTGAGTAGAGGTAAAGGAAGCTGAGGGTGACTTGAGGGTTAATTTATGGGCAGAGATGAGGATGACTTGATGGTTCAAGGGTGGGTAGAGGTAAAGGGAGGCATGGGTGACTTGGGGTTTGAGGGGTGGATAGAGGTAAAGTGAGGTGAGGGTGACGTGGGGGTTGAGGGGTGAGTAGATGTAAATGGAGGTGAGGGTGACTTGTGGGCATAAGGGTGGGTAGATAACGGTAAAACATATACGTTTGAAATCGACACATGTTTAATGATTAATAAAACATCCTCTAAATTAAAAGACGAATAAATAAATGAATGTGATGCAGCGCAAACAGGGTTAATTCAGAAAATCCTATACTGTATGGCAACCGTCTTAAACCAAGTGAGTATGTTTGCAGCTTCATCCTCAATGAAAGTGTCAAACGGCCAAAATGTATGTTTTGGAAATTGGTCACATGCTACAAAGTTTCGTTATTTCTAAGGATTTGTGTTCAGCTCTTAGAAACACCGGTAAGCGAGAGCTTCAACTCTGATGGTTTCACGTTGACTTGCCAGAAAAAGCACCAAAAAAAGTACAGCTATCTCAGCACAGCAGTGGAGAAGAACACTAATCAAGAAATCAATCAGTTCATAGGCCTGCCCCAGGGAAAAAAAACAAAAGCACAGCAACAAAGTGAAGCAGACAGGTGCTCACCGATGAACAGAAAGAAAATACGAGCGACAATAAAACGCACCAATGGTAACCCTTAGTGGTACCTTTTGCAGCATATGCGCTGTCTCAGGCAAGACCTAAAAATGGACAAAAATTAAGGTAGTAGGCATTTGCAGCATAACACCTGTCTCTCTCTTTAGGACGGCTAATATCACTATAGGGCACCTGATTTAGAATTTACAGATGCAGTGCCAGGTAGCAAACTGCTCAATGTGAAGCACATTTATTTTTGAAAGTTTCTACTTGTTGTCTCTTCTATCAGATCCGCCGTAATACGAGGCCATATGTTGATTGAGGAGGGGGTTTTCTAACAGCAGTTGTCAGTTGTTATTCACAGGATTTTACATTGGGAGTCATTATATTGTGGCCAGAACATCAGGAGTACTTTTACACTGAAACTTGGCTGGTAAGATTTTTAATTATATAATTATATAGAGATGACGAGTGGCCGTGGAGGGATGGATTCACTGATAAAACAGAAGGTTACAATGATGTTATAGTTAGGTTACAATATCACTTTTTAATCTAAAAAAGACACTGAAATTCACCTATTATAGTAACTATAACCATGCACCTCCACCATGCTCAGTTTTGTCATAAATGATGTCATTTTAGATGTCGTCAGTGATGTTATCAATGCTGTCATTGAACATGCCAGGAGTGATGTCATATAAGAGAGTATTAGCAGTGCGTGGTAAGGCACTGCGATGGCGAGGTGGGAGGGGAACTTCTGGGTTCAAGGGATGGGGTCTGCGGGACATTATTATTCTGTGGACCTCTGGGATGGGGTCCCTGTGCCTTTAAATGGCTTGGGGGGGTGGCCACACGCCTCACCCTCTTTTGTTTATAAACAATTGCAGAAGCCATGGGAGATGGAGTCCAGAGGCCATGAAATGGCTGATGGTGGGGGGGACATATGCCCCATCCCCTTATATAAACAAAAAGATAATCATGGAGGCCCTGGAGGAATTTCAAGGGCTATGGGAGGGGGGCTGCATGCCACCTCCCCATTTCTTTTTAATGTACCAACCCCATGGGCTTTCCACAGGGGCTTCAAAATCGAAGCAAAAGGAGATCTCACTTTTAAAAAACATGCTTTACACTGGAACCGCGGTACTACCATGGTTCCGTGGTACCCTTAAAAAAATCTGGTTTTGGCCACATGCCACCCTTCCCTGATAAGAACTATACAGGGGATCCTGGGGCCTCATAAAAGTTAAGGCAGGGTGCTGCATGCCCCCTCGCATAAAAATAAAACAACACCCCCCCCTGGCAGAGATTTATATTTTTAGCAGGACTGCTTATTTGCCGATTCTCTGCCAAACTGTAGTCTGATTCCCCAAAAATGTGGACTCTGGTGGCTCCCTATGGGACCTCCCCACCAGGCCTAGCGGGTCAGGGGGTTTATCCTGACCACTGTAAGTTATTTTTACCTTTTTAGGGGACAAGGTACTGTGTTTACAAGTCCTAAAATGGCTGCCTCCTCATCTTTGTTGCTGTGGTGGCAGCCAATCTGATCGTATATTTTGATCTGTTGGACTTGAGTAGGATCCACATCCCTGTATATACATACACTTTAAACCTCCATTTCTCTAAAACTACAGAACTGATTTACACCAAATCACAAAAGCACACTTTCTGGATTAATTTCTAGCTTTCTGAAAAATTTGGTGTAATTCTCTTAAGCCGTTTTTGCAGAATCACTGTTGAATTTTCCTAGGGAAAAGATGTTTAGGACATCCTTTTCTTCTCTCCTTTTCTTGGCCCTGCTTGATGGATCACCCCAAAGCTTTCCAAGAAGGAGCTGAGGCTGAGGAGACTTTCTTTTGGGAGGTTTTGTGAAGATTCGGCCAACAGTCCAAAAGTTATTAAAACCAAAGAATTCATTTCCGATAGAAACGTGGGCCTGGGTATAACTACTCAACTTCAGGAGTAGGGATCACAGCTCTGATCTGATGTATTTTGTCCTGAAAAGGTTCTTGGAGTATGCCATATAAATTATCTGGGAGTTCAAGATACCAAGCAATTTAGATTTAGGGATGTCTATTTTTTTTAAGGTTATAAAAAGGCCTTGGTGGAATTTGATGTTTTTTTTTATCTTCTGACTAAAACAATTGTTCTTTATACTCAGAAAAGCCTTTTTATATGTCTTCTTAAAGTCCCTGAACTCCAGTTTAGGTGTTTGATTAGATCATTTTTCCAGCTATGCTCTAAGCTCCACCTTTTGTTTTCATTACTTTAGATTCCTTTGAAAACCAAGGATGAGATTTGTCCAATCAATTGTATTGTGGCAGCATCTTTGGCGAGGGAAATTCTTTAACACAATTGATGATGAGCGTTATTATACCATGCAACCATGTGGTAACAGCTCCCCAAACAAGACCACATTGGATATGCTGTAGCGATAAAATGCAAATTTCCTATAGGCAGTGCTCTGTAAGTACGGTATTCATAGACTTAGTTAACGTCTCTCGTAGTCAACCAATCTGTTTGTAAGTAAAACTGAATTATAGTTTTACCATTGAACTTCCTCATCTGTAAATGATGCCATATCAAGCCAGTTTGTAAAGCATGTAATGAACCCCTCTAAGATGCAACCTTTTAATATGTGTCTGAAGGAATTTTGTATAAATACCAGCTTCTTAGAAGTAGTCATGCTGATCACCATATCACTGATGGTAAGTGCCCAGTAAATATCTATTTAATTGAATCAAGTGCAGACATGTGTAGCACCAAATTTTCAAAACTAGTACTTGATTTGGAGGAACAGTATAGCAGCTGACTCAGTACTGGAAAGACTGAGTTGTAAAGTCATATGCTTAAACGTCATGTTTGCAGAAGAACTATATGGCGGAAGGTGAAGTTTCTCATTAAAATTAAATGCACTTCCTTTGACGTGACCCTCTGTCTGTTCAACCTATGAACAATATGCGAGTCAGGAACAGGGCACTGTGTGTCTGGGCCAGAGGCTTGCCCAAGCCTATATTCAGTGAAAAGCAACACAACTCAGGTATACCTATGAAGCCTTTTGCAAATTTTGAAATTGAGTTGGCTTTTATAAGGGCAAATTTATCCCCAAACTGGTCTCTTCCAATCCATCACTATTACGGCACAAGACTGCAACTGTTAATTATCTATGTTAAGAAGCGCCATAACAGTGTAGAATGTGAGGCTGTTAGAGAATGTAGAATGTCATACCTGCTGATAGGGGTTCTTGAATTCTAGCAATAAAACAAACTTCTGACAGTTTAGGAACACAAAAGACAACTTACTACCTCAGTGGAGGATTTGCCAGATGTTGATGCTGGAGACCAATATGTGTGTAAATCCACAAAAATTCCAGAGGGTTCTTCTATCGGTTTTTATTCTGGCTTCATTGAACTGGACACCATGGTGGACAAGTCAGAGCTGAGCAAGACCAAAATGTTGTTGACGCATTTATGCATTTTTTCCAAAATGATTCATTATTAATCTACACTTGAATTTACACGTGTACACTGACATGAAACTATTGCATTTAAAACAAGTTTGCTATGACTGGTTAAAGTGTGTTGTCCTGACTTATGCTAACTAGGCCTCAGTTAGGTTTTGAGGCCATCTTATCTTTAATGGATGTCTCATCATGTTAATTTATTCTGTTTCTAATTCTGCTGCACATAGTTAAGCAAGACATGTTTGTTTATTTCTGAATTACAACAATCTCAAATAAAGCCTGCTTGCGGGCTCACTTTTGTAATGTTTTTTAAGGACTTTCCGCTTGCACTCGGTATTGCATTTATTCACAATGATTCATTGTTGTTTACTTAACTAGTTTGTTCTGACACCTCCGGATGACATTGGGTCTCCCCCTCTAAATGCCACTTTAGTAGTCACTTTATGAGTCTGTCCTTTTGTATTTTACTGTATTTTGAAATGCTGTTTTGTACCTTGTGTAGTGTCGTGGGAATTAGTAATGATGAAACCCTTTTGCCTCCTGATGGACTCTGTAGGACTGTGACATAATTGTTAGAGCGTAGAGCGTAGCAAGTGAATTCAGGTTTAGAATGTTGAGTTGTCCGTTACACGAAGACGAATAAAGATGTGTAATACCAAGCTCTGTGGGTGGTGTAGTCATTGGGGGGTACCCAGGCTGGGGGAGAATGCTACAACTGGCGACGAAATAGGGCATAAGTAACTCGAAGATCAACAGAGCTCTCCCATAGAGTTTGCCATGGTCCAAGCACACTGCTTGCGCATGAGCGGCTTGTGACATTTGAAAGTGGAGGGGCGTAAAAGTTTGGTTTGCGCGCCCTGTCATGAGTGAGCGTAGCGAGCAAACCCGATTGCCATAAGTGGGGTTCGGGGAGTGGTTCCGGGGGTGGGGGGGGGAGGGTTGGTGTTCTTTCTCGAGAAAATTCTGAAGACAAAGTAGGCAATGGGTGCGTTTTTAAGCAAATTTGAAAAAGCAAGAAAATTAATAAAGAAATTGTGAAAGTGAAGTTATGACTCAAGAAAAAGATTGAACCCTGTACTGAGACCGCCTCTGAAGCCAACCTGTACTGAACCTGAATTTACATGCCTGGGAACTCAACTCACCCAGTCTCCTGCATGCTCATTATATTTCAGTTACTGTTTTAGGTCTGCTCTTTCAGATCAGCGCTGGTTTGCCTTTGAAAGAGCCTTCGATACAGGAAAGTGGATTGCGTTGGATGATATGGCATGTAAAGCATGGCTTTATGGTGAATGCTTTATAAAACACTGTACGATCCCTACTGCAGCTCACTGTACCACTTCTTAAAAGCATAAGAAAAGCAGCAGCTTCTAGACCAGAGTTCTTCAATCTGTGGGGCGCAACACCATCTCAGGGGGGCGCGCACTCCACCCATAAATCTCACCTTTGTCCTCTACTGTCCCACATCGTTGCAATTCTACTTCACCAGCAGGCAGAGGCGCACCTAGAGCCAAATTTCCGGAGTGGGGGCGGGTTTTTTTTTTATTCTTCAAGCAAACGGCAGAGTGGGGCTTCAGGGGCGCTAAGAAGGGGTGAAAACCATCAATGCCTCATTAAATTGTAAAAGGTATTTTAAAGACCTGTGAAGTACTCTGGTGCAGCTGTACAGGGAAACTGTCTCAGCCCGGGCTGACACACAGTGGGTGGGGGTGGGGCTTTTGCAATTTCATCCGAGCAAACCAGATTCATTCCTACAGCTGAAATGCTATGTATGGATAACGAGACAGAGCGAATCACAGCAAACTTATATCTCAGACATGCTCAACCTTCACATCACCTCAGCAGTGAAAGGACACCCTTTAACCCTTGAAGCCTTGGGCATCTGGAAACCCTTCTCTCAGCCACCCTCGGAAACTCTGGATTCTTGGAGTTCTTAGCTCCCTGCCCAACTTATGCTCACAACTCTAGGAGATACACACAGTGCACAAACTACTACCCTGGACACTTAGACGTATAAAACAGCACACAAGAGCAAACACACAAAAGAAATACAACTGGCGATACACATTGCCCCGTAACAGGAGCAGAACATTAACGAGCAAACAAAAGGGGAAAATGCCAACAGGATCAGTCACTCAGGCAGGACAGTGCACATGCGCAGTACACCCTGAACACTGCACTATCCGCGGCCCAGAATTACTTTCCATGTCAGAGGGAAGCCCGCACACATAGGTAAGCGTTCTTCCCCGCGTGCCACATGACACACCAGCACCTCGGATTCTCACCCGGATTTGAATGAGTCAGATATGTACAGGCAGTAACATACACGTCACATGTTACAGCGCACATGACCCCACTGCCCTGCTTCCACTATTACTGTTGCAGAAGGCAGGCATGTACCAGAGGAGTACAGCACGCTGTTGTGGCACTGAGCCTTCTAAGCACCTTAAATTACAGATGTGTACATCTCGAGTTCTACAGTGCTACCTTTGTTGAAAAGGATAATAGGCTGAGTTGACCCTGCCGTGATTCTGAGCTGTGATTAACACGTTATGCCGGGATTTCAACAACAGGAGTATATTTCACAGCAGCATCTATGCGTATGGAGAGAGGAGAGAGGCGACGGGTCCTCTCAAGGGATAGTGGGGAGATACCAAAGTGAAATCACTCACACTGCACCTGTCTTCGTCTCACATCTGGTGCCTGAGCCCCACGGGAGGCGGACTCGGTGAGGCGCAAACACAACTCAACACATGGAAAAGGGTGTCTCTGTTAAATGGCAGGCTTAGGGGGCTTCAGCAACGGAAGCCTACATTTAAACCACATTTTGTGCTCAGTTAAATCTTTGGATTTTGCACAAACCACTGCATGCATTAGTGGTTCCAGCAAGTTCAGTCTAAGGAGCGAGGGCACGGGCTCCGCTCACACACAGATGTGAATCATGAGTGGCACCACTGGCAGCAGGACAAGCGTCCTTCATTCACACGGTGCACTGGTGTGACAGTCTCCAGCAGTGGAAGCTTGCTGCACAGACCCACACCAGATACAGCAGCACTGCTTTCCTTATACTGGAAACTGTGACAGACTTTCCTCACACACAGGGACAGGAGCAGTGTAAACGTGCTCACAAGTACAGACCAAGAACAGAAAGGGAGCCGTGCAGGGTAGCCTCACGAACCGAGAAAAGGCAAATCACATGCATCAGCACTGCAAGCTTCCCCCACATAAACAGAGAAGGGATTCCTTAGTGTTGCGACAACAGTACATTTATTCCTCTTGCATGCAGCACAGATATGATGCAGCCTGCGGCACGACAAACTTCCTTCACACTCAGAGAACAGTAGAAACTCTCCTCAAATACATATACATCATGGAACATAGGGGCAGCAGTGCAAGCTTCCCCCACATGAACGGAGCTGGGATTCCAGGGGTGTGGCAACTGCAGTACTAGTATCCTTCATGCATGCAGCGCAGATATGAAACAGACTGCAGCAGGTCAAGCTTCCCTCACACTCAGAGAACATTACAAGCTCTCCCCAAATATATGTACATCATGGAGCATTGGTTAGCTGTGCAAGCTTCCCCCACACGAACGGGAAAGGTGCTATAGCGAGATGAGGTGCATTGTTTGTGAGTGGTAGTGAGGGAATTCATGAAGAAGGAGGAAACACTCAGTCCTATAGACTCTGCCCCTTAGCAACAAGCGCTTCCAACCAGATATTGCCCGGGATATAAGGGTGGCGGTCGATTATGTAGTGATTCCAGAAATTTCTGTCAGGTGGTGGGGGGGGCCCGACATTTAAAAAAATTCAGCTGGGTGGGCTCAACCTTCAAAAGTTTGAAGACCTCTGTTGTAGACACTATAAGACATGGTCGATGCCTTTGGACATACGGAAAAAACGTTTGGCTCTAAGCCCCTCTCCTATAGACTCTGCCCCTTAGCAGCAAGCGCTTCCAACCAACACAAACATCACGTCACTGGAAACAATCATTACTGTGTCCAGCTGTGCAGCGCAGCCGTGTGTGGTTGATGAATTACATAGGATTTTATCGACATTGGGAGGCTGATGGTGGGCCAAGCGAACCCACACAGATTCGAGCCTGTGACCTTGGGGTCAAACATCCCAGCGGTACCTACATGCATTAGTTCACTGAGCCATCAAAACTACGGGAAGTCGAAGGAAGCAAAAAGGGTGACAGGAGGAAGGGTGGAGTGAGGAAGAAGGGAGTGATGCAGCAGCAAAAGATGGAGCTACCGACTGCAGATAATTGTGCACAGAAAGGAGAGACGGAAGGGAGGAAGCAAGAAGAAGGATAGTTATTAGCCAGGGTAGGAATGATGGAGCACAAGAGCGGTTGGAGGGGGGAGTTATAGGAAGGTTTGAAGGCGAGGAGTAGCTGCCCTGGCATGAGAGGAGTTGTAACACCAGATCACCCCTATACCATCCAGGTTGGCCAGCATTCATTTAGTCCATACGTCTTGCACTGTGCCGCTTGCCACCTCATGACCACTTCACAGCTAGGTCTGGCACTAAGCATGGGCAGTGTGGACAGCTGCCCAGGGCCTCGCACTCAGCCCACCTGCATGGGGCCCCGCACCAGTTCAACACACCACCAGCCCTCTTGTACTCCTGCCGATTAAATCGAACGAAAGGCGTCTCTTTGCAATTGGGCCCATGAGATGGAGGGGGCCCTCCCTGGTCCTTTTGGGGATGCGATCCCAGTTGCAAGGAGTTGCATTTTGTAGGTTTGTCCTGCAATTGGGACTCCTGCCCGGCTGCCATTCAGAGACACCGCCGGACGCCCATTGTCCAGCACTTTGGCGCACCCACAGTTTTACCTCTTAGACCACAAGCAATTCTCACACCTTCAGCCCGAAATGGGCTGTAAAAGAGGTGCTTGTTGGTGGCTGAGACGAGGAGCTGCGGCCCAGGAGGGGTCTGCACACAGCAGCTTCCGGAGCCCTGAATGTGTCACGGATGAAAATTAGAGGGGCCTCAAACCTACCGTTTCGGCCCAGGGCCCCAGAAATCCTGTTCACTGCATTTCATTTCTGTTTGTTTTGCTCGGGGGAAATGTGTTGCGCGCAGAAGTACAACTTCTTAAAAGCATAAGTCCAATTGTAGGCGCTATAAGTGATCCGCCTGAGGCTTTCAAAAGAGGAAGACAGAGGAGGAGAAAACGGTAGAAAGAGGTTCAAGACATAGCAGCCGCATCCACTTCTGAAAAACCATGCCTTCATATCCATCTTTTCTCCTATCATGCAGCTTTTCTTGTGGTGCTTGTAACTTCTCTGCACCGCCACCATCCTGTGTATTTCTCCCCCAGTGTGCCACCCTGTACCTTTCACCCCGCTGCCCCCTTCTCTTGCACATCTGCTAAAGCTGTAGTGTTGCTGTAAAATGTCCCTAGCCTTTCATAACTTATTTGCAGGTATATATTGAACATGTTGCACACGATATGGCACTAAAGAAGTGTTCTTGCTAACAGTGGTGCATATACATTTAGAATTAATGGATACTCAAAATATGCATGCCTGTGGTGTTTCCAGTCAATAGCTGGCGTGTCTGCTTTAATTCCCAAAGATAAACCCCTAAACATAATTAACCTTACACCACTGGAGGAACGAAACTTGAGCCCCCTCCCCCCCTGCTAGGCACGGGAGGGTCCCCCTCCGGACTCAATCATGAGCTCTCTGGCCAGAGTACTTTGCTGAGGGCCCCTCTGAAGCTCGAGGGCTGTGGGGGGCTCTGTTACACCACTGCCTTAGGCACATTTTGTGCACAGGGTTGTTGGTGGGGACCGAGTTGCAGAAACAGGAAGCAGTATGGAATGTGAAGCAGGAAGATGAGGTAATCAACTGTGGTGAAAACTCGATATAGAGAAGGCGAGCTTCCAGAGCCATTTTGGACGGCAGTGGGGTTGTGATCGCTCGTAAGGTGCCACACAGCTCACTTCACAACCTCCGGGGTCTCCACCAGCTTCATTCTCCGCACCGCAGCAGCGGGACGGCCGCTGGCTCCATGCTCCGCCCCCCGGCTCTGCTCAGCCTCCTCCCCCGAGGTACGGGTCATCGGGTCCTTCCGTCCTCGCACCCCACCCCTGTGGTCCTTGTCTTCCGGGGGGCGGGGCAAGCTGTATTTTATGTTACACAGCCCATGTCAATCGTATTTTAGAGAGCCCAAAAGGGGCAAATGTGTAACGTCGATTACTCGTAGGGTGGTCTGTGAATTTAGGGCAGGATTTATAGGATTGCCTAACAGGTCATTCACCAAAAAACACGTTCCTTTGACCTTTTCTGCATTTTGCCTCCCTGCGCACACCCACATATAGGCGTCCAACCTGGTCTCTGTGACGAGCGCACACAGGTGGGTGGGGCTGGTGTCCTCCAAGGGGGGACGGGGCGGGGGGACAAGAGGCAGAAAAGTTCCTTTTACACAGGGTAAGAGAAACAATCGTGTAACCGAGAGCAGGGGTGATAGAGGGTGCAATATTAATATTTCGATATTTTGTATATTTTATTTGTGTTTTCATTCTTCTTGCACGTATGCCTATGGGGTTGCACATCTGCCTGACTCAGCGGGTAAGCATCTGTCTGTCTGTCTCTCTGCATCAGGCCCGGTTCAGCAGGGGGGCCAGGCCCACCCAAACATGAGCCTTGGCCCTCGCAGTGATGGCGCAAAGGCCAATACAAACTCGCATCTTTAATTTAAGACGTGACTCCTAATGTTGTTTTCCATCCTGTTCTGGGAGTTGCGTGATTGGGTCTGGGCTCTTTCTCACAGCCAACCCCAATCACCCAACTCCTTTTAGAAAGGTGGGCTGTGTCGTGCAGGAACAATAGGGGCATGTGAAGGGGACAAATTCTTTATTTGGCACTGAGTAACTTTTGACTAGCGTCCTGCTGTGTGCATATTTTCTTTTCTGTTCAGTACTACAGAAACAGGGTTGTTTTCCTATTTTCCTCTCCTGACCCCTGCAGCTGCATATCAGATCAGGCTATGACACAAAGTTTGACTAAGGGAGTAGGTAAGAGGAAGTGATACTGTTTGTTTTTATTTTTTAAATCTGCACAGGCGCAGCAAGGCACATACTTTGTGTATGCTTCATTTAAAAAGTTTTTATCATTAGCACGGCCATGGATGTAAGACAACAATAAAAATGTCAACTTAACTGGCGATTAATGATCCTGCTGGAGAGCAATCCTTTGCCTGTTGGTAGTTTTGACATGCAGATTATCTGTATTTTATGTGGATAGCTCAGTGGGTTACTGCCTTTGTCACAGAGATTCTTGTGTTACTTGCAGTCCAAAAGTTACAATCCTAACATAGGACAGTGACCTATGAACTGTCATCAAAGACCTGCCTACAAACATGATTGGTATAGTTAGAACTTCACTTTTTTGTGTTAATATATAGTTAGAACTTACCCAGTATTTCCTTATTTTAATGTTGCTAAAAAGCTTTTGGGCCGATATACATTTTTATTAGTAAAGCCAACCCCCACCACTGGGGTGTGCTTTAAATCCTGAGTTTGTGCTTCCCCAGCGCAAACCCTCTTAAAATATACCTCCCACCAGTATGAATGACGTTTGAATCCTACACCTTGTATTCCTCATTGGATTATATGGCATTCCCTATAGACTGATTTGCATACTTGTATGATTCATTGTCTCTTTGTAATGTGTGCATGGTGTAAAGTACTGTGACAACCTACACTGATATGAGTAGCGCTATACAACAAATGAAATGCATGTGAGAGAGTGGCTATGGAGAGATGAAGGGCACTGTGGGAGGGTGGCAGTGATGGAATTCGAGAAGAAAGAGGTCTTTGTGGGGCGCCAAAAAAGACTTTCGCACTAACCGGCCCTGTCATGGCCTTTCTGTTTTTATTTAATTCGCATTCAGGTCATTAGGGCAAATGTGGAGCATATTAAAGTATATGTTAATTATATTTACTGCTATAATCAATGTTTTAAGTTTGATTGTGAATTTACTAATGTTTTTTATGGGAATAATGAAAGTGGAGCTGGATTGTGGCTGAAATAGGGCTGGGGCCCAAAGTCAGCTGTGAGATACGGTGCACAGGAGAGAGATGGTAGAAAAGTGGATAATCGGGCCTGGAAGTACTTGTTTTGAAGCAAGGCCTGAGGGAATTTGAGGATTTGCACTTAGGTCTAGACATTGATCTTACTTTCAAATAAGTCTCCACATGCTCTGTATACACACAGAATCGATCTGTTGTATTATGGTAACTATTTGCAAGTAGATATGATGTAATCTAGGGCTTGTAGGGTACCACAAGAAGCAACAAATTGGGCCCACAGTGGCCCACCCAAATGCACCCTTGGCCCACCCAAGAAAAAAATCCTGGAGCCGGGCCTGCTCTGCATGTAAGTACGTCTATCTATCTATCTATCTATCTATCTATCTATCTATCTATCTATCTATCTATCTATCTATCTATCTATCTATCTATCTATCTATCTATCTATCTATCTATCTATCTATCTATCCATCTATCTATCCTTTCTTCCTTCCTTCCTTCCTTCTTGTCTCTCTACATGTTTATCTGTCTGCATATCTACGTGTCTGTCTGCGTGTATATGCACCTGTCTATCTATTTTCCTGTCTGTCTGTGTGTATGCCACCCTATCTCTCTGTCCGCTGGTATTTTCGCCTCTCTGTCTGCCCATCTATTTATCCTTCTGCCTCTCTGTTTACCTGTATGTGCTTCTATTCTTCTGTCTGTCTGCTGCGTGTATGCTCCTCTATCTCTCTGTATCTTCACCTGTCTGTCTGTGCATCTATATATCTTTCTGTCTCTCTGTTTATGTCTATGTGCCTCTGTCAATCTTTATGCCTGTCTGTCCACGTGTATGCCCACATGTCTGTCTGGCCCCCGGAGCCCCCCCACCCCCGGGAACCTAAAGCTGCCCCCTCTGGTCGGTAAAGTCTCTTCCACGCACCAAAGCTGCCTCCAAGGGATCTGTGTGGTTTAATACTTCCAAATACACATTTCTTTGTCAATCACAGATAAATGCTGAGCATTGTAAATGCCACGTATGTTCTCCAGAGGACTTGCTTTCCCGTCCTCTCATGCGAGACGGGATGCTGTTTGCCATAAGTAAAACTTTTTATAATCCCAAAAAGAGTAATAAACTTTTCCAGGAATTCATCGCCGGATTTCATGACCTGAGTGGGCTTGGGGCCCTCTCTATACGTCCAGGGAGCATAAATCCAGGGTGCCCTGCTGATGCCAGCTCTGGTAAACATCGTTTACCATGCATGCGATACAACGCATGCCATTACAACGGGGTCATTACAACAACCGCGTTGTTACATCGCATACCATTACAATGCAAGTGGTTACAACGACTTGCTGTAGGGGGCAGAAGGTGTTGGATTTAAAATCCAACACCTTCCATACTGTGTTGGAATAGTAAATTATACTATTCCAAAATCCTGCGACCCCTACAGCAAGTCATTGTAATGACTTGCATTGTAATGGTATGCAATGTAACAACGCCATCGTTGTAATGACCGCGTTGTAATGGCATGCGTTGTAAACGCATTCGATATAACGTGGCCTATTCGCCAGCTCTAGTAGCATTGCAGGGTGGGGGGGAAGCTGGGATGGGTCTGGTGGTCCACCTGTTAATGTCCTGGCCCCATCCTTCTGCCCCACATGGGGACAGTTGCGGCTATCTACAGCTGACCCTGCCCCCTCAGCGGGTACAGACATGTGGTCCCTATTTACAGACCACGTTTTACTCACTCTTGCATCCCTGAGAGCATGTTATTTTCAGAGGGCCACAGAAGTCAGTCTCTTCCGGTCTTACAGACGCCCAAAGCGTTGTAATGAGGAACATTGGAAATGTTTGGCATTGGTAAAAATAGCATTGGGTGGGACAGATTGTGTACAATGATAAGCCCAGCGCCATTTCTGCACGCATCCCTTCTGTGATGGACACTGTAGAAACCATAGTTATCTCACAGAGAAGGATGTTCAACTTTGGGACGCACTGGGGAATAACTCCCAGAAAGTCACAGGCATTTTGTATGGAAATGCGAATTTATGGAACAAAAAAAAACAGTACCTTCATGAGTATAAAAATATGGAGGCATTGTCCGTACTGACTCACGTTGTCTCAGCGAAGAACATTCGCCCGGCGTCACAGGGTAGAACACTCTTTGTGAGGTGCTGCCTCTGGGTGTGAAGCTCACCTCCCTCAGGCACGGTCCCACCCCCGCAACTCGAGCAGCGTGAGGTTTGGGTGAGCGTTGGGGGGCTGCTGCAGCAATCCCCGGGGTTCCAACATTGCAGAGCCTGGCAAGGTTCAAGTGCGCATGTCGGGCTGGTCGGAGCACGGCACCTGTCCAACCCGACATGGACACTTAACCCCAAGGAGGCCCAGCACCTGCCAATCAACAAACAGGCTCGGAACAGAGGCTCCCCCTCCTTTTTGTAAAACTTCTTTACCCAGGTCATGACCCGGCACGCACCCGGACCCCCCATAAAGAAACCAGCACTGTGCTCGCGCATGCCATGTGTGCCTCAGACGAAGTACAGAATCAACGCTTGGCATATGTGGAGTCAAAGGGCAACTCCAGTTAGTGTGAAGTATTGGAAGAGTATGAGAGCTTTGCAAAAAAGTCTACACATCGCTTGCCAGGAACCTTTTGGTAATGCTGTAAAGAGGTACTGCATTACTACGCAATATAGAGCTATACATCATTTGGAGTGATCGCGCCTAAGATGGCTATAACTAGGTTTTGAAAGAGCAGCAAATAGCAAGATTTCGCTACACTCAGAAGTGCTGCGAGGCAGAGATCAACTAGGCATAGAACGTGCAACGAGTGGTTGCAGCCAGATGCAAGAAAACGTTGTGGTTAGAAGCAGATAGACGCAGATAAACCAGGTGTAAGCTTGTGCAAAGAGGTGTCCCAAAGCAAAGCGATTCAGATTCTACAAATGGTCATCTGCTTACCAGAACCATCCAACATCTGCATCAGACATTGCAACCCAAGAAGAAGCATAGGGGGTGTACATACAAGGCTGGTGAATTCTGTTGGACCGACTGAAATTCCATGAGAGGCGGTTGGTATAGTGACAGTCTGATTCTCCAAAGGCTACCAAGAAAGAGGCCACAAGTTCACAATCTGTCCAGAATGATCCAGAAGCCAGCACATCACGAGGACTTAGAGATGGCATGTGTGTAGCAGAACCTAACAAACAACAAACAGTATCAGAGAGAACTCCACTCTCAGTGTCAGCAAATTCCATGAATGGTTACAAAGCCATTGCCTTCCTGAAGCCACGACCACCATTCGAAACCGCCAAAAAGTAGAATATTGGTGACAGATGAACTGCTTGGATAAAGACATTTGATGATTTCATTGATGCACTAGAAGAAGGAGTAAAACAAGAAGATTCTAAAATACCTTAAATATCTTGCTGATGAAGGTGTAAATCAAGTCATTAAAAATTGCAGCAAGCTGACGAAGTTACATACTGTCAGATCACAGATGCCTTGAATCTCAAGTTCAATCTAATGCTGAATGTAGATGCGTAAGGTACATTTTCAGTCAAGGCCAGCAGAAAGTTGGTGAAACCTTCAACAAATTTGTTGAGGATTGGATACGCTTATCAAACACTGTAAGTTCAATGGATTTATTGAGAAGGACGCAATATGTCTCAGAGTTATTGATGGATGCCTGTCAGATTCATCCAGACGACGAATGCTGAGAGAAACTCTTAGTCTGGAGTGAGTTCTCGTGGCTGCTAGAGGTGAGGAAGTTGCCAATCGACAAGCTGCTGACATGGAAGCCAGGGGACAACACTAGTTGAGACAAATAGACATCAAACAAAGTCAATCATCATCTAACTCATCATCGAAAAGTTTGTCAGTATCACTATTAAGTGAAAGCGAATAAGCTGGTTATGCAATGTTGATGTTTACCTCAGAAAATGTGCGCATGTCGGAGTAGCCACATGTAAAGAAAAACACCAGTCAAAGAAAAAATGACATGAAAATGCACCAAAGCCATTTATACATTGTCCGAAGATTACACTGAAAGTAAACGGTTGTTCAATACCTTTCATTATTGATAGTGTTGGGTGGATACACATTATGCCAGAAGAAAAATACAATGAACTGTCTCCATTGCCCCTGACTTACGCCCTCGAAAACTAAAATGTATACATGGGCTACATTGACTCCATTAAAAAGTCAAGGTTTATTTGTAGTGACGAAAAACCAAAAGTATACGCACTCATTCATGTGCTTCAAGGTACATCGTCAAGTGCCTGTTTACTCAGTTTCCACACAGCTGCTGATATGGAACTGATATCCGTGAACTACAACATGAATGCTCACCACGAAATAGTCAGTCCGTTTCCTTTGTTGTTTTATGGGTTAAGAGAACTTAGACTATGAAAGTAGAATTGCATATAAATGAGGACGTCTGTCATGTTGCTCAAAGACACAGACAAATTACATTTCATGTACAATAAGCTGCTAAAAAGGAACTTGAATCATTAATCAAAAATTATATCATTGAGCGTTCTACTGGTCCAATGCCATGGTTTCTCTCTTAGTGGTAGTACCAAAAAGGACAGTGATTGAGCTGTACGCATCTGTGTTAATATGCGCTAAGCGAACAAGGCAACTGAATGAGAACGACATCCAGGTCCGCACATTGCTGATATGATAACCCAATTGAAGGGTGCGCAGGTCTTCTCTCACCTTGATTTAAATAAAGGATATCATCAGTTGGAACTCAAAGAGAATTGCAGGTACATTTAAATCTTTTCTACACATACTGGTCTGTTCCGATACAAAAGACTACGTTTTGGTATGTCATCAGCCACAGAGCTTTTTTAAGATGTCATTCAACTTACCATACAGCCTGTCATGAATGCTTTCAATTATAGTGCTACAGAGCTACATGGAATGAGCATGATAAAGCTCTCAAGAAAGTGTGTTGTTTACTTGCTGGTGCAGGATTAACTTTGAATGCTAAGAAATGTGAATTCCATAGGAACAAACTCAAATTCTTTGCCTATATCTTTTCTGATGGGGAAATGGCATACTTTGATCCAAAGATTGATACAGACCTTGTTGTTGACGCTAACCCAGTCGGGTTAGGCGCAATCCTTGCACAGCACAGCGGACACCCAAATGCTTCAAGGCATATTGAGGCCCATCCAAGCAGAATTTAGTCCCAAATAGAACGTGCTTATTCACAACCTGAGAAAGAGAGTTTAGCAGTGACGTGGACTTGTGAACATTCCCATGTATTCTTATATGAAAAGCCATTTACGCTTGTAACAGTTCATCAAGCATTATTGACCATCTTTGGCAATCCAGAGGCCAAGATGCCTCTTCACATTGAACGTAGGGGGCCTATGACTACAAGAATACAATTACACAATTGTGCACCGTCCAGTGAAAGACCAAAACCCTGCAACTACTTCTCAAGAGTGCCAATACAAGGTCATGATACCCCTTCCAACATGGAGGAAGCCTACATAAATTTCACTGTGAAATCAAATAGATCAGCTACCATGTTGTTAGGACAAATAGTCAATGTCATGACTCAAGATAGTGACATTTTAAAGTTAATGGATATTATCACACATCAGTCTTATACCCATTATACTTGACCTCTGGCCAGTGACAGTGACTACCAGAAGTTTAAAAATGGCAAAGATTAACTGCCTGGTACTAAAAAAAAGCCTTATCCAGAGATGTTCAAGAATTGTCATTCCGGAAAGCTTTCAACAACAGCTAATGGAAGTGGCCCATTAAGAGCCTCATGGAATAGTTGCCACAAAACAAGCTCTTCAAGATCAACTCTGGTTCCTCATCTGGCTGAGGGAGTTGAGAGAGAGTTGAAGGTCTGTCACCCATGCAACTGCCTATAAACAAAAACGACTCAACACACCTTGAACATGTCAGAGATACTAAAGTATGCATGGGAAAGAATGGCCGTTGGCTTCTTCTGTCCTCTTGACAATGGACATCACCTGATGGTGATTGTTGATGAATATTCCCATTTTACTTTGATAGAAGATCTCTTGTCTGTCACTCACAAAAGAATCATCGAGAGATTAGATGGAATGCAACATGGGGTGTTCATGTGATTTAAAATCTGACAATTGCCCACCTTTCAACAGTCAGGAATTCAGAGACTTTCTCAATCATCTAAATGTGAAGCATCAGCAAAGCCAACCTCCATGGCCACAGGCCAAAGGCCTTGTGAAAGTTTCATGTGTATGTAAGAAAAGCTCAAGCTTAAACCTGTGTCGAATTCTACCATGCAAGCTTACCATTCGACCCTTTACTTGACCACAGGGGAAAGCCTGGCAACCTTGATGTTCGGGAGAGCAATGACAACTAAGTTACCTCAATGGGACAACAGAAAAGCAAATTCTGAGGAAGAAACCCCTACAAAAGGCATGGTTCATAAAAGGAAAATGATGGCCTATGCAGACAAGTGATGACATGCAAAATACATTGTTTTCAATAGAGGAGATCGAGTGCTTGTTCATCAGTCGAGAAAACGAAAGTCTGATGCTTGATGCTGAGTCATTCCCCATCGTGTCCACCAAAGGACACATGGTGACTGGCCAACATCCTGGGAAGGCAATTACGCAAGATTCCTCGCATTTCCAACATGTGGCTCGTCGGATACTAATGTCAACATAGAGGCTGGTTCTGAAAGGACAACTGAAGATTCCCTGACTGCTGCTGCTCCCGCATCGCCAAAGCAGATCATAGACAAATCTACGGCCAATTCCCAGTTTCTTAAGACCCGATCATGATGACTAATCAGAGTGCCACAAAGGCTCGTTGAAGAGCTCTTATTGTGTAAATATTAGTAAAATATTGCAATTTTTTATATTTACCAGAAGTGATATGTGGTGGCGTGTAAGTTAGCAATGGCGGAATCCATTTGGCACCTGATAGACTCTCTAGGACTGTAACGTAAGCGTTAGAGCTTAGTTAAGTGAATGCAGGGTTAGAATGTTGAGTTCACAGTTACTCGTAGACGAACAAAGATGTGTAATACAAACCTCTGTGTGTGGCATAATAATTGGCAGGTACCCAGTCTGAAAAGACTCTACACCTTGTCTCTGTAAGTTCTATTGAGCTGTAAGATCTTAAAAGGTACAGCACACCCACACCATCATCCAGGTTGCTTTTGTTAATGCAGTCATGGTCTCCGTTACTGAAAACTTTAAGGTAAGGTGCAAGAAACAGACTCAAAGACAAGTTCAGCTAATGCTAGGGAGTTGACTAGAAAAGACTTACATCTACTCCATGCACTTAATGCCGTGTAAACAAGTATCATCTCTTGCAGGAAGCACTAAAACCCAGAAAATAAAAGGCATAAAAGATCCCTCCCACCCAGGCGTTTTCACGAAAACTGAATCCTTATAAGGAGGTCCTACAAAGGCCTAACCAAACCATTAGTTGGTGCATCATTTACACCAGTGGAGGTAACAAGTGATGCACTAACTGATGCGCTACTACTGCCTCCTGGGAGAGGTAGTGCTGAAGGTACTGCAGCAGGACGATTGGCCCTCAGTGGGTGAATCCGAGCTCCTGCTCGATCTTAACTCACCCTTGTTGTACAGTACCTTTTACTTGTGTGGTGTCATGCCGCTCTTTTGTTTCTAGATGTTATTACGTATTTTTTGGGAGTAAAAAGTTCCCAGAAGTTTTCAGTAATTCTGTGGGTTGTGTGAAGTATTACGTTCAATCTATTGTTCTTAGAAAAAAACTCCATACCTGTGTCTCCCAAGGCTTGTCCTGTTCCTTCGAATATTAGAGATTAACTTAAATCTCTGCTTGATCAGATGATCTCTGAGGGTATAATTAAGGAAACGGAGGCATCTGAATGGGTTAGTCCAATTGCAGTCACAGCCGGCATGACTCGCGGGTTGAAGGGTGGGGTGGGGGGCGCGCGGGGAGGGTTAATTTAATATGAAATAAAATTGGGGTTAACTTACCTTTTGGAGGCCCGGTCTCACATCGTCTTCTCTGCAACAGGAAGCAGCCGCAGGCAGCCTCCCTCCCCTCCCCTAAGCCAATCACACCGATGCAATGGGCGTCTATAGGGAGGCCATTTTCTCCATGTAGGCTGCATGCAGCCTACATGGAGAAAATGCAGAGTGCACATGACTGGTTTGGTAGGCCCCAGAGGGCCGACCAAACAGTCAGTGCCCACAACAGTGGGCAAGCCACTCCTCTCCTGCCCGAGAGCAGGCTGGCCACCCGCCAGCCCCCAACCAAAACCTTCTGCTTTTATCGCAGTGTGAGAAGCATAAACAAAATGGTATTTGTAATGCCATTTTATGCTTCTGCTTCTCGCACTGTGAGAAAGCAGTGGGGTTACACTCCTCTGCCCACATGGAGGAGCCGCCCCTGTCCAATTGTGATAGTTCGCACAAAGGACAAAAATATCAGGCTCTGTGCAGAGTAGCACAGTTTGCACAACTTTATTGTTATTGAAAGTAATCCCTTACCATAAATACATGAGCTGATGGACACCATTCTGGAAGGCATTAGTGGTGTTCAGGCTTTCCAGGATGATGTTCTGATCTTTGGGAAGACACTGACTTAACATGATTTGGTTCTGGATGAAGTGTTACGCACATTTAGAGATTATGGTATCACATTAAGGTCTGATAAATGCAAATTTAATGCAAAATAATTTGTCTACTTGGGTCATTCCATTCCCAAGGGTATTTCTCCTAAATTGTCCCTTATCAAAGCTATGCAGGATATTCAGGTTCAAAGAGACAAGAATTCACTCCGATCATTTCTTCGTTTTAGTGAGTAGTATTCCAGAATTGTGGATGGTTACGCTTATGTGCTACAACCGCCGAGGGATCTTCTTAAGAAAGGAGTAAAGTATATATGGGATTATGACGTTCAATCTGCTTTTGAATCTGTTAAAAAATGAATTATTTCTGAACCTGCTTTTGCTCCATTTCAAGCAGATAAAGAGGGTGTTGTAACAGTTGAAGCAAGTTAAGTTGGGTTGGGTGCTGTGCTAGCTCAAGTGATTCATGGCAAGAAGTGCACAGTTGCTTTTGATTTGTGTGCTCTCTCTTTAGCTGAAGCACGTACATCACCATTGAAGGTGAAGCGTCAGCCTGTCTTTGGGCGGCGGAAAGGTTCAAAAGTTTTTGTGGGGTGAATGGTTTACTATGTTTACTGATCACATGCTGTTGCTTCATTTGCTAAATGGTAATGGCACCAGGAGAAGCTTTGTCGTGCTTAGTGAGGCTTTTATCTAAGTTACAGGAGTACAATTTTGTTTTGAAATACATCCCAGGTGGTAAGAATACCAGAGCGGACTGTTTGTTAAGGCTAACTATTCAGGAAGAGAACTCAAGTAGAGATGAATGTGTTATTGTGCTGGTGGATGATGTTGTTTCTAGTTCTGGACCCATTTCAGGTGGAAAATGGTTACATGTGGCCTCCATGGATCCTATTTTGCAGAAAGTGTCAGGTTTTATGGAGAAGGGATGGCCAAGAAGAGGTGCGTTGAAGCTCCCCTTCGTCCCATCATTCAGGTTTCTGATGAGTTAGCGTTGGTTGAAGGAGTTGTAGTGAGGGGTGATTGTTGTGTGCCTCAAAATTGGCTCTTCTTTACAGCCATTTGGGGAGAGCTGGAAGAGAAATCTATGATGACTTACCTCCTCCTGTTCCACCTCCAGGAAGGGGTGATGGATGGAATGTTTACAGGGACGCAGTTCATAGACTAAATAGACATTTTTTGGAGCAGCCAAATGTTATTTTGGAGCGTTTTAATTTTAGGAAGAGAAAGCAAAATATGGAGGAAAGTGTAGAAAATTTCATTTCTGTGTTAAGGAACATGTCAGCTGAGTGCAACTTTGGAGCCGATTTAGACATTTACATCAGGGATCAATTTGTTTATGGTTGTTGCCATAAAAAGATTCAAGAAAGGATTTTGAGTTGCAGGGATCCTACGTTGGCTGAAGTGATAGAAATGGCTAAAAGCATTGAAAGAAGTATAGTTTCTTCGAAAAGTATTGTGGCTGAAAACACTGTGCCTGTTAATTTTGTACAGAATGATTTATCAATTAATGCTTTAGCAGTTAGAAACAAGTTTAGCAAACCTCAACAAGCTCGAACTAACACATTTTGTTTCAGGTGCGGATCAAGAACTCATCTTAGCAATAGTCCAGTATGTAATGCCCTTGGTAAGAAGTGTACAAACTGTCATAAGTTTGGTCATTTTAATAGTGTATGCAAAGCTAAACGTACTGTGCATTTTAGAACCATTGAAACACATGAACCTGATCAGTTTGATGGTTTATCAGGTTTTGATGTTGTTCCATTAGAGTCCGATATGCAGCATTTAAACATCAATACTATAGAATTGCCAACAATGTCAAGTGAGGTTAAAGAAATTTTGGCGTTTGACTCATGTGGAAATTTAATTGATGGTGAACGTGTTCCTGATCCTACTTGTCAGGTACTTATTGGTAAACACTCGCTTGACATGATGGCTGATTCTGGCGCACCGGTCACAATTGTTTCTGATGTAATTTTTGACAAGTTATGGGCTTCTTCAACTGTTTTGTGCAAAGTTGACATTGTACCAAAAGCATACGGAGACAAGGATATTGATATGCTTGGTTTCTTCATGTCTGAGATAACATGTTTGGGTAGGAAAACTTACACTAAAGTTTATGTAGCCATTAAGGGAAAAAGTATTGTGGGTTGGCAGGATTTAACTAAGATGAACTTAAAACTTGTCCCTGGGTCTAAGAATCCAGTTCAATTGAATGACGTTGAAATTTCTCTGGTGGAAGGAATTAGTGAGTCCTTTATTAATGATATAATAAAACAATTTCCAGAAGTTTTTAATTCAAATGTTGGAATAGTTGAAAAATGTGAACATCTTATTAAGTTGAAAGCTGGTGCAATTCCAGTGGTGCACAAACTTAGGTCAACTCCCCTTAGTGTTAGGGATGATTTGAAAAAATTATTGGATAACATGTTTGCTGACAAAATTATTGATAGAAACAAATGGAGAGATAGGGAGATTAAGAAACACTCTCTTATTCCCCGGTTTAAGGCTATATATCAACAGAAGAGAGGTTACATGTGTCTCAGAAGCCACAGAGACGGAGTCATGTAAAGAATGTACCAACCAGCCCAATTTGGGAGGATAGGAAAGCCCTCACACACCGACCTAGTCAGTGTCATGCTTCATCATAGGGCCCCACCTCGGAGGTCGAGTACCTCCTTGCTGTGCTACGAATCCAGGAGACTGCGGAGCAGGTTTGTGTGATTAGGCGTGTAGTGAAAAAAGATAAATTAAAAGTGTCTAATGGGTATCTCAAAAAACTTTATTGGTAGATCCCTATAGCATGATTAAAAATAGGTCTTATGTGATTGAATTTAAAGCCAAGAGTAATGAATTGGTTTAATTCAAATTTAAATAGTCAGTCAACATGTTTCAGCCTTTAATTGGTTTGAATTTACCTCGGCATTCGTCAGGACTAGTGTAACCCCGGTGGTATGGATTCTCTAATCATCCACCCTACCTGAGGACGTGAAAGTGAAAAAGGAAAACGTGAAAAAGTGCAAAAAAGAGGGTGGACAATTGTCACATCTCAAAATCCTGGTTTAGGATATATCTGCACCTGCGGGAAAGAAAAGACAGACACAAACAGACATACAAAATGGACATGTTGTCAATAAAGAGTATGAATTCAATGATCTGTCTTAAGGTGCTCCGTAAAGTGGCGATGCAGTGTCTGTTAATTAACACTCAAGTTAACACCATCCATATAACCCCGAGGAGGATTATACCACTAACAGTAGGAAGTGAGGTGCAAAACAGTGCTGTACAGCAGTACTAAAACTGTGTAAAAATACACATAGGGAATGGGGGAGGTTAAAAATGGCTAAGTGATGGTTAACACTATGAGAAATCAATGGACCAAAGGTTGGTGACCTACTCATGTGTATAAAGCCATGTCAGAAGGTATTCTCACTTTAAAATTTGGCGCTAAATGCACCATGGGTCTTGGGAGGGGGGTAGAGACGTCCCTGACACATCCTGTAAACAGAAAATGAATCAAACAAGAGAGCCGTCAGTTAGGTTGTTACTTAGCTCAGATCTTGTAGTAGCGTGTTCCACAAGTGAATGTAGCGTGTTCCACGGGCAAATGTAGCGGACTTATGCCCTCAGCGTTCGCTTCCCTCGTCAGCACCTAGCTTAAACTCTCGACCGGACCCCGAAGATCCAGAGCCCGGTCGATCGATGTTATTTAAAGGATGGTTGTGTTATCGAGCCCGCTTCCTGGTGGGCGTGGCCTGATTGAGAGCGGGGCTTGGAGCGCGTAAGACACGTCCTGCGCATGCGCTAACCTAGCAAAAACGAGGCTTGGATCACAGATCCAATCAGAGATTGGCAAGTGAATGTTGCTATGGATACCTGTTGGAAAGCGGCTGGTAGCGTTATTGAGCCCGCTTCCTGGTGGGCATAGCCTGATTGAGATACAGGCTTGGAGTGCGTGAGACGAGTCTTGCGCATGCGTTACCCTGGTAAAAACGAGGCTTGGATCTAAGATCCAATCCGAGTTGGGCAAGTGAATGTTACTATGGATACCTGTTAAAATACAGGTCATAATCAACATAAAGGTTTAACGGATGTCAAATACTGAAGAAATCCGCATATGTTGTCAATAGCGCACAGAAATAAGTGCATATGAATTTGAAAGAGTGGTGTACAACAATCGAAAATAAAGGTGCAATGCTCAGGTTTCGGAAGCCAAGCATATATAGTGAGCCAACATGTAAGTCATCCCCACTTCTCCATGACTGGTGATATCAGGCATACCGTCTTAGCAAGGTATGCTGAACATAATACATATTCAGTGTGGTTAGACCGCATAATTCCTATCTGTGCTATATGGGTATAGAACCCAATAGATTGAACAGGTTCCCAAGACATCAGACTTGCTAATAGTGTGTTAATGTTAGCATTGGTGATGAATAAATGGGTAATTATTGATTATACATCATAACCAATGAAGCAGATGTGTTAGCCCCAATATTATTGGTTGTACATCATAACCAATGAAGCAGATGTGTTAGCCACAAGTTTGGGGGTGAACGCATATAGATTTATTACTACCCACGGGTGTAATGTCTCATATCTCGAGGGTGAGAGTAAGAGCATATGACAGAGGGTAGCCTTGGTCTAGTACAGGTTAGGTTCAGTATCTTAGGACTGTGTTCCAAGGAATATCATCGTTCAGTCCTTCAACATTGGTACCAAGACGGTAAATCCACCGTTGTTCTTTTTCAAACAGCCTGTTCGTAATATTGTTTTTGCCGGTGACTGTTTCGATGATCGTCCATCTCATGTCATTAGTCGTGTGATTGCTGGAAAGAAAGTGTCTGCTGAGCTTTGTGGTTGTTTTTTTACACCTAATATTGCTACGGTGTTCACAAATCCGCTGTTTGATTTTGCGAGTGGTCATGCCTATATATCTGAGGGCACATGGACACATGATTAGGTACACAACGTTCATTGAGTTACAGTTAGTGTGTGACACCTGCCTCCATACTTTGCCTTCTTCCAGATTTAGTGTTCTCGAGGTCTCTGTCAGATGACATACACTACAATCTGTGCATGGGTAATGTCCTATGACTTGGGGTAAGCCCCACGCCTCTGTGATTGACGGGGTCTTAGGAGGGATTTTTTCTTTTGGGCGAGTATGGACCAATGCGTCCTTAAGGCTACGACCTTTTTTGAAAGAAAATAGAGGCTTTTCCCAATCTCTTTTGGCAGACTTGATTATCTTCCAGTGCTTATTGATTGTTTTCTTCATAATGTTTGATAAGCTGTTAAAGGTTATGACACATGTGAGAGGTATTTCGTCCAGGGCGATTGGTTTGTCTTCCAACAGAGCACTCCTGGGCTGATTTCTTTCCCTTTTGAACCCTTTACTGAGAATTGAGTCTGGATAGCCCCGGTTTTGTAGTTTCACAGTTAATTCTGAGGCTTGTTCCTTGAAGTTGTCAAGGGTGCTGCAATTCCGTCTCAGTCTAAGGTACTGTCCGTATGGGAGATTCTCCTTCAACGGGCGAGGGTGGAAGCTGGTGAATTCAAGTAAATTGTTTTTCGCAGTAGGTTTGCAATGATTTCTTGTAATAAGGCTAGTACCAGAAACAGAGATTACCACATCCAGAAAAATGATTTCAGTTTTGCTCGAGGTGTGAGTAAATCTTAGATTGTGATCAAGAGTATTTATCCAAACAAGGAATAGTTGGAGGTCTTCATCACACCAATCCACAGTAGTAAAATGTCATCAATGTAGCGCTTCCATAACAATATAGAAGCAGCAAAATTGGTGTAGGTTGGTAAAATATGTTTGGACTCAAAGTCTGCCACATAAAGTCCGGCCACACTAGGGGCAAATGTACTGCCCATAGATGTCCCCGAGCATTGAAGGAATAGTTGGTTTTTAAAGGAGAAAAAATTCTCCTTTAGCGCTATAGTTGCGCAATGGATGATGAACGCCTTCGGAGTTTGGTGGTTCCAATCTAGTGCATCAAGTGAGGCCTCTAGGACCTTGATGGTATCGTCCTGTGGGATACTGGTGTAGAGACTTTCAACATCTAATGTTACCAGTGTGATGGAGTTCTCAGCAAAGGTGACACCAGTTAGGAGTTGTAATAGACTTTTCGTGTTTTTCAAATAAGTAGGTGTGGATTGCACAATCGGTTTTAGAAAATGATCACAGAATCTGGAAAGAGGTTCCAACAATGAACCAATTCCGGATACTATGGGACGACCAGGAGGCGGAAGCTTGTTCTTATGCAGTGTGTAAAAATAAGGAATTACATCACTGCTGCTGTCCAAAAAGTCTGCTTCATTTTTGGAGATGTGGCCCCTTTCTTCTGCCTGTCTTACTAGGGTGTTAATCTTTTTAGTAAGATTGGTCGTAGGATCTGTAGTCAGGGGTGTGTAGTTCCTGACGTCTTGAAGCAAGTCTTCACAAACCTTATCATAGTCAGTGGTGTTTTGTAGTACTATAGCTCCACCTTTGTCAGCTGGTTTTATGGTAATGCTCGTGTCGTTCTGTAGTTGTTGTAGAGCTTGGTATTCTAGCTTGGTGAAATTACCAAATGTTTTAGGGTTTTGACAGGATTCAAGATCTTTGAAAACTGCCTCTTCAAAGGTAGTTATGGCTGCTGGCACTGTGTGTGGAGGGGGAAGAAAATTGGAATTTAGTCTTAGACCTGTGTCTCCTTTTCGGGCTGACTCATTCGGATCAATTTTACCTTCAAAGAAGGCCTTGAGCTTCAATTTGCGAAAGAACCCTGACTGTTCGCTATGCAGTCTGAATTTGTCAGGTCTGGATGTAGGGACAAATCCCAGGCCTTTTTCAAGGACCTGTGTTTCAATAGGTGTTAACATCCTGTCGGATAGGTTGGTAACTAGACTTACAGTCCGCTCGTTCCGGGTTGTGGGTTGTTGCTCCGTGTGTGGTTCGATACAGGATCTTCCTCTGCCCAGGAGACCTGATTGTTCCCCCGCCTTTTTCCTCTTCCCCTCCAGCCGCTCTCTAAAAAATGCGGTCGATATTGGTTTTGAAAGTTTATTGGGGGCATGAAGCCAGGGTTCCAACCCATGAAAGGGTATGGAGGTTGTTGGTATGGAAAGGAATAGGGATTCATTCCCATTTGAGGTGGCACCTGCCACTGTTGGTGTTGTGTTTGGTAGCCTGACCTTCATCTGTTGGTCCTGTTACCACGGTTGCCTCTTTTCTTCCTTGAGTTGGAGGAATCAGTACTTGATCCACTACTATTGGAAGAATCATCGTCCGAGTAGTTGGTGTTGCTTGTATTCTTGGTCGGGGCAGTGTAGGATGCTGCGGAGTATGGGTACACTTTTTCGAAGTCAAATTTCTTTTGATCTTTCTGTAGTTTAGTGGCCTTAGATTTCATTAGGTTATCTTTGTATTCATTGAGCTCTTTATTTAGCTCATCTAGCCTCTTTTTGTATCCTGTTATAGTTGCTTTAAATTGTGACTCTGTTTCCCTGATTTCAATCATCAAAGCCTCAGATAATCTGAGTGCTGTTTTAATAATGAGGACGAGCCAGTCGCGCGTGCAATGCCACGCGATCATGGCCCAATCCTTCCTAAATGTAGCATCATTTAGAAAAATCCGAGGGGCGT
Organism: Lissotriton vulgaris; assembly: GCF_964263255.1. NCBI lineage: Eukaryota > Metazoa > Chordata > Amphibia > Caudata > Salamandridae > Lissotriton > Lissotriton vulgaris. Next base: position 119,868,912 of record NC_141698.1, read on the forward strand.
TTGTGACAAGCAAGCCTTTAGGTGCTGTGTTAGAAATCAGGTACTGTTTAAGGATGGTGCCATGTAGAATGGTTCGGATATGTTCCCGTTTCTTTTCTGAAAGGGTTTCCTAATCAGTAGTGTTCGCTATGGCTTGGGATATATGTGGATCAGCCATAAGCGCTTCAATTTCTGATTCAGAATATGTCAGGCCCAGGTTCGCCATGGTTGTGGCCAAAGTGAGTAGTAGGTGTAATTAGTTAAAACAGGAGATGGTGATGGGAGAATTCACCACGTCAAGAATTTAAGAACAAAGCTCTCACAGCTGTGCGCTGCTCTATACATAGAAACAAATGGAGAGATAGGGAGATTGAGAAACACTCTCTTATTCCCCGATTTAAGGCTATATATCAACAGAAGAGAGGTTACATGTGTCTCAGAAGCCACAGAGACGGAGTCATGTAAAGAATGTACCAACCAGCCCAATTTGGGAGGATAGGAAAGCCCTCACACACCGACCTAGTCAGTGTCATGCTTCATCATAGGGCCCCACCTGGGAGGTCGAGTACCTCCTTGGTGTGCTACGACGCCAGGAGACTGCGGAGCAGGTTTGTGTGATTAGGCGTGTAGTGAAAAAAGATAAATTAAAAGTGTCTAATGGGTATCTCAAAAAACTTTATTGCGAGATCCCTCTAGCACGATTAAAAATAGGTCTTATGTGATTGAATTTAAAGCCAAGAGTAATGAATTGGTTTAATTCAAATTTAAATAGTCAGACAACATGTTTCAGCCTTTAATTGGTTTGAATTTACCTAGGCATTCGTCAGGACTAGTGTAACCCCGGTGTTATAGATTCTCTAATCATCCACCCTACCTGAGGACGTGAAAGTGAAAAAGGAAAACGTGAAAAAGTGCAAAAAAGAGGGTGGACAATTGTCACATCCCAAAATCCTTCAACTGTTTTGTGCAAAGTTGACATTGTACCAAAAGCATACAGAGACAAGGATATTGATATGCTTGGTTTCTTCATGTCTGAGATAACATGTTTGGGTAGGAAAACTTACACTAAAGTTTATGTAGCCATTAAGGGAAAAAGTATTGTGGGTTGGCAGGATTTAGCTAAGATGAACTTAAAACTTGTCCCTGGGTCTAAGAATCCAGTTCAATTGAATGACGTTGAAATTTCTCTGGTGGAAGGAATTAGTGAGTCCTTTATTAATGATATAATAAAACAATTTCCAGAAGTTTTTAATTCAAATGTTGGAAAAGTTGAAAAATGTGAACATCTTATTAAGTTGAAAGCTGGTGCAATTCCAGTGGTGCACAAACTTAGGTCAACTCCCCTTAGTGTTAGGGATGATTTGAAAAAATTATTGGATAACATGTTTGCTGACAAAATTATTGAGCCAACAAATTCATCACAATGGGTCAGCCCAATTGTGATCGTTCGTAAAAAGGACTCTAGTATCCGTTTGTGTGCAGACCTTCGGTCTTTAAACAAAAATATATTGATTGATTGTCATCCCATTCCTAGAATTCAGGATCTTCTTACTGGTATTGATGGATGTAATTTTTTTACGCTTTTAGACTTGCGCAGTGCGTTCCATAAAATTCCTTTATCCTCCAAGTCAAGCGTCTTTCAAAAGTTCATGGATTCTTTACTAGGCAAAATGAGAAATGTTCAGGCATATCAGGATGACGTTCATATTTTTTCTAAAAGCGTTGAGGACCATGTTAGTACTTTAAAGGAGGTGCTGTTGTGTTTTAAGAATGTTGGCATTACTTTAGGAAGGGATAAATGTTAATTTTTAAAGTCAGAAGTTGATTACCTAGGTCACTGCTTTAGTTTGGCAGGGATAAAACCAAAGTTTTCACTCACAAAGGCTATTTCAGATGTTCCGGCTCCTAGTAACAAATATTCTTTGAGGTCATTTCTTGGCATGACAGAGTATTACTCTAGATTTGTTTCAAGCTACTCGCAGATTGTACAACCTTTACGGGATCTGCTTGCTTAAAAAGAATATTAAGTTTGAGTGGTCTGATATTGTGAATAAGTCATTTGTAACAATCAAGGAAGCAATCTTAAATTCTCCAGCTTTGTCATCTTTTTCCCCAGGAATCATGTGTACGATTTCAGTTGATGCCAGTCAGTTAGGTCTAGGCGCAGTTTTGTGTCAGCACACAGGTTCTCTTGAACGTACAGTAGGTTTCGCTTCTAGGTCTCTGTCCACTGCAGAGAGGAATTATTCGACCATTGAGAGGGAAGCATTGATCTGTTCTTGGGCTGTAGAGAAATTTAAGAGTTATATTTGGGGCACGCACTTTGTGTTACTAAGTGACCACAAACCGTTACTCAATTTATTGAATGGTAATGGTACTGGGAAGGCTTCAGCACGTTTGGTGCGTTTACTGTCTAGGTTGCACAAATTTAATTTTACAATCCGTCATGTGTCTGGTGGTCTCAATGTCAGCGCGGATTGTCTCTCAAGACTTCCACTTCAGGAGGATTACGTAGAGACAACATTTTGTGATGTGGAATGTGTTGTAGCATCTATTTCTGATTCAAGTGAAGTTTTTCAATTTTTAACTCAAGATTTATGGTTCAAGGCATATAGTGATGACAAAGTTTTACAGGCTGTGAAGAACATGGTTATTAATGGGTGGCCAAGGTTACCCGCTTCCCTTAAATCATATGCTCAAGTGTCTGAAGATCTTTCGATTGTAAATGGGATTTTGATGCGTGGAGATCAATGCATTCCACCTGCTTCTACTCGTATGAAATTGGTGGAATGTACGCATGAGGGTCACTTAGGCATTGGAAGCACTTCCAGGAAACTAAAAGAGTTCTTCTGGGGGCCTGCATTAGACAAGGATGTTGCCTTATTTATAGACAAATGTGATTCTTGTGAGAATCAATAAATTGCCTCTTCATCCAGTGTCTGTTCCAGATGAGGCATGGTCTAAAGTTGCTCTGGACTTTTCTGGTCCTTTTGATTTGTTGCCAGCCAGTGATCGCTTTATAATAGCTTTAATTGATTACCATTCTAAGTGGGTGGATGTAGATTTTTGTGACTCTCCATCTTCTTCATCTGTTATCACATTTTTGGAAAGAGTTTTTCATACAGGGGGTTATCCAAAAGAAATTGTGACAGATAATGGTTCACATTTTTGTTCCCTGGCTATGCAAGAATACTGTAAAGCACATGACATTAGGCATTTAAAGGTAGCACTTTATTCCCCTGCTGCTAATGGTTTAATTGAAAGATTAAATAGATTTTTAAAAGAGGGTGTGCAAACAGCTTTCGCTAGTAATTTCCCAGTTAAAGATTTTTTGAAGAAGAAAATTTGGTCTTATTTAATCACACCACATTCAACAACTGGGATTTCTCCGTTCAGACTTTTAAAGAAAAGAAATCCGAATGGTGTGATTTGTCCAAATTGGTTGAAGGATTTAAGGAAGGACACTTCTTCTTGTGTTTTCCTGCCACGATAAAAGTATTTTAAGGAGAATGTTATTAAAAAGCAATATTTGCAAAAGAAGTACTTCGATGCTTCTTCCCATTTTGTTATGAAGGATTTTCAGGTGGGTGATTGGGTTTTATTTAGCAACCCAAAGAAATGTAAAAAAGGAATGTCAAAATTTTCTTCTCCTTTTCAGATTGTAAAAACTTCAAAAGGGTCAGTTTTTCTTGAAGGAAAGGGGTGGTGGAGTAAAAGAGCTCTTGTGAAAATTTCCAATGATCAAGCTAAAAGAATTCTTGTATATAAAACTGATTCCAATGATGTTGAATGTTCACATTTTCCTGTAGGTACTCCCTCTGATTATTTTCATAACAATGTTTGTTCTTCTGTTGTACCTTCCACTTCTTCTGCAAGTATGGTTTTGCAATCTTCACCAATGTCTTCTCAAATGTCTTCTACTTCACGTGAAGTATATGAACCTGTTAGGCCAAATCGTAATTGTTCCATTCCCACAAGGTTTAAGGATTTTTATATGTCTTAGTTCTTTTGTTTTTGTTTTGCATTTTTGTTTATTATAAGAAGGGAGATAATGTAAGGTATTGTCTTTCTTCTACTTCCATTAATACATTACGCTTCTGTTAGGTAATGTGTTCTTAGCCTCCCACGTTCCATTCCCTGCATCCTCGCAGAGAGTGTTCCTTCAAACATGTTTATGTTTGAAGGTGCATCTCTCGAGGATGCTCTTTCAGTTCAACTTCAGTTTAGGTTTACAGTTGTAGAAAGATTCATTAAACTGTTGTACTATCTGAGAGTCGGTGGTGCTTCGTCTGATGCTGTAATTACTTGGAATTAAAACCCTTTGGATTATCACCTACGTCTTGTGAATCATCCTTTCCGGATATCTATCTACTTCATTATTCTTCATCGCTCAGGTCTTTACTGATTAGTGAGGCCCATGGAGGGCATTTGGTAGCAACAAGTACTGGCAAAGCTTTAAAGCAATTTTATTGGTGGCTGTCGTTGGAAGCTCAAGTTACAAGGTTTATCGAAGGATTTTGTGCTTGTTAAGTTTATGATAAGCATTGGAAAAAGCATGAGACCCCCTTATTCCTGTGGCAATGCCTGAAGAGGCCTGGAGTAAAGTAGCTTTGGATTTTACAGGGCCAGTTGAACAACTTCCTGCGGAGCAACTGTATCTAATGGTGTTGGTTGATTATTTTAGTAAATGGGTGTAATTTGAATTCACATCACATCCTGACACCGAATCTGTTATTGGTTTTCTCAGAAATGTTATTCTTATTGAAGGCGCTCCAAAAGAGTTGGTTTCTGACAGTGAAACGGATTTCATTTAAAAAAGAATGTGTGCGTTTTTAGAGGACCAACTAGTCAGACACATTACCATTGCCTTTCATTACCCCTATGCTGATGGTTTAGTTGAGCGCATGAATCGCTTTCTAAGGAGGGTATTCAGACTGCAATAGCAATGGGATATGATGCAAAAGAATTTTTGTTAAGAAATGTGGTCATATCTACTTACCCCTCATAGCACCACAGGATTGTCCCTTTTTCTTTTCATGAGAAAGAGGTTGCCTAGATGCTCTTTTTGTCCTGATTGGGTCAGAAGGCTTAACAATGAAAGATTTGGCATTTCGTTGGATGCGGTAGCTGAGAGCATTGTCCCTAAGCAATTACATACCAAACAACTGTCTGATTTAAAACATAAAGCACGCCTTTGTGAAATCTTAGTGGGTGATTGGGTTTTGGTGAGGATTCCAACGAGGGTTAAGAAGGGTGAATCCAGATGGTCTAATTCCTGTGTGTGTTGAGTAGGTGACTAAAGGTTCTGCGTTCTTAAAAGAAAAGGGTTGGTGGAGCACAAAGGATTTGGTGACCGTATCCAAAGAACATGCAGAAAAAATTGCACGCATAAGAGTGTCGGAGGATTCAGATTTCGATGATGTGTTAGATGGTCATTCTTATCTTTCGGGTTCTTTTGCCACTCCAGAGGATCCTGAGTTTACTTCTGAGGTAGAGAACTCTGTTTCCTATGTTCCTTATGTTAGTAGCAATGGTACTATCACTGGTTCCAAAGCACACCCTCTATAAAACTCAAGTAAATAAAGAAATAAAAACATCTAAGAGAACATCGCAATGTGGGAATGCCATCAAAGTACAAATACTTTTATATAAACTGACAATTTACAATTTACATCCACTTTTTGGTAAGGCATCCTTCCTCTTCATTTTGGTAAGGGGACGGTGTTGTACTGTACCTTTTACTCGTCTTGTGTCATGGCGCTCTCATGCTTGTATACAGTGTTAGACGCAAGTGCGGCATTCTATGAACGCTTTCCTTGTTTTGCTTTAAAAAAGTATGTGCGGAAAGAATGCATGTTTGCCTTGAAATGTTTAGAATGTTTATATATATATGTCAGAGTGACTGCTGCTAATGGGATCTATTGTTTTAGCTTTGATTGTACTATACTGTGTTTTTTTATAATTTTTTATTTATTTGCTTGTATTGTCACTTTTTTCCTGTTACTAATATTGCTATTGTACTTTTATGGATATGACGTATATCCGAATAAAGTTATAAAATGAAACTGATATATGTCGGAGTGCCCAGCAGTTGGGTCAGTTGATCTTCGTGCCGTGAGTTGTGCGCCCCGCTGCCGTGGACTCTGTGTAATGATGTATGTACTTAAAACAAAAAAAAAAAAACATTGTACCTGCTATTTTTGTGGTTCATTTTCTTCAATGGATTACAATTTAGTGTGAACAAAACCACCACAACCCTGTCTGACAATCACCAGGCAAATGAAGAGGGCTACCAGTGCTTAATTTGTAAAAAAAAATTAATTAGGGGCTTATTTACAAGCCCCTTGCGCCATACGTGCTCCACTTTTAATAAGGGAAAAAGGGACGTACAGGCGGTGGAAGGGGCTTGTAATTAAGCCCCCAAGTGCCAGGGCCCTCATCAGGAGGCCACTGCAGCCTACACCACCGATTGCCCCTCCGGGCACTCCCAATGGCAATACCAAACCAGCTACTAACCATCACACTCCCACAAGTGTGACAACTGACTATTCCAGGCACCCAAAGCTATAAGATTAGCCTGGGCAGCAGGTAATAGTCATTTTCAATGTAAATTGAATTAGTAAACAACTGTTGTTGTACTCACTCTAAATCAGACATGCAGCCCAGCATGTGTCAGACTGTCAATAGGAGCCGGTGCTATCAATTAAGTGCCGGTGTAAATCACCGGAAACCGCCGGCTCAAATTAAGCACTGCAAAAGAAACCAATAAAAAGAATGTAGCGCTAGAGTTCCGGTTAAACCTTTGGCGATTTACAGATTATTATTTTTAGGTCGAGCGACCTATCTCAATGCGCATGCGCATTGAGAGCGGGAGCTCGATATAAAGGGGTTTAAACAGAGGTTTAACTAGCTGGCGATTTGGTGCTGTGCCCGTGAAATGCTCGTGCACAGCATCAAATCGCCAGCCATCTGCCATCTGTTCCCCAGCAGCTCCGCCCCACAAGCTTCCCCCAGCGTGCGCTCTGGCTCAGCCGAGCCGCACTCCTCCCACACCTCTCACCCACAAGTGAAGCTTCACTTCAAAGCATGCCGTTATCATTCATTCGGCCGTGACTCGCATTTCTCCTTCCTTCCAGCGCTGGCACGAAAATAAGATTTTTGCTTTGAGGCTAAAGACCAATTGTGGCTCCCTCTATCATCAAGATGGCCAGGGTTGTTCTGCTTTTAACAGTCAACATTTGTATGGTATTGATAGACGTGGGTATATTTTATTTTGCCTGATAGTAGGTATGGAAAAAACGTAATCCGATATCTCAAAGGTCCCAACTGAAGCCTTTGAAATATCAAACAGGGATTAGTGTGATGGCAAACTCTGTACTTGTGATTCCTCCGAGGAGCTCCTTTGCAGACAAGTGAAGCTTCACTTCAAAGCATGCCGTTATCATTCATTGTTTTTACGGCCGGCCTCCGGCCGTGACTCGCATTTCTCCTTCCTTCCAGCGCTGGCTTGTTTTTATCATGTCCCTTTACTTGTAAGGCAATCCTTGATACATCAGTGCCTTCTAAGCTTAACCATAACTGCCACTCATTTTCACTTCCTCACATACTGACACGCTGAGGCGCAGGCACTTAGCACAGCACAAGAACAACTCTTCTCACGGAGCATTGAGCAATGTACTGAAACACCCCCCCCATGGTATTTCCTATCAAACAACACAATTCCACAAAGTGACATGCAACAGGTCGCTTTGGCGCCTTTTCTGGGTATAAAGCACTATATGAATGTAAACCCATAACAATACCCGAGATGGTTGCCATTAAGGGCCAATGAACATTGAATTAAAAGATATCAGAGTTTGCACGTGTGGGAGGGTAGCATGTTACTGTGTAGCACAATGCATTCTTTTTTTCTCTATAAATCACAACACAGCACAATTAGCTGTGTGGCGAGCTGTAATTGAATATTTCATTACATTTGCAAAATACTTTTGTATTTTTGGGCCTATACCACGCGATACTTCGCTTTATAACAAATATGCATCATCGCTTTATAACAAATATGCATCACACAGGATGCATTGTGGAGAAGTGTGGCTCAGGGGTTAGAGGCGGCAGACCCGGAAGCTGAGATCGGCCCTGGACCAGGGTTCAATACCCCACCTCGGCGGGTCTTGGGCTCAAAAATTCCACGGACTCGATAATTCTCGCTCCGGTGCCTTCTCGACTCACGGGTTCACACTCTGCGACTCTGGGCAATAGCTTGCTTAATCTCCACAACGGCCCCTCGCGGCGGGATGCCTGGCTTTCACCTTGTGGATACCCTGCCGGGGTTATCTCACAGGGGAATACCAGGACGGGTTCCCTAAGCAAGCGCCGGGAAACCCTTTGTGGGTAGCTGTGCGCTATATAAGCTCAAATACATTTACATTACATTTACATTGGAACACCGGAAGCTAATACCGCCTGGAGACCTCCGGTAGCCCTGCTGTGTGGTATTACCTCCTTTACGATCTGCCACTCATTTTCACTTCCTCACATACTGACACGCTGAGGCGCAGGCACTTAGCACAGCACGAGAACAACTCTTCTCACGGAGCATTGAGCAATGTACTGAAACACACCCCCCATGGTATTTCCTATCAGACAACGCAATTCCACAAAGTGACATGCAACAGGTCGCTTTGGCGCCTTTTCTGGGTATAAAGCACTATATGAATGTAAACCCATAACAATACCCGAGATGGTTGCCATTAAGGGCCAATGAACATTGAATTAAAAGATATCAGAGTTTGCACGTGTGGGAGGGTAGCATGTTACTGTGTAGCACAATGCAGCTGTAATTGGATATTTCATTACATTTGCAAAATACTTTTGTATTTTTGGGCCTATACCATGCGATACTTCGCTTTATAACAAATATGCATCACACAGGATGCATTGGAACACCGGAAGCTAATACCGCCTGGAGACCTCCGGTAGCCCTGCTGTGTGGTATTACCTCCTTTACGATCTCCGTGGGTCAGAATCGGAATAACTTGGTAATTGCTCACGTTCAACCCAGTATCACGCTGCAAAACGTAGAATACGGTGTGTTTTTCCCTTACATTTTAAATCTTGGAAAACTGTGGTAAATGTGTATGGACAAAAACAAGGCTATTTTATGTGGTTGGGTAATCTACCAGCCAGCCAACTGAAAGCTTCCTGGCACCTTCTTCCAAACAAGCATTGAAAAAGCAATAGGTCTCGCCTTTGATTATGTTAAAGCCATTTGCTTTGCTAATGGTATTGTATAGCAAAGTAATTGGCTTTAACTTAATCAAAGGCGAGACCTATCGCATCCACCACCGCATCCACCACTACATCCACCACACCCACCACAATCACTTCCACCACCACCACTTTCACCACATCCACAACCACCACATCCACCACCTCCACATCCACCACCACCACCACATCCACATCCACATCCACCCCCTCATCCACCACCATCACCACCACATCCACCATCAACACCACTACTTCGCTGTTCCTTTTATTCTGCAGTTATGTTTCCTCTTCTCAAGGACCTCTTCGCTAAAGCGCCGGGACACTCCTACTGGAGTAGCCGTTGCGCTATAGAAGAACCCAAATAACATAACATAACATAACATAACATCCACCACCACCATATCCCCCAGATCCACCACTACCACATCTATATATGTGTGTGTGGCTCTGTGTGTATGTGTAGGTGCACCCACCACCACCACATCCACCACACCCACCACCACTACATCCACCACCACAACCACCACCCCATCCACCACCACCACCGCATCCACCACCACCACCACATCCACCATCACCACCACATCCACCATCACATCCACCACCAACACATCCACCATCACCTCCACATCCACCTCCACATCCACCACCACATCCACCATCACCTCCACATCCACCACCACATCCACCACCACCGCATCCACCACCACCGCATCCACCACACCCACGCCCACTACATCCACCACCGCATCCACCACCACCACACCCACGCCCACTACATCCACCACCACATCCACCACCACATCCACCATCACCTCCACATCCACCTCCACATCCACCACCACATCCTCCATCACCTCCACATCCACCACCACCACATCCACCACCACCGCATCCACCACCACCGCATCCACCACCACCACACCCACCACCACTACATCCACCACCACATCCACCACAACCACCACCCCATCCACCACGACCACCGCATCCACTGCATCCACCACCACCGCATCCAGCACCACATCCACCATCACCACCACATCCACCACCACATCCACCATCACCTCCACATCCACCATGACATCCACCGCCACATCCACCACATCCACCACCACCACATCCACCACCACCGCATCCACCACCACCGCATCCACCACCACTGCATCCACCAGCACCGCATCCACCACCACCACCGCATCCACACCACCACCACACCCACCACCACCACACCCACCACCACTACATCTACCACCACATCCACTACAACCACCACTACCACCACCACTACCACCACTACCACATCCACCACCACCATATCCCCCAGATCCACCACTACCACATCAATATATGTGTGTGTGGCTCTGTGTGTATGTGTAGGTGCACCCACCACCACCACATCCACCACACCCACCACCACTACATCCACCACCACAACCACCACCCCATCCACCATCACCACCGCATTCACCACCACCACCACATCCACCATCACCACCACATCCACCATCACATCCACCACCAACACATCCACCATCACATCCACCATCACCTCCACATCCACCTCCACATCCACCACCACATCCACCATCACCTCCACATCCACCACCACATCCACCACCACCGCATCCACCACCACCGCATCCACCACCACCACACCCACCACCACTACATCCACCACCACATCCACCAGCACATCCACCATCACCTCCACATCCACCTCCACATCCAACATCACCTCCACATCCACCACCACCGCATCCACCACCACCGCATCCACCACCACCGCATCCACCACCACCACACCCACCACCACTACATCCACCACCACATCCACCACAACCACCACCCCATCCACCACGACCACCGCATCCACCGCATCCACCACCACCGCATCCAGCACCACATCCACCATCACCACCACATCCACCACCACATCCACCATCACCTCCACATCCACCATCACCTCCACATCCACCATGACATCCACCACCACATCCACCACCACATACACCACCACCACATCCACCACCACCGCATCCACCACCACTGCATCCACCAGCACCGCATCCACCACCACCACCGCATCCACCACCACACCCACCACCACCACTACATCTACCACCACATCCACTACAACCACCACTACCACCACCACCGCATCCACCACCGCATCCACCATCACCACATCCACCGCATCCACCACCACCACATCCACCGCATCCACCACCACTACCGCAACCACCACCGCATCCACCACCACCGCATCCACCACCACCGCATCCACCACCACATCCACCATCACCACCACAGCCACCATCACATCCACCACCACATCCACCATGACATCCACCGCCACATCCACCACCACATCCACCACATACATCACCACCGCATCCACCACCACCGCATCCACCACCACCACACCCACCACCACCACACCCACTACTACATCCACCACCACATCCACTACAACCACCACCCCATCCACCACTACCACCCCATCCACCACTACCACCGCATCCACCACCACCACCGCATCCACCACCACCACCACCGCATCCACCATCATCACATCCACGGCATCCACCACCACCACATCCACCACCACATCCACTATCACCTCCACATCCACCATCACCTCCACATCCACCATCACCTCCACATCCACCATCACCTCCACATCCACCATCACCTCCACATCCACCATCACCTCCACATCCACCATCACCTCCACATCCAACATGACATCCACCACCGCCACATCCACCACCACATCCATCACCACCACATCCACCACCACCACCACATCCATCACCACCACCACATCCATCACCACCACCACATCCACCACCACATCCACCACCACATCCACCACCACATCCACCATCACCTCCACATCCACCATGACATCCACCACAACCACCACCCCATCCACCACCACCACCGCATCCACCACCACCACCACCGCATCCACCACCACCACTTCCACCGCATCCACCACCACCGCATCCACCACATCCACCATCACCTCCACCATCACCTCCACATCCACCATCACCTCCACATCCACCATCACCTCCACATCCACCATCACCTCCACATCCAACATGACATCCACCACCGCCACATCCACCACCACATCCATCACCACCACATCCACCACCACCACCACATCCATCACCACCACCACATCCATCACCACCACCACATCCACCACCACATCCACCATCACCTCCACATCCACCATGACATCCACCACAACCACCACCCCATCCACCACCACCACCGCATCCACCACCACCACCACCGCATCCACCACCACCACTTCCACCGCATCCACCACCACCGCATCCACCACATCCACCATCACCACCATCACATCCACCACCACATCCACCATCACATCCACCATCACCTCCACATCCACCATGACATCCACTGCCACATCCACCACCACCACATCCACCACCACCACATCCACCACCACCACCACATCCACCACCACCGCTTCCGCCACCACTACATCCACCGCCACATCCACCACCACCACATCCACCGCATCCACCACCACCACATCCACCACCACCGCATCCGCCACCACCACATCCACTACAACCACCACCTCATCCACCACTACCACCACCACCGCATCCACCACCACCACGGCATCCACCATCACCACATCCACCGCATCCACCACCACCACATTCACCGCATCCACCACCACATCCACCATCACCACCACATCCACCACCACATCCACCATGACCTCCACATCCACCACCGCCACATCCACCACCACATCCACCACCACCACATCCACCACTTCCACCGCACCCACCACCACCACCACCACATCCACCACCACATCCACCACCTCATCCACCACCACCACATCCACCACCTCATCCACCACCACATCCACCACACCCACCACCATCACTTCCACCACCACATCCACCACCACTTTCACCACATCCACAACCACCACATCCACAACCACCACATCCACCACATCACCACCACATCCACCCCCTCATCCACCACCACCACATCCACCATCACCACCACCACCACCACCACATCCACCACCACCATATCCCCCAGATCCACCACTACCACATCTATATGTGTGTGTGTGTGTGTGGCTCTGTGTGTGTAGGTGCAAATGCAATGTTCTTGGATTTTTGTCACAATAAAATACACTGAACATAATCTTCACAAAAGTTATTTACAAACGTTTAAGCTATTGCCATTATAAATTACAATAACTTTTATTTAAGTATTAATTATTTACAAAATTAAAAGCCATTGTTATGTGTAATATCAAGACATCCAAGTCACGTAAATACAACACACATTGCATTACAAATGCTATAGGTGTCACATTTGCAAAAGTTAACACTATTGACATTGTAACTGACAAAGCTATTAATTTTGCTACTTTCAAAACCAACACATAAATAAAAAGTGTTATTTACAATACCAATAGCTCAAACTTTCCTAATGCGAGACCTATTGCATTTCCAATGCTTGTTACCTTTACTTTCATTGACGCTTGGCTTGAATATTGACATACGTTGAGAAATGCTTTAGCCTGACAGCAAAAAAAAAAAAAAAAAATATATATATATATATATAAGAAGATTTTGCCCTTATTTGGCAAAGAGCAAGTCGAGAGGGACGTTGCCAGTGTAGCAAGGTGTGGGCAGTTCAGAGCATTCACCAGCTGAGGAATGCAGGTGTCGTCATCACATCCACCACCACCGCTTCCGCCACCACTACATCCACCGCCACATCCACCACCACCACATCCACCGCATCCACCACCACCACATCCACCACCACCGCATCCGCCACCACCACATCCACTACAACCACCACCTCATCCACCACTACCACCACCACCGCATCCACCACCACCACATCATCCACCATCACCACATCCACCGCATCCACCACCACCACATTCACCGCATCCACCACCACATCCACCATCACCACCACATCCACCACCACATCCACCATGACCTCCACATCCACCACCGCCACATCCACCACCGCCACATCCACCACCACATCCACCACCACCACATCCACCACTTCCACCGCACCCACCACCACCACCACCACATCCACCACCACATCCACCACCTCATCCACCACCACCACATCCACCACCTCATCCACCACCGCATCCACCACACCCACCACCATCACTTCCACCTTTCACCACATCCACAACCACCACATCCACAACCACCACATCCACCACATCACCACCACATCCACCCCCTCATCCACCACCACCACATCCACCATCACCACCACCACCACATCCACCACCACCATATCCCCCAGACCCACCACTACCACATCTATATGTGTGTGTGTGTGTGTGGCTCTGTGTGTGTAGGTGCAAATGCAATGTTCTTGGATTTTTGTCACAATAAAATACACTGAACATAATCTTCACAAAAGTTATTTACAAACGTTTAAGCTATTGCCATTATAAATTACAATAACTTTTATTTAAGTATTAATTATTTACAAAATTAAAAGCCATTGTTATGTGTAATATCAAGACATCCAAGTCACGTAAATACAACACACATTGCATTACAAATGCTATAGGTGTCACATTTGCAAAAGTTAACACTATTGACATTGTAACTGACAAAGCTATTAATTTTGCTACTTTCAAAACCAACACATAAATAAAAAGTGTTATTTACAATACCAATAGCTCAAACTTTCCTAATGCGAGACCTATTGCATTTCCAATGCTTGTTACCTTTACTTTCATTGACGCTTGGCTTGAATATTGACATACGTTGAGAAATGCTTTAGCCTGACAGCAAAAAAAAAAAAAAAAATATATATATATATATATATATATATATATAAGAAGATTTTGCCCTTATTTGGCAAAGAGCAAGTCGAGAGGGACGTTGCCAGTGTAGCAAGGTGTGGGCAGTTCAGAGCATTCACCAGCTGAGGAATGCAGGTGTCGTCATCACATCACAGGTTTCTAAACTAACATATACGATGTAAATACATTTTATTTACTATAGGGAGGGCAGGAGTAAAAGCGTTAAGCTGGTGTACCCAAAAACAGTTGTGCAATATACATAGGCCTCATAAAGCGTCTACGGAAGAGACCAATCCCCTGTGGCGATGACGTCATCGTGATGAGTCAGCTTCAGCACCCGCTACAATTTAAACCACAATGCTGCAGCTGGTCATCTGTCAGACTGAGGTAAATTCCCCGAGGTGTGCAGTCTCTCTACAGCGCCTGCTGCTCTCCTTCAGGCACGTCAGGACGTGACGTACTCAAAGCACGTGGAGGGAGTTCATAAGGAGGTGAGAACAAAACCCTTAACACTGCTAGCCGGGGTCAGACTGGGAACGAAAATAGGCGTGGGAAGGAACCAGAATAAAAGTGGCACATTTCCTCGAACAGGTGGCAAACAAGCATTGGTAAAGCCAATAGGCGTGCTATTGGCTTTGACAATCGGGTGGGACAGGTGACAGTGGATAACTGTGTGGTTGGGGAAGCAGGAACAGTTGCGGGGGTGGAGAAGGTAAATAAGTGCAATGACGCAATAGGCATTGACGGGGTCATAGTGTTTTTTTGTTGAAGAAATATTACCTGAATCACAGTGTGAGCAGCGAATGGCCACCAGAGGGACACTTATCAAATTGAGTTAATCTGCGCTTGGTCCCACTCCCTGCGCCACAGAATGAAAAGGAAGTGACACACCGCAGGTGCTGCCCAATTAAAAGGCAACAAGGAAGAGTGACAATGATGCCAACGAATGAATTAATGGGAGGGTTCCAAGACCATTTTTAAATACATGAGTCTTACAAGCGAGAGCGCATGCTCACCGAGGCTCGCTCTAAAAAGGGGCCCTCATATGCAAATTGAGGAAGCTTGGAACACTGGGCTATATGTACAACAAGCATTTACAATGCAGCGGTCTCGCCTTTGCAAAAGTTAGAGCTATTGTCATTGTAAATGACAAACATTTTATTTATGTGTTGATTTTGAAAACCTATAAATAAATGGCATTGTCATTTACAATGCCAATAGCTTAATCTCTCGCAAATGCGAGACCTATTGCATTTGCACCCACACACAGAGCCACACGCACCCAGACACACACAGAGCCACACACACACACACACACCCCAACACACACACAGAGCCCAACACACACACACACACACAGCCAAACACACACACACACAGCCCAACACACACACACAGCCCAACACACACACACAGAGCCCAACACACACACAGAGCCCAACACACACACACAGAGCCCAACACACACGCATACACACAGAGCCCAACACACACACAGCCCAACACACACACACACACACACACACACACACAGAGCCCAACACACACACACACAGAGCCCAACACACACACACACACGCGCACACACACAGCCCAACACACACACA
Organism: Lissotriton vulgaris; assembly: GCF_964263255.1. NCBI lineage: Eukaryota > Metazoa > Chordata > Amphibia > Caudata > Salamandridae > Lissotriton > Lissotriton vulgaris. Next base: position 119,885,643 of record NC_141698.1, read on the forward strand.
CACACAGCTCAGCACACACACACAGCTCAACACACACACACACACAGAGCCCAACACACACACACACACAGAGCCCAACACACACACAGAGCCCAACACACACACACAGAGCCCAACACACACACATACACACAGAGCCCAACGCACACACATACACAGCCCAACACACACACACACACACATACACACACACACACACAGAGCCCAACACACACACACACACAGAGCCCAACACACACACAGAGCCCAACACACACAGAGCCCAACACACACGCATACACACAGAGCCCAACACACACACTCACACAGCCCAACACACACACACACACAGAGCCCAACACACACACACACTCAGAACCCAACACACACACACGCAGAGCCCGACACTTACACACACGCAGAGCCCAACATACACACACACATAGAGCCCAACACACACACACACAGAGCCCAACACACACACACAGAGCCCAAAACACACACACACACAGAGCCCAACATGCACACACACACAGAGCCCAACACACACACACAGATCCCAACACATGCATACACACACAGAGCCCAACACACACACACAGCCCAACACACACACACAGAGCCCAACACACACACACACACACACACACAGAGCCCAACACACACACACACAGAGCCCAACACACACACACACACAGAGCCCAACACACACACAGAGCCCGACATACACACACACAGAGCCCAACACACACACACAGAGCCCAACACACACACACACAGAGCCCAACACACACACACACAGAGCCCAACACACACAGAGCCCGACACACACACACACACAGAGAGCCACACACACACACACAGAGAGCCACACACACACACAGAGAGCCACATACACACACACACACACACAGCCACATACACACACACAGAGAGCCACACACACACAGAGAGAGCCACACACACAATCGAGCACAACCAGGGAACAGAGGCAAGAAAAGCGAGCACAGCCAGGGAACAGAGGCAAGAAAAGACGAGCACAGCCAGGGAACAGAGGCAAGAAAACTTACCGGCTCAGGGGGGAGTCTCTGTCTGTTGCGCGGCCGGTCTCCCTTCCTCGCTGGTCGTCGGCTCCCTCTTCAGAAACGGAGGGGTGCTGGGGCAGCTGTGGAAATTGAGAGGAACTACCCGGTGATCTCGCAGCAGGAATCAGTGGCCCGAACAACGAGCTGAGCTGAGCCAGGAGCTTCGGCAGGGGTACGCGGCCTCACAACATCGAGTGCCGGAGTGAGACTGGAGCCAACCCGCAAAGTGAGCTCAAGAGCACCAGAAGAGCAGAGAGCGGCATGACAGCGGAGAGGGCAGCCCGGGGACGCCGGCGAAAGAGAGCGGCCGCTCCCAGCGGCAAGGGCTAAAGTGTGCGTGCTAGGAAATGGGCAGCTTCTACAGGTAGGCAGTGCTGCGGGATTTACTGGGGCAAACTCTCCGCCCAGCTCTTAAGTTGGGAGTGCGGGAAGTAGGCTATCGTAGGAGGGGAGGTCCCTCTGGTCTGCACGCGGGCTGGAGAAGGAGGAGGGCGGCCTTACCTCGGAGGTTGTTGTCATCCATGTACGGCAGGTCGGTGGGAGTCCCGTTGCCCGAGCTGGCTGCGGACAGCAGTGGCGAGTGCTCGTCCACCCCGTCGGCAGGCATGACTGCTGCAGCGGCAGCTGAGCCTGCTCTGTCGAAGGGGGAGGGGCGAGGCAGGACCGGGAGACAGCCTCAGTCTTTAAGGTATTCTCACAAGGGCAGCAGGAGATTTCGGGAAAGGCCTGGCCGGAGAGAGACTCCTGGGACAATCCTGGTGGAGGAAATCGGAGAAGGATCACACGCTCCCCCCGTGTGACACAAGGTCACGGAGTGAGACGTAAACACAGAGGGCAGGCGACAGGCATGGATCACTATCCCAGTTGGCACTGTGTGGTGCCGGCACCGGAACAAGCCGGGCCCGAGGGACAGACACTCAGAGAGCCCCAAGAACAGCGCAAGGGGGAAAGGACCACCATGTTTCTCCGAGGCCAAGCAGAAATACCTCAGAGAAACGCACCGTCATTTTTGGACTGGGGGGCTTGTTTTTCTTTCTCTCCTCTTCCCACTGGCTGGAATGTAACATTTCAGCCAATGGGAAGAGGAGAGAAAGAAACTAAAAAACACACCTCTCAATCCGAAAAAGACGGGGCTTAAATGGAAAGACGCCCGTCTTCTCCAATGTCTGGCCTCTGTTTAGGAAGCCAGCCAATGGAGAAGAGGGGCCGGTTTAAGTCCGCTACTCTAAGACATAAAATCTCACCAGCGAGATAGCGCAAGCACAGCCTACGCAGGCCGAGACCTAAAAATGAGGAATAGTGATTTCCAAATTTGCGATACTTATCAAATCACAGTTTGGAAATTGAAATTCCTATGTACCAAAGAATGTATTTTAAAAAAGGGCTTCCTAGTGTGGTCGCAAAGCAAAATGGCTTACCTCTTGAATATAAATGAGGAAGGTTGCAATTTGTGACCTACTAGGAAGCACCTCAATCACCATGATGGTGGCCTGCTGGAATAGGCAGAACACAATGTCTGTGAACGCATTTTAATACAGCAAACTTTGTTTTCTTTGAAAGGCAGCCCTTTTTCCTGTAAGGTAAACAAGATGCTTTTCAAAAGATAAATGAAACGTATACATTTAATTTTTTAAGAGAAGGCAATAGTCCGTGGGACCCTGCTTTCTCTCTGGACCACTGCCTGCTCTTAAAAAATATATTTTTTTAAATTCTCAAAGGAGTCCCCCATAGGTCTCCTTCTCATTTGCGAATGGTGACCATTATCTTTCTGCAGTCAGTAAAAAATGAATGCTTTGCAACTGTAATTCAGTCGCAAAACATTAATACATACCACTGTCAATTGGGATTTGAAAGGAACGCCCTAAACACGCCCCTTTCAAATAACAAATTGCAATTTGGCTTTTGTACTTTTTAAAACGTTTTTTTGCTGTCGTAAATGGCCCAATTTCTTCGAATTGGTCCGTGTGCGACATTCAAAAAAGCTTCTACATATGGTCTTTTGTGACATGCAGAATGGATCCCCTCTGAGGATTGTGGAGCCACTGACATTTATGATTCCTGCTGGCAGTGATTGTGGCAATAATGGGGAATTTATTATCCTCCCTACTTCTTTCTACATCGCGTTGTTGCTCGCTCATTGCTGACTATGTTGAGATACTCACATCCACCAAGCACCTTCCCCATTCCTTCAATCTTTACCCCTGCTTTTCTCCCTCTTGGTCCCACATTTAAACCACAGTTGTTGGGGTCACCTATCTGAGGGGGCTCGGGGAAGATGACTCAAAACCAATACAGAATTGTTTAAAAATCAATTGTTATCTTTGGGTTTTTTAAGTAAATCATATTCAGAAAAAATATACAAATTTGCACTCGTAAGGGTCATAAAAATACAAGCTATATTTGTTTACGTAGGGACCTTGTGAGGCTTGCCAGGCCCAATTTGATACTTTTATTGAGCATTCGGCCGAACTTAGGACTTTGTTCAGAAACTATTAGAAAATAAAAACAATAAAAAGAAATTTGACTGTGATTTGGAATAGAAAATGAGACGGTCGGAAAGAGAAGAGGGGATAACTAAAGTCTCTTCTTGGGTGATGGTGATGGCATTAGTATGAATGGGGTAGTGAAGGAAACCATGTAAGGGCTTTGTGCGGAAGGTACCATACACGGGGAACCAAACGTGTTGATAGCGCCCTTTATCCTAGTACTACGCTATGGATTTGTTTTCTCAATAAATGCCCTGCCAGCTGGAAAGTATTTGGTGCACCTTTCTTAAAAGTGCTGACAGTGAATGCTATGCTTCCTGTGGCCTTCTGATTCATTGTCCAGCATTGAGATATCCCGGCGAACACGCCCCTGTCCTTAAAGATATTGGAAAGTGATTGGGAAGAAAGAAAGGAAGATGTTGAAGATTGTTTTCTTGAACGTTTGTGCCCTTTTATGTGCTTTTCTACAGGGCTACTCGGGGTCTTCTTTTCCCTGGAAGTCACTATCTCTGGGTCCAGTATACTCTTCCCTAAGTACAATCCAGAGCCCACTTTCTGTGAGTATTTTGCAGTTAGGGCTTTTAGTTTTGCTTATTTATCATCTTATAGTTCCTGATTTTGTTTGCCTAGCCGTCTTTTCCATTCCTTGGTGCTAGATTGAAGTATTTGGTACATTTGGCTGGTAAGGAACTAGAAACATTTCTGACATGAGAGGTGGCCATTTCTTAATAGCTTTTTGATGCCTGAGCACCTGCGCGTTTGGAAGAGGATGTTGTCTGGACCACTGGAAAAATACGATAACATGGGAGTGGTTTTCTCAGCCGTATAGAGCAGGGGTGTCGCTATCAACCGTGCAGCAGATGCAATAGCACTGGCGCCCAGGGGTGTGAAGGGAACTCTATACTACAATTATGGCTGTATTTTACTACCTAACCATGAGGAAGGGGGCTCTATTTTCTTTCTTGTATTAGTGCCTTTGCACCTTTGCAACAAAATTATCTTAGACTTTACTAAGTACCTCATACGCTTCTGCTTTCCTTAGGTCAAGCTTATTACTTCTTTCTGGGGACACTACATCTAAAACCTTTAAGTCACCCCTCAGGTAGGCCCTTTAATGCTGAAGGCAGGGTGCTGGGTTCTAAGTGTGAGGGTGCTCCTGCATGAGCCGGGCACCCCTACACCTTTCGGAGTCCATTCTCCCTGGTGTATGTGTATTCAGCCATTAGTACATATAGAGTGGCCATGCCATGGCCATCTCTAAACTGGCTGTTACGAACCCTGTCATGTTTGGTATCAAACATGTTGGAATCAGGTGTGGGAGGTATGATTCCATGCACTGTAAAACTCCTCTGGGAGGCTCTCAAGGCTCCCTGTACTAGTCTTCCAGAACCGGACAGCAAGCTAGGGCGGCTAATGACCAGAGGCTCGTTTCTGCCATCCTGCTGCTGAGACAAGCTCGAGCAGGGGAAGGCAGAACAAAAGATAGGCTGCCAGAAGGAGGCGTGACCGCCTCCCAGACAGGTTTTAGTACATTAGGGCAGGGTGGGGGCGCTTGCCCGCGCCACTGAGACTGCTTCAAGGGCACATTTGGTGCCCTCCTTGCATACTCCTGTTCAAGCCAGTTCAGGGAGCTGTTCGCTCCCCCTCTGGCGCAAAAATGGACAAAGGTCATGGGAGTAACCTTCCCAATGTCCAGCTCCTCCTCTGGGAGGGAACCTTGAATTGTCCCAACCCTTTCCTAAGGGTACTTTACCGCTAACCTGTGGGTGGGTCCCTAGATTCGTCGTAGGACAAGGCCCAGATCACATACCACTTCAACTTCGACTGTCGAGACACTCTGGACTTCGCTGGACGTCACTTTTGTGAACTGAGACTGCACCGGGTAAGATTCCTGCCTCTCCTGGTCTCGTCGTCCTGCTGGTCTTCTACAATGGCCATGCTCCATACAGGTTCTTTACCAGTCCTGTGGACATCCAAGAGATCCAAAGGAATCTACCTTGGAGTGAAGGAGTCACTCGCCACCATCTGCAGGCACTGCAATGCAGCTGACTGGTCTGCCGATCCTGGGCTTCCATGAACTCCGAAAGGCTCCGCAACACAGGTGGTGATTCTGCAACTCCCTTTAGGCCTGCACTGTCTTCATAGCGAGTTTGAGACCAGTATCCCTGGTCGGAACCACTGGAACAGAACCCCTGTGCACCTCGTCGACTTGCCAAGGCTTGTTGACTCTCTACTACAGAGGTCTTTGGGCTCCAAGAAGCTCCAACCTCAAGCAACTTCTGCGGCAACATCTTTGCCCTCACCACTTCCTCTGCACCGTGGGCCTTCTTCATTGGTGAGCCGCTCGAGGTCCTCTTGCGACTCCTGTGCCTTCGGCCTGTGAATCCTTTTGAGGGTCTACTTTAGTTCCAGTGAGCTCCCCTGCTTGCCCGGTACCCGCTCTGACTAGCCTGGTCGTGGTGAGACACTTGGACCTTGCTGGTCCTGACACTGCACCTTATTTGCTGTCTATGTTGTTTGCTGCTGCCAAGGTTTGATGGTGCCCCTGATGGACACAGACCCCTTGGCCCTCGACATCCGACGTGGAACAGCTTGTGAATGGCTACTGGTCTTCCACAGCATTGCCTGGTCCGCACAGCTGCTACTTCAAGGGCACCGTCAACCTCACCTGCATCTCCCACATCTGTCGGCATTTGTCTCCCGTGCCTCCTGGTCACTCCTGAGTGGCATAGACTCTGTCCCCTCTGCTTGCAGCTACCTCTAATCTTGAATCCACCTTTGGGTTCCACCGGACTCCTTTATCTTCTTCTCCAGCAGCAACCTTCCTGAAGTCCTCCATTGTGGTCTACGGCGGTTTCCTACATCACTTGACACATATGCACCCAGCTTCCCTGGTCTAGGTATCCTGGTTCCTGGGGTATCAAAGGGTGTAGTGACTCTCCAACCGTACATCTTCCATGGGGTATCTTCAGGGTCCGCTGGGAAGGGTCCTTTTTCTTTAAAACTGCAACCGCGACTTACCTATTGACTTTTGTTGATCACTCGGTCAGTTCACACTCTGCACACGACTTTCGTGGGGTTCCTGGGTACTTACCTTGGGTGGTTGCTTGGGTCCCCAACACTTGTACGGCTTCTGGGACCATTCTTGACTTGAGTCGTGGTTTGCATTCCTCTATTTTAGTATATGGTTCGGCCTCCCCATGGAGACCACTGTGTATTTGTGCTACTTATGTGCTCTGTTTCCTAAGTATTGTGTGTATTGTGTTTCTATCTCTGGGTACGAGATAGTATAATTGGGTTAGTGAGTGTTTGTAATAAAATACCTATTTGTACAACTACACTGTGTGATTCTTTTTCACTTAACCTATACCATAAGATTAAGTACTGGTAAAAATAAGCTGCTTTACACTTCTTCTGGACTAATCCTTAAGGCTGCTCTCCACAGCTACCACTTAGAGAGCTTTCTAAGGTTGTTTAAGACCACTAAAATCACCGTAAGAGTTGTCTGGATTAGTGCAGGGTGCTACACTTACATAAGTGAGCACCATATACTAAGCCATCCTCTCACACTAACCCCTAGAAATACAGAGATAAAACTAGTAGTCACAACCCAGGCAGTAGGTAGAGTAAGCAGATCATCCCTCTACAAGATCATCCAGCATCCCCAGACCCAGATCTCAGACACCTGGGAGATGGGGGTAACCCATGCTTCCCCATGGCCCTCCCCTCCCCCTCTCCATTCTCGAATCCAGGACCCTGGCATGTAGTTGGTGCACTGACAGTGAGTTGAGGTATTTAATTACATCCGCCTCCCAAGCCTTGGTGCACCTGGCTGACAGCTTACAAATGTTATTTGCGTGGCACGCATTGGTCTATCCTGTTGTCAGTGATTTTATAAGAAAATGATTTCATGGAATACCATTACTAACAAATCATTTGATTTAAACTGTTTAATTAAAAATTGTAGGTGGAATGGCATTTACCAATTCATAGAAACCAATTAATAGAATTTCATTTTGCTTTTGCATTTTTTAAGTTATAAAAGCAATTGTTGCCGCTCTTACTTTCAGAAACATTTTTGTCAGAGGTATTCATTTCAGCGTTACTTCAGGGGGCATTATTTTGGATTTGTGTCTTACATTGTCAAACGATTACTACCAGTGCTTTTAATTTGCTGATCTCTCACAGTTCCTTAACAACATCCACTCCTGACCCCATACAACCTCTAAACACCATCCAGCCCTGGCCCCTAGAAACCCCTCAAAGACTCAAAAATTGGGACTTCTGTTCCAGAGAAAGGAGAAAAAGTATTCCTAACAGGTGTGTCTAGACCTATGTCATGAAGACAGTCAAAAAGACTGTCTCATGTTGCCCTCACAAACCCCCAAGGGGATGTCATGCTTCATCATAGAGCGGATGTTGAGGATTTTTTAGGGTTCACAGATGGATGAAATGTAGGGCTGATAAAGGTTTTTAAGGTTAAGTGAAGGGTACAGTTTAAGGGTAGTGAAGTGTTTAGGTCTCAGAAATGGGTCGAGTTTAGGGGTGGTGAGGGGGATTTTACAGTTCAGGGGTTTTTAGAGGTCAGGGATGAGTGCTGTTTGGAGGTGGTGAGTGGTCTAAAGGGTTCTGGGATGCTTGGGGCGTAGACAGAGAAAGGGGTTCTTAGGGTTCAGGAATGGGTAGAGTTTAGGGGTAATGAGGGGTTTTGTGGCTCATGGATGGATGGAGTTTAGGGGTAAACGGGTCTTTTAAGATTCAGGAATGGGTGGAATTTAGCGGTCAGGATGGGTGTAGTTTAGGTGTCCTGAGACATTATTAGGGCACAGGTATGGGTGGAATATAGGAATAGAAAGGTCTTTTAGGGTTCAGGATGGGTGTAGTTAAGGTCTGGTGAGGGGTTTCTAGGGTTTCAATTAATGTCTTCTCTAAGAGACAGGGGGGGCACTCAGAGCTAGTTTAGAAGGTCCAGAGCCCATGCTCCTATGGGTAGACTCACAAATTGGGGCTTCTGTTCCTGAGAAAGGTGATAAAGTATTCCTAATAGGTGTGTATAGACATATGTCACGAAGACAGTCAACAAGACTGTCTCTGTTACCCTCACACACCCACACCAGGTGGCGCGGAGATGCCGCGTTTGAGCATGCCCCGAGTTTTAGACTGCGGACTGTGCGTCTGCACCTACCCTTCCGTGTCTGCTACCCTGGATTGGCTGCACCTACCCATCCTTATCCGCATCCCTGGATCGTCCAGGGACATGGATATGGAAGGGTTGGTGCAGACGCACGGTCTGCACTCTAAAAGTCGGGGCACGCTTAAACGTGGCATCTCCGCACCACCAGATGTGGTTAAAAGCACAATAACTTTAGGTTGGACCTTGAACCACACATACAGTAGGTAGCACTCTAGGGGCACCACAATTGTGTGGGGGAGTTTTTCAATAAATGTTTTACTGTCCTGACGAAGCGCCATGGACCCTTTAGACTATTTGATAGGCATGAAACATGTTGACAATTCAGAGAGACCCGAGTGAGGCCTCCACCTTACGACTATAGGGCACTGCCCACACATAGTTGTTGCACACTGACTACCAGGGTTCCTTTTAAACCTCTAGAGTAGCATTTGCCTATTGAAGGTTTTTATCTCTAACAGGGCGATCAACTTACTAAAGGATAGTTTGTGGCCTCCCCTATCAGTTTTAGACCACCACCACGTTCCACTAATCCACTACACCAATCACCTCACTTGCATGCATCATACAGCATCTCTTAAAAAGATCTCCGCCAAAGTGACCATTGGGGGATCTGTGGGGTATTGCAGCACTGGCCCGATGAGGAGCACCGCTCTATGATGAAGCATGACATCGCCTTGGGGGTTTGTGAGGGCAACATGAGACAGTCTTACCCATCCCTGATCTCTAAAACCTCCTCACTAGCCCTCAATTCCACCCCTAAATATCACATATTCTTGGTTCCTAATAAACCTTTCCATTCCTAAATGCCACCCACCCTGAACCCTAAAACCCCCTTTCTGTGACTAAAATCCACCCATCAATGACACCTACAAACCCCTCATCTCCCCCTAAACATCACCCAGCCCGAACTCCAAAACCCCTCATTACACCCAAATCCACCCAAGTTTAATATCATTTTTTTACTTTTCCTTAAAATGATCTTTCCATTATATTGTAATATTTAATGTTGAATTTATTTGCATTTCCTTTAAAATGTTTTTTTCATGATTTGGTTTCCTGCCATGTGCTCCCTCAGTTTTAATTTTTCCATTAAGTCACATACATAGTAAGTACTGTGCTGCTGGCTGTAGACAGTGCATCCTCATGAAACTAAGGGCTCACGTTTACAATATAAGTAAATCCACAACCACAAAACAGGCTCAAGCACAGCCACAAAACTGGCTCAAGCACTGCCACTCAAAAGCTGTGCCACTGCATCATCTTCCTTATCTCAGTAAGGGTAACCCTCTCTAGGGGCTAACCTATGGAAGCCAAACAGTGGGTCCGAGATACCGCAACATTAACTCATTCACTATGTCAGCTCTTAGTGACGACATCCTGCTCCCGCCCCCCACTATAGCGCTCTTGAACTTACCAAGCCCTACATAAATTCCATGTCCAAAATCATGGATTCCCTTGCAACTAAACAACTAAAAAGAATCCTAACCAAATGAACCACCCCCTGATTCAATTGTAACCTTAAGGAGGAACACCGTCACCTCAGATTTGCAGAAAGAGCTTGGAGATATACCCCCTCGTTGTCCAACTTCAAACTTTTATGACAAAAAGTAGCATTTACAACAGGCACATCAGAAACTCTAAAGCAACCTACTTCCAACATCAACTAGACACAGCAACCAATCGACCAAAAAATCTGTTCCAAATGATCAAAAACCAGATGATATGCAAGAGCAAACTCCCCTTCCTTAGACAGCGAAGAACTACCTAACTGTGAGACCTTTGCCACCTTTTTTGCTGAGAAAACTATGCTAATCTCCAGCACAATACAGAACGCTATGCAACTCCTACCACCCATACCCCTCTTACATTCTACCCCTCATTATCAGGAAGGCTGCTCGAGAAACCCCCCCCCCATGCTCACCCAAAAATAATGCCAGCTGGTCTAGCTTCAAAACCTTTGAAGAAAATGACATCCTAAACATTTTGACCTCTCTTAAATACTCCAACCACTTCAGCAGCCCTCTCCCCTCCAAATTCCTTAACGGGTCCATCCATGTCCTACACCCGTTATGGACCATGATAATCAATGCCTCACTCACTCAAGGCATCCTACCTGATTGCCTCAAAAGTAGGCTGGTCACTCCTAGCCTAAAAAACCCAAATCCGACCAGTCTGATCCCAATAAATACCCCCTTATCTCAAACATCCCTACCTTAGTCAAACTCTTAGAAAAATGTGTACACTTACAGCTTTGCAATCACATTGAGCATTTCCAACTCTTCGACCAATGTCAATCTGGCTTCTGACTGGGTCAAAGCACTGAAACGGCCTTGGTCCACATTGTTGATGATTCCCTTCACTCACTTGAACAGAATGAATCTTGCTTACTTATCCTTTTAGACCTGTCAACGGTATTCAACACTGTCAATCATGATATCTTTTTTAACCTTCTAGAACACAGGATGGGTCTCTCCGGCACGTACTAAAATGGTTCTCTTCTTTACTCCACAACAGATCTCAGCACATCCTAATGAACCATGCTTTCTCCGGCCAGTCACCAGTGTCGTTGGGAGTACCCTAAGGCTCTACTCTCTCCCGACACTATTTAACTTGTATATGAAGCCCTTAACTGAAATCTTCAAACTCGTACACATTTCCTACCAGATGTACGCGGACGATACCCAACTTTATCTGAAAGTCTCCTCTCCTGAGAGCATCAATATCCTGAACAACACCCTGACACATACACAACATTGGCTGACCCATAGCCACCTCAAACTCAATGCCCTCAAAACAGAATTCCTACGTATCTCACAACCCATCATCGCCCCCCATTATCACAGACTGGATCCCTCATTTTACTGCCTTGAATTGTACCCCACATATCATTGATTTTGCTAAATCCGTAGGTATAACCCTAGACAAAGCCCTCTCCATACAACACATCAGTTCTTCCACCAGAGGAGCTAACCATCAATTACACATCTTAAGGAAACGTAAACCTTTCCTACCCTTGGCAGACCTCCAAACTGCGGCTCAAGCTCTTGTGTTATCGAGATAAGACTATGGTAGTGCCACCCTTATGGGCCTTCCGAAAATTAAGCCTGCAACCTCAAAAGCTACCCTAAATGCAGCTGTTAGGATCATCACTGGATCAAAAAAACTTGATCACATTGCTCTCGACCTGCAATCCCTGAAATGCCTACCCTATCTCCCTCAAAATTGCTTGTCTGACATAAAAAGTGCTGCACCACAATACTCCCTCCTACTTGACCCAGAAATTAACCTTAACGGGTGGAAACAGAATCTCTAGAAGCACACGCTCCTTACTACTCAAACCACAAAGAAAACCTACAACCAATACTTCTCCAGAATTGCCCCCATAGTTTGGAACTCTCTCCCCCCCGGAGATCAGATGCAACCCATCCACCTCCATCTTCAGGAAAGAAGTTAAAACTCTTATTTCCAACAAATTCTTCTAAAAATGAGGTCCCTACCTCCTTATTCTCATGAGCGGCCATTCCTTGCTACTCTTATCATTTATATTTATATTTGTGAATATTGTTCTATTGTTGTTTGTGATCAATACAATGTGTATACATTATCACCGTTTGTATCACATTGTACCCTTGTTCCCACTTGTTAAGTGCTCTGACACCCATAAGGGTCTCGTTCGCACTATATACAACTAAATAAATAAAATAAAATAAACGAGTATGGCTTTGAGAGGACCTTAATGCACCTGACTGAAAGGTAGAGCATGCAGTATTTTACCTTCCTTCATGCATGGAATTATCCCCTTGAGAGGCTGAGACTTTCCTATGACTAATGACATTTCCTATTACAGTTGAGTGGCTGTGCTCCACTGCACCCAGCAAAATATTGACGCCTTTCTGTTACGATTACACTATGAAGTTACAAATGAATGGATAAATAATTATCTTGGAGTGATTTTGGCCATCCACCTCGATCACTTCCCCTGTGCTTTTTTGGGACAGGGATTTACCGAACATCCCAGTAGCCTTTGAGGGTGGAAAACGGTAAACGTCGTTTACAACCTTTACCACGCTGCACTTACAACACAAGTCGTTACCACGACTTGTGCTGGATGGCGCTGTTGGTTAAGGAATATTGTAATTTTATATTCCAACACCTTCCCTACTGTTACGTGGACTGGTGTTGGAATATAAAATTATAATATTCCTCAATTCGCGCCCTCCAACGCAAGTCGTTGTAACGACTTGCGTTGTAAAATCCGCGATGTAAAGTACCGCAATCAAAATGATCGCGTTGTACTGACATACATCCGTGGAAAACGTAGGGAGGTAGTGGGGAACTGCAACAGAACTAAGTTATGAGAATTATACATGATGATGCGGGGGAGGTACACTTACACCCAAGGTAAGTATTCATGAGAGTGACAAACAAGCGTCTATGAAGTGAACTCACTATCAGCATCAAGCGCGCTTAAGAAACCACAAAGGGGCTGGTGGTGCAAGGACAGTGAGTTATCCAGAAACTTAGATGAGTACATAATGTTGCCCTGCTGTTGCTATGGGAGCCTCTGGCAGATATCACCCTAGGCGGTAGGCGGTAGCAAAGCTTGGCCACATGCGACAAAGACATTTGATCAACGAAGGCAGTAAGATTGCTTCATGCAGCTAATTACTGCCAAAGTCTTCTATTAGATCAATTATTTCAAAGTTCAGAATACTTTTCTGAGTTCGAGTTTTCTGTTTCACTTCTATTATCTAGCTGCGCTAACACCAGTTAGCGACAGCTTTAAGGAGATAGCGATCATCTTGGGGCCCACTTTGCATGTCAGAGATAATTATCGCTAATGACATGCAAAGTGGGCGTGCCAAGATGTTAACGACTGGAAACAGTCGCTAATATCGCTATTTCCTATTATCTACTTTTGGAAATATTCGCGCTAAGCGCGAATATCTCCAAAAGCTAACACCTGCCAAAAGCAGTTCTTAGCCATGTTATCCAATGGAAGGTGGATAACATGGCTAAGAGCATTTTCACGATAATGCATGAATATCGCTGATTTTTCAGCGATATTCATGCATTTCTGAAGGATTTTTACCGCTTTTGAGATAAACCTTGATAATATCAAGGTATCTCAGCGGTAAAAATCCTCGGTGCTCGGCGATATAATTTTACCCGCTAACCATGCATAGCGATACATATATTTTATTTTTGCATCTGTGCTTGCTATTGATGCCAATGGCAATATTTCTGTAGTTAACATGGGATCATAATGAGTAACAAATGTTTGTTTGGACATTACATTGCACACCCCAGTTTCCCATGTTTATTATATGTGCATGCTGCTAACAATACTAGTGACTTTTGGCATATCCACAGATCAGCATGATGGATGATATTGGCACAGTGGTTATTGACAATGGAACCTACATGTGCAAAGCCGGATTCGCAGGAGATGATGCTCCAAGTGTTGCCTTTCCAACCATTGTCGGACGCCCAAAACAGCAAGTATGTGCTCTTCATTTGCAATCAGAGAATGGTCTAGGTTGGTTGTTTATTTTATTTTATTTTCTGAGTGCACTGGTTAACAAATATGACTAACTACAGCAGGACTAGGCCATAGGGTTTCTTTATCACATAAATGATGATAAAGTGCATCTCTGGCACCAATGAAACATCTTCCAAAAAATTGACCGGTGCAGGCAAATACTTACAGACTGTCAAAATGAGGGGGATTGGCTTTTATGTTTAATGATTTATACATCATTAGTCATTTTATTTACTCTTGACTTATGAACCACAATTCATATTTATTCTCCATGTCTGAGCTGAAGGTCATATTCATTGTGAAAAGGATCCATACCCCACAAGTCTGAAGTGCTTCAAACTCTGGGACAGTTCTCGATCAGTCCCTAATGTCGCCGTTCATCATGAATGTGTGGGGTAACTTACAAAAGTTGTTACAATGAGTTAGTAGTTAATGTTATGCTAGTCAATCGAACTCGATCTCTACTGAAGGGGGAGGACATTCTAACATAGTGTAGTTGTTGGTAGTCAATTTCTGCCATGAATACAGTGAATTTCATATCTTTCTAAACTCCTGGTAGTTCACTTGAAAACTTTGACATCTTATTATATTTGTTCCCTGTGCTCAGACCAGTTCTGCTTTTTCTGATCAATGTGTGCAGAATAATTAGATCTAAGGGCTCAGCTGGGTAAGTATTGTTTGGACAGTCTCTGTGAGAAGGTTAAAATGCTCTGCAAGCACGAGGTCAAGACTAACTATTACCAAACGTATTAGTGGGGCGTTGACAAACTTATCAAACCTTAGTATTTGCTGGGCGGAGGGGAGGTTACTGTACAGGCTACCACTGCACCCTGTGGACCCGATGGGAGGCTCTTGGCCACCGTTGGCTTCATGGACTGATGAGCCAGGGCATGGTGGTGTCTAATCTTATATGCATGTAAGGAAATCTCAAAGCTGCTTGAGTGAGGTCTGGATATGATTTGTCGCCTTGATTTTCACCTCGCAATTTATATTGTTCCTTTAAATCAAGATCAATCAATCAATCAAGCATTTGTAAAGTGCACCACTCACCTGTGAGGGTTTCAAGGCGCTAAGGGGAGGGGGAGTGCTGCTACTGTTCGAAAAACCAGGTCTTGAGGAGTCTTCTGAAGGTCAGTATGTCTTGGGTCTGCCGTAGGCTGATGGGGAGGGCGTTCCATGTCGTGGCGGCAAGGTGGGAGAAAGATCTGCCGCGGGCGGTGACTCTTCTGATGCGGGGACAGTGGCGAGGGCGTGGTCGGCGGAGCAGAGCTGGCGGGTTGGGGTGTAGAAGCTGAGTCTGCTGTTGAGGTACGCTGGTCCGGTGTTGTGGAGTGCTCTGTGTGCGTGGGTGAGGAGCTTGAAGCTGATCCTCTTGTTGACGGGGAGCCAGTGCAAGATGCCAATGGGACAGCTGTGCATGGAGTCCTCCTTACAGGCATTTTCAGTTTTGTCGGGAAATGTGAACCGTGCTAGGGAGTGTGAGTGTGATATCCTGAGTGTACATTTCTACCTCCTATTTGTTTGTGTTGTACAGAATATGAGATTAATTAGCAAGATACCTGACTCTATAGTGAATACTTGACTTTGGATTATCTGTGAGGACCCCTATTTAAATGTCTTCATGCCATTATTTGACAAATCATTTAAAATTAATATTAACGACTCCCTGGCACAACAATAACTCCAAACACCAGATACGTATATTTTAAATAAGTCCAGTCAATAAATAACTAGGCAGACAGGAAAGGGCATAACTAATATTCACAAATTGAATAATTGTTCAGAGATGGAAAAGGGAAATAAAAAAAGAAAAACAAGTGTTTTAGAGCCCGACGAAAAGTGAGTATATTATTGCAAAGATAACATGTCACCTCTAAAGAATTTTAAAACTGAAGAGGAGATTGTGAAACAAGTGGTTCGAAAATGTAATTGTTGTAATTTGGGGAAGTCAAAATATAACAGTTCCTCGCAATAGTTTACTGTAGAGTCCCTCCCCCTCATCCCCCATGTACATGTTTTGGCGCTAGCGCGAAGATAACGAAGTTTAATGCCATTGTGTGCAACGCAATATAAACGTAATCCTAGATTCAATGTAACAAATACAATTCATATCAGACAGGGATGAAAATAGGACACGTATACTTAAAAAATCCTAAAGCTTGCCTGTACTTGCTTAGCTATTCACAAGTTCTAATATAGAGCTATAGGCAGAAGGCTACTTTAAAACAAGCATTGGCATAGCCAATAGGTCTCGCCTTTGGGACCTTATAAGTGTTTAGCAATGCAGTACATTATCCCCCACTAGCTGGGAGGATCGATTAAGTGAGCTGATCGATTGGCCCTGTGAGAAATGGTATGAATGAGAGCGATATGTGTTTGCGGGGAAATATCAAGATGAGGAAGGCCCTGGGCTCAGCGTGAAAGGATCAGAGCAGTGTGTTGTCAGTGACATTTCAAGATGTGCAGAGCAGTGGAATCAGTGTGAAAGGAAAGGGGACCGGGTGAGAGGGATTGGCTTTTGTGTGAAAAGTGAAAGGAGAGAGAAGCTGCCCGGTGAAGCGGAGAGCCGTGGGCTCGGGGTGAACGGGCAGTGTGCAAGGGAGGGTGTGGAGGATGGAGAGCATGCGGCGAGTGAGGAGGGAGCCTACGTTATTGGAAGAGAGAGTGAACGGGCCTTTGTTGACTTGTGCTGCTTGTGTTAGGGGTTGTTCGCGAGGGGATGGCTGCATGGAACAGTGGAATTGTCTTAGTGCCCACATGCATCGTGAGAGCTGGGGGTCACAGGAGTGGGGGCAGTGCAGGTTAAGGGCGCTGATATGCACATGACATGCTAATGATGTAGTCGTTGGGTGGAGATGACCTCATTGTGCACGAGGGGGTGGCTGGTCGGACTTACATGACAAGGAGGAGCCTGACATTCAGAAAACACTTCTCTCCCTAAGAATGGGGCGCGAGGCTCCCACACCCCCACTTTATAAACAAGCGCAGCATCAATCGTTGCTGGAGACATCTATGAGAATTTTCAGTAAACGAGAGGCCGCAAAAGTGAACACAACCGCCATCTGTTTACAAATAACTCGACCGCGAGACAGGCAAATGGAAACAAGCGCGGGCGTGATAATTCGAAACAGATGGCGCCGCTGCTCATACCCACAAGCCGTAGGTCGTGGGCGGATACATTTCCTGGGAAAGGTGGGACATGCACCAGCCTTTGCCCAATTGTGTGCTGTCTTTTTACAAAGACACACGCAAAGCCCAATACAAAAAATGCTTAAAAAAAATAACACGCACGATCGTGTGATAAGTCCAGAGTGATTCTAAAAGGTTGTTTTCCTAGAGCAGCGAAGGCGCGCTGCGCTAGGCTCGACCGAAAAAACTGTGTTCATTAGCAAGGCATTCATCTGGCAAGAAGTCGTACTAAACCTAGACTGTTTGTAACACAGTTTTTAGTCTTATTTCACGTTTGAATGCAGTTAGGACTCAACAAAGGAGCTGGGCACTTTAATTATGCATTTTAAAAAATTGACAGTGCCTCTGAGGAAAATGTTCAGTGGGATTGTGGAGAGGACCAAATGTAGCCATTCACCAGCCATGGTTTGAGATCTTCAGGTACCTTGGGTAATAACTGGTACTCACAAAAATGTTCATAGCCTTGTGGGAATTAGAGTAGACAATTTAAGCTTATCCTAAATGTTCACCTTGATTCAGACACGTCTAGGAAGAGGAGCCCTGTTTCTTAAGGTTGTGTGTTTATCCTTCAATTCAAGCAGTGGTTTGTTTGTAAAAAAAAAACATAAGTGCCAGGACCCTCGTCAGGCGGTCACTGTTGCTTGCACCACCCATTGTCCCTACCACTGCTGCCAATGACAGCACAAAAACAACTACTAACCATTACACACCAACTATTGTGACAATTCAGACTATTCCAGGCCCCCAAAGCTATAAAAAAGCCTGGGCGGAAGGGTTAGTCATTTTTATTGTATATTGAATTAATAAATAACTGTTGTTGTGATGATTTCTAAATTAGACAAACAGTGCCACCATGTGGCACAATGTCATAAATGCTGGTGTTGGTAATTAAGTGCTGATGCTGAGCACAGGAAACCACTGGTTCAAATTAAACACTGAATTCAAATGAGACGTATTGTGCACATTTTTCAAAAGATTTGAACTATTTATGAAAATTTGAGTAATGATTCCTTTTTACACGTTTCTCCTGTCCATCTTTCTTCGGGCATGATTGTTGACATGGGGCAGAAAGACAGCTACGTTGGTGATGAAGCTCAGAGCAAGCGTGGTATCCTGACCCTTAGGTATCCAATTCAACACGGCATTATCACTCACTGGGATGATATGGAGAAGATCTGGCTCCACACCTTCTACAACGAGCTCCGTGTTGCCCCGGAAGAACATCCTGTACTTCTAACAGAGGCTCCACTGAACCCTAAGGCCAACAGAGAAAAGATGACACAGGTGCTTGCTCCAATCTGCTTTGAAGTTTTTACACTCTTAACTACTCTGGCTATTTGCCAACCTGCCTTGCTTTCCATTTACTCAAGTTGGCTGTTCACAGGTTTCCTCTCCTGCTGGAATTCTGACAGGTTGTCTTAATTGAAATGTCTTTTCTGGATTTATTAACTGCTTTAATAACTCACTTTTTTCTAATTACTAAAAATAATTACAGAATGATATGTGCAATTTTGTTGTTCGGTTGGGGTGTAGTTAGCCTCTCTGCCCAGAGTTCGCTTTCGGTGACTGGCATTTAGGGAGTACTTTTTAGGAGCCCACATTGCCAGATTAGGCACTACGCCTTCTACAACGAGCTGCATCTTGCCCCTGAGGCGTACCCTGCTAACAGAAGTATTAATGAACCTCAGACCAAAAAGAGAAAACATGAAGCATGTGTTAACCCACAAACATACCGTAAGGATCACAACCTTTTAAACATTTATATTTCTTCCTGAGCTTCATTTATTTCTTTATCTAGTTTTCACAAAAACATTCTTTTAGTTGTCTACGCTCCCTTGCAAATTTATATTCAAACAGAAAATCACTTTCCGACCTTAAATTCGACTGATTGAAGGAGTGGTGCGAGAAGTTAGGAAATCCAATTCTTCCATAGGAAAGCTTCCTAGAGAAACAAGCATTAGCAAAGTCAATAGTTTTCGCCTTTGGGACCCATTGGCTTTGTCAGGGATTTTTAGTTATGCTGTATAGCATCCATAATGCTGTGCTGCATCACTAAGTAAAAAAAGCAAAAGCACAGAGTTTTAGCAACACGCAGGCACCGTGCTGGGGCCAACACGGGGAACCCAGACGGCTCGTCCCCCCACTACACCTATCATACTTTGGCACCATGACACCACTGTTTTTGTTGTATCTGTTGTTCTGTTATAAATTGTAAAGCTCCTCTGTACCGCCCCAGATATAGTGGGCAATTCGTAAGCTATCTGATGACCTGCACACAACAACAGACTGAGATTGTCTATAGGATTGGGATTTCAAGCCACAGAACTTGTGACGAAGATGTTACTTTCAGGTGCTTTCTATAACTTTCGGCTTTTCCCCTTTACTGCCCATGACTGTATGTTGTTTATGTGATGCATGTCTAAGGAGTTAATAAAACCAAATAAACAGATTTTGAAACAAAAAAAAGAAAAAGCAAAAGCAAAATAGTTAACAATTTAATCTCAATATTGCTCAAGTGTCCAGTGAAACGATGTTTTATCATTATTCACCCTACTTTAACAGATTTACCTGTAACACTAAACTGTAATTTCCTCCATTGCTTCGAATCAAGCCAGAGCAACCATTGAGCTAAAAAAGAAAACACATGCATCAACAAATTGCATGGACTTTTCCAGTGGCTTCAATCGAAGCACAGCGATAGCAACATCAAAGGGAACTGCTCATCCAAATTCTGTCACAATATGTTTAATAGTCCCACAACTGGAAAGATCCAGCAATCACTTTACTTCTATTGAAAAGTTTGGTCTTCTCAGGGACAACCCTATGAAATCTCACTGACTAACTGAAACATGTGATAAAATCCAATACGATTAAAATTTGTTCCTTGGGGTAAACTGCACTTTAGTCGACACAAAAGTATCCCTTTTCCAGCATCATATTAACTTTCTGATCTTACTTTTTACAAATATATATTTTATCATACTAGTGTTTTTATAATGGTTAAAAGTAGACACACAAACAGTAGAACTTTACAAAGCAAAGCATATTGATTAACCCAATGGGAAAGTAGTTTTGTTGGCCCTAGATCATAATATATGACCCTGGTCACAAGTATCCTGCTACATACGTGTGATAGTAATTGAAATTTCATTCATGTAGCGCTTACTACATCTGACGAGGGGTCGATGCGCTTTTTGGCGAGTAGCACGCTACTCCGGAACCCAAAATGGATTAGTGGGGAATTAATTTAGGAAGAGATCAAATTAATTTGAGCGGCGGACATGTGACTTTGTTATTTGGAGCGAAAAAGTTGTGGCGGGAAAGACGAGGGAAGGGTTTGCATTTACATAGCGCTTGCTACCCCTTATGAGGTGTCGAAGCGCTTTTTGGCACGCTAATCCGGAACCCTAACAGGATTAGTGGGGAATTAATATAGGTAAAAATGAAATTTATTTGAGCGGTGGACATGTGAGTCTGTTGGTTGGATTGGAAAGGATAGTGGAGAGATAGAAGAGGGAAGGGTCTCGAAAGTGTTTTTTGGAGATCATATAAGTGGGCGGAGGTTTGGAATGAGTAAAAGGGAGGTGGAGGGGGGAAGAGTCAGAGGGAAGGGTTTAGAAAGGCTTGTTTGGGAGATATTAACAGTAAATTGGGTATGAGATGATGAAAGGAGGGGTAGAAAAGGGAAGATTTTAGAAAGGGGTATTTTGGGGATCATAGTAGTAGAATGGTGTTTGAGATGAGTCAGAGAGTGGAGGTGGAGGATATAATGACATAGATATAGGGTGAGATGTAGGGTAGTTCGAGCATTGGAGATGCTGAATTAGAAGTAAAGTAATAAATATAAAGATACATCAGTACATGGAAGGTATATATGTATAAGGAAGTTAACATATGTAGATTTAATCTGTATTTAATAAACTCAGACTTTCAAGTGTTGCTATACTTTAAGCTAATTTATTTGGTTTTATAATTTATATATTTTTTGTAATTCCATGGTGAAGCAATTGTAGATAAATAATTATGGTAAAAATGCACTTATTCATGCAGTGACATATAAATGTTAAAAATAGAATACTATAATCATATGTACTATATACATTTGCTAAGCAGAACTAACAAATACCTATATATTTATAAACATAATTATTATACACATTTGTACAAAGGAATACACATATGTAGGTACACATATATCGTCCAAATAAATACTTATATATACAGGGCTATGCTATTTATTTATGTTTGATTATGTGGTGATGTGGGGAATTGCCAACTCTTGAGTAGTCTTTTGAAGATAAGGTAGTTATCCGTGGATCTTATGTTTGGGGGTAAAGAGTTCCATAATTTGGCTGCTGGAACAGACAAGGATGTGCCACCTGATTTTTTTCTTGTATGGTGGGATTTTGAGGGGAGGTGCCAATCTAGAGCAGAGGTTCCTTTGTTGAATGTATTTGGTGATTTTATTCCTGATGAAGAGCTTTCCTGTTCCATGTATCACTTTGTGGGTGATAGAACGGAGCTTGAATGTGGATCTTCTGGCAACTGGTAACTAATGTTGGGCCTTCAAGGCAAGGGAGATGTTGGCCTGTGGATTTATACTCTGACAGCAGAGTTCTCAATCCATTGTGGTCTTTTCATAGTTGTTAAAGATGAACCATGGTAGAGGCCATTGGCGTAATCGAGTTTAGACAGAACAAGAGAGACCGTAACCTGGAGCTTGTTTGTAATCCTAGGTGTGGGAAGATGCATCGCAGAGTTTTTATAGTAATGAAGCTTGATCTTGCTACTTTGTCTACTTGGGCATCCATTGATAGCTTGGAGTCCATGTTGATTCTGAGGTTCCTTACTTCCTTAGATACTTTAGGTGGGTTTTCTTCAGATCGTCAGGCTAGATGGTTCATAATTTTTCCAGTGGCTACATGTGAGTATTTCCATTTTGGAAGCATTCATTTTCAGATGGCTCCATGTCACCCACTGATCAACGGCTCTGAGGCAACTGAAATTTGTGAGTTTGGAATGTCTTTGGGGCTTTCCAGATTAAGGAGTATTTGTGTGTCCTCTACATAGTTATAGCATGAGAGGTGAAATTCATTATTCATGGGCGGTATTGACTTCATGTAGATGTTAAAAAACATGGGTAAGATGATAGAGCCTTGAGGAACCCCTGCTTTTGTGAAGCACGGTTTGGATGAAAAATGGATTACATTCGTTCTGTTTTGAAGGTAGAATGCTATCCATTCGAGAGCAGTCCCTCTATGCCGGCTTCGTAGAGTCTTTGTTTTAGAGTGTTATGTTTAACCGTATCAAAGGCAGCTGAGAAGCCCAAGAGAAGTAGTGAAGAAACCCTGTTCCGGTCAACTGTGTTCTTAAGGCCATCTCAGATGGCAATGAGGACAGGTTCTGTTCCTCTTCCTGGACGGATTCCTGTTTGGAAGTCTGAAAGTATGTAATTATCTTCAATGAATTGTGACATATAGGTGAATGCTGCTCTTTCTATCAATTTGCCCAGGAAAGGTCCATTTGCAATTGGTCTGTAGTTGTCGGGGTTAAGTGGGTCTATT
The DNA here is from genome assembly GCF_964263255.1 of Lissotriton vulgaris. NCBI lineage: Eukaryota > Metazoa > Chordata > Amphibia > Caudata > Salamandridae > Lissotriton > Lissotriton vulgaris. The sequence goes on from NC_141698.1 coordinate 119,908,682, forward strand.
TTAGTTTTCTTTAGTAATGGGCATATATATTAGACTTTTTTAGATCTTATGGAAATATTCCAGTAGTTAAGGAATTGCTGATGATTCGTCTTTCTGGTGTGGCAGCTAAGCTAAGTTAGAAAAATTTTCTTAAAGGTTTGTGATGGACAAGGGTCAGAAGGGCTGCTGACAGGCCTGTTTGCTTTGACAAGGTCCATAAATTAATTGTGCGATATTTGTCGGAAGTAATGCCGAGGGGGGATTTTTTGGAAAAGGGCCAGTACTGGTACTTTTTCTTTGTTTTAAATAGGAGTCCAATGTGTCTGCTTTGGTAGTTTAATGATTTGCCAGTTTGTCTTTGAATTCTTGAGTAATGGAATTAACTCCTTCGAGGCAATTTGGTTTAAGAAATTAGGTGAGAATTTTACAGAATTGTTTATTTGCACATTTAGCATTTTGAATTCTGTCTGAATAGTATTTTTTCATAGCTTTATAAATTGCTGACTTTATAATCTGTTAAGTTTCTGTAGGTGAAGTTTGTTTTGATTGGTGTTTGTTTTAAGCTAGATGCGTTGCAGCTTTCTAATTTGCGGTTTTATCTCTTTCAGCTCTATATTTCTCCCAGGTGCCATTTTTCTTTTCTTCTGTTGTGTTGTTCTTAGTGGTATTAGGATATTTCTAACAGAATGTTTTGCGTCTAGATCTGTACTGGATTTTAGTTGTGTTTCTGAGTGTTCAAAATTGAGTTTGTTCCACAGTCGATAGGTAGATGCATGTAAGGTGGTTTTAGGTGTGTTGCTTTGTGTTGTTTATGTTGGAAAGCAAGCAAATGGTGGCCTTGATGTGACCGGAGTAATTGTTTGAAATTTAACTAGTTCTGGATTTGGGAAAATGATAGCTAGGATGTGTCCAGCGATGTGTGTGGGTTTGCGGCTGATCTAATGTAGGAACAGTGCTTCTTAGCCAGTGATCATTGTTTTTGGATGGGGCATATTGGGTTTGTCAAACCAAATGTTTAGGTCAGCAAGAATGCATAGGTTGGAGTATAGTGCTATAAGGTTTGAAACTGTGTCTAGAAGTGTGTCTGGGAATGTTGCATTGTGAGGTGGAGGTCTGTAAAGGAGTCGGAAATTACAGGAGAAAGATGGTGTACCGTTGTATCTGGTGAGGAGAGCCTCACAACCTTGTATTGAGATGTTGTCACATTTAGTGATATTTAACGTTTGCTGCTTGAATCCAACAGCTAGACCACCTCCCCTTTTGTCTATGCAATTTTCTATTATAGTTTGAGAGCCTAGAGGAACAGCTTCATGCAACACCGGAGCCATGTCATCTCCCAACCATGATTCAGTTATGAAGAATAAGTCAGGTTATGTGTCTGAGAAGGTCGTAGATGTGATGCTTGTTTTTTTAGAGTGATCGAGCATTTATTAGTAGGCACTTTAGAGAATGTGTTTTGGTGTGTCTTTAGTGCTGGTATTAGCTGTATGAAGATAGCAATAGTGTAGCTGTTCTATACTGTATTCATCATCCAGCAGGCTAAGAAGGCTTTTTGATGGTTCTGCGTTTGTGGGTGGTGGAGATGGTGGTTAAGAGTGAGTTGGTGAGCTGTGTTGTTTTTGTAGAGTAGCCTTGTTATGCTGTAGACAGGGAGATGGGAAGTTGTGAAGGGTGGCATGTTCCTTATTTTGTTTGCGTCTGTTTGGGGTGGAAGGTGTATGAGTTAGGGGTGATGATGCATCATGTGGGTCATGTTGTAAGTTTCTAAATTGCCCAATGGATGAGATGCAGATAAAAGAGAGATGCAATGATGCTGTATGTGTTAGGTGTGAGGGAAAGAAAACAACTTGGCAGTGGCGCTGGCTTGGAGTGTATATTATTTTTGTAGTCAAGAGGGTGGGAGTGGGCGTATGCTTCTAGTTTGTGGCGGAAAGTATTATGAGGTAGAGTGTGTGTGAGATTTTGTTGTGTTGGTCTGTGTGTTATGTTTTGTTTATGAGGAGTAATGCGAGGAGGTGACGTATTTGTTTTCTGAGAAGTATTTGTATGTAAAGTATTGTTGGCAAGTGGAAGCTGCCATGTAAAGAGGGTGGTGAAAGTAGTACAATGTCAACATTCTTCACACTCTTTATGCTGCTTTTAACAATCTCAATTTTCCCAGGTATTGGAACAATGGATTTACAGCACAGAAGGGCGAGAGGATGTCTGTAATCAATGATATATTTAAAAAGGCATACTAAGAACTGTGTACTATGTCAATTTGAGTTTGGCCTCTGAAGAGAAAAAGGTTCTGCTGCTCTCAGGCTAGCAACCGGATGATGAACCTTGATGTCTAGATGCGAGGTGTAAGACCACTCACAAACTGTAAAGTGTACCTCAAGAAAGTACAGAAGGTGATCGCTAATAATTATAATATCTTATGAGCCGCTGGCTCTGAGGAGCTCTGGAAATATCACCAGGCTTTGGCCAAGGACTTGCCAACACAGAAGAGGAGATGATTGAAAATCTTGTTTTTTGGGTATTATGTACCTAATATGCTGAGGAAATTGAAAAGGAAATATTCAGAACTCTGAAAGCTTCGGATTTGATGTCCCAGTTATTGTTGCTACAGAGAAATAAGGCAGACTTGTGGAAAGAGAAGATTAATTCTCATTTCTTCAATTGTTCTTGTATGGTAAAATTAAAAATCATTTTCACTGAAAGATGGCACCCAACGATTTCAGACTCAATTTAAAAATATTGCTCACATCCATTTATTAAGAACAGAACACTAATAATAATAGTAATATAACGTGAACCCACCTGGAGTAGGGAGTCTCCCATGTGATATATGTTTACTTAAATTTCACTGACGTATTTTGCACCATAAAGGGTTTCGATCAGTACCTGTAAATAAAAAGCAACAACGCAGAATTGAAAGAGAGACAAAAAGGGAACTGAGGAGTAGGTTCTAGTCGACTGCGGATCTTATATATTGGTTTAAATTAATGAATTGGTTGTCACCTACTCTTAGCACAGCGTACAAGTGAATAGTGTTAAATTCCTCTACCACTCTTTCTTTCTCTCTGGTCAGTGGCAAGGGCATTAGCCCACATTACAGTAGTTAGCCTAATCACTAGTGATCACAGCCATCTTTTGAATGGGTGCGGGTACATGTTTTAAGGATTAACTTTAAGATGTCTCTTTCATAGTGGATGCTTAAAGTGGCCCAGGTGTTTCTGGAACATGTTTGCACCATGGCTGGGTCAGTTCAACCCGTAGTCGCAGAACTAACTCTGTCTATTTTTGCTACAAGTGGAGGGAGAAAAAAAGAGTGGCGCTTGTAGTAACCAGTGTACTGCTGGTAAAGAAGGCTTTCTCTCAGTACCAATAATTACCCTACATCCCCAAGTCATTTATGGCTATCAATTTGCTAACTGGCCAACTAAAGTCAAAAAGTATTGGTAAAGCCAAAAGGTGTGGTGTGGGCAGCCAACCTTATGGCTTTGTGAAGAATTTTGTTGTTTCATCATGGTTTTTGCAAAGCTTTATTATGAGGGAAACTGCCAGACCCTTGTCAAACCCAAAAAAACCTTTGGTTAAAAGGACAAAAATGTTTTTGGTCTCAAGAAGCACACATTGCCAGAGAGCTCTTTTATTTGGATGTGCTTAATTTTTAAGGGAAAAATGCCGTCTCACAGTGAAGTTAGCCAATGGCTGTCGTTGGCTGACCCCCTGCCCCATGCTGTATGCTGTAGTAGATGGAAGGAAAATGTGAATACTGGGATAACAGACCATGGATGAATAGGGATCGCTTAAAGCCTTTATAAGTAAGTATATTATACATAGAATTTTAGTAAAAATTAAACGGTCATGCCTAATGCTGTGGTGTGACGGGGATATAGAAAAACTGTTAGGTTGTCTATGGGCAAGGTAATGTGTGATCACCTGGCCTTCGTTAAAAAAAAGTTTTAGATCGGTTCTCGTCATCACAATCAAGTGGTGTCAGCTATTATAAATAATACGGAATATTAGGCAATAAAGCAGAAGGTACTAATAAAGTATCCATTTCCCAGTTTTGATTTCTACTGATGCTTACTACAGCGTATAGAATGAGGTTAATGTTGTTGCCATGTACTCTTATTTGCCCTTAATGTTATTAAAACAGTTTTTTTACAACGTCTATTTAAAATGTAATATCTAGATTGCTTGACCTAGAAACACGTTTATTTTTTGCTAAAAGCATAAGAGCCTGTCCAAATGATAGATGTTACAGCAAATGATTATATGCATGGACTTATTCAGATTTTTGTCATTCGACAGAAGTCTATAAATTACTCTATATCCATCATTGCCACATACCAGCTCCATTAAGATTACCACCTTTGTTCAATTGCATTTTGATTGCATTTTAACTTCTCCTAAGTCATCAATTTCTTACATTTATCTTTATGATGTTTCTGGTAACTCTAACAATTGTGTTAATATTACTGTTAATATTAATTGAAAAATAGAGCTTTATTAATATAGCTAGAAGCTTTATCTGACGACAAACGTTTACATCCTTCTTGTTTCTCTAATTTCTTCTTCAGATCATGTTTGAGACCTTCAACACCCCAGCCATGTATGTAGCTATCCAGGCTGTGCTGTCCCTGTATGCCTCTGGCCGTGTCACTGGGATTGTGATGGACTGTGGTGATGGCACCGCCCACACTGTGCCCATCTATAATGGATATGCCCTGCCTCATGCCATCCCTCATTTTATTTTCGCTGGTCATGAATTGACAGACTACCTCATGAAGATCTTGACCGAGAGGGGATACAGCTTAACAACTAGATCCGAAAGAGAAATTGTGCGTGACGTTAAGGAGAAGCTCTGCTATGTTGCCCTGGACTTTGAGAAGGAAATGGCCACTGCTACCTCCTTGTCTTCTCTGGAGAAGAGCTATGAATTACCCGACGGTCAGGTGATCACCATTGGCAATCAGAGGTTCAGGTGTCCAGAGGCCCTTTTCCAGCCATATTTCATTGGTAATAATTTTCTGATAAGATGCATATAAAAAGCTAAATCTTCCAGTATTTGGTGTGGTGGAGCTACTGATGTACAGCATGTGTTTTTAAGATGCAACTTTTATTCTCCACAGGTAAGAAGTGCAATGGTATTCATGAAAATACTTACCGCTCCATCATGAAGTGTGATGTTGATATTCGTAAGGATTTGTATGCAAATACTGTGTTGTCTGGTGGGTCCAGCATGTTTCCAGGTCTTGCAGACAGGATGCAGAAGGAAATCACTACACTGGCACCAAGCAAAATGAAAGTCAAGGTGAGATGGTTGGCTTTTTTGCTAGGAGTTGCCAAATTTTCTGTATCTGGTTATCTTCTGGTCTGACAAGTTGACCAGCTCTATGCAGGTGTGCACATGTGTGCAGGGGGAAGAAGGGGTTTGAAGGTTTCCCTCCCATATTGGATATGGGTTGGTAAACCTGTTCTTTTCAGTATAGACGAGAAGCTCATTTTTAAATGTTAATCAGTAACTTTAATAATAGATGCTTCTTACTTTCTAGATTCCAAACTAATATACCAAATTTAGGGCCTCATTAGGATGGCGGACGGACCTGCGTCCGTCCGCCACCCCAAAGTAGAAGGGACCGCCCGCAGCGGCAGTCCCTCCGTGCAGATTAGGATGTGACCGTCACCCTGGCGGTCACATCCTGTATATTTAACATTGCGGCGGGTGCTGCTTGAAGCAGCACACGCCGCAATGTTGAATATACCATGTTTTCTTTTGGTGCCTGTCGCTACGTGCACGCAAAGGCAGGGGGGTACCATAGGTACCCCCATGTGCACCCCACACCCCCACTTCACCCCTGGGGGGCACACAACGGGCCCCCAATGAAAAGTCTGTATGCCTTTCCATGGCGGAAATGCCGCCGTGGAAAGGCATGGGACCGGCGCCATCCTAATATGGCTGGCGGTGTCTGATAGACACCGCCAGCCATGTTACAGCTTTTCTGCCGCGGTCGGAAGGCAACCGCGGCGGAAAAGCGGCGGACGGAAAAAAGATCCCCCAGCCATCCTAATCTGGCGGGGGGTCTTTTTTCTGTCCGCAGCGGTTAATCCGCATCCTCCGGGCCGGCGGTGGCATCCGCCGGGCCGGAGGATGCGGATTAACCGTAATCCTAATGAGGCCCTTAATTAGTGTTGTCTACTCCCTTTTAGTCTAAAAACGATGTTAACAATTACAGGCTCATTCATAACCACTCCAGTTAGTACTAGCTCAGTTACTCTTAGTACTGCCCACACACCCTTTTGCACCAACAATGTTGCAACTAGTACTATGAGCTCAATGCTACTTGCAGTAAACTAAATTCTACTGGTAGTTAGGGTCCTATCAGTACTTTTCCCAGTATTACAACTGCAGAGATTGAAACAACCTTTACTAGTTTAACCTCTAGTGGTCTAGCTAATGGTGCCTTTTTAAGTATTTCTTTTGCTGCATGTAGTAACCTAGCTACCATTAGTACTATGTATAGCACTAGTGCCATAACTCATGATAATAATACTGGCACCACTAAGGACGTAATTACGAGCGGCGCAATACCACCCAGAGCAATAACTCTGGATTTAATTACCGCGTTTTCAATTACAGATAGTTCGGAGCCGGTGACACCACACTTTTCTATACTGCTGTAAGGACAGGAGTGAAGGCAGCACTACAGCTCGGACATTAGCCGACTATTGCACCTTAGGAGAAGAGCAGAAAACTTGAAAACTTCCTTTAGCCAAGAAAAAAAGCTGCTCTGACTACATGCAGAGAGAGGGCAGAAAATGCTTTTTTGCAGTTTTGGGGAAAACCACATAGTAAAAGACGCCCCATCTCCTGGGTCTGTGAGGTTGTTCCCAATTCTGTGGGTAAAACTTATAATTAATACATTTTGTTTACACGAATTTCGGCCCAGTCTGCACCAAAATTCACTGAGCATTAATAATGTAAAATAGCTAATAATTCTATAAGTGAATGTAAAATCCGCTTTCAGTGGAAGGTACTCTTGAAGGCCTGTTCTTATTTATTTTGTGGAGTTTTGGAAATTTGACTAAATTACAAACTTGATATTTTTGATAATTATTTGAGTCTGACTTATCACAAACAATGTACTTGTAGTGATTGTCACACTCACAAAGGGTAATATTAGAGGAATCTGTGTAAGCCCATTCAGTGTGTATTCTCATATGTGGATTTAAAGAGACATGCTTGAAATTGAGAATCAGTCATGCTCTTTAATCCCAAATTTCTCTAGATAGAAAATATCTGTTGAAGGGTGTTCTTTTAGAAAAAACAGTGATAGTTATAGCTTGGATTTCCTGTTTTCAGTTTCTATTTTTGGTAAATTCTGGTGTTTTTTTCCCAGTGGTATCAAGTGATTTCAATACCTTAAAAAACACTGCTTATCAGTGGTTACGCATTTTGAGCAATTAAAAACAACAGGAACAGTGTTTCTCTGGTGTATATAAAACGTTTTGCTTTTATTATTGCTTTTTGCTCTGATAGTGCGTAGTATATAGACAGTGTAGGTACAGTGTAAATGAGGTTCGAATACATTTTTACAAATCAGACTTATCATAGTACCCATACAATACTTCTTCAGTGAGTCTTTGGTCATGCGCGCTCATTATTTCCTTCCCATGTAAACCTTTATCTGTGAAAAGGCCCTCTTAACATTGACACTTGAGATGCGCAACGTCAAAACAGCTAGTACATAATTTGCTAACTCTGGCCTCTGACAGCTTTCTATGCCAATTCTGGTGCAACTGAAGATTGTGTTCTCTGGGACAAGTTCTACAACAAATGCATTGAACTGGGCGCTATTGCCCTCCGAGTTATTGGAGTGGTCAAAAATAAAGCAGCACTTTTGAAAGTCCTGGGAAAATTCCCATTTTCGGCAGGGATCTAGCACTTGTGAAGAGTACCACAGTGAGGCTTCATTGATCTCAAATGCCATGGTTGGTGAAGGGACATTTCTATGCATCATTGCAAGCCATTTCTCATACATTGTAAAATAAAATTTCCTGAATTGCTTCTCAACATTTCTTTGTTTAACAAGCAACAGGCACTCTAATATGAAACGTGTTGCAGTGCCGAAGTCACGAAAAGTGTTGCCCAGCCTACTCTCAAGGAGATGTTTCACATCTACACCAATTATGCTGAATACTTGGTAGACCAGGGTGTTTTCAGACTCTAGTTAGGTTTCACCTGCACAGCACTTGCGCTGTGCTTGACAAATCTATTGTTTTTAATATAAACTTAAAAGGGACTTACATCCCACCTCCTCTCTTTCCCGACTTCCCATTAGCTCCTGTGCTTGCCAGTTACCTTTCCTCCATTTCTAGTGTCTGTAGCATAGTTTCCTGCATTTACCAATGCTTGTTCCTGGTCTGCTTCTCTTATCAGTTTCCTGCTGCCGAAATACTATTAACATCCGCTTTGGTGGAACTATATTTTCATAAAGTTATGTCTTTTACTATTGCAGCATATTTATATAACAATTTATCACCCGGATAGATTGAGTAATTTGCGTAGAATCCCAGGATAATGCACGGCGCAGCTGACACTCAAACCAGGATCACCAGCTCTTGAGTCAGCAGCTCTGGCGGCTCTGCCACATCCTATTCAGGGACATCTGTCAGGGAGCTCTTTCCTTCTTCCGGCCAATGATTGATGACAACAGCTCTTTCTTCATTACATAGGCCAAACCGATGCATTACCAATGCCTGTTTTTTAAAATTATTTCCACTACAGCAATCATGTTCCTCTAAAAATCTAAGAATGCAGTACAGTGTACTTTATTTTCACATCACTATCAATATGTGGCCGAATATCCTCCCATTTCTTGCGCTTGGCATCATCACTCAGTAAAATTCCTGTAAAAGGTTGCCACATGGATAATATAGCATTCACAGCCTCTAGGACTGAGACCCACCAGCCAAATGACACAGTTAGGATGGCTCTTTCTTTGATGCCAATCAAAGCACAAAATTTGAAATATTTGCGTTTTAGTTCCAGTGCATAACAAAACAGTGCACCAGAATGGAGTAAAAAGTCGATAACATTCTTCATTAACTGATTGTAAAGATGATTTTTGTATAACATCTGCCAAAAGTGGCAAGGATCTCTTACATGGAAACACTTCAGCTCAGGTATCGATTGTGAAAGGTCATTACACAACTTTTTCATATACGTAGCTGAATCACTAAAAATAAAAACTATATCATGCCAATCTTTGCAGAACTTGGTAAGAACGTTTTGCAGCAGCATTCCTAGTGACACTGTGTTCCATGTTTTCCAAAAATCTGGTGACATGTTTTCACCACTTATTCCAGATTCTTGTGACAGCACTCTTTTCACATATATCTGCCACTACACCGTGCATTGAATGTTTAAAGCCTGGGGTGTTTGGCAGTTCACCTACTATCAATACTGACTAACTAGAAAAGGGGGCTGATGTATCAAGGGGTTTTACCCATTCATTGGGGAAATGTGATGGTACATATTGGGAAAGTTTCTTATGATACCAGCCATTTCACCTATCAGTGAAAGAATCAAACGTATCCAAAATGTCTAATATGATTTTGATATTTCCTAATTCGCTACAGTTTATAAAATAATTAAACAAGGTCTAAAACATGCTTCTAAACACTTCATCTTTAGACCAAAGACCACAAAACTGAAAAAAGCAAAAGGAGGAAGAAACAATATTTTAATGACATCCCATAACAACAAAACTCATGCGGAATAATGTTAGCCCAGTCTTTCTTGCTGCTACCTTGTGTAACAAAGTTACATTGTATTGGCCCCTTCAGGAAGAAATTAAAATTAATCTTTCACTCTCCTTTTCCTTTCTTTGAATGGCATTTAAGTTGTGGTTGTTTAGGTGTTTTTTCAGTGTTTACAAGGCTTTACCCTTTCGGTGGGGTTTTATCAGTTATTATAAGTTTAAACCTATAGCTATAGCTATCATTCACTAGATCAAATGAAACTGAATGTAGCTGGAGTTTATCATCATAAGAGCCTAGTATAAAATTGTATGAAATTGCCCACAAAAGCAGCTGGACAGAGTAAAGTCTTTTTTCAGGCCAGCTGTAAAAGTAAGCTAGTATTTAAGCTACCCGCTTGCGAGTCTTAGTTCGGAACACATCAGTTTTATATAGATAACGCCTTTGGTATTCGAAAGTTCTAACTTTCAGTATGTAAACCCAGTGTGCTCTTGCTCTGAGTAAGTGACTTCTAGTGGTATAATGCTTTCCTCTTTATCTTTTAGATCATTGCTCCACCAGAGCGTAAGTACACTGTCTGGATTGGTGGCTCCATCCTGGCCTCCCTGTCCACCTTCCACCAGATGTGGATCAGTATGCAGGAATATGATGAATCTGGGCCATCCATTGTTCACCGTAGATGCTTCTAACCATAATATTACCATGTTGTATCAAGCCAAACAATTGCACATGGAAGTCTGAGAGGACATCGTATTTTCGTAGTTTGCTTAAGGCACTTGACTCCGAATTGGATAACTCGAGGACCAAAAGGGACCCCAGTATTGTAGAGACAACATTCAAACGTTCTGCAATGCATTCACTGACTTATTTGAGCTGGGTCATTTCAAATATTGTGTAATGTATTGTTACAGGTATTACTTGCATCCATGAAGGCTGACTAACTTGTGAAAGCACAAAGGAAAAATTGTATGTAAATAACATTTGCACACTTGTCCACATCAAATAAACTCCACACGCTGAAAGTGAATTTCTTGACGTTCCTCTGTTATCTCCTATACCTCTGGAACACTTACTTTGACGGTTGATCATCTCTCCAAGTCCACTGGAGTTTGGAGTTGTCTTTGAGAATTTCCATATATGGGGAAACATGCATTGATGGTGTTTGACATGCTTCAATGCGGGATGATCTTTTTGCTTATGGAATCGGTGAAAACCAGCTTGTTTCCCATGAATCTTAGTGTTGGGAGGATTGACAGTGTCATTCACTGTAAGTGGTCCACCAACCACATTTCTGTCTTTAGTGAGTGTGTGGTAGAGGCCCATTTGAGCCAGACTGTTGCATAAAGAGCTGGCCTAAACAACACCTTTTCTTCTGCCAAGCCAAGAAAGGAATGGGAACCTGTTATGTTAATCATAACTATCAAAGTTGAGTTGGGCAAATGTTTATTTTGTGCAACACATGACCAAGTGTAGTGCTATTCCCTAGTGTATCAAGTCACCTGGGTATTTACAAGTATTTACTTATTCATGTAAGCAATATTTGACCCTCCCAGGCTTTACAATGAATCATTTTATGTACACACTATATCCAGCCTTCTACAGTAACTACTTGGTTCAGCATAGTTGTCATGTGCTTGGCATTAGTTTCCATAGATTCATGCAGATTAACAGGTTTGCAGCCAGCATACTTGTTTTGCTTGGTGATGCAGGCCCCAGTAATTGTTCATGCACCCATCAAGGATTTGCTTGGCTGCTGGACAGTTAACCGAAAGTAGAAGGGCATGCAACATTTGAAATGAATAATTTTCAAAAGTGTGTAATTTGACTAGTCCAATATCTAACTAGCCTCTCATTTCGAAGTATGTTGGAACACTTCCACCTTGTATATTGTAAGCACACGTGTACATGCTTTCTGTGCAAATAGTTTTTTTGAGCACCCTTCTACATCTTCCATGGACCAAGATAGAACTGTGCTAACTGTGTTCAGGAGGGCAACCATTTGGCCACCTGAATATTGGTCATTACAACTGCTCTGGCTCAGACAAAAGACTCTTCATCAATCCAACCACACCACTATCATCGGTGACCTCTACCTCCCAGAAAAATCAAGCAATAAAAAGATAAGAAACACTAATTTCATCAACGCACTCAATGTAGTACAACATGTTACTGAACCAACGAACCCCGAATGCCAGATCATCAACCTCGACCATTCAGTGCAAATCTTCCATAATCGTGGACTGAACTGATCACTGTGCAATTCACATCACACTACTCATCATTAAATACTCACACAGTCTAAAACAGAACAATACTTCATACCCTTCTAAGATTTATTCATTGACAACCTAAAGCTCAAACTCATCTCTCACCCCACCAACTCCACATCCCATGTCATCTCATCAACCTTCAAAACAACTTAAATCCATTTCTAGAAAAACATATGTATATTCAAACTCCAAAACAACAAGTAGGTTCAAGCAGAACCAGTCAGTATCTTGGTACTCAACAGTGTCAATGATAACAAATGCTCCATCCGTAGAAGGAAGAAATTGACCTCATGCTACGGAAGTCTCTCTGCGCAACATGCATACAACTCATCACATCAAACTAATGCAAGTGTTATACCAATACCATCAATGAAGTTGCAAACAGAATCAGAGTACTTATCAGGACAATCAGGTACTGCATCAGCCACCGCCCTTTCCTTCCAGTCCCACATTCCACGAGCAAGTGCACTGTCATAAGGGAAAAAAATTAAACTGGCAGTGCATTGACCACATCAAGCCTGCAGAGCTAGCCAAAAGGCAGCGGGGTTCTGTACATGGTCAAAGACAAGTATACATTCAATTAATAATACCAGAGTAAACTTGGCTGTGGCAGTGAAAGCATTGTGATGTAGTCTTCAACTCTTTCCTCCTTTGCAGCGTTGGGGCAGTCCTGATGGATGGAATGTTGTTCTACATCCTTGGTGCACAGATGGAAAAGTCCTACTCTCTTGTTTTTTCTTTTTTACCCTCTTTAGGCTGCAGTTTGATGGTGTCCTGTCTGTAAGTATGCTGAGAGTCACCAGCAATGATGACATTGTTGATTCAGTAAACAAGGATACTGGTCATTGTGAGGATTTGGGAGTTTTATATGGAATGGCTGTGCAGGCTTACCGTGGAATACACTCGCCAAAACAGTCTCAGGTCCAGTCAGGCTTGTTTGTACAACCTCAAGCTCAACTCTGGGTAGCTATAGCTTCGAGCAACAAGGCTTGAATAAAGGAACTAGTGTAAAGCATTTAACTTTACCATACAATGAAATAAGAAAGCCATGCAACATGAAAGAATCACGATCACCAATCCCTGGGCGAATACTTAAAAGATGCCATGCTGGACTGGCTAATGCCAGAGCAGCATCAGTTCCTGTCTCAGCCATTCACATTATAAAACAATTCAGGGGGGTGACCTCTGGCCTACCAACACGTAAACCACCAGGATGAGATGGCTTCCTCACCGGATTTTAAAAACGCTATCAAAATCTGCTTGCTCCACACATACTGACACTGTATGAAGAATTGCACACATAACATGTACTCCCCTCTGTGTGAAGCTGCCATCGTTACCCTGCTAAAGCCAGGGAAACCACCACAATATTGTGATTTGTCCTGCCATTATCCTTGCTAAATTGTGACTAAAAAATCTTAGCCAAATTCATAGCAAATTATCTAAATGTCATACTCCCGACTCTTGTGTGGTCGGACCAGGTTTGGTTTGTGCTTCTTCGATCAACTGCACACAATTTGAGGACAATTTTCTCTTTTCTGCAAGATCTAGATCGAGATTTTGACTTTGTAGTGGTCTTCCTAGATGCCTCCAAAGCATTTGATTCCCAGAAATAGGAGTATCTTTTCACCATTTTTGCCCGAATGGGGCTCCCAAGTGACTTCCTAGGGTGGATAAGTTATTTTATCTGCCAACCGCTAAAAACTACATGAACAGCAATCTCTCACTCCCCTTTGCTTTGCAGAGGGGGACTAGACAGGGGTATCCCACTCCTTGATCCTATTTGTCCTAGCTCTTGAACCGCTTGTGGCACAAGTATACCAGAACTACGTGCAATATGCCATTCGATATACGCAATGATACATACTCATTTTGCTCTTCGTGGATGACATGACCCTCTACCTGAGAAATCCTAACTTCAGTCTGAACGAGATACTTTGCAAGTATCTGCGCTTTAAGATGTTCTCTGGAGTTACCATCAACTGGAGCAAGTCCCAGATCTTTCTCCTTATACAGAATGCGCACCGTTTCTCCCCCGAGTTTACCCCTGAAGTGGTGTGACGATTCCGTGAAGCTTCTGAGGATTTGGACAAACAGAGGTATGGACATGGTAATAAGGGAGACATATAGTCAGACAATATATAAAAATGACTGACAAAATATCCCACTGGATATTGCTTCCCCTAACAGTGGCGGGCAGAATCAGTCTTATTAAAATGGTAACTATCCCCAAGCTCCTGTATATGTTTATCTCCATTCCCCTTCCACTCACAAAGTGCCTTCTCAAGCGCGTCTGTGCTCAATTCATAAAATTAACATGGGCTAACAAAAAACCCTGTATCAAGTGAGAGATCCTTGCACTCCCCTTTCACAAGGGGGGGGGGGGGGGGTGTCAAGGCTCCGGATCTATCATACTTGTGCGCACAGGTTCCCTTTGCCAACGGTTGGCTCTGCCCCGATGCTTCCACTCCACACATCACTGTTGAAAAGAACACAGTCGCTCCCCCCGCGGTCTGTACACTCTTAGGGGGCATACTCCCGTTCAATTCCCTACATATGTCAACTGCGGAATGCACCTCCAGGGCTTGGAGCTTGCTTGGTAGGTGGATGGGATATGAACCTCTCCACACACCCTACCTACCTTTGTGTGAGCACCCTTTGATCCCTGCAACTCATGAACCCAACGAACTCTCTCAACTATCTTGTAAAGGCATCACTAAATGCAGGGACCTATACCGTGCTAATAAATTCAAGATGCGGGAGGAGTTCATGGGCACAGCGCCCTACACTCCCCTGGATAATTTCCTATATTAATGAATCAGAAGAGCCATTGGGACCTTGCACCGCAACTTTCCAGACACGCCTATGCAGACAGAACTGGTACCTTGCCGGGCACTGGAGCCCCTTCTCATGGCTTCTTCCACGAAACAACTCATCTCCAGATTGTACCGGGCCTCTCTGGAGGACACTCCTGTTCAGGAATACACTGCCGGCACCCATTGGGAGGAGGCTATGGGCCTTGAGGTGACGGCTAGGATGTGGTCCTTCTGCTGTGATGATGTCCTATAGTAGCAAGCTCCGCTTCATACATTATTTATTCTTACTGCGAGTATATTACACTCCTTCCACACTACATAGACTGTGCCCACTGTGGCCTCCCGGATGCAATGTTTTTCCATCTGGCATGGTCATGTGGTTCTGTTCAGGTGCTCTGAAGAGAGGTGCTCTACACACTATGAGCCATAATTGTTGAGTATTAGATACCTAGAGACCCGAGGGTGGCACTACTGGGGTGGGTATGGGACATTCCAGCAACTCACAGAAGATATACAGCTTGTGCTTTTATTGGCCAACCAGCTGGTTGCCTGGAGCTAGGCGCGTGGGAGATTGCCCAAATATAGGGCATTGTTGGACTCTCTCATTTATTTATTTGAGTTTTATATAGCGCTGGCTAGACCCGGAGGTATCAGAGCGCGTTACATTAGTTACAAGTTACACAATGTTACAAATTATAAATCAATTACGAGTTATATCTGCTGGTTGGTGGCATGTGGAAGGGTAAGGGGAGAAGTGTAAAAGGGTAACGAGGCAGGAGATACGGCCGAGAAACGAAGGGAAAGTCTGTCCAATGTCCGGCTGGGTAGGTGACGGCCGAGGGGGAAGTCCACAGCCCATCTCCGCTATAGCTCTCAAGGTAGCTCCACCGGACATCGGCCAAAATGTTAAGTCTCTGTAATGACCAGCTAGATATTTATGCCATGTTGCTGCCGCCATTCTCCAAACCGAGAGATATATAGGCCCCATTCACAGCTTTTCTTTAGACTGCGCTACCAGTGACCGGGCGTCGTACATCCCTCAGAGAAGTCGCAACGTCTCCAACATCAAAGCCCAATGTCACAATGTGATATGACGCAAAGAGTGTGTACAGGTATGGCGTGCCATTGCAGTATTATGCAGACTATGGGGAAGTTTGCACCAGTGGGGTAATAAAAGCCCCTGCAGCTCCACAGTGAGGGGGCCGGAGCTCCGGGGCCCCTCTCTGCCACTGGCAGGTCCCTGGCAGGAGAGCTCCTATCTAGGTCCGGAGCATGGGGGGCTCTGGATGTACTTTGCAGGGGGCCCCCTTTAGTTTTGTTATGCCACTGGTTTGCTCCGGATTGTAGTTGTCATTGACTTTCCCTGTATGCTTCACACAACTGCTACCTAATGTTTTATGTTTCTAATGATGCTGGTACAGTGTCACTATTTTGTTGTTGTTAGTAAGTGTACAACTTTTTGCACTGTAAAACTCAATTTAAAAAAATTGAGGAGCCCCTTGCTAATTGGATCAAAGATTGTATAACTTATCCAAAGTTAGTCCCACATCTGACATTTTAGCTCAACCAATTATTGAGTGCCCATGGGGAAGGCCAGAAGGAATATAACCACGTTCGTTCTTGGAAACTCCTCATTAGGGTATATGTGAGGAATAAACTACATGGCTAAAATGTATAATGCTGAAAGTGTGCAATGCCAGGGTGAATCATTCCCTTCGCCATACCCAATCAGGAGGAGGTAAGAAAGGGTTTACTGGTAATTCAGCAATTTATCATAAATCTGAAAAACCTTCACCTGTGGATTCAAACATAGTTGTTTCTTTTGCAGCTTCCACTCCCACCCTGAAACAAAATGTTTTAAAAAATCAAAAGAAAAAGGTTGCCAGAAAAGGCCTTTGAGTTGGATTATTTGGCATGGCTCTTACTCTATGCTTTATTGAGGTTACGTAACATTTTGGTTAAATTCTTGCCCTAATGCAGCGGCTAACCAGTGGTTATATTCGGGTTTCTGTTACTACTTCAGAATTCAGGTCCTAAAGGGAAGAGAGAGAATTGCCCACAAGAATCTATAGTATTTAATGATTAGTAATGCAGTGGCTTATCATAAAGGAATTTGGTTGGACAGCATAGCAAGTCTCTTTTCAGTGCTCCCTTGGAGGGTTCTCTTTGCTTTTCCCTAGACATTGCAATTAGGAAAGAATCTGGTGATAATTTACATAGTTTCCCAAATTATTGGCCTGAAGGGTGATTCTATAGAAGATTTAATTTGACCCAAGGTGTTTTTCTGTGTACTATGCTCCATGGGATCAGGATTTGGACATACTAAGCCCCCTGCAAAAGTAGAAAGTAAATCTCCTTTTAGATTGTCGTCTTTAACCCCACACAACTTCTGAAAGCTGGGCTTCCATTTCAAGTATATAATAGAAGGGGGTTCCCCAAATGGGATTTATACTTCTAGGCAGGAAAAAAGGGGAAAATAGACAACAAAATAGAAAATAGCAACCCTGCCCGGGCAAATATCAAGGGTCCCAATAGGGATCCACAAGTTTGTAGGTGGGGTGACTTCAGAGACACATCGGAGCCAAAGACTTTACTGGTATTTTAAGAACATAATTCTTTTATTGATATTTTTTATATACGTTTTTTGTGACACAATAATTAGTGTTTATAGGGCATATTTCATATATATACATTAATATTTTCATATGTGATAGCACACAAAAGCAGCAAGTGGCTGTATAAACAATTTAAAAACATTCATAGGCATTTCAAGTAAACATTGTATTGTGGAAAAATGTATGCCACAGGAGTCGTCCCGAGCGATGTGTATATTTTATGATATTCAGTAACTTCCTTCAGTAAATGTGAAGGTAATAAGCAAACTCCATTGGAAATTTAGACACATTAGATTACCTCTTGACCAATCTGAGAGTTCCTTGGATAATTTTATTATGGCCATGGGCAGGATGGGGTGATCTTAGCTAGGAAGAAGGCCATAGGTCTCTCAATGGTGGTAGTGTTCCTAGACTATAAAAGAGGTATGGTGGAAAACATCTGCTGCTTACCACAGGAGAAAGAGACTCAATTAAGGATGTCCATCAAGGCCTGTAAGGAGGCTCCCATGGTCATGCTGCATTAGCCCCAGGTGCTGGTAGAACAACTGAATTTTGCCATACACATCATACACTAGGACCAGCGATAAGTAAGAAGATTATGTGCGCAGACGTATTTCAGCTTCAGTCATTTTTCCCCAAAGGCTTCAGAGGCACAAGAACTGTCTGTAAGCATTAAACGGTTAGGAATGACTTAGGGGAGTTGTCTGATAGTAGAAGAACCATTTAAATTAACAATCTTGAAAAATTCAAGTGGTACTTTAAAAAACACATTTGCTTTCCACAAAAAAGCAATATTGTTCAAAGCAACCTTTTTCTTCGCCTTTCATTAAATCTTATCTCAGAGATATCAACAAATTACAATGGTCATAGCAGGAGAGGTTTCATCATAAGGGCTAATCAAAGTAGATGGTCATGAGCATGACGTGTATTTATAGTTTCTTATATTTAGTGTAGTAAAGTAAGATCTGCTTTCATGGTTACCCCCACTTTTTGCTGGTGTCATTCTGTTTTCTGATTAGTTTGACTGGGAAACCCGCTAACCAGGACCCCCATCTCTGTGCTTCTTCACTAAATTGGACCATGGTGAGTACTTAAGTACCCACCAGATTGGCAACTGGTGTACCACTGTAAGTCCCTAGTATCTGGTACTAAGGTACCACGGCCATAGGTACCCCAGGGGTCCCTTGTGAGCTGCAACATGTTTTATGCCACCCACGGGAGACCACATAAATTGTGACTACAGGTCTGGCATTACAGCCTGTGTAAGCTGGTGCTAAATCCACTTACGACAGATATAAACTTTCTTATATCTGAGGTCACTACACTTAAAACCTATGTCACCCCTAAGGCAGGCCTTTCAATCCTGAAGGCAAGGTGCTTGGTTCTAGGTGTGAGGGGGCTCCTGCAAGAGTAGGACACCCCTACATGTGTGGCGGCTGGTGACATTTGAAAGTGGTGAGGCGCAAAGGTTGGGTATGACTTTTATGTAGCGAGCAATGCACGCAAGCTTAATGAAAAAAGATTGGCAAACGGTGCATTTGAAAGCACATTAATTTAGTGATAAAGCAAGGCTTATAAAGCAGTGGGAACGTATAGTCTTGAAATATTAGACACATTAAAAACTGCCAATTATCGTACTGCATTATATGTTCAACAGTTACTGTAATGTGCAATGCACTTTGTCACAATTTAAGTACAAGAGAGAAGCAAAACCAACTCACTGCACATTGAAGGGGAATAGAGTATGCCATGCAATATAAGCAGATTTGACAGTAGAATACCAGATACTGTCTGACCATGCTGCATTTATTAATGAATTATTTTCGTAACTGGCCGTACAAGAGGCAGAGTGTAGTTGCTTCATCTAAATATTAAACCAAATAGCCCTATGTTACATCAAACACAGTATTACAAGTGTGCACCAGCCTTTCTAGATTACTTTTATTTCCCTGGTTTCAGGGCGATTTTGCGCTGACATTTCCAGATCATGTAAATTGCGCCAGTGCTGGGGAAACTTTATACTGGCATTATCCTGCCTGGCAAGTTGGCCGATACAAAAGCAACATTTGCACTAGTAGGCCTGTCCTAATGTCAGTGGGAATTTTCCCAAGCCTGCACCAGTGAAATATGTATTCTTGCCCAATTCTGTCAAAATAGACACTTCACAAGAAAGCATTTTATGCCTGGAAGCACATGTAGCCAGTTCAGCTGCAGACCTCTTTGATTGAATCTTACCAAAATCCCCAAGCTCACCTCACGGTACTGCCCCCTAACAGAAACTCACTTTAAGAGTAGTTCTAAGGAAACTAATGTGACCTTGAGTCCACCCTGCATCCCTCTGTAAGGAATGGATGAGAGCTTGCGGATGATTCCTATAGAAGCCCAGGAACATCCTAGGCTAACTCAGTGAGTTATAAGCTTAACGCAGTTGTAGCATGCCGCTAGTTCACCTCACGAGCAGCCAGGGCCAACTAAGGGGCATGTTACCTAGAAGTGTGTTAGAAAACGCACAACGCACATTCCCATATCGCCGGATTTTTTCGCCGTGATAGCGCGCAATTATCAATGCGCATCACGTAGGCGAAATGAAATCTGGCGATAGTCGGCAATATGGCACATTAGCACATGAAAACAAACATTGTTTTCATGCGCTAATGTGTGCATTGATAATATGGGGGGTTGGAATCAGCGTTATCATCCACACCCCCATGTTATCAATGCCCTAACACCTGGTCAGAACAGGCGTTGGGAGACCTGCGATAAACGAGTTTATCGCAGGTCTGCCTCTCCCAACGCCTGCCTTGGTAATACGGTGTTCCCACCTCCAACCACATTTTACATGTGGTTGGACGTGGGAACGCCCACTTTGCATGTCATTAGCCATGTTTGTCGCCGACATGCAAAGTGGGCTTGAGCCAGGCGTTATGATGCCCTTGTGGATAGGGCTCTAGAAGTATCGCCACTTTCTCGGCACAATTCGCTGAAAAAGCGGCGATACTTCCTCTTGCTAATATGCCCCTAAGTTGTTCATGCTGCTGAGGCAGATACTACTGCTAATTTGGCTGATACGTGCAAGCATATACTGCACAATTACAAAATTGTAAAACTGATGTTACAGGTGATATACAGAAAACAAATTATTATAATCAGATGAGTTATGTCTCTTCTCCATGAGAATCCTACAATGACGTCATGAAACTATAGTTCTATCAAGATATGCAGCTGTCTGCCATGTGTCCCATTCAACAGGTTTGCTCAACTCTTTACTTTCTATTATTAAATTAATTCCTGATTTAGGATGGATTGCGTTGGGGAAGCCTCTGGCCTGGTGCACGAGCACTGCTTTCTTTTATTTGGGTTTCAGCAATTTTCCCAGTGCAAATACATGAGTGGAAGCAGTCGTTATAAACAGTTTTGCGTTAAAGCGCTTACAGGCGTGCACCTGCCCACCAGGCAGGACACTCCAGCGCCGCACGGCCACCAGCTGTGCCGGTGCCCTCCCCCTTTGCTGCTGCTCAGCCTCGCTCAGACCTCCGCCCAGCTGACCCGCCTCCCCCTGCGGCGTGCTCTGCTGCTAGACAACACTCGCACTCTGTGAGCGCTCTCCCCCTCTATCTCGGCTCCGCCGGATCAGGTAGCACCCTGCTGCCCGGTTTCTCTTTCAGCGCTATTGTCTAGTTTAGTATCTGTTTATTGTGACTAGTGACTGCTGCTTTTTTGCACGTTTCTCTTGTGCCTGTTCCCCCTGTGCCCTCCCCGCCCCGCTCCCCGCTTCCAGATGTCGTTCTCGCGGCCACTCCCTCTTCCTTTCTGTGCCCTCCCCGCTCCCGCCTCCCAGCTGCCCCTCCCTCGCTCCGCCCCCCCCCCACTCTCCACTTATGGCAGAGTGGAGAACGCGCAGCGGTCACGCGCAGCGGTCACACGCAGCGGGCGCGCCGAAGGTAAGCCCGTCTGTGCCCGTCCGCGCCTGGACCGCGCCCAGTGCCAGGACCCCTGGCCCTCGCAGACCCCAGCCCACCCGCCGGACGTACGCCGCCGCCACTCTCAACGCACTCAACGCCGGCCGACTCCCGGGCTGCTACCGAGCCACCCCGAGACGCACCCATGGACCCTTCTGCTGCAAATCCTGCAAGTTCACCTGCATCCGGACCTGCACTACTCCAGCATCAACCAAGACCAAGACGAGCAACAGCAGCAGCCATCTGAAATGCATCCTGCTCAACACCCGCTCCGTCCACAGGCACGCCATCGAGCTCTGGAACCTGCTCGACACCACAGCCCCAGACGTCGCCTTCCTCACGGAAACCTGGATGAACGCCTCTTCAGCGCCCGACATCGCCATCGCAGTCCCAGACGACTACAAGATCATCCGAAGGGACCGCATCAACCACACCGGAGGAGGCATCGCCATCATCCACAGGAACACCATCCGCATCACGACCAACACCGACGACACCCTCGCAACCGCCGAGCACCTGCACTTCCAGGTCCACATCAACCCCAAGTCCACCCTCAGAGGCACCCTCATCTACAGACCCCCGGGACCACGCACACAATTCAGCGAAGACATCGCCGACTTCATCAGCCCGCACGCCCTCTGCTCCGCTGACTACATCCTCCTCGGGGACCTCAACTTCCACCTGGAGAACAACAACGACCGCAACACCACCACCCTGCTGGACAACCTCGCCAACCTCGGTCTCAAGCAGCTGGTGACCACCCCCACCCACTACGCCGGACACACACTCGACCCCGTCTTCTCATCCAGCAAGGACATCGCCTTCAGCCACGCCACCGGACTCCACTGGACGGACCACAGCTGCGTCCACTGCAGCTTCAGAAGGACCACGATCCACCACCACCAGCAACAGGTCGCACGCAGAAGCTGGAACAAGATCACAGCCGACCAGCTCGCGACCTCCCTGAGCATGAACCCCCCCACCAGCACAACGGACCCAAGCCAGGCGGACACCAACCTCACGAAGTGGATCAGCGACTGCGCAGACGACCTTGCCCCCCTGAGGACCCCGCCTAGCAGACCCGGCAGCAAGAAGGCCCCATGGTTCACCGACGAACTCAAGACCTCCAAGAAGAACTGCCGAGCCCTCGAGAGAACCTGGGGCAGAGACCCAACTCCAGACAACATGGCTGCCCTCAAGCTCACCACCCGAAAACACCACCAACTGATCCGCGCCACCAAGAAAACTGCATTCAAGGAACGACTGGACAACAACGCACACAACAGCAAGGAACTCTTCCTGACAGAATAGTAGCTGATTCTGTGTACCTCCTCAGCTTCATGTGAATACTTCTAGCTGGGGCATTTGTTTGCTGAAGGCAGTGAGCTATTTACAAACACCGTTAAGAATGCATTCCATTCGTACATAAAATGTCAAGTTTCTAGACAACTCCCGTGCTCCCCTTCCCTGTTCGTCCACCCTAACTTCACTGCTAGGTGTGACAGTGAAGTGTGGACATAAAATATGTGACAATGCCAAGGCCCACCTCCCCCCCATCCCCCCGCCCACCCCCACACACACCCACCCTCCATCTTCGGCAGGAAGCAAGTGGCGTCACACTTGGTTATTTTCAGGCTCCTGTCTGTGTATGTTTTTATCCCTGGCCTGCTGTACACATAGAAAGTGAAACTCACGAGGAATCAATGGGGCTCAGGGTGCACAATGCAGGCATAGCACTGCTTTTTTAATGATGTTTATGAATGTGTACAGATATTTTCACTGCTCTTTGCACTGAAAAGGTACATTTCAAAAGGTACATTGCATAAAATATTGGGCATCCATTTTTGTGCGGTGAAAACGGTCTCACGCTACAGAAGCAACACAAACATCCTAAGCAATCAAGCGCTTAGAAGCAAACAAACTTACAGTGTGCTTAAAAAAGCTTCACATCCACTGCAGTAAATGCCGTGTAAGGGCCCTGTAGAGTGTTGTCAGGCAAGACTATTTGAATGGACGGCCGATGACTGAAGTGAATATGATGAGTAGCTTGCCATGTAAAAGCCAAGGACAACCCCAACTAGGTTCTAGTCCTCTGGGCATCAAATACGTAGCTTGTTCCCAGCACACTACTGGTCAGCCTCATGTTTCTGCACAAAAATATCTTCATATGAGAGGAAAGCATTGCGTCACCCTCACCCTTAAAGAAACATATCCAATCACTCTATTGCTTGATAATAAAGCTACACTGTGATTGGTTATGTTCTTTAATTATCTGCCTTCATACATTGCATCCAAATTGCGTACCACTGGGAAAGGCTAACCTCATCACAACCAATCCTGAGTTTAGTCTCATGCTGTTTCAAGTAGAAAAACCATGAGAACAATCTCATGATTGGTGTGAGCAGGTGAATCCAGCGCTCCGACGGAGACTGGCGGCCTGCGCTGTGTCTGGCAGACAATGTTAAGGTGAGTGGTTTGAGAAGCCCAAGGTACGCATGTTGGGTTGGACATAGTCAGAACCCTGTCCAACCCCATATGCGCAATGGACCTCAGCTGGATACAATTTTCCTTTGCCAATCATCAGGATTGACCCCACCCTGACCCCACCCCTGACAAACAAAAATCAGCAAGGGAGTCCAGTCCTTTAAAGAGTCCAGAGTCCGGACTTGGATCTTTTAAATATTATATGCGTGTAGCTGGCTGGCTGCACTCTAGGGGTTCAACCATCCTGTGCTCTCGAGGAGAAACCGCGTTGGAGTCCATTCTCTAGGTGTTGTACGTGTATCAGCCATAACAATACATACAGTGGCCATGCGTCATTACGCAATGGCTAACTCTAAACTGGCTGTAACAAACCATGGCATGTTTGGTAACAAACATGTTGGAATCATACCTCTACACCATAAACTGTGTTGGAGTATGATTTCATACACTGTGGGGCTCCTCTGGGAAGCCCTCTGTGCTCCTGGTATCAGTCTTCCAGAGTCTGACAGCAAGCTATGGCTGCTGCCGACCACAGGCACAAATATGCCCTCCTGCTGCTGAGCCAAGCTCTTAGCAGGAGAAGGTAGGACTACATGTTTATGGTCACAGGGAGGTGTGACCACCTCCCAGACAGGTCTTAGTGTATTAGACCAGGGTATGGACACTTCCCAACAACACTAGACTGATTTGAAGGGCACATTTGGTGCCCTCCTTGCATACTCCAGTTGGAACCAGTTCTGGGAGCCGTTGGCTCCCACTCTGGCGTGAAACTGGACAAAAGACATAAGAGTATCTTCCCCACTGTCGAGCCCCTCCTCTGGGAGGGACCCCTGAATCGTCCTAACCCTTTCTAGTTTGGCCTCCACAGCTCCTGAAACATCTTTACATCATCTTAGTATTCAAGTAATATTAAAGTCACAAGACAACAATGCACATTCATGGTCCATAGACGCCTTAATCGATTCAGGTGCCACCGGTAATTTCATTGAGAGACAATTTCTTCAGGAAATAGGGTTAAAAACACTACCAAAATCTAGACCAGAAATTGTAAGGGCAGTAGATGGTAAAGAATTAACATCAGGATTAATACAGCATCATACTGAGAACATTGTCCTGATGTGCTCCACAAATCACAGTGAACATGTTATTGATGCGCCATAGTTTTGCCTCATTTTAGTAGTCCCATGGTTGGGTCAACATAACCCTAAGATTGATTGGCTAAAGAAAACAGTATTGTTTAATTCTGATCCTTGTTGGAATGCTTGTTTTCAACACCATGCGATGGAACATCTTTTACGAGGTTATGATTTCTCAAAAGATTTTAAGAGTATCTTACTCCTTGATGGTGTTCCCAAAGAATAATCGGATCTCTCAGATGTCTGTGACAAAAAAAAGGCAAACACCTTACCATCACATAGGGATTACAATTGTCGCATTGATTTGGTGCCTGGGGCAACCTTGCAGTACAGTCTTATATATGCTCTCACAGAGAACGTAAATTAGTATTTAAGAACATACTTAGATGAATACCTTGCCAATAGTTTAATTAGACATTCTAATACCCCAGTTTAATCTCCCCTCTTTTTTATATCAAAAAAAGGGGGTGAGTTACGTTGTGTATCGATTTTGTCACAAAGTCATAAAGACACTGGACAAATGCATCCTATAGCTTAATATTCCAGAAAACTGTCCCCTGCTGAACAAAATTATGCTGTAGCTGACAGAGAACTATTGGCTATAAAAGCTGTCTTTGAAGAATGGCTTTTTTACAACAAGGGGTGGTGAGGGACAGAGTCTCTGAATTAAGCAGAAAGCTCTCACCCAGTCAAGAGATCAGGGCTAGATCCAACACCGTTTTTTAGCTCACTGCACCATCCCAGTTTCAGAACCTGGCTGTATGCAAATTAGTCTGTTCCTGTCCCAGTGCATGATGGGAACAGGGCAAACCAAACTACAAAAGCCAATTCTTACACTGGGAAGGAAACAAGCTCCCGGGGACCGGTTTCTGGCATTACAGCCGTCTTCGGCCCGGTTTGCTTGAATCCTGATGGTGCAATGAGCAAGGGTCTCACATCTGAGAATACCCTTCCACGCTTAGGGTGGACAAAAATATTTACAACAAGAATGGCGGCACTACTTGCTAGGAGCAAGACACTCGATCATGATTTATACAGATTATCATAATCTCCAAACTTTGCAATCTGTCAATGCACTCTCTGCTCGTCAACTTCACTGGACGTTGTTTTTTAATGATTACAATTTTATCATCACATATCGGCTAAGAAAAGAAACAATAAAGCAGACGCTTTATCATGCATCAGCATTGAGGATGACATTTATAAACAGCAAGGTGAATCACAGGCAATTCTACCAACGCATTGCTTTCAAGCATTCATCTCTAATAAAGATGTGGTACTAGAAATACAGAAAGAACTAAAAACAAAAACTTTACTAGAATGGAAAGAATTGATTCCTTCACTTTAGTGGAAAGACGATGTGTTGTGGATGAATGACCAAATATTTGTACCATCAAAAAAGTTACAAAACCAAGTCATACAATTACATCACGTTACCCCTTTGTCCACACATCCTGGAATTACTAAGACCTACCAATTAATTAAACGAAGATTTTGGTGGCCTTCCATGTTTAATGACATTCAAGAACATGTTGACATGTGTATCATATGTATTCAAAATAAATCCTTACACCACGCCACTAGTGGTTTATTACATCCTTTACCAATACCTCCACAACCATGGCACACTGTCTCCCTTGATTTTATTGTTGAACTTCCTAGTACCAAAGTAGGTTACACTACCATTTTAACTGTGATTGGTCATTTTACATGTATGGCTCATTTTATTCCGTTAAAGAAACTCCCTTCTGTAGTAGAATTGGCTCAGGTATTTATGCTCAACTCAATGGTAGCTTTATTCGACTTACAAGGCAAGTCATATAAGCATATTTAAACATTTCATTTACAGACAGGAATAAAATCAGTTTGTTTCATAAAAATCCGTAGGAACAAAATGTATTAGCACAAGGAACCACACTGTAGTATATACCATAGGATAGAAATTGTGCAAAATAAGCAGATGTTAAAAAAGAAACAACACAGGCCTAAAGTGCCAAACAATTCAGTCGTTAAGTTTAAAAATACATCATGTACAGTTAAATAGAGTCTACAGAGTCTACAGCTGCCGTCCCCTAATGCATCGACAGCCTACATCGAATACATATTTTTAAACTTTGCTGCTACTAAAATAGTCAGATCATCTTGTAGCATATACAACTTAATCAGAGCAGGTCTACACTGCCTCAAGCCCCATAATTTTAAAAGGGGTAATAGATATCGTTTTCTTCCCCAGGTAAAATATTTACAAAAAAGAATAAAATGTATATTGAACTGTACTGAGACATTGTCACAGGGGCAATTAGTTAAATTGTGAGACCAATCATTTATATTTGGAAAAGTTATCAGTCTGAAAAAGCTGTCTGTTCTCATCCTAGATAACAACGATCTAGTATAGCTTGAATGATCTGGGGATAGGTATTGGTGAAGGCCCTGTCCGTA
Organism: Lissotriton vulgaris; assembly: GCF_964263255.1. Lineage (NCBI taxonomy): Eukaryota > Metazoa > Chordata > Amphibia > Caudata > Salamandridae > Lissotriton > Lissotriton vulgaris. The sequence goes on from NC_141698.1 coordinate 119,936,133, forward strand.
TTGTATCAAGTGATGTTGTGTGATACTAGGTTTACCTCTCTCGTACAGATCACGTCTGTCTTCCAATAGGGCCAGGCAGATTCTCTTGAGAGACTTCTTGGAGATTAAATCGCATGAGGTAGGGGAGTCAAATAGTTCAGGGAGGCCTAGGATAGTTAAAAAGTTTCTAACATAAGTCAACCATATAATGTTATTGGCCCCTTCTAATTTCATACAATCATCAATAATAAGTCTATTAAAAACTGTGTCTTCAGAGGTCCATATCTTATGCCACAACATAATTGGGCTAATTTTGATTAGGTCAGATATATGGACCCTATCAAGCTCTCTGTGGCAAACGGTGCTGGAAGTTGACCTCGGGACGGCCAAGAGATATCGGAGGAAAGCATTTTCCTTTGTCTGTATCTCTTGGATATTCCCCGTCCCCCATATACCAGCACCGTAAGAAGCTGTAGATACACATTTTGCAGCATATATATCAAGGAGGATTTGGACCGGTTTGCCACCCAGTTTGTTTGTAAATTGTTTCAAAGCCCCAATGGCTCTGAAAAAAGCCATATTGCGGGTGGATATGGCAGAGGTCCATGTGCCTCTACAATTGAACATGATGCCCAAAAATGAAAATGATTTTGTTTGGCTAACCTTTGATTGGTTTAAAAAGGTTTTACATTGGGTACTAGATTTTGATGAACAGGTCATAGTAAAAGTCGTTCCCACATTTATCTTTAGGCCCCTAGAACTCATAAAATCAGAAAAACTAGACAACGCTTTCTGTAGGCCTAGCTGTGTTCTCACCATGATGACTGCGTCGTCAGCATATAGTAAAATTGGAACAGCACAGCCATCTATTTTGGGGTAATCTACATCAAGTGTCATTAAATGGGCTGCCACACCATTAATGTATAAGTTAAAAAGGAGTGGCGCCAGTATACAGCCTTGGCGTACCCCTTTTTTGATGGGGAATTTTGACGTGCATTCCCCATTTCTCCCATATCGGACCCTCGCACCTACCCCTCTGTAAAGCTCCTTTAAAAATCAAGAATGGAATTATCAATCCCTAATTCAGTCAGGGTTTTCCACAAGACATTGTGACTGAGGCAGTCGAAAGCTGAGCTCAAGTCTACAAATGTCATGAAGAGTTCACCTTTCTTAGCTGCCATGTATTTACCTATAATTAGGGCTCCCGGTTTTCCGTTTAAACGGATTTTTACATATAAATACAGACGGAAAACAATTTGTCCTTTGTCTGTATTTATATGTATAAACGGGTAAATACTAGAGAATTGCTTCGCTGCCCTGCTCGAATCCAGAGCTATCTCGACCCCCCCCCCCCGCCGCCCGCGCGTATGTCAGCCCAGGATGAGACAGCTTCCACGGGCGCACACACACAGTTAACCCGCTCCCTGAAACAGCACACGTTTGAATGTCGTGTGTTGGATCTGCAGGGCTTCTGGCTTTTTTTCCATGTTCTTACATTTACTGTTCAGAGGTTTTCATGTGCTACATATGCAATCTATGAGGGGTCATCTGATGGTGACTGTATTTCACGTCAGACTGAGCACAGCAAGTCTTGACAAGTGCTGGCATACTGTGTGTTGTGAAGTTAGCATACCAGTAGCTGGGAGTGGGCGGAGCTAGGGGGCCAGAGGAAGAGGAGGAGCGGACACAGGAAAGGGCTAGTTAGAGTAGGGACAGGGCAGGAGTAACAAGTGATGAATAAAGCTCCAGTTAAGACAATTGCATGTGTCTGTGTTTATTGTAGCAGGATGCTACAACTGGCGACGAGGGTGGGATAGAGCAAGCCCCACTGTGCACAGAGCCCTACAAGGACGCCCTGTCCCGAGCAGCTTCGAAAACGCTGCTGAATGGGACCACGCTGCCGCCTGGAAGTCGAGGCCAGCAGCCGTCAAGAGTGACCCCCAAAGTCTGTGAGGGAGCAGAGGGGCCGAAGAAACGAGCGCTAAACTGCTCGAAAGCAAAGCAGTCCGTCGCGCTGAAAAGCGCCTCACGCTGGAAGCGTGTGCCCGGAGTGAAGAGCCTGTGTGCAGGGATCGGGAGCCCACTCCGACCCTGTGTAGTGCCCAGAGAGGTAGACAAAGTGCCCCAGAGGTGTGGACGGCGTCCACAACGTGCCGCCAGCAAGCGCTGCTGAGAGCGCTGCAATCCGAGCCCGGGCGGCATCGGACATCGGAAAACCTCACGCCTGATGCGTGAGGTTTGGGAGGTCATCGGCGAAGAAAAAGCGGGAACTGCGGAGGCGAGCCGGGAGCCCACCCCGATCTCACCTGATGTCCATGGTGGCTGAGGAGGAGTGAATCCTGGCGTGGACTGCCCCAGAAGCCGACCGCCGGTGAGTCCTGAGTGCCCCCGAGTGAATGAGCCTGGAGAGCCAGCCTCGTGTGTGCCTGCAGTGACGGCGGCCATCTTAAAGTCAGGCGTCTGGGAAGGACAACCCTGTACAGAGCAAAGGCGGCCATTTTGAAGTCAGGCACTGGGAAAGTAAACAAGCATTGGTCAAAGTCAAGTAAACAAGCATTGGCGACTGAAGGAAAACAAGCATTGGCAAGGAAACAAGCATTGGCGAAACCAAGTGAGATTGCTGCAAAATGTCCGACGTAGAGAACGCTCAGCCTCCACCAAGTGGGTCGCTCCTGAGGGCACCCGCACCTATCAAGCTGACAACTGGAGGGAGCATGGGTCCCAAATGGAAAGAGTGGCTGGAAGAGTTTGAAGATTACACTGAAGGGTCGGACATCGTAGAAGACAAAAAGAAGTTGATTGCTCTGCGCAACCTAGCAGGGCGAGAGATAGTTAAAATACTCAAAGACCTTCCTGCTACCGACGTGGATACTTATGCTAAAGCACGTGAGGTTTTGAATAAAAAGTTTCTTCACAAACGAAATGTAGATTACGAGCGCCACACATTCCACTCCGCTCGGCAAGGGAAAGAAGAGCCCATGAGTGCCTTCATGATGCATTTGCGGAGACTAGCCAAGTACTGTGAATTTGATAATTTCTCCACAGATGACGCCATCAAATCACAAATAATAGACGGATGTTATTCGGATCAACTCAGGAGGCGCCTGCTGAGAAAAGCACATGGACTAGATGAAATAGAGGAAATGACACGAGTTTATGATCAGGCGGAGAAGTGCGCAGCAGACATTGAAACGGAACACAAAGGGAGTCATGAACAGGTGCGACGTGTGCACGCCAAAGGTGACAGTCGAAGAAGCTCAAGAGACAAACAATGGAGGTCGCACACGTCTTCCCGTCAAGAACAATCAAGATATCAACGACGAGAACCATGGAAGGAGGAGAAAAGATCGGAAAGAGTGAGAAAATGTTACCGATGTGGGTATGATTACCCTCATGTGGACAGCTGCCCTGCCATGGGCCAGAGATGTCGGAAGTGTGGTCAAACTAACCACTTCGAAGTAATGTGTGGGGACTACAATAAAGAGAAACGAAGTGGTACCACAGGGACAACACGGTCTGACACACGAAGCAGAGCCCCAAGAATGTCTCGGTCCGACACTCGAAGACACCACGCGCGAGCTGTACAAGATCAGACGGAACAGTCCTCTGGCTCATCACATTCTAGCAGAGAGTCACGTCGGTCCAGGTGGGAGCGGAGGTCACCTTCCAGAGAATCCAGACCGTCGTCCCGAGACTCGGCATACACCATTGAATATCTGAACTTGGCAGCAGATCCGGACCAGCTTAAGAGATACCCTCGGCTGGATATCAAAGTTGGAAATCACGACACAAAGTTTGTGCTAGACTCTGGTGCATCCTTAAACTACATTCCAGTCACCGAATACGAAAGAATGAGCCCACGACCTCCTCTGACATTCGCACCCGTGAGGGTTTTCACGTGGATGGCCAAGAAGCCACTTCCCTGCCTGGGGAAGTTCTCGACGACCCTTACACACGACAACACAACTATATCAGCGGTCATCCAGGTCATCAAGGGCCCCGAAGCAGACTGTCTTTTGAGTTTACCAACCGCTGAACGGCTTCACCTGGTAGAAATTCTTTTCAAGGTCAGCGACAACCAAGATGTGACTCGCCAGTTTCCCGGATTGTTTCAGGGATTGGGCAAATTAAAAGACTGTCAGGTGCGATTGCATATTAATGAACAAGTCAGGCCCGTCGCCCAACACCCTCGACGGGTACCCTTTCATCTACAGACTGCTGTTGAGGAAGAACTCCAGGATTTGTTAGCTGCGGACATCATCGAGCGCACTGATGGCCCGACCCCATGGGTATCACCAGTCGTTATCGTCCCAAAGAAGGGCACGGCCAACAAAGTCAGACTCTGTGTGGACATGCGCCTGCCCAACACTGCAATAGAAAGAGAACGTCACCCGGGGCCACATTTGAGCGACATGATCGCAGCGCTTAATGGGGCCACTGTGTTTTCCAAGTTGGATTTGAATAAAGGTTACCATCAATTGGAACTAGAAGTGGGGTCCAGATATATCACCACCTTTGCAACCCACCTGGGGTTGTTTAGATATAAAAGACTGAGCTTTGGAGTTTCCTCAGGGGCCGAAATATTTCAAGAAACAATTCGGCAAGTCATTCAGAACATTTCTAACACGCTCAACTATAGTGATGACATCCTTGTCTATGGTTCTGACGTCCGAGAACACGACATCGCACTCAATCGTGTCTGCCATGCCCTATTGGCGGCAAACCTGACTCTGAACAAAGAAAAATGCGAGTTTCACCAGGCCACGCTGAAGTTCTTTGGTCATATCTTTTCTGGAGCCAGCATGAAACCTGACCCTGACAAAATTGTGACCTTAAATAACACCAAGAGTCCCCAAGATGTCAGCAAACTCAGGTCGTTCCTTGGAATGGCCAGCTATTGTGCTCGTTACATTAGGGACTACACAACGATCAGCCATCCCCTCCGCATGCTGACCAAACAGGGTCAGTCATTTGAATGGACTCCCCAGTGTGAGCAGTCATTCAAGGAAATCAAGAAAGCGGTGGAATCTGCGGATCACTTGTCATACTTCAACCCGAAGCGAAAGACTGAAATAACTGTGGATGCCAGCCCCGTGGGGCTTGGAGCGATCCTGGCACAATATGAGAATGATTCAGATCAAGGCTGCATCATTGCTTACGCGAGTCGTAGTCTGACTGACCCGGAACGGGCCTACTCCCAGCCCGAAAAGGAGAGCCTAGCCGTAGTGTGGGCATGTGAACATTTTCATGTTTTCATTTATGGCAAACATTTCACTTTAATTACAGACCATCAAGCTTTCATCACCATTTATGGAAACCCAAGATCCAAGATGCCCCCGAGGATGGAAAGGTGGGGCCTACGGTTACAGGAATATACTTTCACCATAATCCACAAACCAGGGAAGTCTGAAAATCCTGCGGACTACATGTCACGGCACCCACTTCCATCGTCAGCTTCCAAGTCATCCATCGCAGAAGAGTACATTCATTTTGTAACAGACCAAGCTCTACCTCCAGCTATCCCTATGGAGGCCATTCGAGAGAATACAGCACAGGACGTTATCCTGCAGAAAGTCCTTCACAGAGCCCGCAACAATCGATGGAGACATGACCCTCAGGACGATAATGCCGACTCCTCGATCCAACGTGAAATGCAAGCCTTCCGGTACGTGAGTGGTGAGCTGTCGGTCACCACGGATGGCATACTGTTGCGAGACCAGAGGATTGTAATCCCCACTCAACTGAGACAAGGAGTGGTTGCTCTTGCACATGAAGGGCATCGGGGAATAGTGTCAACCAAACGAGCACTAAGGGAACGAGTGTGGTTTCCATACCTTGATCAACTAGTGGAAGCCACCTTGAAGGATTGTCATCTCTGTCAACTCACTAGCAAGAGCGATCCTCCGGCACCATTACACACGACTACCCTACCTAGTGGTGTGTGGCAAGAGATCGCCATTGATTTCTATGGACCCCTGTCATCGGACAAATATGTACTGGCCATCATCGATGAATATTCCAGATATCCCATCGCATGCTTTGTGCCGTCCACGAACACTTCCAGCACTCTTAAAGTACTTGATGAAGTCTTTGCAACGGGGGGGGGGTTCCCAAGACAGTTAAATCGGACAATGGGCCCCCTTTCAATGGAAATGACTTTGCAGCCTTTGCGAAACACTTCATCATCGCAAGATTACACCCCTCTGGCCACAGGCAAATGGGACAATTGAGAGATTCATGGCCACGCTCAAAAAGACCTTCCAACATGCTACCGCGGAAGGGAGGGATCTGCAAGCTGCACTCAATGAAGTCCTTCGAGCTTATCGCACAACTCCTCACGCAACGGCTGGCCAGTGCCCAGCGACCCTTATGCTGGAACGTCCCATGAGGAATCGCATTCCAACGTGGGATGGAGCCTTGAAAGCATCATCATCTGCAAACGACCCGCGTGAAATAAGAGCAACTGACGAATGCAACAAAGGAAAAATGAAGGCCTACGCACACCACCGGAGAAGAGCGAGGTCATTATCATTACATGAAGGGGACCATGTTATTGTCAAGCAGGAGCCGCAGAAAAAGACCGACTGTCCCTTCAAGGACGAACCATTGGTGATCACAAGAAGGAAAGGAACTATGGTGACAGCGGAGTCTGAGCAGATCGGAAGAATTGCATTCAGATGATCGCGAGAGCATTGCTCCGATCATTGAGACACTGAGTACTAATAGTCCGAGAGCCAGGTCGCCACGACCTCATCGTGACGTACGTCCACCCAAGAGACTGATCGAGGAGATGGACTGAGAAGTCAGTATGTTTTGTTTGTTTTGTCACAAAAGGGGGAGATGTTGTAAAGTTAGTATACCAGTAGCTGGGAGTGGGCGGAGCTAGGGGGCCAGAGGAAGAGGAGGAGCGGACACAGGAAAGGGCTAGTTAGAGTAGGGACAGGGCAGGAGTAACAAGTGATGAATAAAGCTCCAGTTAAGACAATTGCATGTGTCTGTGTTTATTGTAGCAGGATGCTACACTGTGTTGTGCTAATCGTTTGTATGCGTCTAACACCCAGCGGAGAAGTTGCTGCATAATTTAATCAAAGCTGCCACATAATTGGTTCCCCTGTCCACCACCCCCACCCACACTATCCAAGTGGCCGTGGCCATGGAACGTTCCCAGAGCTTCCCGTGCCCTCCCAGCAGTTTAGTGTCTCCTACCCCCTTGCCTTAGACTAGACAGGCATTCCCTGACAGGCAGGGCGTTCGTTTCGTCCTGTCCACTTGCGCACTTAGCATCACTTGCTCACGTCTCCAGGAACGGTAGGAGTAAATATACAAATGAAGGAGACACGTCCCCAGACGACTCTGTGATCACAGTGTTCAATAACAATCACTAAGATGCTCGTCAGATGGATTTGGGTAATTATTCTGGCTGGACGGGCGTGGGGCCTGTGATAGTTGTCAGTACTAGAGAATTGCTTCTGCCCTCGAATCCAGAGCTATCCCGCCCCCGCCCCCTCCTTGTCGTGTGTGGCAGCCCAGAATGAAATAGCTTCCCGGGGCACACACAGCCGCACCCGAGCACTTCACAGCTCTTTAAAAGAACATTTGCATGCTAATGGGCCTTGCTGTTGTTCACCCCTTCTAAGAGCCCCTGCAGCTCCACTCTGACTATTGCTTAACGATTCAGCCCCCCCCCCCTTCCCACCCCCTGAAATTTGACTCTAGTTGCACCTCAGGGCTGAACATTTTATAACAAGGATTTGTAACCTGTTCTTCATTCTAACTCCTTATCAACAGAAGGTCCTGGATAAAATCATTTTACTTAATAAAAAAAGGAAACGTGTCACTCTGACCGGGTTTTTACTCAGCTTTCAAATCTTGGATTTAGAGTGTGAAAGGCAACAGAAATCACCAGCTTTTCAGAACAAGCACAGACTGGTGGTTTTTATTTATTAATACGTTTTTCTATAGCGCGGACTTTACCGGAAGGTGTCAGAGGCTTCACAAAAGGAACAGAAGTGATACATGAGGAGAAAATTACAAGTGAACAAATTACAAAAGCAAACGTTAAGTTACATGAATCAAAAGTGACAATAGTGAGCAACCAAAATACATGAGGTAGCAATCGGTACATTACAGGAGGAAAAAGTGATGTGTGCAGACACACACACACCTCTGCTGAAGATCTGATTAAGGGCAACAGTGGTGCAAATAATAAATAATTACATAGCGCATGGATTCCACTCACATGCCCTATAGCGCTACTCTGGAACCAACCCGATTTTCAGCTAACTCCTTTGACCTGGACATTGGAACAATAAAAGTAAGTTAAAACCACAAACTACAGTTTTTTGTGAAGTGCTTGCTGCCAGATTCTTACAGATTCATGGCACTGCAAATGCGATAATGTGCCGAGCTTTGGAAGGGTTAAAAACCGAGACCGCACAGAGATTGAACGTGGGACCTGTATGTTGCACAATGGTTAATACCATGTGCGCAAAGCCCATTGGGCTCAAAGGGCTTCAGCTGCTCAGAAACCAATACTGTTGTTCTATTCTCTTGGGCTTTGGAACGCATAGAAAAAATACAGCGATTCTTCACAACATTTAAATGTAGACTCCCATATTTCAATGCACACTACAGAATCTTTACATACACACCACATGGCTAATTCCAGTCTTTGCCAACTGATAGCACAAGAATGGTGGCGGAGAAGCAGAGGAGAATGCTAAAATGAGGAATAAAATAAATGAGCAGAAACATGGTTACTGTAAATAACTCCCCATGTTAACTGCCGCAAAGTCATGTTCATACCTTTGGCACACCTGCATGAAGTACCCGTATCATACTGTACATATGTACACATAGGGCCTTCTCATACAATCTTGGCTACCGCTCCTGTTTTTAAACCTGAAGAATTGCCTAATGTGTACACATTGATTGGAAAAGAAAGGCATCCCATTACATTTAGGAGAACCATATTTCCAGTGAGTACGTCGTTATTGAACAAAGACAGCTTCAGTTCTACACATATTCTGAAACACATTTGGAATCTGTGTACAGGTAGGAGCATTTGTTGCTGCCCCTGCCTTTCAGAGAATTCACCATCTCCAAGGCTCTGCCTCTCAAGTGACCTCTGCGCCAGCCCTCCGCCATTTCAACTCGAAAGGTACATGTATTTCCCCTATGTAAAAAGTAAATATCTGAGACTCCAAAAGAACCAGTGCACACAACCACCCATTCATCGGGGCACGGTAGATCGGTACTTCCTCTCCAGTACTACCCTATTACGGTAGCAAGTCCCCAAAATTCGCACTCCCACATCGGTTCTGTCCGGGCTCTCACCTGCCCCTTCTCCACCTAGGGGCACCAACATCATGCTGTAGCCTCCCCCAAAGCCCCTGACTCCTCCTGTCCCAGGCCCCATACAGTTGCCCAGCTCTGCCCACTGATGCCTTAAGCCCACCCACCCTCCAAACAGATGTGTTGTCTCTGTCTCGAGTGTCCATCACTATCGCCCACTCCCACCTGACGCCCTCGGTTGCTCACCCCCCATTTCTATGATACCAGTCCATATTCATGACATAATGACGTGTAATTCCACAGCCTGCAGATCCCAGCAACTCGAGCTCACGGCATGCACCCGAGATTCCACGCATCTTAACCAACCTCCACCCCAGGGCTTTAGATGGAAATACAGAAGCGCTGGCACATGTTTGCTTCTGATAAGGGCTTGTACTCTATCCTAATGGGTCTTATAACAGAACTGAGAAGCACAGGTACTCTCCTTTTCAAATTACTCAGTACCGGACCATTTAGAGCACTGCTAAAGCCACAACAATCGCTAGTTTAGGTGAGCGGATGTGTGCATTGTCAATTTAAATAAATGTGTAAAAATACTAGCTGTTGCTCCGTCTTTTGCTTGTGGCAACAATAAATGTGGATCAATACAGAAAAAATGCTCCAAAAATAAATATGGATAAATACAGACGGAAATGGCAAGAAAATAAATACCATAAAACCGGGAGCCCTACCTATAATTAATGACAAATTGAGACCTTGCTCAATGGTCCCCATCCCCTCTCTAAATCCATATTGGAATCTGGAAAGGATGCCCGCATCCTTAGCCCAAGATTGCAGCCTATTCAGGATGATTCGGCCAGCCACTTTCATTATTGAATCTAGCAGGGAAATCGGCCTATAACATTTGGGGTCCTGACGATTTCCCTTTTTGAAAATGGGCACCACAACTGCCTCCTGCCATGTTGTCGGAAAACCAATGGAATTATAGCTATTAAGAACATTAGTCAGTAGTGGTGCCCAGAGGTCCGTATTATCTTTATAGATGTCCACAGGGACCCCGTCTAGGCCTGGGGCTTTACATTTGGAACTTTCCTGTAGTGCCATCTCAACCTCTGCTAATGTAAAAACTATCTGTAATGGGAAGGCATTTATGGAAGAATCTACTAATGAAGAGTCCTGATGGGATGAGTCCGCTACAGATAAGTTTTCTAAACTGCCCAGATCGTCTTTCTTAAACAAATCTGTAAAGTAATTGACCCAGACAGATTCTTCAATAGCGATCTCAATCGAATCTGTTTGTCTGTCATTAAAAAAAGGGGCATTAACCTCTCTCCAGAACATAATATTATCTCTTAATTCACTAGCCCTTCTCAAGGCCTCTCAGGCCGCTTCCTTAAGTTCCAATTTCCGTTTGTGTAACTCAAGTTTATAGGCTGCTCTTGCCCCCCTGATCTCAATTCTGTCTCTTGGGACCCTCTTTAGTACTTCCTTTAGATATTGATGGGCTTTGGTGCAGGTTGGATGATGTGATGGGGCCGGTCTGTGAATGTTCAACCAACTAACCACCTTGTTTTTTAAAGATGAAAAAGATTCTGGGGTAGAGCCGCTGAGCTCAGGAACGCCAGTTAGTACAACTACTAAGGGGGCCGCTTCCGGGGGCAAGTTAACTGCCTTACTCCAATTTACACGGCCCCCATCTGCTTTGGGGCGCACGGGCTCCATGCGACCCAGGGCAGTGGTTCTAGGGGGTTCAACGCTAGGCGTGCCTGATGGTGCCTGTGCTATCACAGGATAATTTGCTGGGGGCGGGATTGTGGTGGGCGCAGGCACGACAGCTGGGGAATCCCCCCCACCAACATCCTGGCCCTGTTGTACAGTTGGAGCTAATTTAAGATGGTTCATCATCTCCCCAGTGGGCAGTTCAATAGTTGAAAGTCTACGCTCAATAGAATTTAATCTGTCCACTAGAGGGTTGAGTAAAGATTGCAGGGTAGAGCACAATGCAGGGATCAGGTTATCTGTCCCTGCCTGTGCCTTATCCCCGTATCTAAATGCAGTGGGCAGGGATATCACAGGGTCCTGTTGGCATACATTGGTGTCAACAGTAATTATGGGGGTTGCCTCCGTGCTTTCTGCTTGTGCCAACAGCTGATTTACTTCGGGACCCTTGTCAAGTTTTGCCTTTACATCAGTTACTGGAAAAACATTTCACAAACGTAGAAGACGAGATAAGTGGAGCTTAGAAGGGACAAGGTGTAGGCTAAAGGGGTACAAGGGAAATAGGATGGAGAGACGAAGGAGAGTCTGCCCTAAGTCCGACTGGGTAGATGACGGCCGAGGGGTAAGTCCACAGCCCATCTCCTCTATAGCTATCAGGTAGCTCCACCGGTCATTAGTCAAATAGCTAGGTCTGAACGGGAAAACATTTAGAGAGCATAGTGGACAAGATAAATGGAGCATAGTGGGTGAAAGGGGGAAGGGTAAAGGGGTAGGAGGGAGAATGCGACAGAGAGATAAAGGAAAGTCTGCCCAAGGTCTGGCTGGGTAGGTGACGGCCGAGTGGGAAGTCCACAGCCCATCTCCTCTTTAGCTATCAGGTAGCTCCACCGGGCATCGGTCAAAAAGCTAGGTCTCCACGGTCAGAGGTAAGTTTGTAGATTAAATATCCTGATGGGTAGGCCGGATGGGGGATGGATAGGGAGTAGCAATTCCTCAGCGCCTAGTCACTCCTTTTTGTTCTGCTTTTTTTTGTGCCTGTACTATCCCCTCTTGTGTCTCAGCAGATTACAGGATAGTCCACGGTTTAGTTAAGCAGCAGTGCTTCACACTTGCACCCTTGTCTGCGATCCTGGGGGCCAGTCCAATAAAATTGCCAGGGCTTATTTGTGTTCCGAGTCCGGCCCTGCAAGATAGTATTCCACATTTGGGATAGAGTACCACGTCTGCCGAACTCGAAATTAGGCCCAAAGTCTTTGTGGCAGGTCAGGTTCTTTCGCTTCGTCAGCATCGCACACACCAATGTATTTAATTTTTTTTAAATCAGACAAAATAAATATACAATTCACACAAACATGCAGTTTAGAAACACATATAGTTTTGACCAGCACACAAGAAGTTAGGAAGAAAAAGCTAAAGAAAATAACCAAATAAATGAGGTTTTAGTAATATAAGCAAAAAGGGAGATCTGGTGTGTTTACTTGGAAGAGTTCATAAAAAATACTTCCATTGAAATATTAACAAATATCTACTATTTCTAGCTCAATCTCTCCTACTTTATATTTTCTCTAGGTACATTAATCACTGCTTTTCAGGCAATGGCTGTTTCCTTTGAGAATTAAGGGGTTCATGATAATGACGGTGAGACCGCCACCAACAGACTGTCATTGGCAGTCTCACTGCCATCGCAACACGATTTTCCGCACGCCAAATTACAATGGCGAGCGGTTCAGTGGCGGCCGGAAACTTCAACCGCCACGCATCCGACTGGCTCCTTGGGCCTGCCAGTGTGTTGGAGGCTTTCCTAGCCCTAAAATGGTGGCGTGCCTACCAGGCACTGCCACAGGGATTAGGATTGTCCATCCCCACCAGCCTTTCCATGGTGGTTCACCCGCCATGGAAAGGCTGGCGGGGTGGACATTGGGGGCCCGTAGCGGGCCTTCCTTCATGCCGGGCCCGGGATTGTGGGTGTGAGGGGGCACCTAGGGACAGGCACTGCATAGTGCCAGTCAAGGAGTACAGTGATATGTAAAACATCTCTTGTAAACATTGCGTTGGGTGCTCCAGCCAGCAGCACCCGTCACAATGTTAAAGGTGGGTGGTGCGACCGCCACGGTGGCGGTCGCATCTTAAATCCTTTTGCGGGACTGCCGCCTTGTTGGTGGGTGGTCCCAAATAGGAGACGATGGCGGACGGCCTGAAGTCCGTCCGCCATCGCAATTAACCCTTAAGTTGCTCTAAGAATCTTTTACTGCCAGATACTCACCCTCTAGTCATTATTTCCGGCACAGTGAGGTTGTGGGCTGTCAAGTGCACTGTCAGTGTGAGGATCAGTGCTCTCAATGGGTTGCACTGTTGAGGGAAAATTGACAGTGTGAGAACAGGTTCTTCTGCTGCTGGATCCTGGCAGCTTTGTGGAGCATGACATGTTTGTGGAACACTGCTGTGCAAATTATGGTATGGAGGCGGACACAAATAAGTCCCTGGGTACAGTGTCATCCTTGGTCAACGCTGGATTAATGGAAGATTGATGTAAGTTTTTTTACAGTATTTAGAGGAAGTTTGTCTGGTGCTCATGCACAAAAGATATTCAAAGTCATGAACCAGACGGTCCTGCTTGGGGCACATGTGACTGGACTAGATGCCTCTGGGGCAGCCCATACCCAGGAGGTTGTGGAATCTTTAGCTGGCTGCGCTGACTTCTTTTTGCTAAGGGTATGTATGTCTGCTACATGGCACTGTTAAAAAAGCACAAAAGTGCTTTTTTAATGGTTTTCGTTATTTACCACCAACTTGTAGTTGGTGGTAAATAACGAATCCTTACAAGTGAAAAGCACTCACTTGAGTGCTTCCTACATTAAGGATTCAGTAATTTACCGAATCGGTATTTAAGAATTCGGTAATTTACTGATTCCTTAAATTACCGATTTGGTAAATTACCGAATCCTTAAATTAGGCCCCTACATCTCAAATGCTTAATACCGGTCGGTAACGGACGAAATTCGGTAATTTTGGCTGTTACCGACCAGTATTAGGCTTCCTACATCTGGCCCTAAGTGTCAAAGGCTGCAGAATGGTCAAGAAGAATTAGAAGACAAGACTCCCCCAGGTCCAGAACACGCAAAGTATCGTCGATCACTTGCACCAGGGCTGTTTCAGTGCTGCAGTCTTCCATAAAAACCAGATTGGAATTCGTCGAGAAGGTTGTTGCCCATATTATGTGGGAAAGTTGTTTCGCTACACATCTTTCTGTGATTTTCGCTAGAAATGGGAGGTTGGTGATGGGGCGGAAGTTGTTGAGGTTGTTCGGATCAGCAGAGGTTGTTTTTTTTAGAAGTGGGTTAACCTGTCCTGTTTTAAAGGCAACAGGAAGGGCATCTTCAGGGATGATGTCAAAGTACTGCCAAGTGACTAAGGATTTGTGCTCCTCTAGGGGTGTAGGATGAATTACCTGATCCACGAGTGATTTCACTTTTTCATCAAAGAATAAAGCGAATTCTGCTGCTTTCTTTGGACAATTGTCAGGCTTGAAGGTTGAGCGAGAGATGTTTGAATTTTTGATGAGGTCAAATAGTTTTTTGGTCTACAGCCTCACCCACCCTACTGTGCTTTCAAGCTCTGCAACAAGACTGGAAGCAATTTAGGAGTACTCAACAAAGTAAATCTATAATAGTATTATTATTATTATTAATAACTTTGAGTAAGCTATGGACATCCATATCAGTGGCGTAACAAAAGCCCTTGTAGCCCTAGCAGAGTGCACTGGCGGTCGCTGAGACCTTCTGACTGGGTCCAGAGCAGGGGGGGGGGGGGGGGGCTCTGTGTACTTTGCATGGGAGGGGCGCTCACGTTTCGTTATATCACTGATCCATGTGGAAAATTTCTTGACAAGTTCTTTTGCAGCCTTCCATATGTACATCTACCAGAACTGCAACATGGTGTCCTGTCTATCAAAGTGGGGCAAGGATCCAAGAACTTCTTACCTGATACAAATGCACTGTACGGCATCTCCTCGCAATCAGGACTTCCTGCTCTGCGGGAAACGCCTCATTCTGACCATCAAACACAACTAGAACATTAAAATCATCTGACAACTGCTAAAACTCTAACCTCTTTCTTGTGCATCTGCTACACACTGAGGGCAAATGAAATGCTGCTGATAAAATCTGGATGAAGATTACAGGTTGAAACTTAATCAACATTATACCAACTACTTACCAGCTTTTATATCATCTTGGCAGAGTTCTACACATCATGGCAGACATTGTACAGTTGGCGTGGATGTTGGGTTGTCTTCTCTTTTGGGGACATCTTGTACAATATTTGCGTCCATGATCCTGCCAGAGTTTGCCCCTAGCTGACTCCAGGGAATAAGCCATGAAGCCTGAATACCTTTGTGGGCGTCGCTGTTTTGCATTGAAGTGCCCCTAACACAGTGTTTCTCTGTGATCATGCAAAACCCAAGTGTTTTCTTGACTGGTTCAGCTACAAAGAATAAAAGATATTTGATAGCAGTATGTTTTTAATAGAAAATTAAGGTATGAATTTTCCCTTCCATTTTGGAAGGTTTGTTGGGTGTCAAAAATATATATTTGCTGACTGATTGCAGGTAGTGAATCTCCCAGGGGGCTCACTGCATGTAAAAATCCAAAGAAAGTCTGCAATGTGTTTCAATGAGTTAAAACATATGCTTATGACGTGTGCTGTGATTGCAGTTCACGAGTTTGAATTTCAGCAATGTCCACTCAGGCTTCTAGCCTTCCGAGCTATGGAAATTTACTGAGCACTATTAAATTGGGTAGTAGTAACATATATTATTTACAGTGATTAGAAGTCTCACAAGCGGGGTATAAATTATATATTTACATAAATGTATATATATATATAATTTTTTTACATATATATATATATATTTTTTTTTTCAAACGAAAGGTTGCCCAATGTGGAGAGGCCACACCCGAGGAGGTTTCCGCACAAATGCTACCGGTGGTTGAATGCAAGCCTGTCACACCCCTTTCCGCTGGCTTGCCAAACGCGTTTCTGGCGTCATCCCGCCCCTGATCACTGGCTGAACTACAGAAGGACAGGAAACAAGGTAATGTCGTGCACCTGATTTTATTGGAGCATAGAAGTCCCGCCCTCACTGTGATTTGCACCTGCGGTCCGGCATGTACTTCAAAGAACACATCCCTTGCCAGAGCCCATGAGGGCGGGACTTTGAAATATATATATATATATTTTTTTTCTGACGAAGCTTGCATAGCGAAACGTGTCTGTCTGGGGTGAGGGGGGTTTGCAATAATAAATTCACAAAATCGGATACCAGCGTGCTTGCCATCCTTTCAACTGTAATTTGTTGATACGTGCTGTGATTATATATATATATATATATATATATATATATACATACTACTATAATAAAGCAGAAACTTTCAGGCTTTGAGGCGGGTAAACTCGGGAACCACTGCGCCAATCTACACACCCGATACACCGTTGAAATCGGCAGGGTGTGTAGATGGTTATAGGCTACATAAATTAAAAAAATAAACGTTATTTAAAATTTTAGATAAAAAAAAAAAGTAGTCACTCAAAAGTAGCGCCGGCCGCGACGTGCGTGGTAATGTTAGGAGCACGGGGAGGAGCGGCGTCCGAGGAGGGGCGGACATGGCGCGTGGGAGGAGCGGTGACGTCAGGAGCAGAGGACCGGCGGCGGAGGAGGAGCGGCGGACATGGCGCAGGGGAGAAGTGGTGGTGCGAGCGGACAGGCGGGAGCAGGGCCGACGGAGGTAAGGGCACTCATGTAGGGGCAGGCGGGGTCAGGGCAGACGGGGCAGGCGTGCCGGGCGGGGGACGGGGCAGGCGTGCCGGGGACGGGACGGGCGGGTGGCGAAAAGACAAACGGTGCATTACAGGAGGAAAAGGAGGAAAAAGTGGCGTGTAGCCACAGGGGTTTTAGATGGAGGAGCGCCGGCGGAGGTAAGGGGACCCCAAGTCCATTGAGAAGTGGTTCGGGTCGGGGAAGGCGGGGGCCCGGCATAATGGACAATGTAGGTGCGGGCGGGGGTCGGGGAAGCTGCCTGTTGCTTCCGGACAAGGTCGGGACGGGCTGCTAGTATATATATATATATATATATATCCGTAACTCCAATCCACCTCCTGCCGCTCCGCTTCACTCCGGGTGCCTCCTCAACGCGCGGTGGGGCGCGTAAATATATTATCAACACACAGTTCCCATCTGTGAAACTGCTCCGCAAATAAGGACACTCCAGCCCAGTTTCTCGATCTCCGCTTTTAGGTTTATTTCCTGCGCATACACACAGTTAACAAGCAAACGCGTTTCGGCATTGCCGCCTTCGTCAGTGCTCGCTAACGGAGCCATTTTTTGGGTTTAAATAAAGTAAACATTCAAAACATCACATGTTAAAATAATAGACATAAAAGAGGCACACAAATTCATTCGCGTTTGGCAGCCATCTTTGAATGGTTAAATCACCATTTACAATCTAGTATTCTGCTAAGGATATATCCTCATTATCTAGAATTGCATTATTTTATACAGCATATTTTGTTTGATTTTCATCATTTGAATCTTTTCTTTAACCATTTGTTAATATTGCTCATGATTCATATCTGCTGTATGTTTACATAAATTACCTTGCCTAGTATGGGATATTATCTCATTTATCCAGCCCTGGATGGGCTTGCTCACGCATTCTTAATTCAGAATGCGTCAGAAAGCAGTTCAAAGAATGTGCCTCAAGGTATCTTAATTCTTATTGTGCCCTGGATGGGCTAATCATTGTCTCCATATTTTTTGGACGGATACCTTCTCATAGGGTGGTGGGGGCAGCATGCAGTGTCATTGTTCCTAGAGATCATAAGTGAGTGGTCAGTACGGGGGGTTCTTAACTATTTGTGGCATCGTTGGACTCATTTCTATAGGTGTGCCCACATCTCCTCTTCATTATTCAGGCCTATCGGGTTCTTAGTCTGCAACATAATAATGTAGCGAGACTCCAACGTTCTTAACTTCCTAACCCAGTCTCCTCCTCTTTCTGTCCTCACCAACTGATCTAATATGAAAAAGGATAGCAAGTTGTTGTTACTTTGGTGTTCGTTTTCATAGTGGCGGGCCACCGGGTACGCCTGATCTTTCAAGTTGATGGCCCTCATGTGCTCGAGAACCCTCAACTTGGTCTGTTTAATGGTACTACCCACATATTTCTTTCCACATGGGCATACCAAACAATAAACCGTAAACTCTGAATTGCAGTTTAACAGTTTCGAGATTTTTTTCTTTTGACCCCTTCCCGGTACCTCATACTCTTTCACTTTATGGGAATTTCTGCAGGCTTTGCATTTCAAACTCCATTTGCAAACTCCGTTATTTTGACTCTGGTAAACCCCGCATAGCCCTAGAAATCGAACTCTCTGCGGTACTTTCCAAAATATAGCGCACACACCTGAGAGATGTTCACGGATGGTGAAAGGGAGGAAGCAGCAGGCAGTTTGTTCGATCTAAAGACAATTGTAAAAAGCAAGGAAAAATCAAAGGAAAAGACTGTACCAGGTACCTTGAAAAATTTATTTTTCACATTAGAAAAAACATATGGAAGGAGATCCGAAAGTGGTGGGAGGCCACAAGTCTCCAGAAGTACCTGGAAGTCGGGAGAGTCCCGAGAGGGCTAAGAATTTTTATAGTCCCCTCCTACGAGAGCCCAAATAAAGAACTTCTTGAAGAATGGTCAGAGTTCATGAAAGGAACCACTCATCAAATGCTAAAAATCCTCGTCAAACACGCATGGATTGACAGAACCAAACTCCAGGAAGAAATCAAGGAGATTGAGAGGAAAATAAGCGAGGATAAGGATGTAAAGAAAAGTGAAGAATTACGTAAGCTGATGAAACAGCGACTAATAGATTATGAGAACACTATAAAGAGGAGGAAACAGGAGAAGTTTATACGAGATGAGAAAGATTACGTGAATGGTCGTATTTTAACATTTGCAAAAAAATATGACGCAGCTCGGTTGAGCCTACAGCAGGCCAAGAGACAATCGCAAACTCCAACTGAATTGAGTACTGAAGAATCGGAAATATCCGAAGACGAATCTGCGCAACAGCGAAAACATCAGGATATTAGAACCACAGAAAGAAACAGCGCCGCGACAGAAGAGGCTGCATCAACCTCAGAAGATTCGTTTTTTTACGAATACGAGGTGATGCGAGGTCTAAGACAGAGACCCGCACCACGAACCCATCCACCTGCAGCCGCAAGAGGAAGACAAGGAGGGGCAAAAAAGGCAGAAGTGGGCCGTTCCACCCCGATAATGACCCGCAGCAGACGAGGGGGCAGATGGCAGTAAGGAACGGAGACACAAGGGAAGAAACTGAACAAACAATTATCAATCTGTCGGATAGAGTGCTGACAGAAAAGGAAAGCAGTATACTTCGACTGGGACTAACCTTTTGCCCAACTCCAGCATTTGACTATACGCAAATACGTATTGACCTCTTCAAATTCGTACGAAAAGTGAAATTAATGAAGATATTCAAACTACATCCTAAAGGGCCGACAATGACAACCACCATTGGAGAAGAGAATGTGGATCCATTGGTAGGAACGGACATTGAAACACTGATCACGGTACAAGGACTACTCGAAGGAACGGGATCTCAGGAAGATCCAAGGGAAGCATTGACACAATTCCTGGAGGAAGGGGGAATTACACAAAAAGGCTGCAGGAGCAGTATGAAAATCAAGTCAAAAATTAACCCAAAAGGAACACACAATGCAATAGACACTTTCCAGGAAGTGGTGATCGAGAGCTTGAAGAACTTACAGAAAAAGAAATTCAACGGTGCTAAAAGGAATTTCAACAAATCAGAGTGGGATATGATAAATGATCTCCGGGATGACGAGAGAATTGTCATCAAACCCAGTGACAAAGGGGGAAATATCGTGCTACTCAACAAACAGCAATATGAGGATGATGCCTTCTGCCAATTGAAGAAACCTGAACACTATGCTCCAATAAAAAGAGAACAATATGTTGAGAGCATTACAAGATTTCATTCATTAATTGCTGATTGGAAAGACAAAGGCATCCTAGATCCAAAGGACTGGGCAAATCTGAAGAACGAACATCCTCAACTGGCCACTTTTTATCACTTGCCAAAAGTGCATAAAAGCAAGGTCTGGCCACCCGGGAGACCAATAGTATCAGCAATAGATAGCCTACTGGAGCAGACGTCAATATATATAGATACCTTTATAGCACCTTTGGTAAAGGATCTGAGTTCCTACCTGAGGGACACACAGGATTTTCTGAGAACGATACAAGGTGTGATGTGGGAAGAGGACTTACTATTGATCACACTAGACATTACAAGCCTCTACACATCAATTAGACACGATGATGGTTTAGAAGCATTGACTTTTTTCTTGCAAAGAAGGGAATTGAAGTACAGGACACACAACCACATGATTGTTGCATTAACAGAATTTTGCTTAAAAAACAATATTTTTCTGTTCTCTGGCCAGCTATACTTACAACTGCAGGGGACCGCGATGGGCACGTGCTTCGCCCCCAGCTACGCAAATTTATTTGTGGGCTGGTGGGAGGAGCACGTGGCCTGGGCGGGGCCTAATGAAAAGTGGGTGGAAAAAATCTCCCTGTGGACCCGCTACATTGATGATCTTTTCATTGTGTGGCGGGGATCGCAGGAGGAGGCTGAGGAATACATAAGAAGCCTCAATGAGAATAATCTCAATTTGAGATTTACAAGCAACATAAGTAAAGAGGAGGTCTTCTATCTAGACCTAAGGGTCTACATACAGGATAGCAAAATAGAAACATCCCTGTATCGGAAGCCGACCGCCGGCAACACGATCTTGCATGCCGGGAGTTGCCACCCCCGGTCGGTAGTAAACAACATACCACTGGGGGAGTTCCTACGCATTAAGCGGAACTGCTCCACAGTACAAGAGTATACGAAGGCCAAAAAAGAGTCCAGAGAAAGATTTGAGAAAAGAGGCTATTTCAGAGGGGTCTTAGATGAGGCAGAGAGAAGGAGTGATGCACGTCCAAGGGAGGAACTTCTGATAGATAAAGTCAAAACAGGAGATACATCATTGAGGTTGATAACCAACTTTAATGACAAATCATCGGAGGTATTCCAAATCCTACGAAGGAACTGGAATATACTAAAATCAGATAGCATAGTGGGGAAATCACTATCTGACCACCCACTTGTTACATATCGCAGAAGTCACTCATTGAAAGACCATCTAGTGAGTAGCCACTATGAGAGCAAGAAGAAAAAGAAAGCCCTTGCATTGGGTTTTTACCCATGCATGAAATGCAAAGCCTGCAGAAATTCCCATAAAGTGAAAGAGTATGAGGTACCGGGAAGGGGTCAAAAGAAAAAAATCTCGAAACTGTTAAACTGCAATTCAGAGTTTACGGTTTATTGTTTGGTATGCCCATGTGGAAAGAAATATGTGGGTAGTACCATTAAACAGACCAAGTTGAGGGTTCTCGAGCACATGAGGGCCATCAACTTGAAAGATCAGGCGTACCCGGTGGCCCGCCACTATGAAAAAGAACACCAAAGCAACAACAACTTGCTATCCTTTTTCATATTAGATCAGTTGGTGAGGACAGAAAGAGGAGGAGACTGGGTTAGGAAGTTAAGAACGTTGGAGTCTCGCTACATTATTATGTTGCAGACTAAGAACCCGATAGGCCTGAATAATGAAGAGGAGATGTGGGCACACCTATAGAAATGAGTCCAACGATGCCACAGATAGTTAAGAACCCCCCGTACTGACCACTCACTTATGATCTCTAGGAACAATGACACTGCATGCTGCCCCCACCACCCTATGAGAAGGTATCCGTCCAAAAAATATGGAGACAATGATTAGCCCATCCAGGGCACAATAAGAATTAAGATACCTTGAGGCACATTCTTTGAACTGCTTTCTGAGGCATTCTGAATTAAGAATGCGTGAGCAAGCCCATCCAGGGCTGGATAAATGAGATAATATCCCATACTAGGCAAGGTAATTTATGTAAACATACAGCAGATATGAATCATGAGCAATATTAACAAATGGTTAAAGAAAAGATTCAAATGATGAAAATCAAACAAAATACGCTGTATAAAATAATGCAATTCTAGATAATGAGGATATATCCTTAGCAGAATACTAGATTGTAAATGGTGATTTAACCATTCAAAGATGCCTGCCAAACGCGAATGAATTTGTGTGCCTCTTTTATGTCTATTATTTTAACATGTGATGTTTTGAATGTTTACTTTATTTAAACCCAAAAAATGGCTCCGTTAGCGAGCACTGGCGAAGGCGGCAACGCCGAAACGCGTTTGCTTGTTAACTGTGTGTGTGCGCAGGAAATAAACCTAAAAGAGGAGATCGAGAAACTGGGCTGGAGTGTCCTTATTTGCGGAGCAGTTTCACAGATGGGAACTGTGTGTTGATAATATATATATATATATATATATATATATATATATATATATATATATATATATATATATATATAAGAAATTACCGCCCTGTGCTCCCAAGAGCCTCTTTCTGAGCTGTGGGCTAAATCACCTGAGGTAAACCCATTGCCAGACAGTGCAGTTTCGCCCTGGAATGCATTTACTGCTGCAATTCAGGTTTGTGGGCTCAAGACGAGAAAATAATTGTGGATACTGTTGCACTGCACCCTGTTTCTGTAATTTTCTCCACCAGCAGCCTCTTTTACTGGCGCATGGGAAGCAGTACCTAAGCTCACCCCGGAAGCCAGATGTGGGCGCACGTACCGTACAGGCGAAGCAGGATTTACCCTGGGACCCCGGACGAAGGCCTGCTTGATGAACCTCCCCGGGTTTTCACCATGCGTGACCATCCAAACATTGGAAGACATTTAGTTCAGTGTCATCTTAAAGATTTTTGGGGCCCAGGGCTAGAAATATTTTGAAAATTGTAGTCAGCCATTAAAGCACTTTAGTATTTTATTTATATATTGTAGTTTTATCTCTTTAAATATGCCTTTTGTATTTTGCACTGTAGTAAAGATCCTCAAACTCATGTGAATATAATTAGAAAAATCTGTAAAACTCATTTAGGTTGTTTTAAATGTAGGAATTCTAGAGGTTTGTTGTACTAGATTGGTATAATGTACTTTTTTAACATTTTTTGCTCTTTTATGATTCTATGAATCTAATAAAGATGTTTTTTGACTTTGAGAAATATTTTGGGGGCCATTGTTCGGGACGGCTTTAATTTCTATTAAACATTTTCTGCTTATTCAAGCCCGCATGATGTTAAAAAAAAACGTGCAACTGTATGGAAAACACCAGCTCATGGATGAGCGAAAACTGCCTAAGCCTTAATTCAGGCAAAATTGAGGTCTTGCTGTTCGGCAAAAACAGCACTTTCTGGTCCACGGACTGGTGGCCAATACATCTTGGCCCTCCTCCAATACCAGTAGAAAAAGTTAGGAATCTTGGGGTAATCTTTGATAAAAGACTAAAAATAAGTAAATGAAATCGTCTCTGCTGTGTTTTACCTTCTAAAGATCATTAGGAAAATCATGCCATTCATACCGGATCAACTTCAAAAACTGGTGGTCACAGGCAGCACTTCTTTTATCTCAACTAGATGACGGTAATGGGCTATATGTTAACCTACAACTGAAATTGTTGACAAAACTTCAAACTCTACAGAACGCGGCAGCACGCCTTATCTTTAACATTCCTAACCATGAGTCAGCTTCTCGAGCCTTACATGAACTCCATTGGCTACTCATACAGAAGAGAAGCACCTTTAAGGCCCTATGTACTGCCTACAGGGCCCTGCATAATTCTGTACAAAATTTCAATTGGTATAGACGCCCTAGAGCACTTCAGTCTTCTATTCTTTGCTCAAAAGTCTGTTAATCACTCTCTTGTTTTCTTACCCCTTGTTATTGTTAAGCGCTCTGATATCTGCAAAGATCTTGTCGCGCTATATAAAACTTTCAAAATAAATAAATAAATAATGCAAAACTGTTGACAAGACCTACCTTCAAGAAAATACTGTGCAGGGGGGGGGGGTAGTTTTGTGATCAGCACTGCGCAAAGATATGGAATTCCCTCCCTATTCATCTCAAGCAGCCCAAATTCTCCTTCAATTTAAAAAGACCCTTAAAACCTGGCTTTTTAATCACTAGTTTCCGAACCTCCTCCTTTCTTATCTGGCTTCAAGGCAGCGCCAAGACACCCTCGGGTATTAGAGCGCTACATAAAATATATTAACATAACATTAAAATGGGGTCACACAAAAAAATATTGAAGTGTCTTTCTGCGGTTCCCAGTTAGCTTTAAGATGGTAGTTGGCAAGGGCGGATATATAGTCAGAGGTGGGGACAGGAAGAGAGGAGGCGAGAGGGTGAACTACTTGAATAGACAGAGGTGAGATAGACAAAGGTCACCTTTTCCTGGGGAAGTGGGGGGCAGTTGCCTGCTTTGCCCATGCCTCAAAAAGTCCCTGGTTCAGTTCATACTTCTGAGGGAGGGAATGTGTAGCCTTGCAAGAAAGAGGCACATTGATTGAGAGACCGTTTATGAGGTGGTAAAACAAAAACATCCACGCAGCTGTCCTTATAAGGCAACGCACAGGTCAGGACTGACCTTGTTACCTCAGGTGTGGCAGGACGGCACATCCACCACAGGTAAAGGAATAGAAGTGAGGAAAGGCCGCGCGCCAGCACGAGGCGCGGTCGTCCCACGGGGTTAAAGTTTCCCCAGATAGCACCGACGCCGTAAATATATATTTTATTCGCCAAGGGGTACCACAGCAATAAAGGAGATAAGCTGGGGGCCTAAAGGTCGTGCCATAAACGGGGAGCTCGTAAAACTGTCATGTTTTTCTCGACGATGACGTCACTGAGACGCTTTCCAGCCAATCGGGGCGACGGCTCGCGCCTTATAAATCCAGAGCCCCAGCTGACGGCCTGTCACTCTGAGCTCCATCACCCGAGGTGGGCAGTGTCACTCCAGCGCCTGCAGCTGACTCCACTGACGTCACATCACAGCGACCCCAACCCAAGGTAAGCGGGTGCTGCAGAGGTGAGAAGTGCTGGTACTTACGTGTGGCTTCGAATGGACCTGAGTGCACCCACTGGAAAGATACTTTTTTAACCTTTAATAATACACAGAACTCCCTGCCGGTAGAGCCAAGGCTTGCTTTATATGTCTTTAATGAGAGCATTAAACACGTCCTTTTCAACGTCCACCTGTAGGACTCAGTCTGTAATGGACTCCTCGAGACCAGGGCGTGGAGGTCCTAAAGCCTAGGAGCGCCTTGAGGCCTTGCTAATGTTAGTGCAGCGCACCAGACAACTCTAACATGACAGCATTAGCATATGAACCCCCATCATTCGCTCTGTTGTTGTCGAAATGTTTTTCTTGCGCTCTCTAAAGCGCTGCGAGGCTTCTGTTAGGTGTATGGGATGCATACAGGCTTCTCATTGAATAAATACATTAATACATATATGGGAAAGATTTCTGCCATTAATTCCTCAGACTTCCATTGTGCAGGGTCTAGACTTTCTCAGGAAATGTTTTATGCCAGATGTCATCAGCATCCTCTGAGGCAGGAGGGGAGCTGGTGGAGAAGCGGTGTAGGATATATTTTTTAATTAAGGTAAATGTTCACGCAAAGAAGAGCTATTCGTCTATGAACTGAATTCGTTACCAGACAGAAGCAGGCCTTGGAAGCGACAGAAGGACTGATGTGGCCTAAATAGCAACTTTCTGAAGTTCTCGCTGTTCCTGGATGTATGAAAGAGCAGCGAAACCTGTCCCTTTTAACACTATTGTTTAAGGGTATTGTATACCCAGGAGGGGCAGCTGTCACTGTACCCTAACCCAGAGAATTATCTGAGGCTTGCTGTTGTGATGGCAGCCTCTGCCAGGCAGAAAACGCCCTCGAGCCCCAGAGGTGTGGGGCAAAGTGATGGCACCCCCTGCAGAATGTAGTGAGGGGCACTTGAGTCTCTCATATCTCACAGATAATCCGTGACCTTGGCCTAAATGGGCCCATTCTGAAGGTTTGAGGGAGCCCCTGAACACGGGCCCTCCGCTGCAGGGGCTTGTGTTATACCCCTGACCAGGTGGCAGCAGAGCCCCAAGGGACAGGGGCACCTGAGGAAGGAGGGCAGCAGGACTGCTCCAGGCAGCAACATGCCTCCCGCTTCCTTGATTTGGCTCCATAGGCCAGGAGACTTGAAATCAAAAGGATTCTCCTTTAAAAGAAGCTGAGGCTGAGCTGCCCCATCCCGCCAGAGGTGGTACAACAGCTGTATGGCTCTTAAGGTGAAAATGGTGACAGAAGGCGGGGGTTCCAGAGCTTGTGCGTTTTGCTGCATCTGAACAGGTCTTCAAGCCTCAGCGGTCCACTTCGAGGGATGCTGAGAGATGAGGATGCTGAGACCTCCTGAATGAGTGTTCACTGAACAGGATGCACCACAACTAAAACTGCAGTAATGAATCCAGCTTAACTACAGTACTGCAGGCCAGTCTTCTATCTGCTCCTGGGGCAGTTCAGTACTCTGCCAGCTATATCCTGCTTGCTCTACAGGAGCGAACAAAGTCACTTCGCGCGTGCAATCTCTTTTTTTTACTATAGTGGCCAAAGGATCAAATTAAAAACTTTTGACCCAAACCTGTGTCCAAAATGAAGAAAGCATCTTCTACAGGTTATGCATGTATTTGTGCTGTTTTGAAATGCTGTGCGCTGCATTCTCAGTGCAAGTATTTCAAATTCCCTGTGCAAAGTTTAGAAAGGACCCTGTTTAGCCAATTCTAGGAGGAAAGATACACGTGGCTGTTTATGGTGTCTCCAGCTCCGAGAGATTTATAAAAACGTAAAATATAGGATATAATGAGATTCATGTTTCGGCGACCAGTTGTGACGGAGTAACCCATACGCCAAGATCTAAATCAGACCCACAAGTGTTTGATGTTCATTGGCCAATACATGTTTAATACAACCCGGTACATAGCCCAGTTGTGATTTTTGCTTTATTGTTACAAGCATGCGTGGAATGATCAGGCCTTAGGCATGGTCCTCAGGAGGAGGCCCTGAGAGTGTAGGGTAAACTGCCCTCGTTTAAAGGGACTCAATATCTACCTGCCTCATTCATTGTAGTCTGGCACTAATTCACCTTCAAGACAGAGGAGATATCTCTTCCTAAGCCTTTTTGTGATCTGTGAGTTGCAATTTTGCTTCTTTGCAAGGTTTCATACCTTATCCAAAGGAAGACTTTTGTTGTAATGAACAGGGTCCTTTTAATCTCTCCTCTTCCTTCTGTTGTCTGAGGCTCGCTTGGCCATCAGGACCGGCCTGAAGAAGGACATCAAACACAGAATGGGCTCCTTTGCCATAAAGTTTCCTGCAAGCACCTTGGCGGATGTCCTCAGACTAAGGAACACTATGTAGTGGTGAGAGGTCAATACATCACTGAGCACATTCAATCCATACATTTTCAAGCAGCCTCCAGGTAAATATTCCATATTAGGAAAAAATCTGGATGCAAAGACTGCTCACGTCCCTGCCTGCTCTGAAACCCCCTGGTGTTGTGCCTGGTAATGACCTGGCTCACAGTACCAGACAATAACTTAATTACTGTTCACAGGGTCCATAGTTCAAGTTCACCTGTTCTTATCAGAGCAATAAAGTGATTCAGGTTCTCATATCCACTCATGTACTATCAATCGTGGTTCAGGGAACACAAGGTGATGCTTGGTAATCAGATTAGCTTTCATTTACTATAGTTCACATTTCCAAAGTGCCAATTTTGTAAAAAGAATAATAAGTACACAAATAATTTAAACTATGATAACATAATATAACAAGAAGTATATTAATACTAATAAAAATAAAAATAATCGGGATAGTAATAACAATTAAAAAAATTGTAAAGTAATGATAATATAGTACAGAAAGAAGTTCAGGATCCCAAAACTTACTGCACAGTCCTGATTCCACCTCATGTTTGTTTCTTTTGTTACCCTACATTTTCTGTATATTTATTTCATTTGGGCAGGTTCTTTTTTTATGTCTTTGTAATTTCATCTTCTGTCTCCCTTTTTCTGTCTTTCTGTCTCTTGCTCAAAGTCATATGATGAAAAATAAATTCTGGTCTCAATAAATGAGGGTGTGTGCCCATCGCCTGCAACCACTGGCATGAATTTGGAATTGCAATGTAAACGTTTCTGATAGAGGAGGGAAGCAGAAGTTATTCTGGTATTAAAGTCTTCTCTCTGATTCTTTCAGGGGTCACCAATATTTATTCACCAAATGAAAAAATTGGCACTGGCCGGGCAAGCAATAGCCTTGCTCAAGGAGAGAGGGTTTCTGCATGTGTGCTGAACTGCAGAATATTGGTATTAATCATAACACTTGCAGCACAATTAGTACTCACCAGTAGATCCAAATCACAGTCAGGACAAGTGCTTGCCGTAGTCAAGTCAACTGGAAACAAAAGGGGTTAGGTCCTTTATGTGGTGAGGGCTAGACCTAATATCAATAGTGAACAACACAAAGTACCCAAACCACAGTGACTCAATAAGTCACTGTGGTATGGGTACTTTGTGTTGTTCATTAGTCAAGTCAACAGCACTCTGTACATCCACTATCAGAGAATGGCCCTGTAGGGCAGGTGCACGTCTAAGCAGCAGACCCGTTAATGATCTGACCTGTCTAATCCGGTATTTGGCCAGTTTCTTGCGGGATCGGGTCCCCAGGCTTGGTGGATCCTCAGAAGTTCCACCGGTGGAGTGTATCCTCAAATTTGCAGTGGATCACACAATCCGGTTTTTGGGGTGCAGAGCAGAAAGCTTACAATCAATTACTGTCTGATTGGAAAATAACACGTGCATGGGTCTGTGCCACCCTATGGTGTCCGTGCAGCCATCTCTGAGTATTCTCTATGTTTACAGGTAAATTAACAGAGGTCAGCGGGATGCAGAGGTTTGCTGTTAAGAGAATCCCATTTACACTAGAAAAGTGGAGGACCCAGAAGACTACATAGTAGTGGAAGGAAAAATCCCATGTGAAACAAGCACTGGTAAAGCCAATAAGTCTGTCTTGTATTTTCAGTCCTGGCTAAAACATTTTGAAAAGCCTCCACCAGTGAAAAAAGATCACTGCTTTCGGTATGCACATCTATGAGATCAATAATTTAATGTGTGATATCCTAGTGTGCTTTTGAGTTGTAAAACAGTCCCTCATATTTCAATGCAAACACTCTATAGGAGGCAGAATGATACATCAAACAGCCAATAGCAAGAGGTGGGAGTGAAATACTCCTCTGGGTGAAGCCAAAGCCCCCTCTATGGATAACTGGAATTAATTGGTAATAATAGGTCACAGAGAAAGCCGTGCTGTTCAGAGAGAGCTAAAAAACATAACTGCGTCAACACCCTGAGCCTCAGGTGTGTTCATCATTCATCTATATGTGTGGGATCTGTGCTAGATTACCTATCACAAGAGGCACATTTTCATACGATTAATCTATATGGCAATAATATACCAGCCAACAGTTATCCTGAAAATATAGTACTGATCTGACTTTCTTGATCAGACATTGATCGATCCGTCTCCAAGGCCTCGCCTTAGACCCCATGCATTTCCTTGGATCTTTGTTTTTAAGGATTGTAAATCCCAGGGAGATGAGTAATTTAGCAGGAGCAGCCAAGACCAAAGTACCAGCACCTGACAGCCACCAGCGCAAGGGCGGGGCTTATCCAGAGATCCACTTCTGACAATTTTCTGTCCTACATTATTCCATGAAGCAGCAGGGGCAAGACAGAAGTTCTGAAAGTGAGGCTCAGCTGAGGCTCCTCCTTGCCAAATGCCACCTCTCTGTTGGGGCAGACTCCATTTTTACAGAGGCTTCAAAACATTAGAAAGAAAATTAAAGGGAAGATGTTTAGGCTTTTGTTGGAATGAGGGATGTAGGGTATGTGGCAAGATGAATGAACGAGAATGAATAAGAGTAAGATAAGAGGTAAATTGTACTTTTATGGTTGTAACAAACCAAATAAAGTTTGTTTTGACTGACTGACTGAAGAAGAGTTATTTTTTTATGGAAAGGAAATGGTAGTAGGTTAATTCTTTTAAGTGGCAGCTCCAAGAAAAAGTGAAAAAAACTCGGCTTGATTCTCACACTTTGTCAATGCAACACTCAAAGGAGATGTAGGAGTCTTTGGGACTAGAAGCACTGCTCATTGAAGCAGAATACATTTCTTAGGAAAGAGTCAATGTCAGGATACATGTCTAGCGCCGTGCACAGGGGGCGGCTCTAGGCTCATGGCGGCCCTGGGCAGGGAGCGTAGGTTGGGGGCCCCGGACGAGGGGGTCCTGGCGGGGCGGAGCCCTCCACAGCTCAGGAACTAGGAGGAATGTAGGCGCAGAGGACAGTGAAGAGGGGGGAGACTGGGGTCAGGGTGTTTGGAAGTGGAACAGAGCCGGAGGCTGCCAAATCCCAGCATGTGACCACTACGCAAATATGTATCCATCCTCAGAGGATTATAATATTAAGGATATATATTGGTGTAGAGGCCCCTAGGATTTGGTGGCCCTGTGCAGGTGCACAGCTTGCACATGCCTAAGGCCGCCCCTGCTGTGCAAATAGATAACCAGTAGGGCCTCACTAGCAAAGCCGGTTCACGAAAACACTCAACATCAGGCTAAAAACCTGGACTAGTGTAATAGTCTGGTGGGCTAATGCATCTATCTTTCGAGATGGTGTGCAACCTGAATGCCACAGGCTGAAACCTGCAGGGCCTTGGAGGCTTGTCTTTCGAGAAGGATAAAATGTGTACCATTAATGTGGGTAATAACTAACACGTGTTATCAGTGGCTAGGGTCGAGACAATCTGAAAAATAATAAATGGAAAATGCACACATTATACCTCACTTTTTTAAGCACAGGTAATAACCGGGTGCAAAACACACCGGATACCAGCTGGTAATGTTTTTGTAAAAAGAACAATTGATGGACAGAATGCTGTACAATGTCAAACATTCACCCCATTACAGAGATGATTTTACAGCCGTTTTGCTGTGTGAGTCTAAAGCAGGGTTCTTCTAACTGTGGGGCGTGCCCCCCTGGAGGGGGGGGGCGCGGCACCATCCCAGGGGGGGGCGCGCGCTCCACTCCAATCTTCCCTTTGTGCCCGTTCCTTTGTCTGGGTGATTCTCCCAGGAGGGGGCCAATTCATGGAGTCGACAGCTTCGGCTGCAGTGCAGGCAAAGAGTCTCCTCTGCTAAAAACGAAAGCAAACAAACAGACACGCTTTCAGCTTTAGCAGAGAAGACCCCTTGCCTCCCACTGCAGCTGAAGCTGTCGACTCCATGAATTGGTCCCCTCCTGGGAGAGTTAGCTCTTCCCAGAAGGGAGAGAAGGTTTCCGGAGAGGGTTTGAGGCACCCGCGGGTGGGCTCTTGCCCAGGGACCCAGCCTTTCAAGGGGGTGGGAGTGAGGGGGAGGGGGGGCGGGAGTCCTTCAGTTATTTTGGGAAGGGAGGGAGAGGTTGCAATCCGGGTTTGGGCCATGAATCGGGACGGTGGGCTCTGGTCTGCGGTCATCAACTCATGAGGATCTTTGTGTGGGGCACCGAAGTGTCTGTGTTCAGGGATGTTGGTCTGCAGATTCGAATTTGAATCATCAAATGTGTGAGGGATGTCGGGTGGAGCCGGCCACCAGACGTCCGTTATGTTGCCATATGGGTGAATAGATGTATGGGTGGAGTGGTGGATGTATGGGTGGAGTGATGGGTGTATGGGTGGAGTGATGGGTGGAATGGTGGATGTCTGGGTGACATGGTGGATGTATGGGTGGGGGGGTGGATGGATGAGTGAGGGGATGGATGGGTGAAGGGGTGTATGGATGGTGGGAGAGAGGATGGATGCATGAGTGGAGGGATGGATGGGAGTGGATGGATGTGTTTATGGTTGGAAGGGTAGATGGATGGGTGGAGGGATGGATGGATCAGTGAAATGGTGGATGGATCGATGGGGGGGTGGATGGTGGACGAGTCGGTGGGTGGATGGATGAGAGAGGTGATGGATGGATTGATGTATTGATGGGTGAAGGGGTGAATGAATGGATGGATGGATGGATGAGTGAAGGGGTGGATGTGGGGATGGATGGGTGATTGAGGAGGGTGGATGGACGGGGGGATAGATGGAGGAGTGAAGGGGTGGGTGAGGTCAATGGATGGATTCATGAGTGGATGGATGAGTGGGTGGATGGGTGAAGGGTGGATGGAGGAATGGGTGAGGACATGGATGAATGGCAGAGTGGATGGGCAGGTGTGTGCATGGATGGGTGAGGAGAGGAGCATGGAGATGGATGGGTCAGAGAGTGCATGCATGAGTGGGGGGAGGGTGGAGAGCGGGAGGGATGGGTGGGTGGATGGATGAGTGGGGGGTTGAGTGGGTGGACGGATGAGTGACTGGGTGGATGGATGAGTGGGTGGGGGGATGGCTGGATGGGTGAGAGGGTGGGTGGTTGGATGGATGGATGGATGAGTGAGTGGATGGATGGGTGGAGGAGTGGATGGATGGGTGGAAGAGTGGATGGATGAATGGAGGAGTGGATGGATGAGTGGGAGGATAGCTTGGGTGAAGGGGTGAGTGGTTGGATGGATGAGTGGGTGGAAGAGTGGATGGATTGGTGAGAGGATGGATTGGGTGAAGGGATGGATGGATGATGGATGGATGGGTGAGGGGGTGCATGGAGGGATGGATAGGTGAGATGATGGATGGATGGGTTTGCAAGTGGTTGAAGGGGTATGGATGTGGATGGGGCACAGATGGAGGGACGGAATGAATGGTGGGGGAGTTGGTGGATGACAAGGTGTACATGATGGATGGGGAGGGTTGTGATGACTTCCTTTGCCTTGGAGGATTGTGTTTTGAGCTGTGTGGTACGCCTCTGCCGTTTCGCCACACCCACTCACAGGCCTGCAGTTTGCTAGGCACTCTTGTTGTGTTGAGCATTGTTTGTCGGATATGGCCCGTGGTGTGCGCGTTGCAGTCGATCATGTGGTGTGCCGGATTCCCGAGGTTTCGGTCGGGTGGTGGTGGGGCCCAATATCTGGGGGAATTCAGCTGGGGGGGCTCAACCTGGAAAAGTTTGAATACCTCTGGTCTAAAGGATCCCAGGAGAGTTTACCTCCTGTTGAATTTACTCCAGTTTTGGGCTCGACCCTCTCCGAGTGGAAAGTACCGGAAAATGTGCTTATAACACAGTCCACACAGGCATTTTACCGACTGCCCCGTACGTGCCTTATGCGGCTATGGTGACCAGGCGTCCCTTGCTTTGGCAGGACGGTCCCTGTTTTTAACCAGCTGTCCCAGCAAATTTCAAGAAATTTAGCTCATGTCCTGTTTTTTTTTAGAGAGGGTCGACTGAAAACGGTGAGAGGTGTTTTTTATGTTTTAGAAAGCAGGGAAAGTTAGCAGTTGTTTCAAGAAAGCAATTTAATTAACAGGCAAGCTACTGGGTTTAAAAATTATATTTTATGAATGTTCTTACTGCCTGTTCTGTAATTCTCTGCTGAGGAGCGCTCTCATCGCTTAAAGTAAAATGGTAGTCCTTCTTCTATTTTTGTGAAATGTCCCGGTTTTTGCCTTTAACATTCAGGTCACCCTACTTATGCTTCAGTGGTAGAAATGGGCGGGGACGGAAGGGCACGGCGTGCCCCTACTTCTAAAAAATATTTCAGTCCGTTCCCCTACTTCTTACTTTCATAAAAAGCATCCCGGGGCGGCAAGAATAGTCCTACTGAAAAAACGATAACTTTTTTCATTCAGAATCCAGGGGCTGCTCGCACTTCTCTGTGAACTCCAGAGGCTGCAGCAGCCCCTCCCTGAACTCGCACAGAGCGAGGGCAGGCCCATTGTCATTCCAATTGAGGCTGATTAACCCCGTTTGGAATGACAATGCGCCCACCCTCTGCCTTTAGCACATCAAGTGAGTGAGATCGGAGTTGGTGATTACCAGGGCCTGACTGGGTACAGAAACCGGCCCTGGCAAACTGCTCAGCGGGCCTCCCCTGGGGTGAGGGGGAGTGCAGCCCAGCAACTTGAGCATATGTGCTTTCTGTTTTGGGCAATAAATCTGCCTTCTACCAAGTGAACTCACAAATAAGAATTAGTGGTCGTATTTCAGAGACCACTTTCACCCAGACCTATAACAAAAAGCTTCATTGCACTAATGTCGTAATGCTTTGTACCTTCCTGTACTTTACTACAGACTTCTTGCTACCACCCATTGCCACTTGTGTTCAGAGGTCCTTATTGTCGGGAGTTGAGAGACATTTCTTGATTTTCTCATCATCAGTCTTTTGCAAATCAATAGGATTACCTCTCTTTCGATATTAGTCCTAATCACCGTCAACCCTATCCCTGTGTTATATTTGTTTATTTATTTACTATGCATTTATTTTTATAGTTTTATGTAGTGCAAACTTAACACAATAGGTGTAAGAGCACTTTACATTTTTATACATACATTTTTCATTTCTTTTCGGCAAAATTCACAAAGTAACAGTATTAGGTCACAGATAATATTTCCAGTTCTATTTCAGTTTTGGCCGATTTTGTTACAGGGGGGCGATATTGCCAACCCCCAGTAACAAAATTAGCCTCCCAGGGGCCCAAAACCGGCCCCACCCTAGCAGCCTACCGGGGAAACGCCCGGTGGCCGCTATGGCCATTCCGGGCCTGGTGAATACAGAGGAGCTTTCCCCAGACAGAGTACTGTGGGGAACTTGACACCTTGTGTAATTTGTCAATGTTGCACACGGATTGAACAGGCAGGAGCAGTGGGAACAGTGACCGGACAGAAGAGGTGACAGGAAAGGAGAGGTCCTAGGGCAGGAGAGGTGACCGGGCAGGAGAAGTGACAGGTAGGAGGAGTGACGGGCAGGAGAAGTAACGGATAGGAGAAGCGAGAGGGCAGGAGAGTTGACGTGTCAGGAGCAGTGGCGAGACAGGAGAGGTGACAGGACAGGAAAGGAGAGGTGACGGGGCAGGAGAAGTGACGGGGCAGGAGAAGTGACGGTGCAGGAGAAGTGACGGGCAGGAGAAGTGACGGGGCAGAAGAAGTGATGGGGCAGGAGAAGTGAAGGGGCAGGAGCGGTGATTAGGCATGGGCAGGAGCGGTAACCGGCAGGAGCAGTGAACGGATAGGGGCAGTGAACGGATAAGAGCAGTGAACGGTGCAGGAGAAGTGATGGGACAGGAGAAGTGATGAGTCAGAAGAAGTTATGGGGCTGGAGCAGTGATCGGGCAGGAGTGCTGACCGGACAGGAGCAGTGAACGGGCAGGAGCAGTGAACGGGCAGGAGAGGTGACGGGGCAGGAGAGATGACGGGGCAGGAGAGATGACAGGGCAGGCGAGGTGATGGGGCAGGGAAGGTGACGGGCAGGAGAGGTGACGGGGCGGGATGAGCTAGAGCAGTAACCGGGCGGGAGCGGTAAAAGGACAGGAGCGGTGAAAGGACAGGAGCAGTGAACGGGACAGGAGCAGTGAACAGGGCAGGAGCAGTGAACAGGGCAGGAGCAGTGAACAGGGCAGGAGCAGTGAACAGGGCAGGAGCAGTGAACGGACGGGGCAGGAGCAGTGAACAGGGCAGGAGCAGTGAACAGGGCAGGAGCAGTGAACAGGGCAGGAGCAGTGAACGGACGGGGCAGGAGCAGTGAACAGGGCAGGAGCAGTGAACAGGGCAGGAGCAGTGAACAGGGCAGGAGCAGTGAACGGGGCAGGAGCAGTGAACGGGGCAGGAGCAGTGAACGGGGCAGGAGCAGTGAACGGGGCAGGAGCAGTGAACGGGGCAGGAGCAGTGAACGGGGCAGGAGCAGTGAACGGGGCAGGAGTAGTGAACGGGACAGAAGTGATGGTGCAGGAAAAGTGACAGGACAGAAGAAGTGACGGGACAGGAAAGTGACGGGACAGGAGAAGTGAAGGGACTGGAGAAGTGAAGAGACTGGAGAAGTGACGGGACTGGAGAAGTGACGGGACAGGAGAAGTGAAGGCCAGGAGAAGTGATGGGGAAGGAGAGGCAACAGGGCAGGAGAAGTGACCGGGCAGGAGAAGTGACGGGCAGGAGAAGTGACCGGGCAGAAGAAGTGACGGGCAGGTGACATGACGGGCAGGTGACGTGACAGGGCAGGAGAGGAGTAGTGACCGGGCTGGAGAAGTGATCGGGCTGGAGAAGTGATCGGGCTGGAGAAGTGACTGGGTAGGAGAGGTGACGGGGCAGGAGAGGTGACGGGGCAGGAGAGGTGACGGGGCAGGAGAGGTGACGGGGCAGGAGAGGTGACTGGGCAGGAGAGGTGACGGGGCAGGAGTGGTGGTGAGCAAAAAACTATGGATTTTTAAGCCCAGATTTCTGAACTGGGGTGAATGTATGACATTGTTCTGCATTCTGTCCATCAATTGTTCTTTTTGCATTTGTCACCCCGAGTGGGACGGGTATGCCCAGACGTGGGTTCCGTGCTCTCCATACCACTGGAATCAAGCTATCCTGGCTGATGAGGGCTGAAAGCCCGAAACCGGTCCTAGGATGCTTGTTTCCAGTCCAGGGAGGCCCTGGCTTGGCAGTTCAGGCTGGGCTGTACCCATGAGGCACAGGGTCAAGATTGATTTGCATATGACTGGGTCCAAACTGGAATGGCATGGTGAGCAAAGAAACAATGGATTTAGGCCCAGATCTCTGTACTGGGGTGAATGTATGATATTGTTCTGCATTCTGTCCACCAGTTATTCTTTTTGCTATATTATGATTGTGCAGCTAGCGGGCTGACATGAATATGAAGGAGCCTTTGTGGGTTTCCGTGAGTCTAGATTCTTCTGAAGAGTCCCTTTCTCTTCTGAGCCCTGCTTAACACATGTGTACGGGAGGGCCCTGTATTCATGACCTCAATGTTTGAGACAAAAAATAATCATGGATTTATGAACAACACATTAAGGTAACATGTTGTTCCTGCTTATATTTCACACGCTTTACATAAACCTGTATTCCCTATGAGTGTTTGCTTTTTCCTGAATTAAACCTCAAATAAACATGTTTATCCATGGTTTTAATTAAATAACGTTATAAGCTGTAACTGGTCAGTGAAATGCTAAACGTACTAAAAATTGGTATGTTTTGCTATTTCTAGCCACACCCCTGACTCCGCCCACTGATTCAATCTTCGGTTATACCCGCCCCCTGATTCTCCACCCACAGTTCCCCTACTTTTTTCCCCACTTCGACCACTGCTTATGCCTAGTGCTTCACACATGGAAATAAACCACTTACCCCTTGCACGTGCAAAAGTGCAAATCGGTCCTGAAACTCTGCGGAAATCCCGGGCAAACATAATCCTCTCCGGGCAGTTTTCGTGCCAACTTTACGACCAGATTGTGCTCCAATTTAGCCTGTGACAGTATAAACTCAGTATTCCCCGAGTGTCAGCAAAACGAGTATCGATTAAATCACCCAGGACGCTCTAACATTGCCTTTTATGGAAGCAGCGTCTGATGGCCGCAGTGAGACGCCTTGTAAACAGGCTCAAAGGTAAAGGTGCAGCCAGACGTGGCCAGCATAGCCACGCATGACAAACAGGGAGGAAGGCGACGTCCGTGGAGCTCAGGAAGGGCCACACCCTTGAAGCCTGCACAGCTATCGCAGATCCCAAAGGTGTCTGGGAAAATGAAAGTAAATACACCATTCAGAAGCTCAAAAACGACCCCATAAATGAAACCAGGTGCAAACGAAATGTAACAAATGTTATAGAGGAATTGAAATGGCCTTTCAGATAATGCAGAAAGGAGTAGGAATTTTATATTCTACATCAGTGGTTCTCAACCTTTTAACTTCTGTGAACCCCCACTTAATCATTACTGGAACCAGGGGACCCCCTACTGAGTATTACAGGACCCCAGCCTAAGTGTTGAGGATGGTTTGAAATGCAAAACGAAACATAAAAATGCAGAAAAAAAGACATTCATCAGACAAATACACAAATGATGACACATTCATTTAATTCTCAAACACATATAAATAAAATAGTTAAGAAACATTTTTTAATAGAAAGGTTAGGACTGTTCTAAATTCAATTGAGGCCACTGCTCAATACTATATTCTGTTTGATGCACCTGCACAGCTCCCACGAAACCATCTGAGGATACTAATTGAATTATTACCCTCCAATTTCTAATTCCTTCACATTTACAGTGCGTTTAAAAATAATTGTACCTGTAGCTTCTTTATTTATATACACTTTATTAATCTGTTAATTTAAATCAATTTACTAAGTAGGCGCGTACCCCTTGTGGAGTCTTTGAGGACCCCAAGGGGTCCCTGTGCCACAGGTTTGGGCCACTGTTCTACATATTATTTTCTGTTTTATAACACTTGCTCCTAAACTCTGCTTTTTAGGTGTAGTTACTGACAGCTTTAGCTGTCTACAAGACCTCACATTAGCAATCCCTGAAAAAAGTACAATAAGAGGTACATAGACATGGCTTAGGATCAGCACCATTCAGCCATTGGCTTTCATGTCTTCTTCGTAGTCCGAATGTGCTTGAATTGACTATAAAGACCAAGGGCCAGATGTAGGTAATCCCAGATTACCGATTCTTAAATACCAAATCATACCGATTCGGAATTTAAGAACAGGCAAATGGGATGTAGGTAATTTTACCGAAAAAATGACAGAATCGGTAAGTTTCGGTAATTACCGAATTGGTATTTACCGATTAGGTAATTGCCATTCATTCCTATGGGCCTGGAGGCCCAATACCGATTCGGTAATTGGGGGAAACATTGAAGGGTGGCAGGGTGTCACTTTCAACCCTGTTGCACCCCTCAATTGTGCATGGATGCACATGTCCTAAGGGCATGTATGTCTGCAACATGGCACTGTTAGATAAGCAATAAAAATGCTTTTTCAAGGGTTTTCATTATTTACCACCAACTTCTAGTTTGTGGCAAATAACGAATCCTTAACTGAGGAATGCACTAACTTGAGTGCTTCCTCCATCCTAGATTCGGTATTTTACTGGATCGGTATGCTAAGAATTTGGTATTTTACCGAATCTTTAAATTACCGATTCAGTAAAATACTGAATCCTAAAAAAATGCCACCTACTTCAGGAAAGCCCAATACCGGTCGGTAACGGACGTAATTCGGTAATTTCGGCCGTTACCGACCAGTATTGGGCGACCTACATCTGTCCCCAAGTCATTTAGCGGATGGGTACATTACCCATTTGTTTTCTCATTCGTTTTTTGCTTGAGGGGCATCACATAGTCCTTTTGTTTGTTTCAGATATAACATGATTTGTAGTTTGTAACTGAGTTAGTGTGGTATTAGATGTAGTTACTCTACGAACATAACAGCATTTTGATTGCCAGTTAATGGCAGGTTTATTTAGGAAGTGTTTTTTTTTATGCGTTTTAATACAGCACAAACTTTACCCGAAGGTGTCAGAGCACTTTACAATAGAACCAGTTACATTACACAAGGACTTCAGAGTACATGATTTACATAAAAGATACAAACAGATAAACTCAAAAAGACTAGTAGTAAGTGCATATGTCTACTACAGATACTCGTGGTTAGAGTTAAATATATACAAGTTGCAAATTCACTCAAGATTACATATTAACAGAAGTTGAAGTGATTAGGGTTGGACAAATATATATTACATATTTACAGGTGCATTTGTTTCTTAGCTATCATAATGACATACAATTTACAACTTTTTTGTTCACAACCTAAAGACGTCTGTGCATAGGGGCTTTCTTAAAGAAGCAACAAACTCTTGGCCCTTTGTAAATAGTATATGCAAGGCAATATATTGCTGTGTATGCTTTTTAAGTTCACCCCTTAGAAGGCAAACTTCTTCTGAATCCTTTGCATACTATTTTTTGAGAGTACATGTTTACTCTGCGAAGGCAATCTACATAGCAAAGGAGGCCGTACTCACAGATTTATTTTGATAATTACATTTTATTGCTTTTAAACGCATTGAACAAATCAACAAGTACACAGAGCTCATTAAAATGAAAACAAGTTACTTACCTGTAACTACAGTTATCCAGTATTGGTATCTTTCATAGATTCACATGCCTGAATCATTCCCCGTCGTCGAGGCGGGAGTCCCACGGTAAATTATATATATATAGCAGTGCCTAAAAACCATTAGTAGTAGGCTAGAAAAGGATATAGGCCCAACTAGGCCCAAAACGTAGCAGCCTATCTACCTCATTATGTAAAAAGAACTGAAAATGTAGCCTCAGCCAATCAGCTAACCTCACCCTCTAGAACCTTCCCAGCCCAGGCAGTTCCCCTCAGATTTTCCCAGCACAAGTGAGAAGTAGTATCCATAATAAGAACTGCCCAGCCGGGGAGGAGGGTGGGTGCATGTGAATCTATGAAAGATACCAATACTGGATAACTGTAGTTACAGGTAAGTAACTTGTTTTCTTATCCAGTATTGGGGTATCTTTCATAGATTCACATGCCTGAATCAGAATAGCAAGCAGTAATAACCATAACTGTCGGTAGAGGAAGGTGGGAGACAATCCAAACCATATATCCCCACACAACCTGGAAGGTACTAGAGCAAGAACATATTTCAGTACATATGCATAATCATGACAATACCTCCATATAATATATATCTATATATAGAGCATTAAATCAGTATTTTAGCACAAATGTAGCAATAGAAATAAGAAAACCATAAAAGGCTGACCTCAGTGAAGAAGATGCTGCAACACTGCTTCTCCCACTGACGTATCTTCATGTAGCACCGGCTGCAGGCAATAGTGCTTGGTAAAAGTATGCACACTTTTCCATGTAGCAGCACGGCAGATGTTTTCCAGGGTCACCCCTGCAAATAGGGCTGTAGACGCTGACATCATCCTGGTGGAATGCGCCTTAACCGTTCTTGTCAGGGGCTTGTTCGCTTTCTCATGACAGAAGACTATAACAGAGGAAAGCCATCTGGCTATAGTTGCCTTCGTCACTGCCTGACCACGTGTAGCTTGGCCATAAGCTACAAACAGTTGGGTAGATTTGCGCAAATCTTTTGTCTTTTGTAAATAGAATTTGAGGCATCTTTGGACATCCAAGGAATGCAGCATCCTTTCAGCTGGAGTCTTGGGGTCTGGAAAGAAAGTTTTGAGTTTCACCGGTTGATTGATGTGAAACTGGGTCGGAACTTTGGGAATAAACTTAGGATGAGTTCTAAGTGTCACACAATCTTTTGAAAAATGTAGGAAAGGTTCCGATATAGTGAACGCTTGTATCTCACTTACTCTCCGGGCTGAAGTGAGGGCCAATAAAACAGCCACTTTCCAAGTCAAGAATTTAAGTTCTGATTTATGAATTGGTTCAAAAGGCCTTTTCAGCAATTGAGATAACACAATATTGAGATCCCACTCAGGAGGAGGAGGCCGCACTGGAGGGAAAACTTGAAATAATCCTTTAAGGAACTGTTTAATTAAAGAGAAAGAGCACAAAGATGGTTTGTTGTAACTCTTTCTGAATCTGGATATGGCAGCAAGGTGAACTTTGATAGAAGAAAAAGCGAGACCTGATCTGGCTAGAGACAGCAGATAAGGCAGAATCTTCTCTGGAGGAGCCTGTAGTGGATGGACGTCACGCTCTCCGCACCATAAATAGAATCTCTTCCATTTGAAGCGATAGGTTCTGATGGTAGACTGTGCACGAGCCTGAGATAGAACAGCTCTACAGTCTGGAGAAATCTCCAGGTCCTTAAACTCTAAGAAGTCAGGAGCCAGGCGTGCAAGTGCAGCGACTGAGGATCTGGATGAAGTATTGTCCTTCCTCCCTTGTCAGCATTGAAAGTGTCGGCTTGAGGCGCAGTGGAGGTTGATGGGAGAGTATCAGAAGCTCCTGGAACCAATACTGTCTCGGCCAGCGAGGAGCAATTAGGATTAGAGAGCAACGCTCTCTCTTCATTTTCTGTAGAACCTTTGGGATGAGAGGAATCGGTGGGAAGGCATACGCAAAGATTCCGGTCCACCTCATCAACAGGGCATTTCCTCTCGATCCTTGCTGGTGGAACCTGCTGGCGAAGTATATGCATTTGCTGTTCTGTTGCGTGGCAAACAGGTCCAGTGTTGGTGTGCCCCAGAGCCGGAAAATTGTTTCCACTTGGCGTTGTTCGAGTTCCCACTCGTGACATCCTGTGAACGATCTGCTGAGATCGTCGGCCAGAG
This sequence comes from Lissotriton vulgaris, assembly GCF_964263255.1. Taxonomy (NCBI): domain Eukaryota; kingdom Metazoa; phylum Chordata; class Amphibia; order Caudata; family Salamandridae; genus Lissotriton; species Lissotriton vulgaris. The sequence continues at coordinate 119,978,440 of NC_141698.1, forward strand.
AATTCTGAATTCCCTGAACATGCTCCGCTCTGAGGGAAATTTTGTGATGGACTAACCATTCCCACATTTCCTGCGCTTGAAGAGACAGGGCTAGAGATTTTGTGCCCCCTTGCTTGTTTACGTAAAACATGCTGGTGGTGTTGTCTGTGCGCACCAGCACTGCAGAGCCTGCAATTCTTGGCAGGAAGGCTCGCAAGGACTGAAAAATGGCCCTCAACTCGAGGCAGTTGATGTGTTTGTGCTTGTACTGATGGGACCACCGTCCCTGCACTTGAAGGTCTTGGAGATGGCCTCCCCAACCCTCCATGGAGGCATCTGTTGTCAGAGTAAATTCCGGTAGGGTCTGAAGAAAAGTGAGCCCCGGAGACAAATTGTTCTTTGCCGCCCACCATAGAAGAGCTTGTTTCATCTTGGTCGTGACCTTGATTCGGTCCTCGAAAGATCCGTCTATCTGCCGCCACTGGCGATGCAATTCCTCTTGGAGAGGCCTCATTCTGAGTCGAGCCAGTGGAACTAGATGGAGTGCAGAGGAACATATCCCTAGCAGGGAAACAAACTGTCGGACCGAAAGAGACTTTTTTGACCGTATTTGACTTGCCAGCTTTGTGATCTTGTCCTGACGAATTTGGGTCAAGAAGGCCTTGCACTGAGAAGTGTCCAGTACTGCTCCTAGGAACGTCAGAATTTGTTTGGGTTGCAGTTGAGATTTTTTGACGTTGAGGGTCAGGCCCAGATTCGAGAACATTGATAGAGCACTTTTGACCGATTGCCTTGTTGAAGTTTTTGTTGGACTCTTTATTAACCAATCGTCGAGGTACGGGAATACTTGGATTCCCTGTGACCTCAACGCAGCTGCAACCGGAACTAGAGTCTTGGTAAAGATTCTCGGTGCAGATTTCAGGCCGAAAGGGAGCACCTTGAATTGAAAATGGACACCAGCCACTGTGAATCTCAGAAACTTGCGGTGGTTTGGATGAATGGGAATGTGGAAGTAAGCGTCTTCCATATCCAGGGAAGCCATGAAATCGCCTTCCATGAGGCAATGGAGGACATCCGTGAGCGTCACCATGCGGAAACTCTGCTTTTTCAGATATTTGTTTAAGTTTCGTAGATCCAAAATTGGACGCCACTCTCCTGAAACCTTTTCCACAAGGAAGAAGCGAGAGTAAAACCCCTGATTTTTCTGGGATGTTGGAACTTTTTCTATCGCATTTTTGCGTAGCATCTTCATGGCTTCCATGTATAACAAATGAAGACGAGGAGGGGAGGGACCCCTGGGCGGTGACATTGGAGGTTTCTGCAAGAACTCCAGAGTGTGTCCGTGTTTGACTATGTCCAGAACCCACCGATCTGAAGTTATCTTCCGCCACTGTTGATAAAAGGCGGAGATCTTGGCGCCCACGGGGAGGGAAGGAAGGGAGGATGGTGTCCGGCAAAACTCACTGGTGTTTATTTGAATCGCGTCCCTGGTAGTTAGAACGTCGTTTCCCTCCTTGACGAGAGAAACCCGCTGACGATGACTGCCGATAGGACTGTTGGTAGTACGGCTTATTCTGAGGTTGATACTGGCGGTTTTGCTGATTTTGATAATGTCCTCTGGAAGAAAAACCACGGCCTCTTGCTCCTCTGAAAAAACCTCGCTTATACTGTAGTGTACCAAGCGATTTGGCCGTATCAGTATCCGTTTTGATCGTAAGCAATGCTTCATCTATGTGCTTGCCAAACAATAACTCGCCATCATAGGCCATGTCAAGTATTTTGGTCTGTACTTCAGGTCTGAAAGAAGTCGCCTTGAGCCATCCTTGCCGTCTGAAAACTGCCGCTCCGGCCAATTGTCTAAAGGCTGTATTAGAGACATCGAGGGCGCAATCGATAATCTCAGAAGCTGCCCGCTCGCCTTCCATGACAACCTTCCTGACCTCTTCAACACGGTCATCGGGAACCAGGTTGATGAATTCCGACAGATCTGACCACATTTGTCTGTCATAACGTGCTAAAATTGCCAAAGAATTAGCAATCTTAACAGTAGCAGCGGCATTAGCTGAGAACTTCTTCCCAATCGCATCCAATCTCCTGCCCTCTTTGTCTGGAGGTGTTGAAATTGGTGCAGCCGGATTCTTGGATCGTTGTTGAGCCGCTTGTAAAATCACTGAGTCAGGACGTGGATGACCGATCAAACATGAAGGAGTATCCGGTGGTGCTCGGTACTTCTTGTCGACTCTTGGAAGAACCGCCGGGATGGAAGCTGGCGTCTTCATTATATTAATCCCTTCTTTCCAAATATAATCAATGATAGGGATAGATCTGGATACCCTTCTATACCCTTCTTTGAAATCATGAAGAAAACAGTCAGTCTGCTCAACCGAAACTGTAATTGCAAATCGAGCAGCTGCCCGGTGCATGATGTTATGAAAACCTCCTATGTCTTCTGGCGGAGAATCTGAAGGTTGTGGCAAATTAGGAGAGGGCATAGGAATGATGTAATCATTCCATGGTTCCGTAGGCAGGGAATCCGGAAGTTCCCCATCCTCTCTTTCATCCTCATCTGGAGAGGAGACGTCAACATCATGACCTCCAGTCCCGGGGTCAACGTCCTGCCTTGGAGAGTGCGAAGGATGTGGCGGGGAATTTATCGGCATGTCTACTGGCACAGGATTTGGAGTAGGCAGAGTTGGTGGAAACCTCTGACGATAATCAGCCAGCATGGCCTGTAAATTATGAATTAGAAAAGACGGAAGATGAGTCGTGTCTTCTGCGTGTTGTTGCTCCTGATGATAAGGAGTAGCTAAATTTTCCTGATAGTAATAAACCTCATCATCATCTTCATCCTCTTGATATTTTATGTGTAACTGGGAAGGGTGATGGGCCACTCCAAAAGGCTCGTCATCATTCCCTTCATCATCAGAATCTGCCTCCACGTAGTTTTCCAAAATATGCGAAGGCAAGAGGGGAGACAAATGAGAGTAACTCTGTCTCTGAAATGATTTCATCTGGAAATGGGTATACTGTACCCTTACCGGAGATGTGGGCAATAAATGCGTAGACGGCACATTCAAAGATGCCAGCGCTGCTGTCGACGGTAGAAGTGAAACAGATGTGTGAGTTGCCGGTACTGTCGTCGACGGTATCGTCATTGGTGTTGTAATCGTCGACGAGGACTTTTTTGAAGGCGTCCTAGTAGACGGATCCGTCGACGGACTCTTCGTCGTCGAGCTTGTCGTCGATGGAGCTGAAACCTTCGTCGACGGGCTCGTCGTCGACGGGCTCGTCGTCGTCGGGCTTGTCGTCGACGGGCTCTTCGTCGACGGGGTCTTCGTCGACGGGATCTTCGTCGACTGGATAGTGGAAACCTTCGTCGACGGGGGAGCCGTCGACGAGAGCGTCGACGGAAGCGATGACGAATGCTTCGTAGATGGTGATTTGGTCGTCGACGGAAGACTCGTCGACGACGAGCTTTTCTTCGATGATTTTTTCTCAGAAGAAGAAACCATGACGGACATCACAGGAGAAGTAATTGCTGAGGTGGTAACAGTACTTGAAGAAGTAGATGACGTAGAATAGGTGGTGACAGTGAGAGAGGACACCAAAGAGACAGCTTTAGTGCGGACTGTACTCACAGTAGAAGACTCTGTTGACGCAGCACTCTTTGTGGACTCAGAGGGTTTATGAGAGAATTTAGGTTTTTTCAATCTCTCAGGAGAACACCTCTCTTTGGAACTGGCTCTCTTACTTGAGGTAGAGGCTCTGTCCTCGTCATCTGTGGCAGACGACTTCAGCCACAAAAGAACTCTTGCCTCTCTATCCCTGATGGTCTTAGGAGGGAAGGTTCGACATATCCTGCAATCCTTCACAACATGTGAAGGATGCAAACAATAAATACAATCAGAGTGCTGGTCGTCCACATGTACCCTCTTCTTGAAGCAGGAACCACAAGCCTTGAATAGAGCCTTCTTTTCAGACATCTTGAGAGAATAGAAGAAATTTTGAAGAAAAACTGAGTAGGCACTCAGGGAGACTCCCTTACACACGAAGTGCGGTGAAAATCTGGGGGGAACTGCCTGGGCTGGGAAGGTTCTAGAGGGTGAGGTTAGCTGATTGGCTGAGGCTACATTTTCAGTTCTTTTTACATAATGAGGTAGATAGGCTGCTAAGTTTTGGGCCTAGTTGGGCCTATATCCTTTTCTAGCCTACTACTAATGGTTTTTAGGCACTGCTATATATATATAATTTACCGTGGGACTCCCGCCTCGACGACGGGGAATGATTCAGGCATGTGAATCTATGAAAGATACCCCAATACTGGATAAAATTACATTCCCACCATCAAAGCGACCCCCAATCACGACCCCCAAAAGTCCTACACAGGCAAAATACAAAGGCAAGTTACTTAAGACCCTCAACAGTACCCAACCACTTCCGCCTCACTCTAGGGTACTTCTTGCTTTACCCCTTGGCCATGTGCCGTACTCACAGATTACTTTTCATTTCTTTAAAATCAGTTACTAATAGAAAATAAAGAACAGTTTATGAAAGGCCAACAAAGAAGCGGTAAAACAACACATGGAGGACTTGGAGACCAGCAGATTTTCAAAAGAATCACTTATACTGGGGATTGCAAAGAGTTAGTTGGTAAAGTGGCAGGACCAGGTAGGTTGGTGTGAACTTGTGCGCAGCTAAAAGCTGAGAAAGCAGATGAAACATTGGGCCAAAGGAAATCATGAGCTGGACCTCAAGAAATTAACATTTTTAAAAACAAAAATAAACAAACATTGAGCATGAGTTCTAAGCAATTTTACTACATTTCTCAAATATAGAGATTTGCCTTATAATGAACAGAGATCGCGGATTCTATGGAAGCTAATTTAAAAAAAAACACATCTGCATAGCCCTCATTACGAGTGCCCTATTAATTCAGGTTGGTTCACTAAAAGAAGTTACCTGCAGAATCAGGACTAAAAGTTTATCGGCAAGACTGTGTTGCTGATGCCCTTCCGGCACCCATTCGGACAACACTCCAAGAAAACATTTGGCAAAACGTGAAGGGAAAAAAGTTACAGTGCAGGTGAAAACCCATGGGGATTGGTGCAGAAACACCAATTGCCTTGGCAATTTCCCATTGGTGAGGGCTAAACTTTAAGGGGCATATGTACAAGGAGTTAACAGCACATTAGCGGCACTTTTCCGACGGTTTTGAGGCAATATTTTTATCGCCATATGTATAAGTTGTCGTTAACCTCTTTTAGTTGCAGCTTTCCGGCGGAAACATCAATTAAAAAGATCACCAATTCTGTTAGAGATAATGACATGCAAGGAAGGTGTTCCCCTGCAAAAACGGCCGCTAACCCCACTTCACAATATTAACAAGGGGATTCCTTAAGTTTGGAGGACCACAAAAACTGCCTCCAGTTTTTTAAGACAAGAAAATAGCTGGTCTTAAAAATGGAGATAACGCTTGGGTCCTCGTTTCAGCAGGTTTTGTTGCTGGACCGCGCTGCAAGCAATGTTGCTGCGCTGCCCTGCGACAAAACTACAGGGCAGAACTGCGCACCATCAATAAGATAGTGCGCATTCCTGGGCCTCTCTCATGAAAAGTGTTGCAGCTCTGTGAGAAGACATTGTTGCAACACTTTTCACTACCCCTTCTTGCGACACCACAGATGCAATGTTTTCAATGGACAGCGCTCCATGACGCAAGCAATGACAGATCCGTCTGGAATACTGACATATCTGTCTGCGCTAAAGTCACGCATTGCTGCAGTTGTGTCACAACCATGACGCAATTTCAGCAATGCATGGGGCCAGCATATCCCTGTGACACTGCATCACCCTTCCGCATGCCATCATGCAGGCGTAAGGTACTGACGTAGTGCCATTCTTGAGGGGTGCCCGGGTGTGGGCGCAGTTGAAGATCCATCAGTGGCAGTTTTGCGCTGCGGTGTCATCGTCTGTAAGCGTTGGCGGAGAGGTGGTGCTGAGGGAATTGGTGAGACGTACTTAGTTGGCCCTGATCCAGCTGCGAGGGGGGCCATGATGGCGGTTGTTGTACGGTGGGCATGGTGGAGATGTGATGTATACAATGATGGTCGGTCAAGGAGCGTCGGGTGGTGTGGCTTTAGTTGGAGGTCCCGCTGGTGGAGGAGACGTACTCGACCGCGTGTCCTGCTATCTGGCTTACTGCGGTGACTAGCTGTTTGAGTCTGATGTTGGGGAGCTACACCAGGAGGGGGTGGTGTTCTGGTCACTGGGGTTTGTCCAGGTGGAACTTGAGTTCGCCAAGTAGGATGTCGTCGGTGGACCCCCGGGCCTTCTCCGCTACATGTCACACCTTCTCCTTACCTGGACATTGACACTGTGACACAATCCGCTAAACCCCCTCCAAATCTGTGACTCAGCCAGCAGGAGCCTCGGCCAGGTAGGTTTGCACAAGCCTGGGTACAGCAGTCTCCGCCAAGTCCGCTAGTGAACCTGTTGATGCCGTTGATGCAGCAGGGCCCCCTTAGGCATGAACTTGCAGCGCTCCTGCAACACAAGTTTGGCGCAGCTCAGGGGCCTCACCCTCCACAGCTTCCGGCCAGCGCGACCTCATCCGGCCTGTCATGCAAAGAGGTGCCGCCCACCGTTGGTAATCCCCTCCATGCAACCCAGTGTAGTGGTGGATCGTAGTATACAATGCAGACCTCCTTACATTGGTGCACTGGAGCGCCTCTAGCATTCATAGCTCCAAGGGGCCCAAGGCGGTCTTCTCACACAGGTCAGCAACCTGTCTCCATGCGACAGGCCAGACTTCACCACCAGGTACGGGCGATCGCCGCGCCTCAATGTCTACTACCATGGGTCATCGACTCCACAGTTCCTCCGCATCCCACTCCAGGCTCGAGACGCAGGTCCAGTGAGGCATCCAGGCTCCAGGCGCAGGTCCAGTGAGCATCCAGGCTCCAGACGCAGGTCCTGCGAGGCATCCAGGCTCTTATCCAGGTCATCCTGGATGTTGAGTGGCTTGAGGGGGCTGTTGATGTGTGCTGCACTTGGTCCTAGCTGCTGCATTCTGCATTTAAATTTCTTTTTTACCTATTTCCCTATTGGAGGTCGACTGATAGACTATTTTTCCCAAAAGAGGCAAAAAACTCACGTTGGGCTGACTAACTTGTGTTTTTTTGCTGCTAATGGGGCTTTTGTTGGTTTTCACCCGCTAACGCCGGAATTCCTAACGCCATCACACTAATCTTAGCTGCAGTTTTCACAGAGGATCCCAGAAGCTTTCGCCATGTAGCAACGTCTTGTAAATGCGTCGCTAACAAGGTGATAGTTTTCAGCGGTACACAGCGGTAAGAAAACTGCAGCTAACTAGTGTTAGCGGTAGTTATCGCCAGTCCTTGTACATATGCCCTTCAGTACCAAGGTATTCAGGTCTCTCATAATTACACATCCCCATGATATTGTTCTCTCTGGTGCAGGACTACCACGTGGGTATCCCAGGTGCACTTGAAGTGAGACTTGTAGTAAGAAATTAATACAGCACAGAGACTAACAAGCTCATTGAGTTATTCACAAGAGTAAAACACATTAATACATTTTAAAAAAAGTGCTCCTACTCTGAAAAGAATGAGAGTATGGAACAGTTTTGCAACTAAAGATGAGTCACATTGAAGTCTTTACTGAGATTTATGTAGTCACATATAATTGAAAGAATAGTGATCCCCTTTTCAAGTTAGAAGGGGCCTACACCTTCAGGCTTGTCAGTAAAACACCTGGAGAGGAGAACATTAATGAAATCACCTATGCAGGATTTAGTCATCCGTCACTGTTTCTTGAGGGAAGCCAGTTACTAGGTCCATTAAAACGTGATGTCACACAGGTAGGTCATATTAGACAAATCTAAGTGATTCCTTTGAGTCGGTAACATGGAAAATAGGTAAAGGTAGGGCGACTGATGTGATTTACCAAAACGTTACCAAAGCCTACACTCCCATACCACACCAAGCATTTACATTATAAACAAACTGGAATTCTTTGGGATGAAATGGTGTGACCAAATAAAAATAGTCTTCAAAGTGCAATCAGCCCTCCACAAAGGTTATAGAAGGCCTCCTTCATGCCACGCGGGGAACTTTGATTTGCCACACAAAGCGGGTAGATCTGGAGTAACAGGAACACAGTGTGATGGGTTGAAGGGAGCATCACTTACACAAGGGGGATGGAAGAGGGGATCATCCTCATGCATGGGAGGCGAAGGCGTTTTCCCATAAGTATTATTCAAGTGGGCAATAGGCGGAAGGGAGGGTGTGGTAAGCGAGATAGAAGCAACCCAAAAGAGCAGAAGGAGAGGAGGAAATGGAATGGAATGAATATCCAGCAACACAAAGTGGATGAATGTGAGGGTCATCGGCCACAGATAGTACATTTGAGAATTTAGATGGTGAATATACAACACCAGAGGACCCAAACTCAGAAGAGGTGTGACACTGGAAACCTCAACCAAAGGGTGGCTAGAAAGAGAATCAGTCACACAAAAGAGGAATACATCGGGTATATCTTTAACCCTATTTTAGGTATATTTGGAAATGTTCTATTTTTTAATGTCTTTTTTCAAAATTGTGTTTGGCAAATACCACATCTCCTCCATACAGAGATGCTCTATGAAGCTGGGTCTGGTAACAGAAAATAAGGGAACTAATTATAGCTGGTGTAGTAGTGGCCTGACCTGGATTTGGTGTGAATATACACATATCATGAGGGATTATATTTTCTCTTTTTATTGAACAGATTTAGAGAATACTGTTGAGGTCTTTGTGCAACTTTTCCTGTACTGCCTATAGAATGCAGGAAAAGGGGTGGGAACACACCGCTTCACCTCCCAGCAAGGTTCGCCCCTGGCATTGTGGTAAATGCAGTTTCAGTTACTTGCTTGCTTCAAGAGTGTTTGAGTGTTTCGTCACAGTTGGCGCAGATAGTGCTGATCTCTAGACACGTGTTTCTGGTTCTTTAACCGTCATCAGTAGAGATTACAGTCTTTCACATTTGGGGTTTGCTGAGTAGGCTGCCAACATGTTTCTCAGGTCAGGTACCTCTCACAGGCATGCGGGTCCTTCATTCACAAGCTCGTCAGCTCAATGACTCACGGGAGTACTATTAAACAGGAACAGGGGTGGGAGCACACCACTTCACATCCCATACTCGCAAATATCGGAGCGAGCTACAATAGACTACATTCCCCAGAATGCCTGGGGAGAACCTTGCCTGAGAGGTCAGCGGTGTGCTCCCACATCCTGTTGTCTGACTATAGATTGCGGCAACAATTCACAAGTAGTTTATATGTGGCAAAATGTGTAATGAGTGAATGCCATTCTACTCATCAGCTCCCCCCGTATTCCACATGTTTTTGCTGCTAACAATATTCATGACTCTTCTTCCCACAGTTCACCATGGAGGATGATATTGCTGCACTGGTAATCGACAATGGATCTGGTATGTGCAAAGCCGGCTTCGCTGGAGATGATGCTCCACGTGCTGTCTTTCCATCCATTGTGGGACGCCCAAGACATCAGGTACGTGACCTCTAATTTGCAAGTACACTTTCTGCGAATCCTAAGGGGGGTCGCAAATGACCTACCTCATGAATATTGGGGCTAGATGTATCAAGCTGTTTGCGAATCGCAAAGTCCGAAATTCGCAGAATTTCAGCCTTTGCGAATCGCAAACAGTCTATTTGCATGTTTTGGCATGCATCAAAAATTCGCAAATTAAGGAATCGCAAAACCTTGCGATTCCTTATTTTGCCATAGCATTTAAGGAATCGCAATTTTGCGATTCCTTAAATGCTATATATGTAGCATTTTTCAATTGCGAATTTTGGTTAAGAAATCGCAAATTAACACCAACTTGTAGTTGATGTTAATTTGCGAATTCTTTTAAAAATTTACAATTTGGCATTTTTGAAGGTGGCATGTGACGCACACACATGCCCATAGGGCATGAATGTGCGCCATATGTACACACATGTACATTTCAGGGGTGCAGCAGGGTGTCCTTGAGACACCCCTGCCCCCTTGAAATTATTCTCAATTTGCGATTAGCAAATTGCGAATCGCAAATTGAGATTAATTTCACAATCATTCCTATGGGCCTCCTGGCCCATAGGAATGATTGGGAAATTATTCCTTAATTGCGAATTCGCAAATAAGGAAGATTAAGAAATCACTAAAAAATAGCGATTTTTTACGTACATCCCATTTTGCGATTTCTAAACAGCGATTCCTTAAAAATCGCTATTTAGAAATCGCAAAATGGAATCTTGATACATCTGCCCCTTAATGAGGTAGGTTGCAATTTGCGACACCCTAGTAATCGCGAAAATCACAGGGATGGTGGCCTGCTGAGATCAGCAGACCACCATGTCTGTGATTGATTTTAAATAAAGCAATCGTTTTCTTTTTGTAAAGCAGCCCATTTTCCTTAAAGGAAAATGAGAATGCTTTTCAAATAGAAAAATAAAACTTTTTCTTTACATTTTTTAAGACAGGCAGTGCTCCGTGGGACCATCGCCTGCTCTTAAAAATGTTTTTACAAACATTTACAATGGGGAACGGGTCCTTTGGGGACCCCTTCCCATTTGCAAATGTCTTACCACCTACTTGAAGTAAGTGGTAAAATGCGAATGTTTTGCTACAGCATTCATCATCACAATTCGCTATTTGGAAGGGACGCCCTAAACGCCCTTCCAAATAGTGAATTGCAAACCCATTTTGCGATTTGGTAACAGGTTACTGAATCACAAAATTGGGTTTGATGCATTGCGAAAGCATTTTTTGCAAGCGCAAATGGGCGGGTTCTGCGAATCGGCCTGTTTGTGAGGAGAAAAATGCTTCATGCATCTGGCCCTATAGAACATAAATTAGTGGTGCAAAAGTTCACAAACTAATGAACCCTGGTGGTTGACAGGGGAAGGAAGGTCACTGCACTATGCAGACCTGATGGGAGGCTGTTGGTTGTTGGCATGGATTGCTTAGCTCGGAGATGGTGGTGTCCACTCCTAAAGTATGTAAGGAGGCAATGGAACGGCTTTTGTAAGGTCCATTTATGCGCTTACGTTTTTACTACTTGTCACACTTCAGTATAGGTTTTGAAGAATCAAGTTTGACTTTGGTCTCTGTCTTTGGTTGCAACTCTCTGTAATTGAGGAGCATAACGTAGCTGTAGGGCCTAGGAGTTTGTGGGAACCTTTGAGCCTTGATAGTGGGATGGTTGTGATGTCTTGAGTATAAATGTCGCTCCATCTAGTCATGTTTGATGTACGGAATAGGAGTTAGGTTATTGATATTCCTGCCTCTATAATAAATGTGGCACTCTGGATTGTCCTTGACAACCACCATTTTTAATGTCTACTCGCCACTGTTTGAGAGCCAGTTTAAATTGACTAATAAAAAATACATTGTCAAAAGTAAAATTCCTCAATGAAATGATACATTGTGTAAATGTAAAAACTAGTCGGACAAAAAAGTATTCAGACAAAAAATAAAAGCACAGTTAGTAATCACAAACAGACAGTAGTTGTTAAACAGTAAAGATAAAAAATACCTTTTTAGAGCGCATTGAAAAGAGAGGATATTAGTAGAAGAAGGACTTCCCACATTTTAGCACTGAAGAGCAGATTCTGAAACATCTTGGCTTGACAATTCAGCTTGCTGTAATATTGTGATGTCCTAATGTAAGAAGTCCTTACTACAATTAAAGACAGTGCTCTGTCAATTTCACTTTTTTCAGACAGACAAAGAAGCCACTTTAAGACAAATGCATACAAACCAGTATAAAATAGCTTTAAGTAAATTACGTAGTGCAGGTAAATCACTGCAATTCAATACAACTTATAGTAAAGTGAAAAAGTATACATTTAGAAACAGCTAGAAATTCACCTTTAAGGGTTCCGCTATTAAAAAGCTGTTAATGCTGCAATAGTTTTAGAATGCGGCGCTGTATACAAATGGGGCAGGTTAGAAATGAAACTACTTCACAGTATAATTCTGCACGTAGCTCGTTGGCAAGCAGTCCTTCAAATCTGAGTCGGTATGGAAAATAGTATTTAATTTTATTTGAATGGACATCTTGGATGCCACAAAGGAGGCATACATTGTTATACATTAAAAAATTAAACTCCTTCACAATAGTGTCCTTCCGCTATTTAGCGGCAAAGCTCTGGAACTCGCTCCCAGTGCGCATTAGAGCTATGCCCAATCTCTTAGTGTTTCGCAAAACCATAAAAACCTGGCTATTCCCATTTTCACATGTTAGTTGCTAGGCTGGGCTCTCTCGCCTTTTATCTTGAGTTTCGATGCGATGGGACGTCTCGTTGCTGGGGCAGCCATGCACATTATAAATCCTAAATAATTAAATAAATAACATTCTGCACGTAGCTCATTAGCTTGCAGTTCATACAATCTCAGACAGTATGGAAAATATAATTTCAATATATTTAAGTTAACATCTTAGATTCCAATAAGGAGACATACGCTTTTTATTATACATTTTAAAAAATTGACAATGACTGCAAAGGAAACTTCAGTGGGGTCAGGAGGGGATGGAAGATTGTTGTTTGCTGCCCAAGGTTTTATACTTTCATCTGTTTTCAGGCAACTGGCTCGATGTAGTCAAGCCCTTATTCACATGCCTGTGGGACTGGAGTACATCAATACATCTATCCTAAATATTTAAGATGTACAAGGAAAGAGTGAAATGAAAAGAGTAGTACAGGAAAAGAGATTAAGAGAGATATAGAAAAAAGAGCTAATAATGAAAAGAGAGAGAAAGAGAGAAAAAATGAGAAAATGAGGTAGAAGAATCCAAATGTTTGACTATTAACAGGAGTTGTGTTCCATCTTGAGATAACTACAGTGGACTTCTTGAGCTGTTTTCCAAGTGTCCATCTTACTACGGACCCCTCTGTGAAGAGCAACGCTGTGTTTATGGTTATGTATCTGGGTGTCCTGTCAATGGTTTCAGCTGTGTTTGTCACTTTTTATTAAAGTTTAATAATTTAAATTGTTGTGAATACATATAAAATCATTGCTTTCATTACATTGCCGCTTCCTCTCTTGTTAGGGTGTGATGGTTGGTATGGGCCAGAAAGACAGCTACGTTGGTGATGAAGCCCAGAGCAAGAGGGGCATCCTTTCTTTGAAATATCCTATTGAACATGGTGTTGTGAACAACTGGGATGATATGGAGAAGATTTGGCATCATACCTTCTACAACGAGCTCCGAGTTGCCCCAGAGGAACACCCGGTCCTGCTAACAGAAGCACCAATGAACCCTAAACAAAACAGAGAAAAGATGACACAGGTTTGTTAATCCATACCCACACCATGAGCAATCATAACCTTTGAAGAAAGCGTATTCCTTCTGTACATTTTGTTACTTTAACTCATTTTTTATAATAATTTCATTTGTTGTCTGCATTCCTTTGAAAATCTACTTTCACAGGGCCAATGACTGGTCCCACTTAAGATCAACTGTCAAATGTGTGGTTTGTGAAGTCAGGAGCTTTTCTTTAAGAAGCTTCCAGGGAAAAGTGGATTAGCTTTGTTGTCTGGGGTGTTGATTATTCTACCAAGGCAGATGCATCCTTCAGTCTTAGTTTGTATTTCACCAAGAATATGGAATCGATGCATAGAAACTACTCATACTTATTAAGAATATGGCTGGTTGTCATGGAATCTTTTTTAATTTTATTGAGTAAACTATTTGACACTTAGTAAAGGACATACAATACAAATTAAATTCAGTAGTGGAATTCATAGGGTTTTATTCAGTCCCTTATTCCAGTGAAACAATGCGTTAACATTCTCCCCCACCCTCTTACTTTGCCAAATGTTACCATTAAAATAAACAAATAGCACCTATCCTCAGGAAAACCTGCTTTAGATAATGCTCTCACAAATTCCTTGGAGTAGGTTTCTTCTTTGAGTTCTGTGAAACCAAAGCCATGGTAAGCAATGACCTAAAAGAGATAACGCCAGTGTCAACAAGTCCTCTCCGCAAACGGCATTGACTTTCCAGAGTCCACCAAAGGATCACAATGCCAACTTCAATCAACCTATTTCTTTATTGCATGTCTTTTAAAATGCCGCTCACATAAACAGAACTGATATAAAACTTTATAAGTTTTAGATTTGAACCATGAAGTAAATTTAAATGTTTTCTTTTCAACAAGTGCATATTTTAGGAATCATTTTGTCAGCAGATATATCTATAATTGCTTACTCTTAGGAGACCGCCTTCTTAACCATGGATATGAACAACAAACAATTCAGCAAGATAGGTAAATTGTAAAGCCTATAAACAAAAATTACAAAAAGGAAGATGCATCACCTATAACTTAGAGAAAGCTTTACAGTTTATAAAATGCATTACGATATCTATCACATTCCTATCAGCATCTTACCATTTCTTAAATGCAAAATGTCAGCGTAAACCTCCAGCATATTCCGAAATGGAGTTAATTCATGGTACTGGGGCAACTGTAATTCTCAAGATGTATTCCGTCAAATTTGTCAAAGGAAATGGGCCTGATTGGAGCTTGGTGCCAGCTCTCCACCCGTCAGGGTGGCAGAGGACATTAAGTCTTCTAGCCTGGTGGACTACTGCCCGCCATATCCCGAGATCACTGCTGGGCCAGCGGTGATCTCTGGAACCATAGTTATGGTGGTTCCCCTGAAGCACTGCAAGTTTGATTTGCGGCTGCCGTCTTTCAAATGGCTGCACACCAAACTTATTTCTGTTTCAAAAATAAACTCTGAAAGTGGAATTTATTATTGAAAAACAAAAAACTAATGAACCTCACACCCTGGGAGATTTCTTACAGTGTTTACGTCATTTCCGATTCTTTTATATTCCAGACCGCCAAGTGTTTCCGGACGGCTACAGACAGAAAAAAAAATACATTAAACTGTTCTCACTAAATAAGGCAGTAGGTCTGATATCCTTACTCTGACCGTCCCTTTTATTAGAGCCGGTGGGAAGATGGTTAGGCTGACATGGTACCGCACCAGGTTTGTAGTGAACTACTCTGTCCACCAAAGTCTAAGTCGGGCCCAATGAGGGTTATGGAACCTAAATAAAATACAAAGCATATAATGCCATCATTATTTCTAAGCAAGAACATTCGGAGATCAGATTTGTACTAAAAACCAACGCATACTCCAACATATGAAAAGAGGATACCTTTACCGCTATATCTCTTATTTACACAAAGTACTACACGTTTTATTTACATAATCTAGTTTCCTCCTGTCTGATCTAAAAAATGTAATTTTCATTCTATCTGTGCTAGAAAACTTTTTGGTGCAATCATAAAAGACAGTGAAAATGATAGGCTTTGTGTCACGTGTTATTCCCATGGCATTTTCAACATCTCTGGAATTCTGAGGGACCTTGCAAATCCTGTTTTCCCCATAATAATTAAAATGTGTTTCTCCCTGACCTCCCATCCACATTAAGTGCCTTAAAGGATACCAAACATGATTGATTGCACTATGACTGCATATTATTCACTCTCTACTGGCCAAAATCTTGCATTTATCTGTAGAATATTTCTGGAAATGCTATGAATAGTGTTAACTTTAGTTCAAATAGTTAATGAAACTACAGCGTTTTCTGATGGATAACCATTATCTGTCAGCCCACATTTGCCCCAGCCTTTGTTCTCTTATTACACTCTACAACTTTTCTTTTTCAGATCATGTTTGAGACCTTCAACACACCAGCTATGTATGTTAGCATTCAAGCTGTCCTGTCCCTGTATGCCTCTGGTCGTACCACTGGTATTGTGATGGATTCTGGTGATGGTGTCACCCACACTGTGCCCATCTATGAAGGTTATGCCCTGCCTCATGCCATCCTGCGTCTGGACCTGGCTGGTCGTGACCTGACGGACTACCTCATGAAGATCCTGACCGAGAGGGGCTACAGCTTTGTTACCACAGCTGAGAGAGAAATTGTGCGCGACATTAAAGAGAAGATCTGTTATGTTGCTTTGGACTTTGATCAGGAAATGATGACTGCTACCTCCTCGTCCTCACTAGAGAAAAGTTATGAGTTGCCAGATGGTCAGGTGATCACTATTGGCAATGAAAGGTTCAGGTCCCCAGAGGCGCTTTTCCAGCCATCCTTCCTCGGTGAGTCAATATCAATGTCTTGCTATGATGTGATGATGTGGTTGCAGGATTGATCATGGAACTTTTATTCTACATTGTGGGATATTCATTAATATTCTTAAATAGTGAATATCTGCACCTGTCTGCAGGATTCTGGGACATTTATTGTACTGTAGATGGGTCTACCTGCTAGGAAGAGCATGGTGGTGACAATGCAGAGTTATGCTCCATCATGACAGCAGGATTGAGGGGTGTTATCAGAGGATTGGTGGGAAATTAGGATGGTTGAGCAGATGAACCATATAGTGTGGAATCACAGTGCCCACGGCTGATACACCTGTACGCCTAATGGGGATCACAGCTCCAGCACCAGACTCCAATGCACAACATATTCATGAAAATGCAATTTCCCACAATCAACAAGTGTGACAAGTACACAATACATGGTTGAGCTCTGACCTGTTGTCCTGCCTACAACCCTCAACCTGCTCACTGTGCTTCTGTCCTCTCATATGTTTGAGTCTTCACACCTTCGCTGGCAAATCTCTTTCTGGCCATCTGATTGCCTCCTTAAGCACCACCCTCTAAAGATGAGCCTGCTACAGCTGTTCCTCCTTGCCTCCACCTACCTTTTTCAGCTTGCCGTCCTGCCTGAATTCTGCCATGCATTCTTTTCTGTCTACCTGCACACAGGGACCCTCTTCCAACATCCCCCTACCAGCCTATACATTCCTGCCTTTTACAACCTGTTCCAATTAGTGACATCTAAATTGTTGCCTTCTGGTCCTCTGTCTGAAGTCCTGTCTAATGTCACTATCCTATGATGGGCACCAGTGTTACAAACCTTCCCGATCTCATTCCCGCACAACGTATGTCTGATGATGATAGAGGAAGGAATAGGCTCTAGGGAGTCAAGTGTAAACATGCCTTTGAGACTACGTTCTACAAGGATCCTAGCAAAGAAAGAACTAGTTACTTACCTGTACACTATGGTTCTCCAGTATTACCTTTCATAGATTCACATGCTTGTATCTTCCCCGTCGTCATGGTGGGAGTCTCCCGGTAAATAATAATCATAGCAGTAGAAGAAAAAACTGCCTGAAACCATAGAGTAGAGAAACCAGAGGGTAACCTCTCCTCCTCATTATGTGGCCCAAACTACGGCCAATCAGCAACCAGCCCCAGCCTACACCATTCCCAGCAGAGCCACCATACCTCAGATTTCCTACCGCCCAAAAGTGAGCTATACAGGAAAACCAGAGATAAAAGGCGGTCTACCTAAAGGAAACGGGGAGGCGGGCGGGCGCATGTGAATCTATGAAAGATAATACTGGAGAACCATAGTGTACAGGTAAGTAACTAGTTCTTTCTCCAGTAGTCAATCTTTCATAGATTCACATGCTTGTATCAGAGTAGATAGCAGTTCCTATAGTTAGAGCGTTTCTAGGCTAGACCCCTTTCCTATCTCGGGGCTGTGTGCCATAAATTGCTTCTATTAAAAAAAAACTTTTCACAATACCAAGGCATGATCAATTAAACATTGTCACTATAATTATTTGCGTAAAGAGAAAAAACATATTATATAGTAAAAAAAAATTGCAGAATACAAGTCATAAACATGTACCTTATTTAAAGAGATGTCGCAGAACTGCCTGTCCCACTGCTGCATCTGCTTTCCATTCCGTGTCCAGACAGTAATGCTTGGTGAATGTATGAGCAGTCGACCAGGTTGCTGCTCTACATATGTCTGGAAGGGGTACTCCTGCTAGTAATGCAGAAGACGTCGCCATTTTCCGCGTATCATGGGCAAGGACTTTCCTGTCGAGAGGTCTTCCTGCTTTCTCATGACAGTAGCCAATAGCGGAAGCGATCCATCTGGATATGGAGGAACGTGAAAGGGCCAGCCCTTTTCTGACCCCTGAGTAAGCAACAAACAGTTGGTTTGATTTGCGAAAGCTTTTTGTCTTTTCAATGTAAAATTTTAGGCATCTGCCAATATCCAAAGTATGCAGAGCTGTTTCAGCCGCTGTGGATGGATTTTTAAAATATGTAGGCAGGATGACAGGTTCATTCAGATGAAAATAAGAGGGTATTTTAGGCACAAATTTAGGGTTAGTTCTTAGCATCACCTTATCCGGCCTGAATTGAATGAAGGGGTCCAATATAGAAAAAGCTTGTATCTCGCTCACTCTTCTGGCTGATGTGAGCGCCAACAGTAATGCCACTTTCCATGACAAGAATTGCAATTCTGATTTGTGTATGGGCTCGAAGGGAGCTTTCATCAGCTGCGACAATACTGTGTTAAGCTGCCATGAAGGTGGGGGACGCTTGACAGGAGGAAACTTCCTGAACAGCCCTTTCAAGAATTCTTTGATTAGTCTGTTAGACCACAAGGAAGGGCATCCGGGCGATCTTCTATATCTGGAAATTGCTGCTAGATGGACTTTAATAGACGAGTGCGCCAGTCCTGATCTGGCTAAATGCAGCAAATAAGGAAGGATTTGCTCAGCAGAGGACGTTAAGGGATGCACTGCATTAGCAACGCACCAACTACAGAATCGCTTCCATTTTGCCATATATGTCCTGTTGGTAGACAGCGCTGCGGAACTTTGCAGTATTTCACGACATTCCGGAGTGATATCTAGGGACTGGAATTCGTGCTCAAAAGGTTCCAAGCGGACAATCTTAGCGAGGTCAGTTGCGGATGAAGTACTTGGCCTCTGTTCATGGAAATCAGATCCCTGGTTATCGGGAGCTGTATTCTTGGTTCCACCGACAACTGCAGAAGCTCTGTATACCAAAACTGCCTCGGCCAGGCCGGGGCTATCAGTATTATCTGGCAAGGTTATGATCTCATTTTCCTCAGTAGTCTGGGAATCAAGGGAAAGGGAGGGAAGGCATAGGCAAACATCCCTGTCCATCGGAGGTGAAGAGCGTTTCCCCTCGAATCTTGCTGAGGGAACCTGCTGGCATAATGACTGCATTTCTTGTTGCTCTGAGTTGCAAACAAGTCCAGACCTGGTTTGCCCCACACTTTGAAAATCCGATTCAGCTGGACCTGGCTGATTTCCCACTCGTGGCAAATGTCGAATAACCTGCTTAACAGATCCGCTTTTGTGTTGTCTAGTCCTGGAACATGTTCCATTTGCAGCGTTATGTTTTGACACAATAGCCATTTCCAAATTCTTTGTGCCAGAATTGACAAGGGTTTTGATCTCGTTCCACCCTGTTTGCGCAGGTAAAACATTGTTGTTGTGCTGTCTGTCCGCACTAAAACCGATGAACCTTGGATCCTGGGAAGGAAAGCCTGGAGGCCCAGGAAGACCGCTTCTAATTCCAAGAGATTGATGTGACGTTTCGCCTCTTGAGGAGACCAAAGGCCTTGAATTTCCAGGTCTTGCAGATGCGCCCCCCAACCTCGCAATGAAGCGTCTGATGTCATGACGTAGCTTGGTGATTGTGCTTCGAATGACAGGCCCTTTGTTAGGTTGCTCCTGATACCCCACCATGACATTGCCCGCTTGATCTGACAGGTTATGACCAGCTTGTCGTCGAAGGAACCCAGGGCTTGGACCCATTGTTTGTCCAGGGCTTCCTGTAACGGTCTCATCTGTAAACGGCAGTTGGGGATCAGCGGAATGCAAGAGGACATCATTCCCAGTAATGATTTGAATATCCTGATGGAAGTGAACTTTTTTGCTGCTAGGGATGCAGTCAGATTCAAGATTTTCGTTACCCTTTCCTCTGAAGGGTAAGCCTTCATTTCTTGTGTTTTTAAGATTGCTCCTAAGAATTGTAGAGCACAAGTCGGAACAAAAAATGATTTTTCTTTGTTTATCCGAAGACCTAGCCTTTGGAAGAGATCCGTGCACTTCCGTAGAGATCTCTGCGTTGCTTGGAACGATGGTCCTTTTACTAACCAGTCGTCCAGGTATGGGAACACCTGTAGACCTTGCTGCCTTAAATGCGCCGCTATAGGAGCCATGCATTTCGTGAAAACTCTGGGGGCAGACTTCAGACCGAAAGGTAAAACTCTGAACTGGTAATGGCGCCCCGCCACCATGAATCGTAGATATTTTTTGTGCTTTTTGTGTATCAGAATGTGGAAGTATGCCTCCAGCAGGTCTAGAGAGACCATGTAGTCTCCTTTGCGAAGCAGTAGCAGAATTTCCTGCAAGGATAGCATACGGAAAGAAATCTTCTTTATGTACGTGTTCAGATCTCTGAGGTCCAGTACCTGTCTCCATTTTGATGACTGCCTTTTCCTTATAAGGAAGAAGTGTGAATAAAAACCTGTTCCCCGCTGGTCTGGTGGTACTTCCTCTATCGCTCCTTTCAGAATGAGCGATAAGACCTCTGCTTTGAGAGCCGCTAGGTGCTGATGAACTCTGCAGAGGGGTGGACGATTTGGAGGCCTTTGCAAGAATTCCAGGGTGTGACCCTGTGTAATGATGTCTAATACCCATCTGTCCGATGTTATGGACTGCCAATGCGGGAGAAACTGAGAGAGGTAGTGGAACTGGTCGATCTGAAGCGGCAATGGAGGCGCCTGTGGAACATCACTGTCTGCGACCAGAGTCTTGCTTCCCTCTGGCGGCAGATTTTCTCCTTCCTTGTTGTTGGAAGGAAGTGTTTGAGGACCGATATTGCTGGTTGGAGGAGTACTGACGGTAACCCTGCTGGTTGTAAGGTTGGTACCGATTAGATTGATAAGAGGAACGTTGTTGTTGAAAGTGTCCTCTGGATCCTCGGCCACAAAAGGACTGATAACGGCCTTGTTGCAATGATCCCAAGGATCTAGCAGTGCCGGTATCTGCTTTTATCCCCTGCAACGCCTCGTCAATCTGTTTTCCAAAGAGGCTTTCTCCATCAAATGGCATGTCCAATATCTTAGACTGGACCTCCGGTCGAAAAGACGTAGCCTTGAGCCATCCCTGCCTCCGCAGGGTTACCGCCCCAGCCATTTGGCGAAAGGCTATAGACAATATGTCCATTGCCACGTCTATGGACTCCGACGCTGCTCTAGCTCCATCTTGTAGAATGGTAGTTGCCTCCTCTTTCTTGTCCTCCGGAAGGTGCGACAGGAAAGGCGCGATGTCCGACCACATCTGCCTATTGAACCGGCTCAGCAGAGCCATTGCGTTGGTAGCTTTGATGGAAGCTGCTGCCATGACCGCAAAGAGTTTACCTATGCCATCCATCTTCTTGCCCTCCTTATCGGGGGGCGCCACGCATGTAGCCATCGGGTTCTTGGAGCGCTTCTGGGCTCCTTGAGTCACCACCGAGTCTGGACAAGGATGACCAATAAGACATGCTGGAGCCTTCTCGACAGCACGATACTTCTTGTCTAGCCTGGGTATGGATGCTGGGACTGAGGCTGGATTCTTCATCAGTTTGAGTCCTTCATCCCAGATATGCTCAATGATCGGAATAGCTCTTACCGACTTCCTGGAGGACTCCTTAAAGTCGTAAAGGAAACAATCGCTTTCCTTGACTGGCATAGAAAGCTTGAACCTTTTAGCCGCTTTTTCCATCAGGTCATGAAAGCTGGCCATATATCCTCTGGTGGAGAGCTTGATTGAGGCAAAGGTGACGCCGGGGACGTTGGAGCAATATACTGGTTCCATTCGTCTCCCACTTCCTCATCCTGAGAAATTTCTCCTTCCTCCTCCTGATCCTCATGATCAGACTCATTCAGGTCATCACGAATCGTAATTACGTTTTGAACCTCCTTCCGAGGAGGGGGAGGCGGTTGAGCTATAGGCGTCTCTTTAACAGGTTGAGAGCCTTTCTCAGAGGCCGCGGAAGCATTATCTTCTGGAAAGCGACGATAATAGCGGTCTATCATACTCCTTAAGTCAGATATTAAAGAGATAGGCACCGACATTGCCTCTTCTCGCGCAGGCGTATCCACTTCCTCCTCATCATCATCATAGTGATAGGCCTGGTGAAATGACTCGTATCTCATCTGGCCCTTGACCGGCCGGTTTGTAAAGGCAAAGTCCTCCTGGTGTTCTTCCTCATCAGTGTCCTGATGCTTAATATGGAGCTGCGAAGGACTGTACGCCACACCATAGGATCCTTCCTCCTCTGATTCCTGGCAATCCAGAATGGTGGAGGGCAGCAGAGGTGAAATCTTTGGCGTGGAAAATTCCCCTTTTCTGCTCGTCAACACCCCGGTCGACGGAGCAATCCTTTTAACAGAAATATAAGTCGACGTTATTTTCGTTGGAGATGGCATCGTCGATGATTTACTCGTCGTCGACGGGATAGTCGACGGGATCGTCGACGGAACAGTCATCCGCATCGTCGACGGGATGCTCGTCGACGAAGATCTCGCCGTCGACGAAGGCCTAGCACTCACCGTCGACGGAGTCGTCGTTGTCGTCAACGTCGACGAAGTTGTCGACGTCGAGATTGTCGTCGTCGTCGTCGACGGACTGGTCGTCGTCGTCGTTGACGGAATGGTCGTCGTCGTCGACGGAATGGTCGTCGACAGTCTCGTCGGCGATCTGACTGGATTCTTAACAGATTTCGTCGATGGAAGCGACGACGGAGCCTTCTTTTCTGAGGAAGGCTTGAGAGGAGTTGGAGGGAGTGAAGTAGAAGGTTCACCTTCCTTAGATTTTCCTGCTTTTTGCTTCCTCACATCTCCTTTTTCCTCAGAGGACCCTCTTAACTTCTTAGAGGTTTGTCCCTTGGCTTCTCCTTCAGACTCTGAGTCTTGAACTTTCCTTTTCTGAAGCCATAATAGGAGGCGCCCTTCCCTATCCCTCAGAGTTTTGGGAGGGAAGGTCCGGCAATACTTGCAGTCCTTAGGGATATGCTTGGGGTACAGGCAGTACAAGCATTCCTTGTGAGGATCCTCAGAAAAAAGTCTGGCCTTGCCACAGGATCTGCAAGCTCTGAAAAGACTCTTCTTGGAGCTTTCAGACATTATGACTGAAGTAATTCTTGACAAGAAAAAAGAAGATAGTACCTGATTTCCAACTGACAAAGGTCAAAAGTTCAGTGAAGAGAGAAAAATCTGAGCAGAGCTCAGGGAGACTCCTTCTCACACGAAGGCGGTTAGAAATCTGAGGTATGGTGGCTCTGCTGGGAATGGTGTAGGCTGGGGCTGGTTGCTGATTGGCCGTAGTTTGGGCCACATAATGAGGAGGAGAGGTTACCCTCTGGTTTCTCTACTCTATGGTTTCAGGCAGTTTTTTCTTCTACTGCTATGATTATTATTTACCGGGAGACTCCCACCATGACGACGGGGAAGATACAAGCATGTGAATCTATGAAAGATTGAATACTGGAGAACCAGTTTTACATTCTTAGAAGTGGCCATTCACACCTTCATGACTCCATGGCTCTGTTAATCCTACTTTCCACCAATGGTCCACCAACTAAATTACAAATACCTGCACCTTCCATAAAATAATCTCACCTATTCTAGCACACAGGTGTAGTTCAATCGGCACCTTGCACATGCCTAGATTCACAGCGCCTGATGAAGGGCTCTGCTCTTATTTTTTTGCCTGCAATTGAAACAGCTAAACGCCTAATAAAGGGATACTTCTTATATTCTACATTTAGAATTGCTTCTGCTTACAGGTTGTCCGGACTATTTGAGTCCACAAGGGATGGAGCCAAGTCACTTCAATTACTACATGTTGAATCCAATTAATGTGTTACTTTTATTTGAATACTAACACAAATTATACAATAATTTCTGGGGTTCTAAATGAAAGTGAGTTGGGGTCTTTATAAGACATCTTGACAGCATGAAAAAACATCTGAAGTAGGCAAATTAAGTTAAATTAATTTATTTTGTGCATGATCAAACTCTCCGCGAGTAGAAAGTAAAAGAAATTAAAAGCAATTTTAGTAATTTGTGTGCATCAGAGGATTTGAAACTGTTGGGCTTATTGATGGCAAAGAGAAATGGTTTTAAATTGTAAAAAATGGTAGGATGACGAGGTGAGTTCAAGCAGAGCTTGAAAACACTAGGAGAAGGCACATCCTATGCTCTCTTCACTGGCTCCCCATTGCTCAAAGGATTAAATGGAAGTTCTTGGGCATTGCCCATAGAGCCCTTCATGGGAAGGGTCCCCATCCATAGAATAGCATTGCATGTACAGGTAGGTCAGAGAACTCTGAAGGTCACCTTGCATCTCTTTATCCTTATTCTCAGAGGATCCTGTGTAGTAAATATATGGGCTATTTTTCTTCTATCATCTCTCGGTATGAAAGATGCCTAGCAATGAAAAATGTTATGGAAATGTTATACAAAAACACAGAACTTACATTTTCACTGCATCTTTCAGGCCAGCTAATCTGTTGTAAAACCCACTGCTAAATCTATTAGGCGGTATGGTTTCGCAGACAGAGTGCTGTAACAATATAACCTTCAATGAGTGGAGGCCTTAATGTCTAGGTGTATGTATGTGTAGTATCTCTCCACTGAGAAGACCAGAGGAGACTGATAACTACACTCTCCTTCCCAAATAACACAGTCCTCCTTTCTGAGTGAGGAAAAAGGGAAATGTTAACAACAGGCAAAGAAGTTAAAATGTGAATTTTGTGTTAATGCTGAGCAGCCAATCAGGTGGACGAGAGACATCAGATATCATCAATACATTTTTTGGGGTTATGAAAAATGTGAAAGTTATAGTTTTGCTATCATACTTATACCTTCAGGGGGATGTCACAAAAGAAGAGGGGCTCCATGCCAGGATTTTAAAAAGTTTCTGTTGTGTCCTATGAAGGTAGACACCAGGAGCCAGAATGTATATTTAAGTCTTCTTTATTCAGTCTCCAGTTCAGGTTCCATCAATCTTTAGTCCAGCCAGGAGAAGTGTGGTACCAGCCCCACATGGAGCAGCCTGCCTAGCTGCCTAGCTGCCCAGCTGCCCAGCCCATCTCTAACTGACAACATTCATCCCACTCAGACACCCAGGCATTCCACGCATCACAGGCACACCAACATTCCAATGACCAACTCACACTCTGGCTGAGCAGCTAGAGGCAGCAGGGCTGGGATACATGTTATACAAATAAGTAGGGTATAACAGTTTCCTCTATATTCACTTACATCAGGTGACAATGTGGGTTAATTGGCTAAATAAATACTGAGGTCCCCATTTCGAATTTGTTGTACTGCAAAGAAGGTAAAAGAGATAACATATTTTTTTTTTAAGTAACAACTGTCATATGACCATTCCCAATCAGTTTTTGTAGGAATCCAAGGTGGAAATAAAGTCTGCCCTCAGAGAATAGATTATTTGGGTTGCAAAGAGTTAACATGTATTTTTTTCCTATAGTTCCCTTGTAGATGTTTGTTTCTAAAATAGGATTGTCCTAAACCAGAATTAATTGTAAACCAAGTGCAAATTAGATCAGAGAGAACCCTAAAGCTATTGAAAATCTGTACACTGCTGTAGCCCTAAACTCATGCGACTGACCTGGAGCAATGACCGTCTACTCCATTTTCACAACTAACATGTTCCTGATTACGATAGTTAAAGAAATGTGCTATGTTCTACACATTATTTCTGAAAAACAGATCTCCTAGTGAGCCTACAAAGAGGAGGGAAGTTCTCCACTCGCCTGTAGATTCCTTATGACGTCTGTATTTTCAGTTTTTCCCTAAACTCCTTATATGACGAAGGTTTCAGTCGTTAAATAGATTTGCATGTACAACAAAATACATACCAAGAGAATGATAAAAACTCATAATTATTTAGTTGAACTGTATGCTTTCATATTCCATAGGATCTCAAGCCCTTTTTCTACGACTCAATATGGGATCTGTATCTTATATTCTTTAGGGGTGGGTGAAAAATTACGTTCCGCCTGAGAAATTTTGATCTCTCCGAGTTACTCACGCCATATTCCGCCAATCGCTGCGTGGCTGATTTTGTTCCCCGCGAGGCTCAAAATATTGGAGCTGGTGAGCACAAGCGAGATTTGGCGTCTCCTAACACAATTTTCTAACCTGGGTGGACGCGAGCATTCACGGTCAGAGGGCTGCTATTTGAGTAGATTTGCCTCAACACACAAGTAGATTTTCTATTTGAGTGGAGCAAAATCAACTCAAATGGCCGCGCGTTCCGTTTGTGCTGATTTTCAGCATTGCTCGCGCTACCAGTGCTAAATTGCAGCGCCAGCAGGATATTTTCCACCTGTTGGCGAAATTCTGTGGAGTGAAACTCTGCAAGTTCCACCCACCCTAATATTCTTGTGACAGTTTTATGAATCTATAATCCTTATTCAATGCTAAATAGATGTCTACAGTGCTAAGCAATCCTAAAAATAGTAAAAGGGAAGCAGTCTGTGCTCTGAAGACAAGAAAGTAACAAATGGCAGCAAAATGAGAGAGTAGAATAATCCGGTCCTACAGAGCCATATTGGTCATAATTTAGAAACCATACCAATAAAATCCTAGGTATCCTTCTTGAAGAAGCGCACACACAATACTAATGGGTGGAATTCTTCTAGGCATTTGACTCTATTCTGCATTCTTATTCCAGTCTCTGACTTTTTCATGATTTGTTTCATCAAACAACATTAATCATTTTGTATTTATCGTGTTTGTAATTATTTACCATAAAAGCTCCAGTGACTTGGGTATAAAATAATAATTGCCAAATAGAACAATTTAATTGTTGGTGATCGCTCCAACCACTAAATATTATGAACTATCTGTTCAATTCAAAATTCACATAATTCTGAAGACTGATTGCCACTCTCTAAGCCAGATATTGTGGATCAGCTCAAAGTCAAGCAATACATGAGCCGCCTTGACACCATGATGTAAATTACAATGCCAGAGAACCTGGAGCATTTGATTAAGTTTTGCGTAAAGGCTCGTAGACCTCAATAATTGGCTCATAAGGAAGAACAAGGTGTGTGCTGCATTTACAGAAATAGACAATTTCATACAGGTAGGCCAATCACTCTTCCAACTACTCTCAAAAAATGAGTCAACAACATCTTCCCATTGAAGCTCACACTCTCTTTTTACCTGAACTCACTTTTTGATCTTAAGAGATTTTCATGAATCGGAGGCTCCCTGCAAGTATTCTGTCCATGGTATGGATTGTAAAAGGCAAGAATGTTAATCAGCTTACTGTATCACTCCTCCTCCACTTGGTTCAAACATCTTGCTACAGGATCTAAGATTACCATCAATAAATAACGTGTATGCCTTTTTCTATAAACCAAACTCCAATCGCCACATTACTGACTAGATAGAACATAGTTATATGCACAAGTGGGGCTAGGGCACTAATAAAGGTCAAGTATCTTTAATAGTGCCCTTTCGCAGGGCCCGTGGGCATTGTAGCACCTGCCCGACAAAAAGCATGCCCTATGATGAAGCATGGCATCAATTTGGATGTGTGAGGGCACCAAGTCATTATCATTCCCCAGGGTTCAAACCTAGCTTTCTTTTTCTATTTTTTTTGAAAAAATACCTCCTTGATTTATCAATAGAACATAGAGCACATGCCATTATTTTAATAAATTATATATTATGCAAACCTCTACGTGTTCTTGTTTAACCAAATCCAAAGTATTCATAGAAGTTCATATATTCAAGATAAAAGGCATACTCTTATACACTTTAACCAAGAGATTATAAATTGGCAAAATAACCTCTCCACGACATTTTCTTCTCTGTGATTTGGCAAAGGAAATCCCTGGATATGAAAACATTTTTGAGCCCAAACGAATTTCACTGTCAGAGATCAAAATTACACCAAAGGAAAGGGGAAATACATCAAGTGAATATGATGCATCACGTATTGCTACAGAAAATAGTACTTTAAGACGTTAGATGTACCCCGTGCCTTCAGAATACTGTGTAGGTGATACTGGCGTAGGGATTTATTTATTTATTTATTTATTTATACGATTTGTAGAGCGCATACGTTTGCCCTTGGGCGTCTTGGCGCTAAGATTACTAAAAGGATCTCTGAGTAATGGCAGCGTTTTAGGCGGAAGATTCATTACTGGTTAAATAACCAAGTCTTCACCAGCTTCCTAAACTGAAGGAGAGACTGTGCCGATCTTACTACTGCATGATGTAGGTCTGAAATTGGAGGGATAACGCCTAGTTATAAAATATATTGCAACACTGGTGAAAACTCAATATATTGTTTATGTTGCAAAGGTAACCTCATGTTCTTGAGAGAGAAAACTGTTAATTTTGTCTTGGGGGAATTGTTTTTTATTGTGGTGGTGCACTATGTCCTTTGCTGACCTGTCCATTCATTCCTGGCAGGAATGGAAGTGGCTGGAATCCATGAGACTACATACATGTCCATCATGAAATGTGATCTTGATATCCGTAAGGACCTGTACGCTAACATTGTGCTATCTGGAGGTACGACCATGTACCCAGGCATTGCTGACCGAATGCAGAAGGAGATCACAACCCTTTCACCACAAACAATGAAGATTAAGGTAATTTCCAACAGCAGCACCACATGCAAGCAATGGAACCATTGGGGTGTATGATGCGACATCACAAACGTTTACATTGCATCCCTTTACATCGGCGTCTTTACATCGCATGCACATTTACAACGCATTCTTTCACCACGCAAACCATTACTTAGCTTACGCATTCAAACACATGCAAAACACATTTACAATGCACACAAACACCCCACATGGTTTAACATCGCAATTTTTTCCCAAATACCCCCTACATAACACACACTCACCTAAAGCCTAAAAAAGTACCCTACACTTCCCTAAACCCTAACCCCTAATACACTACGCTAAACACACTTCCCTAAACCCCAAACACTACACTGTCTGCACAATCCCCAGCCACTGCCCTAAACCCTAAACACTGCACTGTCCGCACAATCTCCAGACACTGCCCTAAACCCTAATCTCCAGACACTGCCCTAAACCCTAATCTGCACACACTGCCCTAAACCCTAATCTCCACACACTGCCCTAAACCCTAAACACTAAACTTTAAGCCCCCTTACCTCTTTCTCCTCGCGTCGTCCCGGTGGTCCTCCGCCTCTTCCCCGGTGCGTGTCTGTGCCGCCCGCCTCTAGTCAATTACACCAAATACAATCTAAAAGCATATGCGTGGTAAATGCGCATGTTATCTAATGATGCGCGGTGTAATGGTCTGCATCCTAACGTTGCTTGAGTTGTAACGCTTGCGATGTAAACGCATGCGACCTAACGCATGCGTTGTAATAGATGTAACCCAAACCATTAAAATGAACTGGATTTGAGGCTAGTTTACTGTATAGGCTTGAAGTCATCATTGGCTCAGACCCTTCGACTACTAATACTAGAACGACTATGCATTATCAAACTGCACAGTGGGTCAAACCTATCAGCTGTAGAAGGAGAGCTAAATGCATGTAAGATTAAATTATTGGATACTTTTGTTAAATGTGTATCCACACCATCCAGGTTCTCTGAGTACTTGACAAATGAAAACAGATTATAGGAATACCGAACATCACACACAGAAGAAAACAATATAATTTTAAGACAATTCCATAATCACTGATCAAGACCCAAAGCAACATAATTATGGGCCAGAAGTACTAACATTAGGAATACCAATTTCCTAATTGCGATTCTCTCTTAATCGTAATTTGGAAATCAGTATCTCTAATGTATGAAACTCTTTTGAGTTTCATTAGCAATTCCTAGTGGGTCACAAGTAGACCTACGCCATGCATATTAATGAGGTAGGTTGCAATTTGCAACCCGTTAGGATTGCAGCCATAACAAGGATGGCGGTCTGGTGAGGTCAGTGATTGCTTTTTACTAAAGCAGTCTTTTTTTTACAATGCAGCCTGTTTTCCTTCAAGGAAAACGGGATGCAATTAAAAAGAAAAAATGAAAAAATAAAACTTTGCAGTTTCATTTTTTAAGAGTAGGCAGTGGTCCATTTGACCAATGGACCACTGCCTGCCCTTAAAAAATATTTGTTTTCCATTCTCAAAGAGGAAGGAGTCCCCTGGTGACCACTTCCTATTTGCGAATGAGTTACCACTTCCTTCAAAGTGTCAATAAAATATGAATGTTTTGTGACCGTAATTCGGTCACAAAAGATTCATACATTCAATTTAGATTTGGTATTTGCAAGGGATACCCTGAACACGCCCCTACCAAATACCGAATCGCAATTTGTGTTTTGTTCATATGTAAAAGCATTTTGATCAGCCATTTCCAACAGCAAAAATGCATAGTACTTGTGGCCCTAAATCTTCAATTATTCTATGAAAATAGGTAACGAGGTGGCCATTGTAAAGGCCCTCGGGAAATCAAACCATAATTTGGGAGCCCTCTGAATATTGTATAGTGTCTACTATGGAATCAAAAACATGCCTTTGTTCCCAACAATGTAGAAGAGAAGCACACGTTTATGATTCCATGGTACCAGCACTACAAATGTCTTTATATGAAACACCCTGACTCTCCACCCAACCAACATTCTCAGGGAAGGAGAAGCCTATAAGTGCAGAGAATATCATGGCAAGGTGGGTGGAGCAAAAACAAATAAATCCAATGCCTTGTCCCTCGTGGGTTGACCACGAAGGTAGGGGTCTAGAACAGCCACAACACACTGGCAAAACCATTCCTTATAACTTCCAGTTATCAGAGTTAAAAGGTCTTACAAGTCTACAATCTACAGAGCAAAAAAAATATTGCCTGTCCCTCAAACTTAATTAGACTTATAATAGCCTAAAAGAAAGATTTTTTTTAAATGTCATTAACCATGCAGCCCAGGCCCCCACACTCCCCGCACCAAAGATTGGTGCAAGGTGATACAGGACTATTTTCATTCTAAATTCATGAACAGCAAACTACTCCAAACATTGACAAAAGAAGAGAAGTGGGTTTAAGAGAAGGAAAATTATCTTAATCTTGACCCAAGTGTGCTTAGCCAATATCTTGCCCTGAACTGCAATGCCATGCTAAATCCAGCTATAAGATGCAGATGAATGAGTGAATAAGAGTGAAGGGGAGCAAGAGGGAGAGAAGCAGAGAAAGGTGTGGGCATGCATCACAGAACCCCAGACAGAGGCCAAGGTTCTGCTTGCACTGCAAAGAATGCCTTCTGATTGCTACTCCTCTTAGTGTAAATGATAACGAAGAAAAGATTGAAAGAGGAAGATGGCAAACGTTTAGCATTAGTAGAAACAGTATTCCCATATGCTGGCAGGATAATGCCTAACTGAAGACAGAAATGTACCTTTCACATCGCTACAACCTGTAGCTAAGCTTAGTACTCAAGAGGGAGAATAGGATCCGAAAAATGCTCTCTGTCTACCTCGGTCCAAAGATTGTTGTTGCACATGTTCATATAATTCTTCTGTTTTTCTTACACAGATCATTGCCCCACCTGAGCGCAAGTACTCGGTCTGGATCGGTGGCTCCATCCTGGCCTCCCTGTCCACCTTCCAGCAGATGTGGATCAGCAAGCAGGAGTACGATGAGTCCGGCCCTTCCATCGTCCACCGCAAATGCTTCTAAGTGGACTCCCCATAAAGTTACAGAGAAACAAACACCAAAGCAACCATAGACAAGGCTTTTTATAATTTTTATACCTTGCATTTTTATACCCTTAGTCGAGATTTTAAACATTGTTGAGCATTAGAAGAAAGAGGTGATGGTACTCTACTCTTGTAAAGAGTTTCTCCATACAGAATCCATGCAGGATCTATTGTACAACCATGCCTTTCCAAAAGAAAGATGACTTCATACCAGTGTTCCTAGGTTTAAAATGCCTTTTGAACCACGAGAAAAGACACCTGAGGCACCTATTGGCAGTCAATGTGTTTGTAAATGCATCTCGTTCTGGTTTAATAAATCTGTGTTCATATCACCAGCTTTTATATCATCTTGGCAGAGTTCAGTTGGCGTGGATGTTGGTTTGTCTCCTCTTCTGGGGACATCTTGTACAATATTGGAGTCCATGGGCCTCATTAATGAGGCCGTGTGTCACTTTTACGACGCCGTTGCGTCACTTTTTGTGACGCACCAGCAGCGTAAAAAATGTGCCTTGTTGCACCATATTTACAAAGTGACGCATCTAGGTAGATGCGTCACTTTGTAAACCCCTGCACTACATTATACCTGCGCCAG
The DNA here is from genome assembly GCF_964263255.1 of Lissotriton vulgaris. NCBI lineage: Eukaryota > Metazoa > Chordata > Amphibia > Caudata > Salamandridae > Lissotriton > Lissotriton vulgaris. The sequence continues at coordinate 120,010,707 of NC_141698.1, forward strand.
GTATAATGTATGCAGGGGGGCATTATGACGCAGGAAAAGGCCATAGAAGTGACGCAGTGAAATCTATAAGATTTCACTGCGCCACTTCTAGTACGCAAATGCGTCAATTTCTTACGCCTGCCTCACAGCAGGCGTAAGACTGACGCAGGCCCTTTCACATGGGGCTTGCCCCATGTGAAAGGACATATTGCTGGAGTTGCGTCACTTTTGTGACACACTCCAGCAATGCGTCACTTTTGCGCCATACAGATACGTCAGAAATACTAACGTATCTGTAACTCCTTGTGCAATGATGCGTCATACTGTAAATATGATGCATCATTGGTGTTGCAAGGAGGGCGCAATGAAAAGTGACGCATCGCTGTTTTCACACAGCGATGCGTCACTTTTCATAAATGAGGCCCCATGATCCTGGCCAGACGCTGCCCTACAGGGAATAAGCCATAACGCCTGAATACCTTTGTGGGCGGCGCTGTTTTTCATCGAAATGCCCACAACACAGTGTTTCACTGAGATCAAGCAAAACCTGAGTGTTTTCTTGACTGGTTCAACTACAAAGAATAAAAAAAGTTTGATAGCCGTTTGTTTTTAATAGAAAATAAAGGTACGAAGTTTGGAGGGTTTTTGGGTTGTCAAATTATATATTTACTGGCTGATTGCAGGTAGTTCATCTGAATAACCTAAGGGGCTCAGTGCATGTAAAAATCCAAAGTAAGTCTGCAGTGTGGTTCACAGAGTTAAAAACATCTGCTTATGACGTGATCTGTCATTTGCGGTTGACAAGTTTGTCTTTCAGCAATGCTCACTCAGCCTGCTATCCTTCCGAGCTACGGAAATTTAGCACTATTAAATTAGGTGATAGTCACCTATATTATTTACAGAGATTAGAAGTTTCACAAGTGGGGTATAAAGTTATAGATTTACATATATATATATATATATATATATATATATATATATATATATAAATATATATACTACTATTATAAAGAGAGAACACAAACCTTTGAGCCAGGTAAACTTAAAAAGTAATGCACCAATCACTACACCCAATACACCATATGAAAGGGGAGATATAGCAGAAGGACATAGGCTATAGATGTGTACACCATATACATTACAAAGCAAAAACGCTAAAAGTGTAAAAGTAGTCCCTTGGGGGCGTGGTCGTATGTAACAACGTGGCTGTGGGCGTATCAAACAACCAATGTGGATGTATAACATTTGCAAATACCTATTTAGATACACACATACAGCCATCAGAAAATGCTATTTAGATACACACATACAGCCATCAGAGCAGGAAGAAAATCAACACATACAGCCATCAGAGCAGGAAGAAAATCAGCGCAGTATAACAAATATACTTACAACATTTGCAAAAACATCGGAAATGCTAAGGAAAATCAGCGCAGTATAACAAACATAATTATAAACAGCGCAGTAGCAAATACATCGGAAATGCGATACACACATACAGCCATCAGCGCAGTATAAGAGGGGCGCGCTATATACACACATTCCTCGTAGTTACCCTCATTACATTAACGCCTTCGTACTCCCATTACATTCTAAAGCGGCCGTGCATTCAATACATGATGACTCAACAATTACGTCACACAGGGGGCAGGGTGAATACGATTGTAGACCAATCAAAACGCAGCAAAGAACACACATGAACGACTTTCCAAACAACTCTCTAACCATTGGCCAACGACTTCATAAAGGGGCAAGACCGGAAGAAAACAAGGCGCCGTTTCATCACATACAAAATGCTATCGAGCATTGATTTATGCGTTTGAAACATAGCGAAACAGTTAGCCGAAGGTGTATTTAAATACTGCAATCCCATTCAAAAATAACGCAAAACTTAGACGAAGGCGTCTTCACATAGCGCAGACCCGTTCTTACACTGCGCGCAAATGAGCCGAAGGCGTGTTCACATAGCCCGGACATTACCGAAGGCGTCACAGCGCATCACACAACAATCATTAGGAGGACATTACACTCGCGCGCTGCCTTATATACAAAGCGCTCCATTTACCAGAAGGCGTGTTTGCATAGCCCCGAGATTAGCCGAAGGCGTCAGAGCACATCAAACAACAAACGTCTTCACATAGCGCTGACCCGTTCTGACACTGCGCTCAACTGAGACGAAGGCGTGTTTCCTTAGCCCCGACATTACCCGAAGGCGTCAGAGCGCATCACACAACAAACATAAGGAGGACATTACACTCGTGCGCTCCCGTTAATACAAAGCGCTCCATTAAGCCGAACGCATGTTTACATAGCCCCGAGATTACCCGAAGGCGTCAGAGCACATCAAACAACAAACATAAGAACAACGAGGGGGCGTGGCTAGCAGCCGATGATGGCGGCAGCAACCTAGAGAGGCTCCCGTAGCTAGGCGGCTTCCCGCAACAATCCGCATGCCAATCCGCGCACTACTCAGTCCGGAGAGGGTGTACTGGGTGCAGTGACCGGGCGGCACCGGCGCAGAAAATTTGGGAGTGCCTGGACCCCGATTTCGGGGCGAAACTTCATCTCCATCCCTTGGGCGAGACGGGCCTGGTGACACGAGGCGAGCAGCGGTGTCGAGTGAATCCTGAGGCCGGGCGGAAGTTCATCCTCCCCGGCGCAACCATCCGGAAGTAGCCGACGACGCCATCGCCCGACACCTTTGGCTGGCGATCCTTCCCCGCCGGCTGCTCTACCCCTCCCGTGGAATACACAGTGACGCTGGGCATCTGTGCCCCTTGGCTGCGCTCGACGCGGACCGGAGGTCCTGCACGGCACCAGACGCCATTTTTGCTGAATTGGCCGAGGCCGCCAACGCTCCGCGGCGGCCGGCGACACTTGCACAGTACCAGCGGACGTTGGCATCCCACCACTGCTGAACCCCCCCTGCATTCCCTTTTCCCCCTCCGGCCCGTTCCAGCTTGGACTTTGTCTCACTGGACAGCAATGGCGGGGAAGGGACAGCGACAGAATGCTGCTCAAGCGAGGCTTGGGAAATATGCCTATGAGGGCCAGTCGGCCACACAATCTGAGCAGCGCAAATCATTGGGGAAGGGTTCTGACAATGACGGCGCAAAAAAGGCCACGCTGGACGACGTGCTACGGACACTGGAGCAGGTGCAGGCCACGGTGGGTTCGACCGCGGCGGAGGTTACCCTGATCAGAGCCGACCTCCAGAAAATGAGCGAAAGGGTGAAGCAGGTGGAGGTAGTGACCAAATCGTTGATAGAAGACGTTTCGGACCTGCAGGTGGCAATGGAGAGGCTGCAGGCGGACAATAAACTTTTGAAAAGTAAGCTGGACGACCAGGAGGGGCGTTCCAGACGCAACAACGTCCGTATTTTGGGGGTCCCGGAGTCTGAAACAAAGGGGGCCATGGACCTATATGTTGAAGACCTTATAAAGACCAAACTGGCCCCGAAGGGACTATCAAACTTCTTCACAGTAGAACGGGCCCATCGGGTCCCGGGCGGGACGCCCACCCCGGGTGCAACTCCGCGCCCCATCCTGGCGAGACTCTTCAATTTTCGAGACCGCGATGCAGTCCTCAAGGCCGCTAGGGTGGCACTGCCCATCCAAATCCAGAATTCAAGGATTTCCTTTTTCCCCGACTACACGGCGGAGGTCACCCGCAAGAGGAGGACTTTCCTCGAAGTTAAAAAGTCGCTTCGCGACCAAGAACTGCCGTACTCCATGCTGTTTCCGGCCCGGCTACGAGTGGTAGCGGATAAGAAGGTCTGGTTTTTCGACTCGGCAGAGAATGCCAGGGAATGGCTGGATGGCTGGCGCACAGTGGACCGCACCTCTAACCGTCGACGCAACAGATCGGGAGGGACGAGCCGGCGGGGCTCCCGCTCCCCATCCAGGACCAGCGAGAATGGAACACCGCCACAAGACCAATTGGGAGCGGATGGCGGCAAATGAAGATACCACAAGGGACTATCGTGTTACTCCTGAACTCTACTCCCACTGATTCTCTATTGAGCCGTTAATGGACACTGGCCCGGACGCCCAAGGGCTGCAGAGGGACCGCCTACTTTGGGGGACACTCTCCCCCGACGTGCAAGTACTCTGTTTCAGCTATGGGTTGAGCGCTCTGCTAAGTTGGGGTGGCGGGCAGTTTTGAGTCCGTTTGGCAGGGAGGCAGGGTGGGGGGTGTTGGGGGGGGGACTTGTTTGGTTTTACGGGAAATTCATGCTATCGTATGAACAATGTAGAATGTACTGTGCTGTTTACTGGAACGATGTTGAGAGGGCGGGCCATGTGCTGCGGGTTCAGGCCCCTGAGTTTCGAGGGTGGTGGGTGAGCGGCGTAACGTGATGCAGGCGGGTGAGACGCGATTGGGCGGCTCCTCCCTCAAGCTTCTGGCATGGAACGTGCGTGGATTGGGTGATAAAGTGAAGCGAGGCCTTGTTCTGTCCGAGGTCAAGCGACATAAACCTGACCTCATACTCCTTCAAGAGACCCATCTAATGGGTACTGCCACCAAGGCCCTGGACAGGCGGGGGTACTCAATGTTGGCCCACTCCGAATTTTCCACTGGGTCCCGGGGCACAGGTATCCTGCTTAGAAAATCCTCAACTTTTATCACCATTTGCACAAAAACCGACTCACAGGGCTGTTTTGCGGCAGTGAGTGGTCAATGGGAGGGGCGCCCCCTGACAATAGTATCAGTGTACATCCCGCCGTCCTTACACTCTGTGATGCTGCCTGCCCTGGGCGATTTCCTACTGTCCCTCCCCGAGGGTGACACCTTGTTGGGCGGGGACTTTAATTCCCCTGCCGACCCACTACTCGACAGGTTCCCCGCACCCGCTCTCCCCGGGGGTCCTTCCAGATTCCAAAGGTTCCTTGAGGCGTTGGGGCTGGTAGACATATGGCGGCACGTCCACCCTACATTACGACAGTACACCTTCCATTCCGCCGTTCACAATAGCCTGTCCCGCATTGACCACTTTCTGGCGCTCGGGGATGGTTTGCAGCGCGTAGAGGAGGTGCTCATTCATCCAAGGGGCATTTCGGATCACTCCCCACTGACTCTCACCATTACCTCACAAACACGCTCACGCCACCGTGTCTTCCCGATGCATGCTTCATATCTTAAGGTGCCGAAGGTCCGGAAAGCACTGCAGACCGCCACAACACAGTACTTTATAGAGAACGAGCCTACCGCGGCCTCGGCTGAGGTGCTATGGGAGGCCTATAAGACTGTCCTGAGGGGGCAGGCCATTAGCTCCATAACCTCATATAGGCGAGAACAGGCGGCGGACCACTTGGCGCTCGAGATACGACTGCGCGACGCAACCGCAGCCCATGAAGCGGGCCCCACTGACGACACACTGCATGCGCTCACGCTGGCCCAGCGTCTCTATACAGACCATGCTCGACACATTGCCCAAGGTCACATCTCTGACACACAAAACCGAGTGTACGATCTGGGGGACAAAGCAGGGAAGATGCTGGCCTGGCTAGACAAAAGAGGCGGGAGTGCCAGGGGGATCCAACAGGTCAGGGATGTCCTGGGGAACATTCACACGGACCCAGCTCGGATAGTAGAAGAGCTGGCTGCCCACTTCGAGAAAGTCTACACCCCGGAGCGGGACGTCACGGCCATTGCGGCCCAAAGCGCACTGTATGATCTGCACATCCCGGCGCTGTTGCCCGAGGCGGCGGCTGAGCTTGAGACGCCGTTCACTGCTGACGAACTGCGGATCGCCATTGGGGCCCTGCATACGGGCAAGGCGCTCGGACCAAACGGCATTCCAATTGAATGGTTCCAAGACCGCACTGCTGTTATTAGCCCATACCTGCTTCGAATGTATGAGGAGTGCCGTACGGCGGGGGTACTCCCGTTAGACCAACGAACGGCCACGATAGTGGCTATCCCTAAGCCTGGCAAACCTCCGGAGGACTGCTCCTCATACCGCCCTATATCCTTACTCAACGCAGAAAGTAAAATCCTGGCGAAACTGCTGGCAAATCGTCTCCTGCCCCACCTCTCTGATCTAATTCACCCAGACCAGTCCGGGTTCATGCCCCACAGGAACACCTCACTCAATCTACGACGGGTGCATGGGGTGTTGGCCAAAACGGATGAACTCGACGAACCAGCGGCCATCTTGGCCTTGGATGCCAAGATGGCCTTTGATATGGTTGAATGGGCCTATCTCTTCGAGGTTCTCCAGTACATGGGTTTCGGCCCTGTTTTCATATCCTGGATTAAACTGCTGTACACTGGGCCGGTAGCGCATGTGGTGGCGAATGGCCACATTTCGCGCTCCTTTCCGCTCAGACGCGGCACTCGGCAGGGCTGCCCTCTTTCCCCCCTACTATTTGCACTGTCGCTAGAGCCCTTGGCAATCCGCATTAGGACCACCCCCTTGCTCAAGGGGATTCAATGGAGGGAGGGCTGGGAGGACCGCATTTCGCTCTACGCGGATGATATGCTTGTATACCTGACGGATCCTGACCATGGCATCCCGGCTCTTTTAAGTATCTGCAATGCCCATGGGGAGGTGTCGGGCTACACAATTAATTGGACTAAATCTGAACTATACACCCTGGCGGGCGGCCCACCCACGGTTGGCTCAGACTGCCCCTTGCGGTTGGCCGGCACGTCCTTCAAATATCTTGGTGTTCATGTTACGAGTGACCCGACGGAATTTGAAAAGTTGAACTTGGAGCCGCCGCTGGACCGCCTCAGGCGAGATGCGAGCTTCTGGGCAGGATTACCGCTAACGATGCTGGGAAAAGCAGCCCTCTTTAAGATGAAATCCCTGCCCCGCTTTCTGTACATTCTGGACAACACCCCCTTTGCAGTGCCCCCCAGGTACTTCAAAAGGGTGGCGGCAGTGGTCACCAGTCTACTATGGCACAATCGCCCGGCACGGATAGCTCACGCCAAACTCTGTAAAGGTTGGTACGAGGGTGGCATCGCACTCCCTAACCTTCAACTTTATTATTGGGCGGCTCAGCTTAGACCGATTAATCAATGGCTGCATGCATCACAATCGGACCCTGCATTCCAGGCGGATCGGCCCAGCTAGGGGCGGGTACCCTGCTGGCCCCGCTCTATGACAAGCGTAAACTCAGGTTGTTGAGGGGGCCCACGAAGATCACAGTTTCCGTCTGGCACGCAGCCACCGCTGCGCTAGGCTGGAAAGATACTATCACTAAGCTCACCCCGCTTTGGGATTCGCGTGCTCTGGGCAACCTTCGGACCAGTAAAGGGTTCTCCCGCTGGGACGACATAGGCATCTCAACAGTGGGAGACATGTGGGACCATGGGGCTGTCATCACGTTCGCCCGCCTGAAGGAACTCTACGAAATGGGACCACATGAAACCTATCGGTATGTTCAAGTGCGTCATGCTCTGCTGGCGGTTATTCCGGTGGGGTCAACTCTCCCGGAGTCATCCCCGCTAGAGGATCGCCTCCTAACTGACTATATGGTGGAGAAGGCCACCTCCCTTACCTACCGGAAACTCCTGAATAATTCCCCAGACCCGCTAGTGCCTCTTAAGGGAAAATGGGAGCAGGACGTGGGGGAGATGGATGAACACGAATGGAACGAGGCACTGGCATCCCCTAAAGAGGCGGGCATATCCTCTAGAATGAGACTCATCCAACTCAAGGTTCTGCACAGGACATACTACACCAGAACATTGCTTCATCACATACAGCGAGCCCCTGACCCCTTCTGCTTGCGCGGCTGCGGGGAGGAGGGCACACTACTCCATACACTCTGGGACTGCTCCCTCATACAAACATACTGGCGTCAGGTCATGCGCACCGTCTCACAAGTCCTAGAGGTCTCAGTGCTTCCTGAACCACGTCGCTGTCTTCTTAATGTGTGGGAACCAACTGACCTGTCCCGACATGGTCGCATCTGGGTGACGATTGGTATGATGGTGGCGAAGAGGGACATCGCGCATCGCTGGGGGGTGGCAGATCTGCCGAAGGCCTCCCAATGGTGTGTGAATATGGATAGGACCATGGCCACGGAGCGGGCGGTGTATTTATCCAGGGGGTGCCCGGCCAAGTGGAACAAAGTTTGGTCCCCGTGGAATGCTTACCGGGGTGAGATTTGTGAGCCACTCCCTGAAGGGGACACACTGGAGTCGGATGAGGATGAGTGACTGAGAGGGGAGGGCATGGGGGTGGGAGGAGGGGCTGCACTGGGTGGGGGCGTTATAACGGAATGGGGCAATTGCTACGGTAATTACCAAAATGTGAAAAGCGCAAATTGAATGGACTCAGAGGCACATTTCCGCCTGCATGGCATTCAGTTTCTTGTGTCGATGGCAACGTGATTTCCCGAAGTTTGAATGTTTTTCTTTTTAGGTATTAAACAAAAAACGGAAACCTCATAATTTGGCAAGGACCATTCGCAACTCCTTCTTCACAATTTCCTTTCGGTACCTTATCCTCAAGTCCTCACGACAGCCTGTACTGTGTTACTGCATATTTATTGCTTATACGCTATGTTAGCGGCCGGCCCGGTTGGGTTGTAGGCCACGTGCTGTGTACTAATCTGTGAAGAATCAATAAAGGTTTTCAAAAAAAAAAAAAAAAAAAAAAAAAAAACATAAGAACAACAAATTACATAAAGCTAATTTAAAGATACATGAGGGAAAAGGTGACAATTGTGCACAAACAAAATACATGAAGGTTATAAAAACGAACAGCAGCAAACAATAACAAGTGTGCAGGTTACAACACAAAACAAACAACAATTAGAGGCAATATATATGCTCCACACTCAGGCACAAAAATAAACACACATCAAATAACAAACATAAGGAGGACATTACACACTAACAAATTACAAAAGCTGACTTAAGGATACATGAGGGAAAAGGTGATAATTCAGCCCAAACAAAATACATGAGGTAGCAAAAATAAACAGCAGGAAACAATAACAAGTGTGCAGGTTACAACACAAAACAAACAACAATTAGAGGTATAATCCTGCAATATATGCTCCACACTCAAATATAAGAGGTAGCATACATTCTATTACAAGGGAAAAGTGGTGTGTGGAACTAACAGAACTGAAACATAAGGAGCACATTACACGTACACAGATTACAAAACCAGACGTTAACATACATAAGGGAAAAGTGACAATTGTGACCAAAACTAAATACATAAGGTAACAAAAACTGCCAGCAGGAAACAGTGACAAGTCTGCAGGTTACAAAACAAAACAACGTACAATTACAGGTTTAATACTGCAATATATGCTACACACTCAGGCACAAGAATAAACGTTACGTAGGTAATAGTGGCACTTGTGCAAGTATCAACAGCAAACAAAATTTCAGAGGTTGCATACTGTGTGTTACAAGGGAAAAGTGGTGCGTGCAACTTACAAACAGGTGCTAAACACAAGTACAAGGAAAATTAAAACATAAGAAGCACATTACATGTGAACAGATTACAAAAGCCGACTTACAATACATGAGGGAAAAGTGACAATTGTGACCCAAAAAATTTAAACAAAAAAATCACGTTACATGTGAAGAGATTACAAAACCAAACCTTAAAATACAAGAGGGAAAAGTGACAATTGTGACTAAATAAAAAGAAAAAAAAAAGAAAAAACTGACAGGAGTAAACCGTGACAAGTGTGCAGGTTACAATAAACATAAGGAGCAGATTACACGTGAAGAAATTACAAAAGCACACGTTAACATACATGAGGGAAAAGTGACAATTGTGAACAAAAAATATACATGAAGTAGCAAAAACTGCCCGGAGGAAACAGTGACAAGTGTGCAGGTTACAAGACAAAACAACGTACAATTAGAGGTATAATACTGCAATATATGCTACACACTCAGGCACAAAAATAAACGTTACGTAGGCAATAGTGGCACTTGTGCAAGTATCAACAGCAAACAAAATTTAAGAGGTTGCATACTGTGTGTTACAAGGGAAAAGTGGTGTGTGCAACTTACAAACAGGTACTAAACACAAGTACAAGGATAATTAAAATATAAGAAGCACATTACATGTGAACAGATTTCAAAAGCAGACCTTACGATACAAGAGGGAAAAGTGACAATTGTGACCAAAAAAAAAAGTAATTACCAAAAACTGCCAGGAGCAAACCGTGACAAGTGTGCAGGTCACAATAAACATAAGGAGCACATTACACGTGAACAAATTACAAAAGCACACGTTAACATACATTAGGAAAAAGTGACAATGGAGAACAAAAAATATACATAAGGTAGCAAAAACTGCCAGGAAGAAACAGTGACAAGTGTGCAGGTTACAAGGAACATAAGGAGCACAATACACATAAACAGATTACAAAAGCAGACGTTAAGATACATAAGGAAAAAGTGACAATTGTGACATTACTACGCAAAAACAATTAGGGAAAGCAACAGTGAACATCAACGTAACTACATTACTCTCTCTTTTGAAAATATTTAAAACACATTCATTTCAATATGGTGAAGAGGAAAACACATCTTTCACGGACTACATACAAAAAACGCGCAAACACAAACAAGCGCATAAGACTGACACAAACAAATAATGAGGAAACATTACATAAAATCGATGCACCATCAACCTCATATCTTTCACAAACAACAAATACAACACATTCACAGCAGCATTATAACAGTACTCCACAGCTAACAACCTCTAATACCACACATGTGGACAACACTAACAAGACCAACAAAGGCACCACTCACATACAAAAACAGCAAACTTTATTAACTCCAAATATGCAATCACAACAAGAAGAACATACAGTACAACACACAAACACTCTCAGAGCTGCATTCAACTACAACCCACTTCATGACTACTGCAACAGTCCACATGTCAAAATTGGAGACATGGACAATGTCTGTACTCACTGCAACCCACCTAAATGGAAGGCAGAACCTAAAGGCCTTTGCTGCTCATCAGGAAAAGTACTTATTAACAACATTCCAGATCCACCGCCACTCATTAGACAACTACTAGATGGCACTCACACACTTTCAAATCATTTCTTAACAAACACACGCCGTTACAATACTCTATTCCAAATGACATCCTTTGGTGCAAATGAAGTTAGGGAAGGCAATTTCATGCCAACATTTAAAATACAGGGACAGTTATACCACTTGATTGGAAGTATGCTTCCAATGGAAGGGAAAGCGCCACAGTTCCTACAAATATATTTCCTATCCCAACAACAACAAATAGACGCACGCTCACACATGGTGCCAAATTTAAACACACACCTTATACAACTACAACAAGACACATTGCACCATCATAACACATACATTCGTTCACTAAAGTACAACTATGAAATGAATTCACAAGAGGAAGATTTGCGCATTATTATACACGCTGATAAACGGCCACCAAATACACATGCAGGAAGATATAATGCACCAACTACCGATGAAGTTGCAGTTCTTTTAGTCAATGAAAACAAGGGACCACGCGACATTGTATTACATACCCGAGAGGGAGTATTACGCAATGTATCTGAATTACATAGATCCTATGATCCTTTACAGTACCCCATCCTATTCCCTACAGGTGAAGATGGTTATTGTCTCAATATACCACAAACAAACTCTGCAACAAACAAAACAGTTATATGCATACAGTACTATGCCTATACTCTTATGGTTAGAAATACAACTTTCAATACCTTGCATTGGTTCCGCAATCTCTTCAATCAATACATTGTAGATATGATGGCCAAAATGATCACAGAAAGACTAGACTTTATCAGGCACAATCAAAAACAACTACGCGCAAACAACTACATAAATTTAAAAGATGCTGTCAATCAAGATCACAACGTACAAGCTCAAGACATTGGACAGCATGTTATTTTACCAGCTACCTTCACTGGATCACCAAGGTACATGCATGAAAAAACACAAGATGCTATGACATACGTCAGGCACTTGGGCAGACCAGACTTATTCATTACTTTCACATGCAATCCAGAGTGGCAAGAAATTAAAAATCAACTGTTCCCAAAACAAAAACCATGCGATAGACATGACATCGTTGCACGGGTCTTCAATTTGAAAGTTAAAACACTAATGAAACTATTAACACAACAGGGTATCTTTGGATCTGCTAAAGCTTACGTATTTACTATTGAATGGCAAAAGAGAGGACTACCTCATGTACACATACTATTATGGCTTGAACCAAAAATTAATGCCGATGACGTTGATCTCATTATCTCCGCAGAGCTGCCTGATCCTATTAACGATCGAAAACTATTTCTTATTGTCAAGAAAAACATGATACATGGTCCTTGTGGTGAACACAACATTCTTTCACCATGTATGAAAAACGGGATTTGCACCAAAAAATACCCACGCCCTCTCATTAATGAGACAGAAACTGGGGTTAACGGCCACCCCATTTATCGTAGGAGGAACACCGAACATGGTGGACATACTGTCACAATGACGGTTAGAGGACAGGAAGTCACTGTCAATAATCAGTGGGTTGTTCCATATTCACCACTACTCTGTCGCACTTTCAATGCTCACATTAATATTGAATACTGCCAATCTGTTAAAGCTATCAAATATATTTGCAAATATATTAACAAAGGCTCGGATCAAGCAACTGCTGCTATTGAAAACAAACACAATGAAATAGACACATATCTAAATGGACGGTATATTAGCACTTCCGAAGCAGTGTGGCGCATTCTAGAGTTTAACATTCATGAACGCCATCCCACTGTCACACATCTAGCTGTGCATCTTGAAAATGGTCAAAGAGTCTATTTCAATGATAAAAACATTCTACATGTAGCACAAAACCCAACGCACACAACGCTTACTGCCTTCTTCCAATTGTGTGCCACCGACAATTTTGCAAAAACATTGCTATACCAAGAAGTACCACAGTACTATACATGGTCAAAATTAAGTTTTAAACGGCGAAAACGTGGACAGCAAGTATTAGGACACCCTGGTGTAAAAAAAGACTCAGCTCTTGGTAGAATGTACACTATTCACCCAAACCAATCGGAGTGTTTCCACTTATGCATTCTTTTACAACATGTTCGTGGACCTACAGGCTTTGACACTCTTTTAACGGTTAACGGACAACTAATGCCTACCTATTAAGCAGCGTGTAAAGAACTTGGACTCATTGAAGGCGACCAACATTGGAAACATACATTAGGTGATGCTGCACTTTCACATTCCCCATCTACGCTACGTGAATTGTTTGTTACTATTCTGCTGTTTTGTAACCCATCTGATCCTCTTACTTTATGGGACCAATACAAAGAAGATTTGTGTGAAGATATACTACATAATAGGCGTCAAGAAACAAATGATGAAGCAATACCAATGAGTAATGACATATTTAACCAGGATCTCATACTAATTGAAGACTCTGTGTATGTACTAAGTGAAAAAACGTTAATAAATTTCAAACTGCCGCAAACAAATAGAACTATACATACACCGTACAACCATACTGATTTACAAAACTCTACAGATAATTTACTGCAATACATTGCACAACATTTGCCAAACTTAGTACCCGATCAAACAATAGCATACAACACCATTGTTGAAAGTGTGGAAACAAAAGATGGAAAAATATTCTTCTTAGACGCACCAGGAGGGACTGGGAAAACTTACTTTATCAACCTAATACTTGCAAAAATACGCTCTTTAGGACTATTGGCTCTGGCAGTTGCATCTTCTGGAATAGCTGCCACTTTGCTAACTAGAGGAAAAACAGCACACTCCACGTTTAAACTACCTTTAACTGTTTCCATTGAAAAGGAATCCACTTGCTCAGTACGCAAAAACTGACCCTTAGGCACCCTGCTTCAAAAAGTGTCTCTTATTATGTGGGACGAATGTACTATGACACATCGCGCACATATAGACGCCGTACACAGAACTCTACAAGACATTAGAAATTGTCCTACAATCATGGGTGGGGTCACTTTTGGCTTTGCAGGTGACTTCCGTCAGACTCTTCCTGTTGTCCCAAGAGGAACACGTGCTGATATACTAAAAGCATGCTTAAAAGCATCACACCTATGGGATTCCGTACAAACTCTTACCTTACGCACTAACATGAGAACACATTTAGGAGGTGGAAATAATCTCTTTGCTGATCTTCTACTCCAAGTTGGTAATGGAGATTTACACAACACAAATGATAAAATTAATATTGAAAATTTAGGGACGGCTGTCTCGAACTTACAGGAACTCATACAACATGTATACCCAGACGTTCAGAATATTATTAACAAAGACAACCAATGGATTTGTGAAAGAGCTATAGTTGCACCCAGAAACACAAGTGTCAACCACATCAATGAACACATACTACTTCAAATACCAGGGGAAACAAAAGTATATAAATCCATTGACACAGTATTAGATACTGAAGATGCAGTACATTATCCTCAAGAATTCCTAAACTCACTTAACCCTTCGGGACTTCCACCTCATGTACTCAAAATAAAAGTTGGCATTCCAATCATCTTATTGCGAAACCTACATCCGCCAAATCTATGCAATGGAACCCGACTACAAGTTAAAAGTCTTTTACCTTATGTCATTAAAGCAACTATTATATCTGGCCCTGCTGCAGGCCAGTTAGCTCACATTCCACGCATACCCATGATACCTACAGATCTACCATTTCAATTTAAACTTTTGCAATTCCCGATTAACATTGCCTTTGCTTCTACCATTAACAAATCGCAAGGTCAAACATATAAAGTTATAGGCATCGACTTACGAGAAGAGTGCTTCACTCATGGGCAGTTATATGTTGCACTCTCTCGCACCGGGAATGTGCAAAATCAATTTATTCTACATCCTCATTCAAATGACACTAAAAATGTAGTTTACCGCGAAATCTTACAATAATAACATAGTTCATCTGTAACAACATTACACACTTTACTTTTCACCCCCGGACAACGTCGGGACGGGCTGCTAGTATGTATGTATGTATGTGTATATATATATATATATATATATATATATATATATATATATATATATATATATATATATATATATATATTAATTACCACCCTGCTCTTAATGGGCTCCCAAGAGCCTCACTCTGAGCTGTGTATAAAATCACCTGGGGTAAATCCATTGCCTGAAATTGGAGTTTCACTCTGGAACCTAATTACTGCTACAATTTGAGTTTGTGGGGTCAGAATGAGGAATGAATTGTGGATACAGTTGCACTGCAAACACAAGGGGATTATGGATGGAGTGCTGAAACTTTTAAGACACTCGCCCGCGGTCACAGGTCTGGGTTGATTCCATCATATTTCTTTAGCTCACTTCGCCACCCCAGTTTGGACCCAGCCATATGCAAATCAGTCTTGACTCTGTGCTTCATTGGAGCAGTCCAGCCCGAACTGCCAGACCAGGTTCTCCGTGGATCAGATACAAGCCTCCTGAGACACCCCTCATCAGCCAGGCAAGCTTGAATCCAGTGGCCAAGTGAGCAAGGGACCAAGACCCCAGGATGCTTGTTTCTGGTCCCAGAAAGACCTGGCTTGGCAGTTCGGGCTGGACTGTTCCCATAAGGACCAGGGTCAAAGATGATTTGCATATGGCGCAGTCTGAACTGGGGTAGCAAAGTGAGCTAAAGAACAATGATGGATTCATCCCCGATCTGTGACTGGGGTGAGTGTTTGAAAAGGTCCAGCGCTTCGTTCATCATCTCCTTGTGTTTGCTTTGTTCGACCTACAGTGGCAGGGTATGCCTAGACGTGGGTCTCTTGTTCACTTTGCCACTGGATTCAAGGTAGCCTGGGTGATGAGGGGTGTTACCCCGAAACTATGCTCAGGATGCTTGTTTCCAGTCCAGGGAGGACCTTACTTGGCAGCTCGGGCTGGACTGTTTCAACTGTTTTTTTTAGGTCGAGCCTGGGCAGCGCATGTGCTGCTCTGCGAGGCATGCTGTATTTGGTATATGGGTTCTGGACAAATCCACTGCAGGTCTCGAAAAATCCTAAAAATGTTACTAGACCTGCAGGACTAGGGACTTAAATAATCTATTCAACCTAATTGTAATACTATTGGCCCATAAACTGGTTTCAAATTATGTGATCCTGGCCAAGTATTTTAATTCACTGAGACACCATTTTCTTCTTTATCCCATATGAGAGCACCTTTAAATACATGAGTTCAGCGCATCTGCTCTACAGAAAACTATTTTCTTTGATTTAGTAAACTAAACATTAACTCTATATAGAATACAGATCTAGCCACATAAAGGATACACATGACCGCGGACTTGCCTCTTAGTTCATTAACTGCATTGTCATTAGGGCGGCGGCAGGAAGGTTTCTCAAATCATGTTTAAAAACTATCACTTTTAATAAATACATAACGAAAGCATAAAGTAGCAGCACCCTGTCATTTACATTAAGCAGATTTTACAATGAAGTTGCCACAGAATTTGTCACTGATGTGGTTTTAAAACTATATAGTGTACAATGTTTGCAAATAAAGTATCTGCAAATATTTGTCATTTGACCATCATCAAGTAAAGTATTCTGATTTACTTTGCTCTTATTTAAATCTTTATTTGCATCACACTTCTAAATTACAAAACACAAGTTATTTCATAATTCCAGTTATATTTTGAAATACTTGTACTATTCATTTACAAGCAGTTTAAACGTTGTTGGGAAAAAAATCTAGCATTTTACATCCTTTTATTTCACAATTCTTGTCAGCTCACTTGACAAAAACCATTAACTGTGATAATTAAGTGGAAGTAAAGTTAAAACCATTTTCCAGGAACAGATTGGCAACAATTAGTAAAAAATCAAACTTACATTTGAGCTCTGTCCTTGACCAGTCTGCAAATGTGTCAAGATAAAAACATGATTTAAATGCCTCTTAATTTCTCATTCACTTTCTCAATTAACCTGTTTCTTCCAGCTTAAGTTTACTCACCAGCGTAAGTAGATTTGTTGAGGCCTGCACTGCTTTTTGTTGGTTAGTTGACCTGCTTTTTAAAATTCATTTTCTCTGGTTGGTTAATATTGTGCATTTGTCAAGCCTTTCGGTGCTTGTTTCCCCCCCAGCGGACATCACCAATTGATTATTTTGGTTGGCCAGCTCTGACCTTCACTTGACTAGTGAGATCTAGTCCCACCCTCCGAGCACAAACGTTGCATCCATCCATGTTGTTATCTGGAGGTGGAACATTTAGGCCCTTTTCTACAGGCCACTAGCCTGCTGTTGAAGAATGCCATGGGATCCCAAAGGTACTACTTAGCATATAGTTCATCACCGTTTTAAGTTGATCACATATTCGGACGGTTATTTTTTTCACCAGTACTTGGTGTTTATTTTTTCACATTGAACACATTCCTTATCAATTTTGTCCCTTTAATCGTTGACTGAACCATTTGGAATGGTTTACTATTTTTTATGACGGATACATGGATAGACATTGTTGCTTTGATAGATAATCATTGTGTGCCTGTAAAAAAGAAAGTAAGAACAAGTATTTGTAATGCAAAAGGTCTAGCATTACTGAAAGTTTGAGCTATTGCGTTGCATTACATTATTATTTGCAACACCAGTAGGTCAAACTTTCCGTAATGTGAGACCTATTGCATTCCAAATGCTTGTTTCCTTCGCCCACTTGTGTAACAAGCTTAGATTAGATGCTACTGTGATCAAGGAAAGGGGGCTCTGGACTAAATATTGAGTTGTACACAACAGTCATAGTTGTGGTGCAGCAGCCCCCACCATGTCTGGGCCATGGTTTATTTATTTTATTTTATTTTATGCAATTTTATATAGCGCGAACATTACCCGAAGGTGTCAGAGCGCTTTACATAAGAACCAGTTGCGATACATAAGGACTTAGGATTACACGAGTTACATAAAAGATACAAACAGAAAAAATTGCAAATGTACAAGTTGTAAAGTCACACAAGGAAGAGATACAAATGGATAAACTTTAAGAATCACATAGGAATGGTAGTGAGTACAAGGGTCTACTACATATATACATATACTAGTGGTTAGAGTTATCTCTATATATATATATATCTCTATCTATCTATCTATCTATCTATATATATATATATATATATATATATATATATATATATATATATACACAAAAAGATTTGCTCAGGATTACATTTTACCAGCGATTAGGCTTGGACGAGTATATATCACATATTTACAGAGTGAAAAGAGAAATAACAAAAAAGGGGTAGGTGGGGGAGAAGAGTGGGAGACTGAGATTGGTGAGAGGAGGGAGGGGGGCCTGAGGGGCAGAAAGAGATAAGTCAGTCCAGCAAAAGAGAAATGACTGATGGTCAGCAGGATGGAATCCAATGGACCAAAGGAAAGCACAAGAATCAACAAGATGGTGGACCCTCTGGCTCCGAATCAGATCCTGCTAATATCCTGTTCCTCCTTGCTTCTTCATACCTGTGCCTATGATCGGAAGGCGTGTGTAAGCTATAGTGTGCCTGGTGGGGAGTCCAGATGTGTTTTTCTGGCCGATACTGAGACTTTTCCGGTGCTGCGGTCGGCGCGCGGTCTCCTAAGATTGCGGCCGGGGCAGACTGATCAAAGCTGGGGGCTGGGGCTGGGGCTGCGGAACCTTTGTCAGGCGTGCTGGTGGTGGGTCTGGGTAGGTGCCCATTGGGGTGAGGAGGAGCAGTGCTGTGATCCGACTGGGCCCTCCACTGTGCCGGTGTAATCAGAGGTTTGTGGTTGCCCGGAGAGATCTGGCAGCTGACACGGCGGCGGCGAGACGGACAGGCAGGAAGCCGCTGAAGGAGTGGGAGGCTCCCCTCATTGAAGAGCGATGAAGGATTGAGCCGGGGCATCCGATATTGAGATCTGCGGGTGCCGATAGTGGAGAAGAGGGAGCCCTGCGGAGCCTTTATTCGGCGAGTTGGTCGGAGGGTGTGAGCAAGTGTCGGTTGCGGTGAGAGCAATCCACGTTGCGATTCGAGTGGGCCCTCTGCTGTGACGGTGTACAGTAGATTTGTTCCAGTTCTAGGCCCTGCCCTTGCCCGTGCCAGCTTTGGTCCCACATCCCTGAACACAGCAGCTCTGCGCCACAGACCTGTGTGGGCCTCGAGTTTGTCGCTGCGGGCTCGGTCTGAGGTGTTGGTCACTCGGTGGGGGCCGCGGAGGTAAGGGGCACCTTACCTCCGCACCCCACCGCTCGCACCCCAGGTCCCCCGCAGGCAAGGGATGCTGTTTACTCTCCAGGTCCGGACACTAATGAAAGCTGCACTCCTGTGTCCATCAGCACATCTAGCACCAAAGCCAAGTTAGCGCTAACAACAATGCGCAAGACATGAGCAGACAAGAGACTGTCTGAAATTGCTCTAAAACAAATGAAAAGGAGCCCCCATATATTAGGAACTCAATTTGTCCAGATTCTTAAAAAAATGCAGAAATAGCCATGTTGTAAGTTTGAACTTGTAGGAATGTCCTACATTTCGACTCATTCACTTAACCATCTCCTCTCATGTTCTCAGTCACTCTCTCACACAGGGGGATAATATATATAAACAAGCATTTGCAATGCAATCGGTCTTGCATTTGTTGAAGTTAGAGCTGTTGGCATTGAAAATGACAATGTTTTTTACTTTTGTTTTTGTATACAAGCGAGTGATGATATTTGACACATAGAGCAAATGGGTTTGCTTAATTCAAACCGCACATCACAAAGTTGAGCCAATTGTAGATTTAGACAAAAGTAAATATGAAAAAGCGACTATGGCTAGGGTGCTCCTTAGGTGTATGACACCTACCCACCAAAGTGTCAATCAGTCCTAGGATTCAAATGAACCCAGGTCAAACATATATATGTACAACACCTGAGCACACCGTATTAGTATTTCTAAATCAAGTAATGTAGATATTTTTCTAAAACAGTCAATGAAGTCTCAGCGTCCTGTATATTCTAAATCCGAAAAGTCTTTAAGGAGAATCCAAACAAATCTTCTTAGGTTGAGATCTGATTTTAATATCCACAGTTCGTAAGATGAAGGACATTGCCATTTGTATGACTTCGGGGCACTAGAGAACCAGAAAATGGGAAATTGGTTACTAGGGAGAGGAGATAAGAGTAATATGCTGGCTGAAAAAAAATACACATTAAATCATTCTAATGCCCTGTAGGAAGCGGTGACGTGACTTGCGCCTTGTATTTCATGAACACTCTATAGAATGTTTTAAAAAATAACTCTGTTGTACCATGATTAAAACAGAAATAAAGCAGAGGTGACATGTGCGACTGTGGGTAGCAAAGTGACATACATGAATTAGATACAAGATTTAGATTTCCTTTCCAAACGAAAATAAGCGCTGCATCAATGATGTACATTTCAGGAATACATATGACCTCTAAAGGAAATCACCCTCCCAGCTGTAGAACAAAAGCTCCAAACATGGAGGAATTAAAATGCCTATAAAAAAAACCTGGGGAGGTAATGATTTCGGGGTCCCCCCCAACCCAGCATCATGTTTTTTTTAAATGTATTTTTCTATTTCTTTTTATTGAAACAAACATTCGCAATAATTTACACTACAGAGGGTAAATCATGGTAGTCAAGTATACATCACGGGACAACAGAATAAACAAAACTCAAAAACATGTCAGAATTTCACAAGAGGGGGATTCATCAGGGATAGCGCTAACAGGTGGTGTACAAATTTCTCCTCTGTAACTGTTCCAAGGCCCACAAATCAATGACCATTTCCGAGTGCGTCTCCTCGCTAGATATGTAGTTTTCTCCCTGAACATACACCAGTCTAAGTTGTTTTCCCACTCTCCCAGGGAGGGGGGCTGTACCGCCCCCCACAACTGGACAATATTCTGTTTGGCAATCATATACCCTAGCGTGCCCCACTGCTTCTGCGAATTGTTTAGGTCAGTAGGCTCCCATATGTTGAGCAAACACCTCCTTGCCTCTGGAAAAAGGGAAACTCCAAGTACTCTGTGAATAGTGTTATGTATGTTGCGCCAGTATGTGGTGACATGTTCACATTCCCAAATAATATGTATAAAGGTAGGCAACCTGGTTTTTAAAATAAAAGGCCCTGCAAAGCATTATGGGTTGAGTCTCCATGGTACTGTGAATTTTATAGCATTGGCTCTCCCGCTGCGCCTGGGAGAGTTTGAGGAGGTTCTTCTTTGTTTTTTCCCTATTTTGCAATGGCTTCATGCCACTGTTTCATTTTTCTTTGGGGTGTTTCAACAATATTAAAGCAAAAAATGATAGCTCAGAATCACTGGATGTTGAGCCAGTGTCGCTCCAAGTCGGCAATACTGGACCTTACGCCATATCTTTTTTCCTATAAAACTAATAAAACACACATTCTGGGGAATATAATGAAAAGTGTTGAAGCAAAGAAAGAGCCCGCCAAGATGTACAAGCAGTGTTCACTAGGCGTCCCTTGGGACTTCTTTTTTACACATATGGTACTGCACCCAACAACATGACTAGGTGGTACTGCACCCAACAACATGACTAGGGAAAGGATATGGCGAAACGGTAACAGCACCTGACTGGGGAGGAGGGTATATATGTTTGAGACTGTTGTCGGCTCAACGTTGAACAGCATGGATAGGTGCATTATAAAAAGTTAAGTGACAAAATTAAAATAACATAAGAATTCAAAGCAGCGACCTCGGGGGTGGGCAAGCAGCCTCATGCAAGGGGGTGGGGGTAGACTGCATACATTATCCAAGCGAGGCAACCAGCAGTGGCATAAGAGGGATGACGGGGACCTGCGAGCAGTGTTGTGGGAGGGGTGAGGGAGAGGCACGGGAGACAAACAAACTGAAGCAGTGTTGTGGGAGAAGTGAGGGGGAGTTAAGCAAATGAAATAACAAAGGTTTCAATGCACAAGTAAACAGAACAGTTGACAAACAAAGAGACAGGCCAACTAAAAAAAGAGTTATTTCTAAGTATAAGTGACCGGAGCAGTAAGAACACACGTAAGAGGGCCACTCCTCGTGGGAGAATACAAAATTCCAAAAGGAGGGACTACTAAGTGTATTTACCAATGAAAAGCCAGCATTTCTAAAGGAGAGCAAGCGTAACCAATGAAAAAGATGAGCTTTTACTCATGCCCATAGCTTAGACACAGTATGTATCGAAAAGACAGCACAAGTGCTGCCTAGGCGAGATCTAACAAACTGTACTCCAGTACAGTCGTTTTACACCATTACAAACTCATAAACACTAAACATAGCCAATGCAAACCCAAATATTCTCACAGAAATCTCCACACAGCCATTTATAATATAAACCCCCAGATACAGCAAAATGGACACCAATTGACCTCCACCACATATAAAGTGTTATAATTTCAGATGCCCTACACAGCAAATGCACGCAAAAATAATCATTCACTTAGCACGGAACTGGATGACTTTATCAAACATCAAATGTATGGAAAGTGCACCAAAATATTTCCACTTCCAACACAGTCAAAGCAAACAAAATGTAGCCTCATAGGCATCAAATGGCGAGCAGAAACAATACATACCAGAATATCACCACATCATTAAAAGCAGCCTCAAAAGACAAAAATATGGAGGTGCTTATTGTATCAGGCATACCTTGCCACTTTTAGTGGTTTGTGTTAAAGATTGCTTTCGTCGTTTTTAAACGTGTGGTATCTACCACTAGGTGCATGCTCACCCTTCGTACCAGTCAACATGTTGTCTCTGGTTGGGTGATGGGGAAAGAGGCCAGGAGTTAAGTAGATAGGGTGAAAGCCTAATGTGTATTCTGCCCTGATAACCATAGAGTACTCGTCATGATTGAGTCATGGGATACCACAAAGGTGGTGATTACGTGTAAGATTTTTGGATACAGCATGTTCTGCTGTTGCCATCGGACGAGATTTTGCTGTGGAAAAGCTTTGAAGGCCTACAGCATAAACAGGCTGGATCCATAAATCATTCCCTTTGCCTGTGAGCGTGGATGAGACTCCTGCTTGATGAGTACCTAAAATGGTGTGGTGCTTTCCCCACTAGATGACCAACTATGTAGGTATGATCCTCTTCTCTATGGAGTGGCTGCAAGCATGCGGTTTCACCATGTAAGGAGATGTTGTTGAGGTGTCTAGCTTGGGCTGGGATACGGTCCTGCCAGCCTAAGTCAGTTTTCTCAATACATTTTGATTGGAGAGATCCCACAAAATGTTCTGTCTTGAGTGCCTGCAGAATAATATAATATCTAGACCTCTGCCTAGACCCTCTGCATTATTTGATACTGAGAGCCAATGGACAACGCAATAAGAGCCGTATCACTCCAAAGTGAGTCTCTTGGCGCTGCTTAGTATATCTTTAATTTCCCTTTATTTAGGACATAGCTAGGAGATGATCCGGCTGATCACTATCCATATCTGCCTACCTGGTTGCTTATGAGCGTGCTAGAGGACAGCAGTGATTTGTCTCAGGACCTGCCCGACTGTCCTCACCCGTGATGGGGACCAGTTCAGTCGAGGCTCAAGAGGCACTCTAGTGGATAAACAGTCATAAGGAGGGCAATGTAAAGTACTGGTGAGACCATCCCAGGAGTTCCTAAATGCTCTTTGTCGGTGTATACTTTCCTGCAACAACTCCAGGCTACTTGTTAACCCCTTGAAGACCCTGTGCCACATCACAAACCATCTCTTGCTGGTATGAGGTGAGCCCTGTGAATCCTCCCACCCATGTCTGGCCCTTTGATCACCGTTCGGTAGAGTGTCAGGGTCAAACAACCAATAGCTCGAGTACCATATCCTGTAACATGGACTTTGTGAACCACTCAGGCTCCTTATAGCTCAGATAGTTGAAGCTGTCCAAAGGGACCCCCAGCTCAACTGGCACCTATCAGTGAAAATAATTGTTTGCTTTCACTGGAACATCATGGCATGCAGCTCTTGGTAAGTCTTGTGGTGGCCATAACTCTATCTGTGGCGGTTCTTTGGTTTGAGGAATCCAGAGGGCACTGAAATAGTTCAACTGCGAAAGGCCAATTTCAAGCTAAAACCTACCCGGTTCCTTAGCCCCTAACCGCCACATCCTTCACCACTAACTACCCATGGGTACTAAAAATGACTAACGTACCGGGTCCAAAATTCAGTTGGTACTCACACTAGTAAGGCCATAAGAGAGTCTGTGCTGCTCTGGTGGACCTTAAGAAGTTTGACCCTAAAGTCTAAAGTTACATGAGGACAATTCATTTTTGTTGTTGTTAGGCACGGGGAGATTAAGTGATTTGCCCAGAATCACAGGATGTTCAGCATCGTTTCTGAGACTTGAACCCAGTTCCCCAGATGCGAGGTCAACCGCCCTAGCCGTTAGGCCATCTTATGTCTCCCATTGGTGTACTTAGCCACAGATTGTTACATCATTGGGTTTTTTGCTCCAACAGGAGGGATTGTCTCTTGAATCTGAGACCATATGGGATCCACCATGTGAGGAAAAAAGTTAAAAAAGACCTCATACCTTTAGAAAGAACACAGGGGCATATTATCAAGGAACGGTGTTAAAATTATCGCAGTTTTATCGGCAGGAAACTGCAGATAAAACGGCGATAATGGGCTTTATAATACGCCCTTGTTAATTCTTATAGAAGCCCATGTTCTTGTGTTAACATGGGCTTCTATGGGA
The DNA here is from genome assembly GCF_964263255.1 of Lissotriton vulgaris. Classification (NCBI taxonomy): domain Eukaryota; kingdom Metazoa; phylum Chordata; class Amphibia; order Caudata; family Salamandridae; genus Lissotriton; species Lissotriton vulgaris. The sequence continues at coordinate 120,035,396 of NC_141698.1, forward strand.
ATTAACAAGGGCATATTATCAAGCCCTTTATCGCTGTTTTATCAGCAGTTTCCTGCCGATAAAATGGCGATAATTTTAACACCGGTCCTTGATAATATGCCCCACAATGTATTAAGAAGATCAAAGGAAGTGGTATAATTAAAAAATGCAAGATGTGAAAAGATAGGTATTAGGTCTCTCACATCTATCTCTGGAAAAACCAGGTCAACATGTTTCAGCCAATTTTGCGCCCTATGGGTCGATGGCTTTCGTTAGGACCGAAAGGTTGTTTTATAGGATCCCTTCATGAAGTAACATTAAATCAAATGGGACACTTTCCCTCCAACTTTTGAAGTTTTTCTCTTCTTTTAAGGTCATATGGGACAATGATTTCTATAAATGTATATTTTTGCTCCATTAAATGCGAACATCTTCAACTATTTTGGGGTTGTTCATCTATGTGAGCAAATATAATAATTGTTCATGCATTCCATATTAGGATGAATCTTAAATTTCACTCCCCATAAGTTTTCCTAAAACAGTCGGAACCTACCTAGCGCCCCGGTGTTGGCTTCAGAAGGGAAGAAAATGTCACAGCACCCAGCGCTAGCTCATACTCAAAAACACTGCCACAGATTTCAAAATCTGTGCACACGCACCACGAACACAGACTAAAAAGGACACATCCAAACTTATACATAGGCTGCAAAACATCTCAAGTCAGATCAACTGTCCCACATCACTTTTTACCACATTTAAAACATGAATGTAGGAGATTGCTATTCCATAGCACTATTAATCTTTTGATCTGTTACTCTAGGCCTCTGTGAGGATCAATATATAGTGCAAATATAATGTATGAACGTCATTAATCAGTAAGCAATTTATGCCAATGGATTTGAGTCACATTTTTTACAGTTTTAAGAAGTACCATATGGTCAGAAATGATGCCAAAAAAATTGTGAAGCGCTGGGGGCAGAAGGTCGAAACTGACCCGGGCAGGGTAGGGTTCGTCTGGCCAAGCGACAGAACAGAGTCACACAGGGTAAGAATCACCCTGACACATACCAGATCCATTCATGGGCAAGCACCAAACAGAGCTATACAGCAGAACCAAGACCCCCTGGAGTGATCTTAACATTCCAATGGGTCCATCATGTAGATGGAAATAAAAGGACTGCGTAGTGGAAGGGAGGATTGTCAGGCTGTAACCAATTGGCATTGGGAAAGAATTGAGCCAAACACTGATGGAACCGAGCCACACTAGGGTGAGCCAGGCTGCACACTGTGGTGGCCATCTTGAAGAAGGAAGTGTACTGTCTGAACGGTTAGAGGACTGTCAGGCATGGCCCAATCTGTACTGGTAAAGAACTGACCCAAATATTGATGGAATCGAGCCGCAGTGCCCTACACACCAAGAAGGCTATCTGGTTGAAAGTAAGGCAGAGGTGGGCGGGAGGACTGTCATGCAGGGCCCAATCTAAACTTGTAAAGAACCGATCCAAAGAGAGACAGAACCAACCTGCACTGGGTAGGGCCACCATGCACACCGAGGGGCCTTGTTGTAGAAGGAAAAACATCACGCTCCACAGTGGAAGGGAGGACCATCAGGCAGGGTCCCAATCCGCACAGGGAAATAACTGATCTGAACAGAGAGCACCAGACCAAGACCGGCTTTCATGTAGAAAGAGACCTGGTAAAGAGTAGCCCCCAAATAAACAGAGCCATCTTACATAGAGGTAGCACCGACCACATAGAGAAAAAAGAACCAACCAGCCAAGAGACTGGAGCGCTTAGAGACAAAGAGCCAGCCCAGACATGCGAATGAACACTGACCCTGCATATGCAACTAGCTCCTTTATGCAGGGTCAGAACAGCCTTAGAGGGGGGAAATACCATACATCACAGGCACAGCACTCACTTGCAATAAAGGAAATAGCCTTTGGGGAGAGGTGGCTCAATGGAGCTGCCAACGTGGGAACTGGCAAACTGGGTTCGAGTTCCCATAATTCTGGCCAAATCAAGTAAACCCAATGTGCCTAAAATGATACACACATACAAAAGTGAATTTGTCACTCATATAAAGCGCTCCAATACCCATGAGCCAAGTCTGCGCTGTATAAAACGAAAACAAAAAAAACACCAATCCACTGACCATATAACTGTACATCAAATGGCGTGCAACCGATCTGCAAAGTGCAATGGCTTTGCGTATTTTTTTGCAACAAGGGTTCCGGTACCACGGGTGTTGGTGCCTGGCAGCTACGGTGGGTGTTGGAGCCTCAAGACTTGGTGCAGGGGTCAAAGTGACCCTCCAGCGCAAGTGCACCTTCAGATGGCACTGGGAGGCATCGGTCAAGCTGGGGAGCTGACCGACGCTGGACCGGACTTTGCTGTTTTGGAGACCTGCAGCTGCAGGGTGATAGTACCTCTATCTCAAAGGAGTTCTTTGGCAATTTGGAAAGTGATTTGGGACCCTCTGGGGTTTCGTGGAGGCCACACAGTGACAACACGAGCTGGTGGATGGTGATAGTCAAGTTCTATAGCGACAAGCATGAGTTTGCGCCCTAAGTCCACCACTAGGTCTACAGTTCTCGGTCCAGCAGCGCAAGGGAGTAACCAGAAATATAAAATACCCCACACTTTGACCCATATGTAGTAATAAATGTACACGTAAAGTGAGTGACACAAACTCTTCCTATGAAGTGCCATGGGAATTGTACCCTTGGGGAACATTTTTACAAATTGGTGCAAAATTACGAATCCATTCCATTTTCTTTCTTTTCTTTTATGCCTCTTTCCTTCCTTCGTTCCATTATCTTTCCTTTGTTTTTATGCATATTTGATTCTTTCTTTCCACCTTTCAGTTCTACTGTCTATTCTTTTCTCATCCCATCTGACTTGTTTCAAATTTTCCATCCTTCTCAATATCCCTTTTATCTTATCATGCTCATGTTGTTCCTTCACACCTTCTTTGCATATTTTGTTTTTGTATTCTTTCCATTAATGTATTCTTTTATTCTCTTCTTTCCTTCAGTCGTCCATCCCTTTGTCTCACATTTCTTTTTTTATTACAATATATTTATTACTTTCCTTCTTTCTTTACTTTTGTTTTTCTTATTTATCTCGTTGTACCTTGCTTTTCTTCTTTTCACTCTTCATTTTGTCATTTTATGCCTTTTCCTTCCATTTTTTCTTATTTTTCATGTACTTTTGTTACTTCTCTTTCCCGCATGTTTATTTTACCTTCCTTTGTTCATTATTTGCATTTTACTTTCTTTCCTTTATGCTGTCTCACTTCATTTGCCTCTATCTTATGTTTTCTTTGCCAGTTTAATATTTTTCTTTCTATCTGTCACCCTTTCTTCTTCTGACTTCCATTTACCTGCGAGCCCTAGCTAAAACTCAAGAAGGGTCATAAAACAATATAATCTGCTTCTGTAGCACCCCCGCGTAAACTGACATAGCGGGTGGTTAACTACACCCTTGCAACAGCGTTTCTTCGTTTGTCTTCTTCTTCTGCCCCTGGAATCTACATTCAGGGTATGGTTATGCCACCTAAATATACATTTTGGGGCTTTTACAAGGGAGTGACAGGTAGTGGGCAATGGGGCCCCTTACCCGCGTTGTCTACCCCCTCTGGTATGACCACCTCCTGTGGGAGAGGGACATAGTTCTAGCCCTGAATGGAGAATTCTCACAACCTTCAAAGTGGTGGCCACTGAAGAATGTGCTTCAACTCACCTCCAGCACCTGAGGGGTAGAGTTGGTAGAGGGGGCACACCTCCTAATCTTTCTAAGTTTTCCCGCCTGTCTTCCTACCAAAAGGGGGTGAGGACAGGAGAGGGGCCTACTCCTTCTGTCAGGAGAGTCTTGGGGTCTCGTTTCAAAGGCTGCAAGACATTTGAAGCTCCCCGCCATAGATGGCTCTTCCTGACAAGAGGAAGGTGTGAACACCTCCTCCCAAGGCAGGTTTTGTTCTTGACCTCTGAACACACTGGTAGTCACCCCATTAGGTCAGAACTATGTCTGGTAGTGACAAGCAGGCTTAGAGAAGTTGGTGAACACTCTAAGGGTTGGTAGGTGTCAGGGGACCACATTAAGGGGTCCTCTGTGCTCAATTATTAATAAATCTGACATTGGAATCAGTGCAGGTTTATAAAGATGAGATGTTTGGAACCAAACATCCCATAGTACAGTGAAGCCATCACAGAGCTGGGGAACTCGTAATGACGAGTCTCCAACCCATTTTCTATTTATGGCTTCCCTGTTCACTTACAATATCCAACATCGGACATTGATATTTCAGGGGCATATCTGCTCATGCAGATATATCCTCAAGCTGATATAGTACACCCTCCCTTATGCCTAAAAGGCCTGCCAGAGGGGTGTCTACCTATAACCCATGGAGTGATTGTAGGCATGGCACACAGGGAAGTGTCAGTGATAGGGGGTACTTGATAGATTATCACGACCTGACCAAGCGCACAGCCTAATGAATTTCTTTTCTACTACTTACACTTCTTTATTAAATCCCTAACTCAAAGTTATTATTTTGGACGTTGTGTTTATTGATAACCTTCTGTTTGTTTACTGTTTTCAATTTTATTTTTACATTTAAATTTTATCCATATATTTTTATTAATTCATAACAACATCCTGAATTTTCCAATGCTTTACATATGCAAGATTCTCACGACATTGTACATAATTCATGAATTGCAACACAACTTAAGCGGCGATTGCTGTTTTGTGGGGCCCGATGCATTTCGGGACCGTTGTCCCTTCTTCAGGGGAAACTGTAAAGAATAACAAAAACATTCTGTACTAAATGCATGCCTTTATTTTTGCAGTATTCTAATTAAATATTTGTTTTCTTAGTTAAACTCACTTGAGCACGTTAGGAGTGGCGAACAAAGGGCTGGTCCCTGCATAGTCCTGAAGAAGAGCTGGGGGAAGCTCGAAACATGTTGACTGCTAGGCACACCTGACTCATTGTTAGTAGGATCCCTAGAAACCCTGTTTTTAAATATACCAGGCAGGAGCGTAAATAAAGCATTTATAGCTCACTAGGCAGGTAGTTTTTTAAACCCACTGTACACATACCACTCCACTTCACAATACACTAAGTACCACACATAGTCCACAATTATAAGTGCTCCTACATATTTCGCAAGTCGCAGCACGCCCCAGTCCATAGAGGGCTGGGATGGCCCCAATGATGAAGCATGTCACAGTGGGAAAACCCTGGTGAGTGAGTGGACACTAAATAGAAAAAGCCTTTTCTTTTTTCACCACATCTAAGCTATTCCAACCCCATTGCGTGTTGTGAGTACTATTTACTTACAGACCAGGCTCCTTATCCTTGGTAACAAGGGTATATTTTTTGTTTAATTATAGTTGAGGAGGGTGAGCCTGGTTCTTTATCCTCTTCCTCCCTCTCTCTTTATAAATACAAGTTCAATTTCAGCCAGCTAGTCTTCATCCAGTCTGCGACGGCCTTCATTCCCTCTTGGAGGTTGGATTTGGCTGTTGCCGGGTCCTTGGTGAGGGAAAGGATCAGCTGGGTGTTGTTGGCATACGTTGGGGGGTGCAGGTCCTCGTGAGATTGGTCACGTCAAGGCCAAGATACCCTCGGTGTGTAGGAGGGGCCTTTGTGTTCATGAAGGCTAGGTGATATTATTGTATTTCCGCCCCATAAACCAAGATTCCACGGTGGCGGCTATCTTAGAATGATTGACTTAGGAGACCTAACATAGTCCATTAATATTATCATGATTCTTACTTCGAAATGACCGAAAACCGAGGGGTGCCACACAAATGTTCACTATGGTCCTTCATATAGCCCTTATTAACAGTGAAAGATCTGAATCATCCTGTTGTAAGTTGTCCCAACGGTATATCAACATTGAGCCCTTGGGTGTCAGAGCGTAGCTTGAAAACCCATCGTTGTTCTTTTTCAAGGAGTTTTTTGTCCATGTGTGTTTGGTTCTGCACAATTTCTAAAACCACCCACCTCATATCATTCGGTATGTGTGATTTTTCTAGGAAATGTGTAGTCATTTACGTGATCAATATTAGCGTATGTACTAAATGCATGCCTTTATTTTTGCAGCATTCTAATTAAATATTTGTTTTCTTAGTTAAACTCACTTGAGCACATTAGGAGTGGCGAACAAAGGGCTGGTTCCTGCGTAGTCCTGAAGAAGAGCTGGGGGAAACTCGAAACATGTTGTATGCTAGGCACACCTGACTCATTGTTAGTAGGATCCCTAGAAACCCCGTTTTTAAATATACCACCCAGGAGCAAAAATAAAGCATTTATAGCTCACTAGGCAGGTAGTATTCTAAACCCAATGTACACATACCACTCCGCTTCACAATACACTAAGCACCACACATAGTCCACAATTATAAGTGCTCCTACGTATTTCGCAAGTCGCAGCGCGCCCCAGTCCGTAGAGTGCTGGGATGGCCCCAATGATGAAGCATGTCACCGTGGGGAAACCCTGGTGAGTGAGGGGACACTAAAAAGAAAAAGCCTTTTCTTTTTTCACCATATCTAAGCTATTGCAACTCCATTGCGTGTTGCGAGTACTATTTACTTATAGACCAGGCTCCTTATCCTTGGCAACAAGGGTATATTTTTTGTGAAATTGAACTTGGACAAGACAGAGGGCCTCATCCTCGGATCCACCCCCTCCGCATGGGACGACTCCTGGTGGCTGGCCATGCTGGGAGCTGCCCGACACCCACCAACCACGACGCAACCTGGGGTTCATTCTGGACTCCACGCTCTCTATGACCTGGCAAGTTAACAATGTCTTCTCTTGCTTCAACACCCTCCGCATGCTTTGAAAGATCTACAGATGGATCCCCACTGAAACCAGAAGAACGGTCACCCAAGCACTCGTCAGCAGCAAGCTGGACTATGGCAATGCCCTCTATGCAGGAACCATGGCCTCACTCCAGAAGAGACTCCAACGCATAGAAAACGCCTCCGCACGCCTCATCCTCGGACTCCCTTGCCACAGCCACATCACCACCCACTTGAGAGACCTGCACTGGCTCCCAGTCAATAAGAGGATCAACTTCAAGCTTCTCACCCACGCCCACAAAGCACTCCACAACGCCGGACCAGCATACCTCAACACAACAAACGACTGTCCTTCTACACCCCGAAGCATCAGGTTCGCTCAACCAACCTCACCCTCGCCACCGTCCCACGCATCCGCCGAATGACCACCGGCGGCAGATCATTCTCCCACCTCGCCGCCAAGACGTGGAATGCCCTCCCCGTCCACCTGCGGCAGACCCAGGACCTGCTGACCTTCAGGAGACTTCTAAAGACCTGGCTATTGGACCAGTAGCTGCTTCCCCCACCCCCTTAGTGCCTTGAGACCCTCACAGGTGAGTAGCATGCTCTACAAATGTCTTGATTGATTGATTGATTGATTGAGGCTAAGGGTCTGGTGTCTGTTTTGATGCTGGCTCCCGAGTCTTCCTGCCTTGTCCCTTTGAGGGCTGAGCAATTGTGAAAGGCTGGCCTGGTATATGATGTACACTTATGAAAGTGGACACCCTGCACCAGTCCATACAACTCTTATGGTGATTTAGGAGGTCTTAGACAACCTTGGAAAGCTCTTTAAGTGGTAGCTGTGGAGAGCAGCCTTCAGGCTCAGTCCAGAAGGAGTGTAAAGCAGCTTGTTTTACCAGAATGCAATCTTATAGGTATAGATTAAATTTAAAAATAAAAAAAACACACAAGGTATACATAAAATTATGTATTTATTATATAATACTCACCAAAATGTATACAGATCTCCTACCCAGAGATATGCACATTGCACACAATACTTTGCAATAGAAATCAAGAAAATAGCACAAAATGCACAGCGGACCCTGGGAGGGACGACAAACCATATATTAAGAAAGTAGTATGTGAACGACTCATGTCAAGACAATGTCCAGAGGACGTAGAAGTGCTGGGGACCCAAGGAACCACCCATGGCGATCGTGTGCGGTGTGCGAACCCGACCGCATTCTCCGTACCAATCAACGTGTAAGTCGCAGTTGCAATTATAAAGAAAAAGGACCCTTCCAAGTGGACCCTGAAAAAAACCCTTGGAAGACAGAATGTTGGAGAGCCACCCCACCTGTGGATATCCTAGTACCCATGTTATCTACACTAGGGAAGCCGGGTGCATAGGTGTGAAGTGGTGTCGGAAACCGCCATCGAACCCAATGGAGGACTTCAGGGAAATGCCGCTGCTGGAGAAGGTGAAATTGTCCAGTGGAATCCAAAGGTTGATTCCAGTTGAGGAGTACCTGCAAGCAGAGGGGACAGAGTCTATCTCACTCAGGAGTGACCTGGAATCCTGGAAGACGAATGCCCACCGATGTCGGAAGTTGCAGGAGAGTTGACAGTGACCTTGACTCTGCAGCTGAGAGGACCAGGCGATGCTGTGGAAGATCAGGAGCCGTTCATGAGCTGGCCCATGTCCGATGTAGAGAGTTGAGGGGGCGGTGTCCCTCTGGAGCACCAACACGCCTTGGCAACTGCAAACAATGTGGAAGGTGCCGAAGGTGCAGTGTCGGGACCAGCAAGGTCCATCGGACACACCACAAGCAGGGGAGTCAGGGCAGGCCCGAGCAATCAGGGGAGCCCAAAAGAAATCAAAGATGACACCTAACAGGACCCACAGGCCGGAGGCACTAGAGTCTCAAGAGGACCTCGAGCAGCTCACCAAAAGATGCAGGCCATGGTGCAAACAATGCGGTGCGGACGAAGACTTTGGTCACTGGAGATGCTTGAGGTTGGGACTCCTTGGAGCCCAAAGATCTTAGTGGAAGGAAGTAAACAAGTTTTTGCAACGGCAAGTTGATGTGGTGCACAGAGGTTCGATTCCTGTGGCTCCGATGAGGGATACAGGCCTCAAACTTGGTCAGAGGACAGGACAGGCCTCGAGGGATGTAAAGAACCACCACCTGTGTTGCTGAGCCTTTTGCAGTCCGTGGGAGCTCAGGATCAGCAGACCAATCAGCTTAGTTGCGGTGCCTGCAGATGCAGGGAAGTGGGGACTCTTTCACTTCAAGGGAAATTCCTTCAGGTGTCTTGGATGCCCACAGGCCTTGGAAAGTTCCTGTATGGTGCACAGACGATGCAGCAGACGAGCAGAGAGACTAAGTCCAGCCCAAACGAAGTCCAGCAAAGTCCAGAGTGCCCAGACGGTAGAAGTTGAAGTGCTGTCTGACTAGAATCATGTCCCATGACGAATCTAGGGACTTACACACAGGTAAGCATTAAGTACCTAAATGAAAGGGTTGGTACTATTCAAGGTTCCCTCCCAGGGGAGGGATTGGACAGTGAGTAGGATACTCCCATGGCCTTTGTCCAGTTTCGCACCAAAGCTGGACCTGAGCTGGTTTGAACTGGACAATGCAAGGAGGCCACCAAATGTGCCCCCCAAGCAGACTGAGTGGCGCTGGCAGCATACCCACCCGGCACCAATACACTACATCCTGTCTGGGAGGTAGTCACACCTCCCTGTGACAGGATACCTATTGTTCTACCTTCCCCTGATCGAGCTTGGCTCAACAGCAGGAGGGCTGAATGGTGTCTCTGGTAGGCAGCAGCTGTGTTGTACGGGTCTAGAAGACTGGCACCGGGAGCACTGAGAGCTTAATGGATGGCCTTTATAGTGCTTGGAATCATACCTCCCACGCCATTTATGGTGTGGGGGTGTTGGACCCGGCCCATTAGGCAGGTTCACCCCTAGACTTTTTGCGTTTTCCTAGCCTATTTATGGAACCTGGTATTGGTGATTTTAGGCCTCTGCGCACTTTTTCACTGTTGTACAGTGTAAAGTGCTTGAGCTCTCTGTATGTGTGGTGAGTGACCTGCCCTCCCATAGGAATGAATGGGGAGTATGTATGCCCATGGTAGTTCCTGATATGTGGGGAGTGCAGGGGCGAGTTTGGTATGTATCAACTCGTGAGAGTGAATGCTGCAAAATGATGTATGCGACATGACTGTGACTAGTCTAGAAGTACTACTTTTGGAAGTTGGCATATTTGTGTAGGTTGTTGCTAGCGTGTGATTGGCTGGTGAGCCTGGCCCAGAGTGCATGGGCCTGCTTGTGGATTGACTGTCTGGTTTGAGGATGACAGGGGTTGGAGAGCCCAGGAGGTTGTCTGAGTAAGCCCATGGATGAAAGGCAGCATCTGCTGCCAGGGAAGTGGGAGGAGATGGCACCTGATAGTGAAGGGCTGTTCCTGTGTAACTACAAAGCTGGCTCCACCTCCCGCTGGGCGACTGACACCTCTGTCCCTGATACTGAAGGGGACTTCCCTCTCAACCAGTCCAGCTGGTTCTCACACTGCCTGCTTCAAAGGACTTCAAAGGACTTCAAAGGTTTTGCACTGTATAAGAAGGGGTTGTATCCCCTTCCAAAATGTTCTTGTTTCTGACTTGAATCTGCCAGGGGCATGCTGCTGCTGGGGCTCAGGGGAATCCCTGGGTCCTGCCCAGCTCCTGGACCTCTGATGGACTTTCCTGGACTCCTGGGGGACCCCTCTGCCTTGCTGGGCTGAGGGGGGGACTTTGCTTGCCCCTTGGAATCTCTGGGACCTTGTTGCAGCATGGAGGAGCTGCATTTGCCTGCAGGAAGCGCTGTGCTTCCCCCGGAGCGCCTGGGAGCGCTCTGCCTGTTTTCTGGCGCTGTAGAGAGCTTTATTTGGATTATAGCGCTGAGGAGCGCTTTGGCCGCCCTGGCGAGTGCACACCTCGCTTATTGTTAATTTTGTCTGACTTTGGCTGCCCACGCCGTGATTGCCGCTGCCCGGGGCCAGGACGAGGACCAGGAGCTGCGGTAGCGAAGATCGAAGCCGCCGCGCTCCTATTGGCCCAGCGAGACGAGCCCCTCCAGTAACGCCGCGCTGGGATTGGCCCAGCGCCGCCGCGTCATCGCCAAGGCTGCGCCCTGATTGGCTGACGGCTCAGCATCTCCCAGGGGCTGGTCCCGGGAGCCGCGCTGTCATTGGCTGGCTCCCGGGCGTGTTTTGAAGATGGCCGGGATCACCGCCGGGCCCGGGGAGAGGAGAGAAGATGGCGCTGCACGGCCGCTGGTCGGCCGGGCTCCCGTGAGCTGAGGGAGCCCGGCGGCATTTGAGGAGAGAGGCGGAGAAATGCGGCAGGGGCGCGAGGCACATTGCCGGTGCCTGCCCCCACCGCGAGTGCAGAAGAAGTCGCCCGGTAAGTGGAGCCGGGCCTGAGGGGACTCCGTGGTGCAGATGAAGAGAGGAGGGGCGCGAGGCATAGTGCAGCGCCTGCCCCCGCCTCAGCGCGGCCAGGACCCAGAGCGGAGCAGCACGAGAAGAGCCCCGCCGTCAATGGTGAGTGCGGGTGCCGTGTTGCTTAGCTCAGAGCGGCCCCAGTTGACCGTGGGCCGCTCCGAGACTCCAGGGCCCCTTGCATTGGTGCGCAGAGTCCCGAGGGACTCCATCGATTGGGAATGATTGTCTTTGAGCCTAGTGGAAGGCTCCGGGGCACCAGTGTACTTCGAGTCCCCTCCGAGGGACTCCAACGACGGGGCCATAATTATGTAGAGAGCCTGTGTGGCTCAGTGGGACTATGTACGTCCGGAAGGCCATTGATCTCGAGCCCCGAGAGGCTAAAGGGGGCAGAGTAATTCTCAGAGCCTGTGTGGCTTCGTGTGGCGCAGTTTTATGCTCAAGGGCTAGTGAAGGCCCTGCCACAGTTTTGATGATTCCCCAGTTGCCCAGCACTTTGTGGGTAGTGCCACGTTTAGGCTTTTTGTACTTTGGACTGGCGCTGCATGGCAGCGCGCCCTGACATTGGACCCAGGGCATCTTTGCCCCACAAGGCCAGTTGGCCTAGGGACTGCCACAGGTAGTGGCTTATGTAGTGTGGGCGCAATGTGATTTCTATGCTTTTTAATAGTAATTACCTACTGTGTGTTTTTGCGCTATTGACTTATGTTATGGCACCTCTGAATGTTTATGCATTATGTGTCTTCCTTTCCATGCGCTGCACCTCTGAATGTTTAGTCATCATGTGTCTTCTTGCGCTGCACCCCTGAATGTGATTTTATTGCATCATGTGCTCTATCCTTAACACCTCTGAATGTTTAGTCATCATGTGTTTCTCCTTATTACTCCCCTGAATGTAGGTTATTGCATCATGGGTAATGTGTCCTTTTCCTAGACCCCTAAACACTGAGTGATACTTAGGTGGTTGTCTTTTCTACTCGTCTGAATGTAGGTTTATTACATCATGAGTAATGTATCCTTTCTTAGACCCCTAATGCTGTGTGATACTTAGGTGGTTCTTCTTTCTTAGTACAGGTGGTCCTAGTAAGGTCCTGGTTCCTGTTACCAGTGGTTACTGGTGGTTATCTTTGATTATGTTATGTTACATTTATTCTTTATTCTAGAAGTGATTTTAGATTCTACACTTTATCTAGAAGTTCTATATCTGATTTTGACAGGCGCCCATGAGGCCCTGTCTTGTGTACATAATCCCTGTGAATATTGCCCGTGCCAGTTGGCACCATGTATATGTGTGATTTTATCTGGTGTGTTTTTACAATACAAAAGTTATTTTTATAATAACCTTGTGTGGAGTCTCTTTTGTGGTGTGCCTAGTATGTTGTTGCTGTTGTGCGCTGGCGCAAACGCTTTACACATTGCCTCCGAGTTTAGCCTTACTGCTTGAGCCAAGCTACCAAGGGGGTGAGCAGAGGTTATCTTGGCGTGTGACTTCCTTGCCCTGACTAGAATGGTGGTTTCTGCTTGGCTATGGCGTCAGCCTTAGCCTACCAGAAATAGCCAGTTCTAACAGGGGGTATGAATCCAACAGGTTTGATACCAAACATGATAGGATTCATTGCAGCCGATCTCATGATGGTTATTGTGTAATTACATGCTGCCCCTCTATATGGTATATGGCTGCTTCACTTACAACCACCTGTACCAGCTCTTCAGAAAATTTGCTTCTGGTACTCATGTTGCTTTACTGAGTTGGGAACCTTTCTGTAAAGAATAATAAATCATAACGATGCTGGTTTCCAAAGGTACAGTAAGTCGTAGACCCCACCGCGGAACCACCAATATAGGAAACCCACATCTTTAAATAGTGCTCCAAAATGAGGTACCCTATGCAAAGAGGTCGAAGACACCCTTTTTGGTTTACAGAGGCAATAGTAGATAATACTAACGCTCTATTTTTATGGTAGTGTGGGTGAGCAGTTATGCTTATCAGAGGGTAGTGCTATGCATTTGTTGTACACAGCAAGGCAATAAATGTTTACACACACTCAAGGAATGAAGTCGAAACAAAATTAGAAAAATAGTTCTTCTTTGTATATAAATATTTAGACCAAGAACTTTAGTACAAGGTAAATACTTTTTGCAATACGATAAATTACAAGAATTATGCACTAATTACAGTTGTGTGCAATTATGCACAAGACATTTCCTATGGAAGACTTTTTATTTTTAGGATTACCCCCTTTCCCTTGCAGGGCTTTTTTGCTCATTCTTTTGGTATACCCCACCAGTGGTAGTTTTAGTCACCTTTGTTTTGACCCAGTGGTTTGTCTTTTTCCCCAACTCTTGAGGATAAAGTGGACCTTGGTCTACCAGCAATTGGTGTAACTTCTGTTAGTAACAATTACTTAAAAGATGCACCTACATTATCAAATTATAAAGGCCTTCAAAGTCATGCGCAGTATTACCAGCTAACCAATCTCCTAGTGATTTCGCCGAGTAGTCTACAAACTCTACCCAGGTTTAGCTCTCGGTTTTTCGAGCCTCCCTGAACCGGATTCTATACTTTTCAGTGGTGAATTCAAAGGCCTCATTCAGGGTACCCTTCATGAAATCATAAGATTTAGCATCTTTCTCATTAAGTGTCAGGAGTCTATCCCTGCACTTTCCAGAGAGCATCTCCCACAGGGTAGCACTCCACAGCTTTCTGTTGACCTGTCTACTAAGGCAGGCCCTCTCAAAAGCAATGAACTACTTGATATCACCACCCTCAAAGTATTTTGGGACAACCCTTTGGGGATCATAGAGTCATAAGAATCCTCTCTCTCTCTAGTTATGATTGTGGCGCCACCAGAGATGTCCCAACTGATTTCTCTCTATTTCTATAGGTAGAAGTTGAGCTTCAATAGCTGCCCTCTGGGCTACTCTTTCCAGAGCAAGCCCTTCACCTGGAAGTGTTCCTCGGTCCCGGGGGTTTATATCATCACTCCCATAATCTGTAATCTGATCTTTTGCAAGATCAGTGTCATACTCTGGATGTTCTTCATCTTACTCTACCAAAATCTCCTGGAGCTGTAATTTGGAAGGGGTTGATCCAGTCTTAAGGCTATACATTTTGCACAGACCTCTAAGCTGTGTCATGGGTAGAGACAGGTAAAGTGTGAGGTCGAGCTCCTCCACCTGTACCAGCTCTTCGGAATTTTTGCTTCTGGTACTCATGATGCTTTACTGAGTCAGGAACCTTTCTGGAAACAATAACAAATTGTAACAACGCTGGTTTCCAAACTACAGTAAGTCGTAGACCTCAACGCTGAACCACCAATAAAGGAAACCCACCTCTTTATATAGTGCACCACAACGAGGTACACTATGCAAAGAGGTCGAAGACGCCCTTATTGGTTTACAGAGGCAATAGTAGATAATACTAACACTCTTTTGTTGTGGTAGTGTGGGTGAACAGTTATGCTTATCAGAGGAGTGCGACACATTTGTTGTACACAGCAAGGCAATAAATGTTTACATACACTCAAAGAATGAAGTCGAAACCAAATTAGAAAAATAGTTCTTCTTTGTATATAAATATTTAGACCAAGAACTTTGGTACAAGGTAAATACTTTTTGCAATACGATAAATTTCAAGAAAATGCACTAATTACAATTACGAACAAGACATTTTCTATGGAAGGAAAAAGGCAAGTAGAAAAGCAATGCAATACAGTGGTTCCTGTGGTTACCCTTTTGGAAATCAAGAGGATCGGGCCAAGGACCAAAATGCTGAGGCCAAGTTCTCAGAAGTTTCCCAGATTTCTCAGGAAACAAGGCAAAGTGGGTCTCTGGACCTGGAGCGCTATGAAGACCAGGGGCTACCTGCAAAGACAAAGCAAAGGGGACTTGCAGGCAAGTCTGAAGATTCTAAACAGAGAGTAGGGGCCACAAGGGCTCTGGGGCAGTCGGAGCACAGCTGGATTGAAGAAGTCCCTGCCGGGCTGGCTGGTTGTAGAGGAGATGTGCGGCTGGGCAACGGCGCACAAATAAGAACCATGCAGTCAGGAGCTGACAACTTGCAGCGATGATTCTTGAGCTGCTGTGCCACTGCTGAGGTGGGTCGCTGAATTCCTGAAGTCCCTCCTCAGGTGCTGGCTGGCTGGCTATAAAGTTGGAGTCCGTCCGGACTCTGCTTTGTCGTTTTTTTTTCAGCAAGGGCTCCTGTACCCCAGGTTATGGTGCCTGGCAGCTCCGGTGGGTCCTCCTGCCTCAACACTTGGTTCAGGGGCCGAGCTGATCCTCCAGAGCAAGTGTATCTTTGGATTTCACTCAGAGGTATCGGTCGGTCTGAGGAGCTGGAGAACAATGCACAGGAATTTGCTGTTTTGGAGACCTGTGGCTGCAGGGAAATAGTATCTCTATCCCAAGGGAGTTCTTTGGCAATTTTCAAAGTGGTGAGGACCCTCTGGAGAATTGTGGAGGCCACACAGTGACAAGAATAGCTGGTGGATGGCATGTGTCGAGTTCTATGGTGGTAGGCAGGATTTTCCTCCCAAAGTCCACCAGGAGGTCTGCAGTACTCGGTCCAACAGCATTTCTTCATTCGTCTTCTTCTTGTGTCCATGGAATCTAAATTAAGGGTCTGTTGATGCCACTTGAATACTAAATGTAGGGGTGTTTACAAGGGAGTGACAGGTAGTGGCTAATGGGCCTCTTACTTGCGGTGTCTACAGCCTTTATTATGCCCACCTACTGTGGGAGGCAGACATAGTCCAACACTTATTGGAGATGTCCCACTATCTTCGAGATGGTGACCACTGAAGAATGTTTGCTCTTCACCTTACCATAAGCACCTGAGGGGTGAAGTTGGCAGAGGGGACACACCTCCTATTCTTTCTAAGTTTTTCTGCCTATCTTCTATCCAAAAGGGGGTATGGTCAGAGGGTCATATTTCAAAGGCAGCAAGGCCTTGCAAGCTTCCAGTCACAGATGGCTCTTCCTGACTGGGGGAAGGTGTGAAAGCCTCTGGGAAGCGGTAGGGGGACATTTGAAAGATATGGCAGCTGTGGAACTTCATTGTACTCCACTTATATGAGTGAGTGGTAAATTTGTGCGTCTGGCTTTGTTACTAGCGGCAGGGAGAGTGGCTATTGTATGGGGGTCAGATGCCGGCCGAAAATCGACATGTGGATAAAAGATTTGGTATACTGTAGAGACAATCTGGAAACATACGCGGAAGAGTTACCAGCCATGTCAATACCAAGAGACATTTGGGAGCCGATGCAAATCTATTTGCTCAGTAAAAGTGATTGATGTTATGTCTAGAAGTAAGATCAGGGGGGCGGGCCATATGGCGAGCAATGATTGATGTAATGCCCAGTCACGATTATACAACCCAGGATTGTATCATGTCAAAGATGTGATTCTTTTGGTTTTATTTTAATTTCCTTTCCCGTTTCATTTGGTGTCTTGATTTGATGGGGATTATTATATTAATGGTATATGGAGAACTGTACTTTGGGATCTAGTGGACTATGGTTAATATTTTGTCATGTGTGCCATGCAGATTCACTGGAGAAACTATTATGTACATTTTTTTTGTTTACTTTTTCTTTGCAATATAATTAAAAAAAACAAAGAAGGTGTAAACACCTCTGCGCGGGGCAGACTTTGCTCTCGGCCTCTGAGCACGCTGGTGCTCAACCCCTGAGGTCAGAACTCTGTCTGGTGGTGACAGGCAGGCTTAGACCAGTCGGTGGCCACTCTAAGGGTTGGTAGGTTTCAGGGCACCCCTCAAAGGGATCCTCTGTGTGCAATTATAAATACATTTGACACTGAAATCAGTGATGAGGTGTTCAGTACTAAATGTCCCATTGTACAGTGAAGCCATCACAGAGCTGGAGAACTCGTAAAAATGAGTGCCCAGCCCATATACTCTTCAAGCCTTCCATGTTCTCTCCCCGGGCTGGTCACCTGTCTGGTGGCCACCATCTTTCGGTCCCCCGCCCAGTCCAGCTAGCAGAGTGAGAAATCTAGGCGTCATCTTCGATGCTGGCCTCAATTTTATGGCACATTCGAATAAAACTGCGGCTTCAGCTCATATGAAATTGAGAATGATTAGGAAAATACTACCTTTCCTACCGAACACGGCCGGGAAAACACTGGTCAGCTCACTAGTCATGTCCTCCTTGGACTATTGTAACGCTCTATTCTTAAATGCCCAAGTCCGAGTGACAAATAAGATGCAGTCAATCCAAAATGCAGCCGCACGAATGCTGGATGGGATCCCCAAGTTCGCACCAGTTACAAACATCATTAGGGATCTCCATTGGCTCCCGATACGCAGCCGTATCAAATTCAAATCGCTGTGTATTGTTTACAAGTCACTCAATAATCAAGGTCCCCACTTTCTCAAACAGAATCTTCTCCATCATGTCCCAACCCGATCTCTTCGTTCCTCTATTCAGAACTTCTTGGCTGTGCCTTGCACTAGAACAGTCACCTGGGGCGACAGGCGTTTCCTGGTTGCCGCCCCTAGACTCTGGAACACCCTTCCTGCACATATCCGAGCAAGTCCCTCCCTGTTCACATTCCGCAAACAGCTAAAGACGTGGTTATTTGACCAATAGCCTGTATATCTTCTTTACCCCAGTTGCTGATCCATCCCTTAACTAGCGCCGAGACGCCAACGGGTATTCGCCGCGCTCTACAAATGTCAATAAATAAATAAATAAATAAATAAATAAATAAATGTTCACTTACAATATCCAAGAATCAACATGGTTATTGCAGGGGCATATCCGCTCATGCAGATATGTCCTCACAGGTGATATTGTGCACTCTGCCTTAGGGCTATAAGGCCTGCCAGAGGGGTGTCTTACCTATTTCACATGCAGTGATTGTGGACATGGCACACAGGGAAGCGTGCTATATTGACTCTTCGGTTTTATCTGCACAGAGGCATGCAGTCTGCGATGGCAGGGTGCATGGCCATGGTGAGGGGACCGTAGGGTGGCACAATTCATGCTGCCCTAGGTACCAGGGGTACCATTTACTAGGGAGTTACAAGGGGTACTGAAAGGGTGCCAATGGGAAACAAACGGTAGCTTAGGGAAAGAGCTTCTGGCACAGGGGAGAAGGTTGGCAGGAACCCTGTGCACTTCTGCTCGACATTATACAATTTTTCAGGCAAAGAGTGGGGGCTAACCATGTCCAAAAGAGGCACTTTTCTACATTAATGGTGTTGGCAGGACAGCACATTCACAGGTAAAGGAGTAGAAGGGAGGACTGGCCTTGCACCAGCACGTGGCACGGTCGTCCCATGGGGTTAAAGTTTCCCAGATAGCATCGATGCTGTAAATATAGTCTATTCACCAAGGGGTACCACAGCAATAAAGGAGATAAGATGGGGGCCTAAAGGCCGTGCCATAAATGGGGAGCTCATAAAACTGTCTTGTTTCTTTAGATTATGACTTAACTGAGACGCATTCCAGCCAATCGGGAACCAGCTCATGTCTCATAACTCCCGAAGCCCCAGCTGACGGCTTGTCACTCTGAGCTCCATCACCAGAGGTGGGCAGTGTCACCCCAGCGCCTGCAACTGTCGTCAAATCACAACCACCCAGCCCAAAGGTAAGCATACTTCCATGGTGCAGTGTTTAGACTTTCTTGGGACATGGTCTATACCAGATGCCTCCAGCTTTCTATGGGGAATGATGGGAGCTGGTGGAGAAGTGGTGTAGGATATTGTTTTAAATTAAGGGCATAAGTTTACACGAAGAAGAGCTATTTGTCTATAAATTGAATTAATTATCAGATAGAAGCGTGCCTTGGAAGCAACACAAGGACTGGTGTGGGCTGATTAGCAACTTTCTGAAGTTCTCACTGTTCCTGGATGTATGAAAGGGCATCGAAATCTGCCCCTTTTAACACTATCATAAAAGGGCAATGTATATTAGGTAGGGTCAGAGCCTCCTCCTGCTACTGTCACGGTACCCTAACCCAGAGAATTAGCTGAGGCCAGCACAGTTGACTTGCTGTCGTGATGGCAGCCTCTGCCAGGCAGATACCGCCCTCAAGCCCCATAAGACAAAGTGACGGAACCACCTGCAGAATGTAAGGAGGGGCCCTTGGGTCTCTCATATCTCACAGATAATCAATGATCTTGGTCTAAATAGGGGCCCTCCTGAAGGTTTTAGGGCTCCCCTGAAAATCTGCCCTCCTCCGCATGGGCTTGTGTTATTCCCCATTCCAACACTGGATGGCAGCAACGCTTGGCCCCTTGGGACAGGGGCGCGTCAAGAAGGAGGGCAGCAGGACTGCTTCAGGCACCAACATGCCTCCCGCTTCCTTGGTTTGGCTCCATCGGCCTGGAGGCTTGGAATCAAAAGGATTCTCCCTCAAAAGCAGCGGAGACAGAGCAGCCTCATCCCGCCAGAGGTGGTAGAACAGCTGTATGGCTCTTCAGCTTGCAAATGGAGACAGAAGGCGAGGGTTCCAGAGCTTGTGTGTTTTGTTGCCTTTGAACAGGTCTTCAAGCCTCAGGAGTCCACTTCGAGGGATGCTGAGAGATGAGGATGCTGAGACGTCCTGAATGAGTGTTCACTGAACAGGATGCAACACAACGAAAACCGCAGTAATGAATCCAGCTCAACTACAGTACTGTCGGCCAGTCTTCTAGGTGCTCCTGGGGCAGTTCAGTGCTCTGCCAGATATACATGAGCGAACCAAGTCACTGTGCTTGTGCTGCTCCTTTTATTTTTACAATAGTGGCCAAAGGATCAAATTAAAAAGTTTGGACCCAACTATTTGTCCAAAATGAAGAAAGTATACTTTAAAGGTTGTGAATGTACTTGTGCTGTTTTGAAATCTAGTGCAAACACTTCTAATTTTCAGTGCAAAGCTTAGGAAGAACACATTAATGTCTATCTGTTGAAGCGCAGTAGTCCTTGTTTAGCCAGTGCTAGGAGGAATGATACTAGTGGATGTGTATGCTGTCCACAGCTCAGAGAGCGATAAAACGTATATATAGGATATAATGGGACTTATGTTTCGGCAGACTGTATTTCTGTCACAGTTGTGACCGAGTAACATGTGCACAAAGATGTAAATCAGGCCCACAGGTGTTTGATGTGCATTGGTCAATACATGTTTAATACGGGAAACAGCAATCACTACGCGGATTTTACCCCGCAATGCCATTACATCACATGCATTACAACGCATGCAATGTAACTACGCGTAGCCATGACTACACATACCATTACATCGCATGCGCTGTTACAACGCATGCAATGTAGTGCCGATCCACCTCGTTGTGAGGAAACTGGGGCTATTCCGTTTCCTCACAACGACGTGCACCGCCATGAAGCAGGAACCGGGAACAGAGACGGCGACGCCGGAGAGGAACCACGAGGAAAGAGAGATAAGGGTTATTGTGCTTGGGGTAGGAGTAGTGTGGGTAGTGGTTTAGGGTAGTTGTGTAGTGTTTTAGGGTTAGGGGTAGTGTAGGGGCGGGAGTAGTGTGGGTAGTGTATTAGGGTAGTGTTGTAGTGTTTTAGGGTAGTGTAGGGATGGGAGTAGTGTGAGTAGTGGTTTAGTGTAATGTTGTAGTGTCTGTATAGTGAAGTGGTTTAGTGTAGTGTTGTAGTGTCTGAGTAGTGTAGTATTTTAGGTTTTAGGGTAGTGTTGTAGGGTTTGTGTAGTGTTTTAGGTTTTTAGGGTAGTGTTGTAGTGTTTGTGTAGTGTAGTGTTTTAGGGTTTAGGGTAGTGTTGTAGTGTTTGTGTAATGTAGTTTTTAGGGTAATATTGTAGTGTTTTAGGGTTTAGGGTAGTGTTGTAGGGTTTGTGTAGTGTAGCGTTTTAGGGTTTAGGGTGGTGTTGTAATGTTTGTGTAGTGTTTTAGGGTAGTGTCGGGGTTCGTGCAGGGTGGTGTAGTGTTATTGGAGGGAGTAGTCGTGCAGGGGTAGGGTAGAGTCACTTACCTTGCAAACGAGTATAGCTTTACCACGCATGCCTTTACGTTGTAATGGCATGCGTGGTAAAGGCATAGTCATGGTAAAAGTTTGCGATGTAATGGCATGTCATGGTCAATGATATTGCGTAGTAATACCCGCGTTGTAATGGCATGCTTGGTATTGGTATGCGATGTAATGACATACATTCATTCAATACAACACCGTAGTCCGGTAGTGTTTGTTGGTTCATTGTTACATGCATTGCATGAATGAAATGATCAGACCCTAGGTGTGGTCCTCAGAAGGAGACCCTGAGACTGCCCCTGTTTACAGGACTCAATATCTACCTGCCGCAATCGCATTCAAGGCAGAGGAGGAGAGATCTCTTCCCAAGCCTTTTTGTGAGCCGCGAGCTACAATTTTGCTTCTTTGCACGGTTTCATACCTTATCCAAAGGAAGACTTTTGTTGTAATAAACAGGGCCCTTTAAACCTCTACTCTTCCTTCTGTTGTCTGAGGCTCGCTTGGCCATCAGGACCGGCCTGAAGAAGGACATCAAACACAGAATGCGCTCCTTTGGCATAAAGTTTGCTGCAAGAACTTTGCCGGATGTCCTCAGACCAAGGAACACTATGTTGTGGTGAGAGGTCAATATATCACTGAGCATAATCAATCCATACATTTTCAAGCAGCCTTCAGGTAAATATTCCATATTAGGAAATAACTTGGATGCAAAGACTGCTCACGTCCCTGCCTGCTCTGAAACCCCCTGGTGTTGTGCCTGGAAATGACCTCGCTCACAGTAACAGACAATAACTCATTCACTGTGCACGGGGTCCATAGTGCAAGTCCACCTGTGCCTATCAGAGCAATAGAGCGATTCAGGTTCTTATATTCACTCATGTACAATCAGTCATAATGATAGGAACACAAGGTGATGCTTGGTAATCAGATTAGGTTTCGTCCACTATAGCTCAAGTTTCCAAAGTGCTTATTTTGTACAAAATAATAATAAGTACACAATTAAATGTAACAATAATAACATTATATTAAGAACAATAATAGCAATAATAATACTAAATAATTGTAAAATAACAATGATAATACAATACAGAAAGAAGCTCAGGGCCCAAACCTTTTTAGGACTTTGGCGTTACTGCCCAGTCCTGATTCCACATTATGCCCCTTCCTTTTGTCACCTACATTTCCTGAATCTTTATCTCACTTGGGCAGGTTCTTTTTTTATCGCTCTTTTCTGTTGTTGTCATTTTATCTCCTGTCTCCTTTTCTGTCTTTCTGTCTCTTCCTCAACTTCAAATTATGAAAAATAAATCCCAGTCTCAAAAAATGAGGGCCGGTGCTCATCACCAGCAACCCCCGAAAAGTGGAGGAACCAGCTGACAACATAGTAGTGGAAGGAAAAATCTCATGTGAATCAAGTGCTGGTAAAGCCAATAAGTCTGTCTTGCATTTTCAGTCCTGGCTAAAACATTTTGAAAAGCCTCCTCCAGTGAAAAAATGTTTTAAAAATCACTGCTTTCGGTATGCACATCTATGAGATAAATAATTTAATGTGTGATATCCTAGTGTACTTTTGACATACATTTCAATGCAAACACTCTATAGGAGGCAGAATGATACATGAAACAGCCAATAGTACGAGGCGGGAGTCAAATACTCTGCTGGGTGGTGTCAAAGCCCCCTCTATGTAAAACTGTAATTAGAGGTAGGAGTGAAATACTCTGCTGGGTGGTGTCAAAGCCCCCTCTATGTAAAACTGTAATTAATTGGTAACAACAGGTGTCAGAGACAGCCATGCTGTTCAGACAGAGCTAAAAAAATCTAACAGCGTCAACACCCTGAGCCTCAGGTGTGTCTATCTTTCGTCTGTATGGGTGTGATCTGTGCAGATTCTCACAAAGGGCACATTTCTTTCGATACATCTATATGGCAATAATTTACCTAACAAGCAGTTATCCTGAAAATATAGTACTGATGGATGTATGACGTTACAACGCATGCATTTACCACGCATGCCTTTACAACGCGGTTTTTACATCGCAATCCATTACAACGCATAGCGCTTTGGGGTGCTGGATAGTGAAAAGTTTAATTTACTATTCCAACACCAGTCCCCATGGACACTAGGGAAGGTGTTGGATAGTAAATTAAACGTATTCCCTATCCTAGAGCGCCCCCCAGCGCAATGCGTTGTAATGGTTTGCGTTGTAATGACCGCGTTGTAAAGGCACTGCGTGGTAAAAGTTGCGTTGTAAAGGTTGTTCACCGTACTGATCTGGCTTTCTTGAACAGACATTGGTCGGTCTGTCTCTGGCCTCACCTCAGACCCCATGCATTTCCTTGGATCTTTGTTTTAAGGATTGTAAGAACTTAGCAGAAGCAGTCAAAACAAAAGTACCAGCACCTATCAGCAACCAGAGGCAGGAAGGGGCTTCTCCAGAGATCCAGCACATGATTCCATGAAGTGGCAGGGGCAAGACAGAAGGCCCGAAAGTGAGGCTCAGCAGAAGCGGCACCTTGCTAAATGCCAACTATCTGTTGGGGAAGCCTCCGTTCCTACAGGCGCTTTAAAACATTAGAAAGGAAATTCAAGGGAAGATGCTTAGGTTTTTTTACTCCAGTTTTGACCTCGACCCTCCCTGAGTGCAAAATACCGGAAACTGTGGTTATAACACTGTCCAGCCTTTTAACCACTGCCTCGTACGAGTCCTGCGTGCATAATGCCTAGTGCTTTACATGGAAATCAATCACTTCCTTATTGTACTTGCAAACGTGTAAATCCGTCCGGAAACTCAGGTTCAAAGGTAAAGGTGCAGACAGACGTGGCCACAATAGCCTGGCCTGACAAACAGGGAGGAAGTGACAACCGAGGAACACAGGAAGGGCCTGAAGCCAGCCCAGCTCTCGCAGGGGACGCGGTCATCGGACGTGACGTCACGACAGGAAGTGACGTCACGAAAGGTGGCTTGCACCATGGGGCTCACTGCAACCCAGAAACTTGTGACAAGTTTCATACCATGAATTTGAATTTAAAATATTTATATAGCGCAGCGTACACCAAACGGTTTCTTGGCGCTTGGGAGGCATAGAAAGCAGGGGCAAAGAGATGAAAAGGAGGAAGGATTTACTGCGGGAAAGCTTGACTGAACAAAAAGGTTTTCAGGCCTTTGCGGAAGAGGGAGTAGTGTTTGGCCAACCGTAGATGGTCGTGGAGGGAGTTCCAAAAGGCGGGTGCCAGAAATGAGAAATTGGACCCTCCCCACTTTTTCCTCTTATAGCGGGGTACCTGTAGGAGGGACTTCCAAAAGCGTATTCAAGTTCAATGCATTTTGATATTAGCCTGTGGTTAAACGATCGAGGACCCTTGTCATAACTTTGACGTGTTGGGGGTTCTAACAACTGTTGTCTGTGATTGTGCTGGCAGAGCTTTGCAAGTGCAGGAGTGGAGAGATTTGTGTTGGATGACCCCTGCAGGAGGTGATGTAGTAACGACGTTCAAACTGCACTGTCTTAATGCAGTGGGGGATGGAAAAAGAGTTTGCGGTAGAGGAAAGAATCTCGTCCCAGAGAGGCCAAAGAGTGAAGTCCAGCTGTTTGGCAGGGGGGGACGGCGTCCACCCGTTAAAATAAGTGGGAGGATGCCGTCCACTCGCGTGGTACCCCGACTCGAGCCCTGCCGGTAATCTTCATTACTCCTGGTTCCGTTGTCCTCGTCCCATTCTTAACACCCCTCCCTCCCTCCCTGGTGGACGGCCTTCTGGTTGTTGGCTTGGTATTTTCAGGCTGCATGCTGGGTTGGTACCGCTTATGCACTCATATGCCGGAGGGAGTGGGTTAGGTATCCCAGCATGCTCCTGTACTTTTTTTCTGTCGCGGAGATAGTGATCTCCACTATGTTTAGGAATGGGACGAGGACAACAGGACAAGGAGTAATGAAGATTACCGGTAAGTAATAGGACATTACTTATAACTTTTTAAAAGTAAAGCGCGAGTGCCGCGATTATACCAAAATGAAAGAAATGGAAAAAACATCTATTTTTTTCACTTTAGTATAATCGTGGCACCCGCGCTTTACTTATAACATTTTCAAAGTAATGCACGGGTGCTACGATTGTGTGTTGCTTGAGGCAGGAATGTTTGGCTGCAGAAAAGGGCAGGTCGAGGGAGTACATTTGAAGAGAGGAGCCACATGCATATTAAAGCAGTGTTTTTGGTTGTAGGTCTGATTGAGGAAAATCTGTTGGTCGGTGGTAGTATGAGGTTTGGAGATGCAGTGTCCGAGTAGCATCGGACGTTGCCAAGGTTTCCCATCTGTCGCTCAAGTACCCCGCCCCTTTCGGAGTCGCACACAAGGCTGTTGCCGCCCCCTTAGTATAGTTGATCCTAAGGCCTTGGTTTATTGCAGCACAACACTGCCAGGCCCTGGCTACCTGCACTTCTACCATTCAAAGGGAGAGGGCCCGAAAGCTGCAGGACTAGCAGGGAGTACAGGCACTTCTCAGCAGCAAACACATACTGGCACTGTGGGTTACTTCTCTTCAGGTGCAGAGTACAAGGCTGCGCAAACACCCAATGCAAACAGCCCCAGAGAAAGCAGCACCACTGATGGCACAGAGCAGCCATCTTTCTACAAGCACTTGGGAGCGAGGGTGCGCTCGCCCTTTGCTTGTCTCTGCTGTTGCATGACCTTAAGTAAGACACAAGGGCAGGGCTTTAAGTGGGAAAAAAAATCTGGGGGTGCTCTAAAAGGGGCGTGGCAAATGTATTAAAGGGGTGTGGCCTATCCGAGTAGGGGCGTGGTCTAAATCAAGATAACTAGCATTGTGAGCTTAAGAAAATCACGAAGTCACATCCAGCAAGGATAATAAAATAGGCAAAAAAGTCTTTTTATTAAGTATAAGCCAAAAAATACCAAACATTTTAACCCCTTGGCTGCTGCGGCTATTTTCCTGCTGTGCTGGAGGGTGAAGGGGGAGGCGTGCACAGCGCCCCGGTGCTCATGACGAGGTCAGCTCGTCATGAGCCACGGCACTCGTGTGCTCAGGACGAGCTGAGCTCGTCACGACCACGCTCAGCACAGCAGGGGAATTAGCCCAGTGTGCGAGCGTTCCACGGGCCATGACGAGCTCAGCTTGTCATGAGCACACGAGAACCGTAGCTCATGACGAGCTGAGCTCGTCATGAGTATGGGAGGGGTTAAAAAAACATGTACAATTATTTACATTACTTAGAAATCTATTGCAGGATTTCACAAAATGCTTGAAGATATTCACTGTGTCTATTTTGCTGGGGTTTCTCACAACAATTTCCTTCAGCAGACCTTCTACCTTTTGCCAGCCAACTCTTTACATACAGCTTTTCGTCAAATGTTTCAAATGGAGGACCATTGAATTTTACCCATAAGCATGGTCTCTACAAGAAGAGAGGCCGGCCCTTGTTGGACTAGCAATTAAGTTCATTGCGCTGAAACCTCTCTCGCAATCCGTATTGCTTGCTGGCAGGGTTTCCATGTCCATGCAAACTACTAACTTTTTTAATGCTTCAGGGGTTTTCTTTCCACCGAAATCTTTGAAGAGTCTAAAAACTATGATAGTATCAGCTGAAACTCTGAACACAGTTTCTGGATCTCTGTTTCCCCATAAAGAATACGTTCATCACCAGAGGGCAAGTTGCCTGCATCTAGCACACTGAAGCTGGCTATAAGTTTTTTCTCAGAATCCGGGGCACCTCGTTTATTGATATTTACAGACAAACTTTTGTAAAACTGATTTGGATTAAGGGCAACAGAGTTACTTCTACCTAGGAAAAGAGGAACATTCTTGAATTTGCCCTCGTCAACTGCTCTCAGAAGCAAACTCCCCTGGTGAGTCCTTCATTGCTCTAAATATACGTACTTGACTAACCAAAAGTCTGTGGGCATTAACAATTGTAATGTCCCTCCTCTGTAAGGAGAGTGATAAGTCTTTGAGCTCTTGAAGTGCATCACACATTACCCCCAAATCTCTGCTAAAACAATAGGATGTAATCTTCTTCAAGAGACCTTTATACTTAATCCCGTCTCCTATGGGTCTGGATGGCTCTTTTGAAGCATTCTCAAAATGTTTGCACAAGTCAGGGAAGCAGTTCCAAACAGCTTTCACAGATCTGTAACTGGATGCTACCCATCTAGTATCATTTTCCCTATCTTCTGAAGCTGTACACATAGCTTGCTGGTGGCAAGATTTAGCTCTCTCTGATTTTTTGGTTACATGCTGTATGTGGCATACAATGAGTCCATGAAAATCTTGAAGTGATTGACCCTGGCAACCTCATCAACTGTATCTGCCACAGCAAGATTTGGAAATTCTGATTTCAGCAATGCTACTACTCCTCCTTTTTTACCAAACATTAATGCTGCTCCATCTGAACATACTGCAATCAAGATATCATGTAGCAGACTTTTTGTGAGTCCAACTTTTTCAAAGTAGCTTAGGAGAGCTGTCTTTACGCCAAGGGTATTTGTTTCTGCCAGCTCAAGCAGGCCGAAATAGATGGTTCATTTCCAAAAATGCCTCAGAGATGGATGATTAAGGTAGAAGCACTGCTAATAGAAGTGCTTTCATCAATTAATACTGTGATCTTTGGTTTGTGTTGTCTGATATAACAGACCAATCTTTGTTGCATTTCCAGTGCAATGTGTTTTATTATTTCAGTTGCAGTCACATTGCTGTGCAAAACACAGCCCATTGCACTGCCATTCTTTGCCTGAAGGCGAATTAGATCAGGGTGGTCAGTGAAAGGGCGATCTTTTTTTGCAAAGTAGTAGGCAGTGTCAAATACCCTGCATGTGCTCTCCATATGTTTTTCATTACATTTGTGTACTGTCACCACCAATGTATTTTCCTGCCGAGCTGTAAGAATGTCTTCAGCTGCCAAGTGACCAGAGCTCGCCTTTTGCTTCCTAAAAGTGCTATTTCCAAACTTAGAATTTAAAAACCATGTTCACTAAAAGATGTGTTATTACATTCTGAGTTCAGGGATACCAGATTCCATATGTCTATCTTGCAATTATGGTAAGATATGCAGGTAAACATGTCACACAGCATTCCCCATGTTATCCTATGGGCAAGATAGCCTTCCATTAGTGAAAAACGAAATTGGCAGTATTTCACTATCAAGACATGTTATCCACACTAGTAACCCCAAACAAAAACCGGGACATGCGATATGGTGGCTGCGCGCGTGCACGCACGTATAACCGCAAGCTTGAGGCCAAGCAAAGCTTGTGGTAGCACTTTGAAAAGCCACTAACTAAATGTCTCGCAGAGTAGTGTATGTGCTGGCTCAGGCGAGACCTAAAAACTACCCATATAAATGAAACAAGGTGCAAAGCGAAATATAACAGATTTTATTGGAATTGCAATGGACTTTCAGATAATGCAGAAAACAGTAGGAATTTTGTGTTCAACATAAGTGGTTCTCAACCCTTTAACTTCTGTGAACGCCCACTTAATCTTTACAGGGAACCCTCACTGAATTATTATTAGAATCTACCCCCTCCTCCAGCGGCCCCCCCCCACTCGAGTCATTACTGGAAGCTGGGAAACCCACCCAGCCTAAGCATTGACGATGATTTAATCAGCAAAACAAAACACAAAAAGTGCAGTAAAAAAGCATTCAAACAAATACATAAATTATGACACATTATATTTACTTCTTAAACATATACATATAAAATCAAAATTTTAATTTTAATAGAAAGGTTGGCTGTAGGAGAGTAGGGTCTGCTATCCTATGGTCACCCCAAATTTTTGCTTTTTGCTTCACTGGTTTTCGACTTACTGAGGCTGTGGGCCTGCTAATCAGGCCCCCAGCCTGCTGTTCTCTCTCTAAATTCACATACATGTACTATAGGTACATAACCCAATTGGAAATGGACTCCTTGTCAGCCCCTGTACCATGCACTATAGGTGCTCAGGGCATAGGTGCCAACCAGGCCTACCAGGGGCTGCAGCATATCTTTTGCCACCCCTGGCTGGTACTTAAATTGACGCAACTGGCTGATCACTCAGCTGGGGCAAGTTGGTGTAATCACCCCTTGCTTAGATATAGTATACCTATATCTAAACCTATATCTGGACACATATATACCTATCAGTCACTCCTATGGCAGGCCTTAACAATCCTCGAGGCAGAGTGCTTGGTTTTAGGTGAGATGGGGCTCTAGCATGAGCTGAGCCTGTCTGCAGCTGTCGGGACCAATTCCCTTAGCTGTTCCGGGATAATGCCAAACCATATACTATTAAGTGCATTATAATCCTCGCGGTTATATGTTAACTTTGGTTTGGCTTTATCAAAACATGTTGCGTAAGGTGTCATACGATTTGGAATACTATCCCCTCGACAGTCCTGTCAACGGGGATAGCATTCCACCCCTCTAGAGGGAGAAGACATGTTACTTTACTAAAACGCGGTTGATTTTTAAAAGAGCCTCAGCTCCACAAAATGGACACTTCTGCCACAGACACAAGTCTGACCTCCTGCTGCTGACCGAAACTGAGCCGAGGAGGCCTGGACAAAGGCTTTCCTGTCGCAGGGAGTTGTCACACCACCCCAGACAGGAGATAGTGGATTGTAGCAGGGAGGTTTGAAAGAAACCAGACACTGCCTGGGGAGCACAAGGCTTCCCCTTGCATAATCCGGTCAAACCGGTTCTGGGGCATCCCAGCCCCAGTCCCAGCGTGACCCTGGACAAAGGGAAAGGGGTGTAACCACTTCCGTCCTGGGTCCCACCCATAGGAGGGACCTAGCAGGTAATCCAACCCACCAGATTGGTATAACAGTGGGAGCAATGCCCAAGCATTCAGATTATCCTGATGAAACTTAAGAAACGAAACTCTGGACCCTTCGACATCCTACTCGATGTAGAAGACTGAAGAATCTCCCTTGTGGTCAAGGAGTGACCACCCTGTGCAAACAGGTACCATCCAGCACCTCGACGTTTGCTTTGTTGCTGTTCCCGCCGGAACTCGAGCAACAGCGATCAACAAGACCAAGCGAGCCTGCCTTCTAACAGCCCGATCCACAGTCCCTGCAGAGCTGAGACCCGTGGAGGCGACCGGAAGCGTGGGGCCCGCCATCTTGGAAAGACCACGAGATGCTGACCGTGCAGCCCACGAGTGACACTAAAAGCTGTACATCAAGGTTTGAGAAGCCCCAGCCCTGAGCCACTCTTGCACCAAAGCTCACCCCTCTACACTCACCGAGTGCTGCGAGGGGCCCTTCTGCATCTTTTGGCTCAACGCGTTGGCCCGGTAATTTGCCCGTTGGCTTGTGGCCCCTGTGCCAATTAACTGCAAAATCTAACTTGTGATTCTGGTTGCTCCAGACTTGCACTCGCTCCTCTGAAAAGGAGCACCCGCTCTGACCCTCCTGGTTCGAGTGAGAAGCAATCTTCCAGTCCTGCGTGGATTGCTCTTGCCAAGTGTTGTTTGCTCCAATCCTGAAGGCGACACCGCCGACGGCGAGAGCCTTCGTGGGACAGCTCGTGATCCACTCCTCAACGTCGCAGATGCCTTAGAGTCCACGTGGCAGCGTAGAAAAGCTCCTCGACAACCACCTGATTGCGCCCGACATTGCCTGGTTCCGTCCTGGTTCCACCCTGGTCACTGCTGAGTGACCCAGACTCTGTCCCCTCTGCTTTCAGGTAGTCTACAACTTCGATCCACCCTTGGATCAGACCGGACACTTCTCCTTCACAACGCCTGCAGCATCTTCAGCTTCAAGCACCAACAACCTGCGTGACGAAACCCGACATAACTTCCCACCTATGCACCCGCTTCCTGTGGGCGAGGTAACAACGCCGGTGTGCCCACACTGGTACACACCTCTAGTGTATGTGTCTTAAGTTTCATCCTTCTAGGTTAAGCGGAAGTCTCCTTAAACTGTAACTTTATAACTTTTACACACCATTGACTTTGCATTGGTGCATGCGTGTGCTTTTAGCGCTGCACCCGAGTCCCACGGGCTTTTCCCGACTTCAGCATTGCTAGTCCCGACCAGTTCCAGCGATTCCCCAGGCCCTAGGCCTGACCACTATTCGATTGGTATCTCTTATACCACTTTCTTAATATATGGTTTGAGTGGCCACCCGGCCTCATCCATAATTGTGCAACTTTCATATGCTTAACTGTGCTTTTGTTTAAACGCTTGTGCCTCTTTACTCATAAAGAGTACTGAGGATTATTTTAGCAATAAATACATATATTTTTATAATATATAACTTGTGTGGTGTCCTTTCATTTGATATTACAGGATTGTGATTGGTAAAACAGCTCGCTTAACACAACCTCTTGAGTTAAGCACTTCATTCACCCGGTGCTCCTGGGGAGCTCATCTACAACTGTGATCCGGGGTCTGGGTATATGCTGGGCTGCCCCCCGCCCCCCTGGCCTAGAGCTTTTCACGTATGCTGCATGATCCCACTCCATTACCTAGCTGCACCAAATTGAACTGAGAGATATATTGAAGGAGCACACTCTGCACTATACAGGACAATATTACTGCACAGACCTGCAATCGGCAAGCGCATTGTTCACCCTGCTACCATTAAAGACTTCCAGCACATAGAGCCTTGACATCATGCTACCCTGACCACCGATTACATCCGGTCTCTTTGGATTTGGTACTATGGACACAGTTCTGTACTCTCAGAGGGGGAGAAATTACCTAACGCTGCACTACATCAGCCTGCAAGTTGGTCTAGTTCGAGGGGCGGCCCTGTTCACATCTAAAGCAACGGCTTACTATAAGAATTGTCCTTGTCCTCCATCTTCACGCCTTTCCGGGGTATCGGGGCACGGGCCAAAAATACCCTAAGCAGCGCCTAGTCCCCTTTGAAAAATTAGTGGACACTACTCACGGCCAGCCTAGTGGCATGGCGACAGGTGGACGACGCCAGCCAATTAAGTCCGCTGCTACTAGAGATGAGGGCAGGATTCAAAGCTCTTGATGTTCAATTTGACGCCTTGGACAAACATATGGCAGAGCTGGGGATGAAGATCCAGGTGCACGATCGGCGCCTTGATGTGGTAGAGTCCCGCACATCGGACCTGGAGGATGGGATGGCGCAATCCCTGAAAAGAACCGATCGCATGGAACGGATCCTGAAAGATGTTGTGATAAAAAACGAGAATTTGGAAGCGAGAAGTCGTCGAAAAAATATTCGCCATTTGGGCGTGCCCGAATCCACAGCAACATGGTGGAAACAATCCTGACCGTCCTGTTTGGCAAAGAGGCGTTTACTTCTGGATTCTTGGTGGAACGCGCCCACAGGTAACTTGGCCCAAGACCCAACCCCGCCTGCCCTCCAAGGCCCATTATTGCACGAATAATGAACTTTAGAGACAGAGACACAGCACTACGCCTGGCTCGTGAATGGGGTGAGCTCTCCTGGCAGGGCTCCAGACTATCTCTCTACCCTGATTTCACCGCCATGGTACAGGATGCTAGAAGGAAATACCTTGAAGTTAAGGCAACACTCAAGAACTTGGGGTTAAAATATGGCATACTGTATCCTGCCAGATTACGGGTAGAAGTCAACGGCCGACCCCAAATCTTTGAGAATCCGACGGAGGTGCAGGAATTCTGCCACACCTACAAACTTAACAGAAATAGTGGTTCGGTCGCCAGTGCAGACCTGTTCTCGAGCTCTGGCCTAGGCTAACAGTTTAAGTTTTTTATTTTGTCGCACATTTCTTTGCTTGAAGTAATACCGGGACTCGACTTATATAATGTATCATTTTACAGGTTACTAAGCCACAGGATAGTACAAGTTCCCACCTTTGGTGTACACCTAGCGATATCTGTGGTGAAGATAGAAGGAACCCTAATTGTTTGTTCTTTATTGCATTATGGGTTCCACTGGTGCCTTGCATTGTTTTAGGTAAATTGGTATTGCCTCTCCGAACGGGCGGGCAGGCTGGGTGGGGGATGGTGGGCGGGGAACGGTTGTTATTGCTAAGCACTGAGTTTCTGGTATGTTTGATCACAGACACTCTGGATAGGCACAAATGTTGGCTATTCTTCAATCCTCTAAACAAGACGCTGTTATGGCACAGTTAGGTCACAACCTTGGCCCTTTGAATGTTGCCCTAGCCACATGGAACGTTCGAGGTTTGAATGAAACCCGCAAACGGAGACGGGTGCTCCAATATTTGATACGGTACAAAAGGGGGCGGTGATGGACGGAGCATCTGAACCAATCAAACACTCACACCCAGTCAAAAGATCTGTGTTTGATCCATCACTCTTCTTTAGCCCACTCTGCCACCCCAGTTCAGACATGGCTATATGCAAATCAGTCTGACCCTGTGCCTCATGGGAACAGTCCAGCCCGAACTGCCTAGCCATACCTTCCCTGGACCGGAAACAAGCTTCCGAGGACCGGTTTCTGGCATTCCAGCCGTCTTCAGCCCGGCTTGCTTGAATCCAGTGGCAAAGTGAGCAAGGGACGCACGTCTGAGCATACCCTGCCACACTTATGGCGGCCAAAGCGGTACAAAAGGGGGTGGTGATGGACGGAGCATCTGAACCAAACAAACACTCACACCCAGTCAAAAGATCTGGGTTTGATCCATCACCGTTCTTTAGCCCACTCTGCCACCCCAGTTCAGACATGGCTATATGCAAATCAGTCTGACCCTGTGCCTCATGGGAACAGTCCAGCCCGAACTGCCAAGCCATGCCTTCCCTGGACCGGAAACAAGCTTCCGAGGACCGGTTTCTGGTATTCCAGCCGTCTTCAGCCCAGCTTGCTTGAATCCAGTGGCAAAGTGAGCAAGGGACTCACGTCTGAGCATACCCTGCCACACTTATGGCGGCCAAAGCGGTACAAAAGGGGGTGGTGATGGACGGAGCATCTGAACCAATCAAACACTCAGACCCAGTCAAAAGATCTGGGTTTGATCCATCACCGTTCTTTAGCCCACTCTGCCACCCCAGTTCAGACATGGCTATATGCAAATCAGTCTGATCCTGTGCCTCATGGGAACAGTCCAGCCCTAACTGCCAAGCTATGCCTTCCCTGGACCGGAAACAAGCTTCCGAGGACCGGTTTCTGGCATTCCAGCCGTCTCCAGCCCGGCTTGCTTGAATCCAGTGGCAAAGTGAGCAAGGGACTCACGTCTGAGCATACCCTACCACACTTATGGCGGCCAAAGCGGTACAAAAGGGGGTGGATCAAACCCAGATCTTTTGACTGGGTGCAAGTGTTTGATTGGTTCAGATACTCCGTCCATCACCACCCCCTTTTGTACCGCTTTTGGCCGCCATAGGTGTGGCAGGGTATGCTCAGACGTGAGTCCCTTGCTCACTTTGCCACTGGATTCAAGCAAGCCGGGCTGAAGACGGCTGTAATGCCAGAAACCGGTCCTCGGAAGCTTGTTTCCGGTCCAGGGAAGGCATGGTTTGGCAGTTTGGGCGGGACTGTTCCCATGAGGCACAGGGTCAGACGGATTTACATATAGCCATGACTGAACTGGGGTGGCAGAGTGGGCTAAAGAACGGTGATGGATCAAACCCAGATCTTTTGACTGGGTGTGAGTGTTTGCTTGGTTCAGATACTCCGTCCATCACCACCCCTCCCCCACCACCCCCTTTTGTACCGCCATTATTTGATACGGCATAGGGTCGTCATCACATTCTTACAAGAGACACATCTCCCACACAGCGATTAGGCCCGGTTTGCATCGTCATGGGGCACGAACAGATTTTTTGCAAATTATAGCAACTATGCCAGCGGCACAGCAATTCTCATACACAAACGACTCCCCTTCAGGTCCCACTCTGTAACCTGTGATGAGGAAGGCAGATTTGTAATTGTAGTGGGCACATTGTTTGTTTATTAGGTGGAGTTGGTATGCATATACGGTCCAAATATAGACTTCCCTGATTTTTACCATACACTATACTCGAGGCTTCTACAGCTTGGCTCAATGCCCCTTCTACTAGGGGGTGATTTACGCCGGAACCACCACCAAACTCCAGAAGAGACTCCAGCGGATCCAGAACGCCTCAGCACGACTCATCCTGGACATCCCCCGTCGCAACCACATCTCCGGACACCTGAGAGGCCTGCACTGGCCCCCGGTCAACAAGAGAATCACCTGCCGTCTCCTCACCCACGCACACAAAGCCCTGCACAACCAAGGCCCAGGATACCTCAACAGCCGCCTCACCTTCTACGCTCCCAAACGCCAGCTTCGATCGACCGGCCACGCCCTCGCCACCGTCCCCCGCATCCAAAGAGCCACCACAGGGGGAAGGTCCTTCTCCTACCTCGCCGCCAAGAATTGGAACTCCCTCCCGACCCACCTCAGCCTGACCCAGGACCACCTCGCCTTCAGGAAGCAGTTCAAGACCTGGCTGTTCGAGCAGTAGCAGACCCCCCCTCCCCTAAGCGCCTTGAGACCCTCCGGGTGAGTAGTGCGCTATACAAATTCTTTGATTGATTGATTGATTGATTTCAACATTGCTCTTAATCCCACCACTGGTAGCACTTCAACTGCCCCAGACTGTAAACCTAGAGCGCGCAAAGTCTTGCAATCTTTGTATGGACACTTTTCTCTTCTAGATTTGGGCCGCGTTCGTGACCCGGACCACACTACATATACACATTATACGGGCTCCCATGACACATGGTCTCGGCCCGATTATTGGCTATCCTCCCCAGAAATATCTTCGCTGGTTCCATGAGCTACAAACATTGCCCAGGTCCTATTCGGACCATCACCCGGTCATATTATTGCTAAAGATCCCTCGCCCTGAAGGGTTCGAAAGACAGTGGAGATTCCCAAGATGTGCGTTGGACGATGAGGTGTTCAGACAGGAAATTCAGGAAGCTATAGAAGACTACTTTGAATTAAACACAGATTCTGTGGACTCCGAGGCGGTGTTGTGGGAGGGGTTTAAGGCCTACCTGAGGGGTGTATGCATCGCTAAGAGTGCTGGAGTGCTTCATGACCTCCGTGGCACGCTTACCATGCTAGAGAGAGAGCTGGGATCGTTGGATGCCAGTCAGAGGGCAACTGGGGACCAGAGTTACGACTCGAAGAGGGCAGCTTTGCTCCTGGAGTGCATTGAGGTTGCTGACAGGGAAATTCTTTACATGGGGAAGTATCACAACGCTAATGTTTTATGGGGAGGGGGACCGCCCTGGATGAGTGCTAGCGCAAATGACCAGACCCCCTTACACTAAAGCATACATCACAAAGTTGCAGTCCACACCGGGGTACTCGATCACGGATCCACTAGAAATCCAGAAGGCGTTTTTGTCTTACTTCAAAACACTTTACACTTCAAAATTGGGTTCTGATCGTACGGATCAGAAGTCTTATCTATCTGAAATTGCATTAGTATACTTAGAAAGATTCATGCAAGATTTGTTAGCAGAGCCCATCATGAAAGATAGTATAGATGATGCCATTACAGCCCTCAAGACGTCCAGCGCTCCTGTTCTAGATGGGTTTATTGGTGAGTTTTACAAAGCCTATAAAGACCTCTTGATCCTCTGACTGCTAGATGTCTATGCCGACGCCCTAGAGAAACAGATACTCCTGCCTACTCTCCGAGAGGTGGTTATCATCCTGCTCCCCAAGCCGGGTAAAGATCTACTGTGTGGCTCATATCGCCCCGTCACTACTAAATTTAGACTGCAAAATCCTCGCTAAGGCGCTTACTTGCCGCCTCTTGCTCTTTATGGAATCTATAATCTCACCCGCCCAATCTGGTTTTATTCCACACCGTTCCACTGCCTTC
This sequence comes from Lissotriton vulgaris, assembly GCF_964263255.1. Classification (NCBI taxonomy): domain Eukaryota; kingdom Metazoa; phylum Chordata; class Amphibia; order Caudata; family Salamandridae; genus Lissotriton; species Lissotriton vulgaris. The sequence goes on from NC_141698.1 coordinate 120,072,421, forward strand.
AATCACCGCACCCTATTTAACACTTTGCACAGAATAAACCTTGAGATCCCCACAGCAGCGATCCCTCTAGATACTGAGAAGGCTTTGGACTCCCTGGAATGGCCCTTTTTCCTTTCCATAATGCAACGCATGGGGATGCCACAAGGATTCATTGCCACCACAGGTCTGTTATATAGTCAACCTACAGCTAGCTCTGGCTCAATGGTACTCTGTCTGCACCCTTTCCCTTATCACGGGGCACGAGGCAGGGTCGCCCACTATCCCCTTTATTATTTATTTTAGCAATGGACCCCTAGATTAGGCACTTTCAGGAAAAAAAACTGCATAGAGGTTTGCAATTTAATACGAGCCCGTTGCTAGTTTCTTTATATGCCGACGACACAATCTTATATGTTCGAGACCCCCAGGCAAACCTGGATCCACTCGTCAGAGAGATCCTACATTTTGGCATTTTTTCTGGTCTGGGGATTAACTGGCATAAAGCAGTTATCTTCCCTCTCACAGCAGGAACAGCCCGCTGGGATCTGGAATTCCCACTGGAATGGTGTGCTGATTCCGTAAAATATCTGGAGGTTCACATCCACCTCAATTCCAACCAGATCATTCGACGCAACAAATAGACTCCTGGCTCCGACTCCCACTCTCCATGGCAGGTCGAGTGGCCCTTATTAAAATGATTGTACTTCCAAAGTTTTTATATCTGTTTCATAATATACCAATCCCACTTACAAATAAATTCTTCAGCACTTTGTGATCGCACTTAATCAGGCTTGTTTGGGGCAACAGAACACCCAGGGTGAGATGGCAGATAATGACGCTCCCCTGTGATAGAGGAGGCTACGTGGTCCCTGATCTACAGTTGTATTTTCTGGCAGCACAATGTAGTTTCGCACAGACATGGTACCACCCGGATGCCAGGATTACATACCTACGTCCGGAGCCAGAATTCGTCTTACCGAACACCCTGGCCACCGTATTGCCCTCAGGCATCCCCAACACCGGGGCATGGGTTAAGTGGAGTCGTATCACAAACACCCAGACACTGTACTCTTCATCTCTCCCACTCCCCAAAGCTATATTGCTACCCATTACGGGCGAAAAGTTGGTACAAAAGACTTGTACTGAATTTAATATTAGCACAATGGGGGATTTGTTCCCTGCCGGCCACACCTTCGACCCAGATGATGTGTCTATGTTTCCAGATGTAAATGTAAATGCCACATTTATGGATACATTTATGGATAAATTTGTCTTAGCTAGGCTGCGCTCAGCTCTGTGGGCTCAGCTCCCGGACTATCCGCTAGAGCCTCCATCGTTCCCCCCCTTACAATGGTGTTAGGTAGCAGCAAAGGAATCCATCTTATATCACAACTGTACAAGGCATGTTCCGACCTAGTCCCGCTTAATGATGAAAGGATACGCAACGCGTGGGAGACGGATTTAGGCAACCCAATCACTGATGAGCAATCGACGGCCTGCTGCAAGGTGATAAAACGGTATCCCTCAATAGCAGAGATAAATTGATCCACTTCAAGTTCTTGTGCAGAATTTATGTTATACCTGCCCGAGCACAAAAGATAGATCCTGGTAGACCACATCACTGCCAGCGGTGCCAGTCCCTTCAAGCAGACTTTGCGCACCTTGCCTGGACGTTCCCAAGCATCCACACCTTTTGGGTTGAAGTACACAAAACTTTAAGTAAAATGATAAAATTGCCGATTGAACCCTTGCCTGAAATTGCCCTCTTGGGATATGTTGTTCAGTTCCCTCCTAAAACACGCAGATTTGCTGCCATCTCTCTACTCTTGGCTAAAAGGGAAGTCGCAATCTACTGGGGCGGCAAGAGGGCTCGGACTATACACGGTTGGATCCAAAGTTTAGCAACCTGCTCTATGAGAAGTGACATATATGCTAATACTATCCTTCCCTTCTCAAGACCTAAAGACATCTGGGGCCCCTTCAGATCTTTCCTTTCGCAGCAACAGCAAGACCCCCACTCCCAGCTGGAGCGGGGTATAGTACCGACTGGGGTGGGCTAGATAGATTCAGATTCTGCATTGATGGTCACTGATGTGTCACGCCCACACACCGTGCCTAGACTATTTGTTTCCCTGCGTAATTGTCCTTGAAGGGGAGGTGGGGATGTTCTGATGGACCAGTTGGCGATAGTGGCATCTTGGATGGGTCTTGTGTGTGTTAAATGCATAATTTTGCCTTACTTGTTCGATCTACTGTGCTTTGGAGAAAATGTCACCAGTACCGTATTATGACTGTACCCTTTATATCATTCATCTGTACTCAGTGCTTCGCATTGTTCTTACCAAAATGCGAAATAAAGTTATTTTTAAAAAAGTACATGTCTACTACAGATACTCGTGGCTAGAATTACATATACACAAGTTGCAAATGTTCTCAAGAGTACATATTAACAAAAGTTGAAGCGATTAGGGTTGAACAAATATATATTGCATAGTTACAGATTTGTTTTACTTTGCTGTCATTATGGAGTTCAATTTGCGTCTTTTTTTGTTCACAAACCAAAGACGTCTGTGCATATAGGCTTTCTTTAAGAAGCAACAAACTAATGGCCCGTTTTAAATAGTACATGGAAAGCAACATTTTGCTGTGTATGCCTTTTAGGTTCACCCCTTAGAAGGCAAACAACTTCTGAATACTTTGCCTACTGCTTTTTCAGAGTACATGTTTCGATCGCAATCTATATAGCAAAGGAGACCATACTCACAGATTACTTTGCATTTTTTTATAATCAGTTACTAATAGAAATAAAAGAACAATTATGAAAGGCAAACAATAGAATTGAAATACAACACCTGGAGGAATTAGACACCAGCAGATTTACCAAAGAATCACTTACACTGGGGCTCACAAAGAGTTAGTTGGTAAAGTGACAGGACCAGGTAGGATGTTGTGAACTAGTGCGCAACTAAAAGTTGAGAAAGCAGATGAAAGATTGGGCCAAAGGAAATCATGAGTTGGTCTTCAAGAATTTTACATTTTTAAAAACAAATATAAACAAAACAGTGAGCATGTGTTCTTACCAATTTTACTACATTTCTCAATTATAGAGATTTGCCTTTTAACGAACGGAGAATATGGATTTATTTATTTATTTATTTAGAAGCTTGTAGAGCGCACGGCTACCTCCGGCGGAGGTGTCCCGGCGCTAAGATTACATGAGAGTCCCCATAGAGAGTAACCAAGAACACATCCCACTGATGGAAAAGGAAATATGGAAACCGATTAAAACATGTTTTTCCACAAAGCCCTCATTACGAGTGTCCCATTAATCCAGATTGGTTCAGTAACAGAAGTTACCTGCAGAATCTGGATTACAAGTTTATCGGCAACACTATTTTACTGATGCCCCTTCCTGCACCCATTCGTTCAACTCACCCAGAAAACACTTGGCAAATGCGAAGGGAAAAAAGTCCCAGTGTGTGTGAAAACCCATGGGAATTGGTGCAGAAACACCAATTGCCGAGGCAATTTCCCATTGGTGAGGGCTAAACTTTAAGTACCAAGGTATTCAGGTGTCTTATAATTACACATCCCCATGATATCGTTCTCTCTGGCGCAGGAATACCACAAGGGTATCCCAGGTGAACTTGTAACGAGGCATGTAAGCAAATAACAGAGCACAGAGATTAACAACCTCATTGAGTTATTCACAAGATTAAAACACATTCATAAAAAAAAGTGATCCAACTCTGAAAAGAATGAGAGTATGTAACAGTTGTGCAACTAAAGATGAGTCACAGTTAAGTCTTTCCTGAGATTTATGTAGTCACATATAATGGAACGAAGAGTGATCTACTTTTTAAGTTAGAAGGGGCCTGCACCTTTAGGCTTGTCAATACAACACCTGGGGAGGAGAACATTTATGAAATCACTTATGCAGGATTTAGTCATATGTCACTGTTTCATGGGAGAAGCTAGTTACTAGGTCCATTGAAATGTGATGCTACACAGGAAGGTCATATTAGACAAATCTATTCGATTCCTTCGAGTCAGTAACAAAGAAAATAGGTAAAGGCAGGGTGATGAATGTGAATTACCCAAACATCAACAAAGCCTACACTCCAATGCCATACCAAGCATTTCCATTTTCAACAAACTGAAATTCTTTGGGATGAAATGGTGTGACCAGATAAAAATAGTCTTCAAAGTGGAATCAGTCCTCCACAAGGGTTATAGAAGACCTCCTTCATGCCACGCGGGGAACATGGATTTGCCTCACAAAGCAGCTAGATATGGAGTAACAAGAATGTAGTGGATGGAAGAGTAGATCATCCTCATGCAAGGGAGGATAAGGCGCAGTCATAAGGATTATTCAAGAGGGAAATTAGCGGAAGGGAGGGTGTGATGAGCACGAGGTAGAAGCAACCCAAAAGAGCAGAAGGAGAGGAGGAAATGGAATGGAATGACGATCCAACAACACAAAGTGGATCAATGTGAGGGTCATCGGCAACAGTTGGGAAATTTGGGAATTTAGATGGTGAATGGAAACACAAGAGGAACTTAGCTCACAAGAGGTGTGGTACTGGGAACCTCAAGCAAATAGTGGATAGAAAGAGAATCAGTCACACAAAAGAGGAATAAATGGGGTGTATCTCTAACCCTATTGAGATACATTTGGAAATGATCTATTTTTTAAACTAGTTTTTTCAAAAATGTGTTTGGCAAGGACCCCATCCCTGCCATACAGAGACGTCCTATGAAGCTGGGTCTAGTAACAGACAAAATAAGGAAACTAACTATAGCTGGTGTAGTAAAGGTCTGACCTGGATTTGGTGTGAATATACACATACCACGAGGGATTATATTTTTTCCTATTACTGAACAAATTTAGAGAATCCTGTTGGGGGTTTTGTGCACCTCTTCCTGTACTGCCTACAGAATGCAGCAACAATTCACAAGTAGTTTATATGGGGGGAAAATGTGTAATGAGTGAATGCCATTCTGCTCTCCAGCTTCCCCCGTATTCCACATGTTTTTGCTGCTAACAATATTCATGACTCCTCTTCCCACAGTTCACCATGGAGGATGATATTGCTGCACTGGTAATCGACAATGGATCGGGTATGTGCAAAGCCGGCTTCGCTGGAGATGATGCTCCACGTGCTGTCTTTCCATCCATCGTGGGGCGCCCAAGACACCAGGTTAGTGACCCCTAATTTGCAAGAACAGCTTGGTATTGGTTGGCTCTTTTAGTTGATTTTCCTTTCTTCATATATTAGTTGAGTGATAATGTGCTAAACGATTTAAAACATTCATGCATACTGTTAGGATTCACTATTTGGAAGGGAAGCCCTAATGACGCCCCTTCCAAATTATGAATCGCAAACCCATTTTGCGATTTGGTAACAAGGAGGCCACTTTAAGACAAATACATACAAATCAGTATAAATTAGCTTTAAGTAAATTACTTAGTGCAGGCAAATCACTGCAATTCAATAAAACTTGTAGTAAAGTGAAAAAGTATACGTTTAGAAACAGCTAGAAATCCACCTATAAGGGTTCAGCTATTAAAAAGCTTTTAATGCTGCAATAGTTTTAGAATGCGGCGCTGTAGCCAAATGGGGAGGGTTAGAAATGAAACTCCTCCACAGTATAATTCTGCACGTAGCTCGTTGGCAATCAGTCACTCAAAACTGAGTTGGTATGGAAAATATTATTACATTTTATTTGAATGGACATCTTGGATTCCACAAAGGAGGCATACAATTGTTTGTTATACATTAACTCTTTCGCTGCAGCGGCTATTCCGCAGCAGAGCTAAGGGGGCGGGGCGGCCGCATGCTGGTGACTGAACCGCTCCGTCACCAGCCGCGGTTGAGCTGTGCTCATGACGGAGCGGTTCCGTCATGGCCCCGCCCGCTCAATGGAACGCCCAGCGCAGGCAAGGAATCCGCGCCGCGCAGGCGCGGCTAGCGGGCCATGACGGAACCGCTTCGTCATCAGCACAGCGCCACCGCAGCTGATGACGGAGCGGTTCCGTCATCAGCATCGAAGGTGTTAATAAATGAAACTCCTTCACAATAACATTCTGCACGTAGCTCATTAGCATTCAGTCCCTCCAAACTGAGACAGTATGGAAAATACCATTTCAATTTATTCAAGTTAACATCTTAGATTCCAAGGAGACATACGCTTTTTACTATACATTTTAAAAATTGACAATGACCGCAAAGGAAACTTCAGTGGGGTCAGGGGTAGGATGGAAGATAGTCGTTTGCTGGCCAAGGTTTTAGACTTTCATCTGTTTTCAGACAACTGGCTAGCTGTAGTCAAGCCCTTAGTCACATGCCTGTGGGATTTGAATACATCAAGATATCTAGCCCAAATATTTAGCATGTACAGGGAAAGAGAGAGACGGACGGAGAGAGTTGTACAGAAAAATAGATCAAGAGAGATATAGAAAAAAAGAGCTAATAATGAAGAGAGAGAGAGAGAGAAAAAGAGAAAATGGGGTAAATTAATCCAAATGTTTGACTATTATCAGGACTTGTATTCCATCCTGAAATAATTACAGTGGACTACTTAAGCTGTCCGCCTGACATCCATGCCTGCATTACCCCCCCCCCCCCAGATTAGGATGGCGGTAGAGACAGCGGTGGACGGAAAGACCGTCTGCCACTGTACTGACGCGGTCGCCTTGCGACCGCGGCGGTAATAGAATAATATGGTGGCGGTGTCCTATGGACACTGCCAGCCATATAACAATGTCCACATGAAGGGGCCTTTCCGCGGCGGCAATGCCGCCATAGAAAGGCAGGCGCAGGCGCCCCCAGGTGGCGCCAGCTTAGGGGGAGGACAGGGGGGGGTACCCATGGTACCCCCCACGTTTGCATATGCAAAGCGGCAGGCACCGCGCGGTGCCTTCCGCTTTGCATATGCAAATGCGTTCTCTTATGTTTTGCATTGTGGCGGGCGGTGCAGAGAACACCGCCCGCCACAATGCAAACCATGTAGGATGTGCCCGCCACTGTGGCGGGTACATCCTAATTTCCCCTACGGGACCCCCGCCCTTATGGCGGGCGGTCCCGTTCTCCGTTAGGGTGGCGGGCGGACAAAGTCCGCCCGCTATCCCAATGAGCCCCTTACTTCGGACCCCTCTGTGAAGAAGAACCCTGTGTTTATGGTTGTGTATATGGATGTCCTTTTAACGATCAAACCTTAATTATTTAAATTAGTTGTGAATACATATAAAATCATTGCTTTCATTACATTGCCGCTTCCTCTCTTGTTAGGGTGTGATGGTTGGTATGGGCCAGAAAGACAGCTACGTTGGTGATGAAGCCCAGAGCAAGAGAGGCATCCTTTCTTTGAAATATCCTATTGAACATGGTTTTGTGACCAACTGGGATGATATGGAGAAGATTTGGCATCATACCTTCTACAACGAGCTGAGAGTTGCCCCAGAGGAACACCCGGTCCTGCTAACAGAAGCACCAATGAACCCTAAAGTAAACAGAAAAGTTATGACACAGGTTTGTTAATCAATACCCACACCTTGAGCAATCATAACCTTCGAAGAAAGCGTATTACTTCTGTACATTTTTGTTACTTTTACTCATTTTTTATAATATTTTCATGTTGTTGTCTGCATTCCTTTGAAAATCTACTTTCATAGAGAGAATCACTGGCCACATTTAAGTTCACCAAATAAAATGTGTGGTTTGAAGAGTGAGAAGCTCTTATTTAGGAAGCTTCCAGGAAAAAGTGGATTCGCTTTGTTGTCTGGGGTTTTGATTATTCTACTAAGGCAGATACATCCTTCAGGCTTAGTTTGTATTTCACCAAGAATACGGAATCGCTGCATAGAAACAAAATCATACCTATTAAGAATATGGCTGGTTGTCATGGAATCTTTTTTAATTTTATTGAGTAAACTATTTGGGGGACACAATACAAATTCAGTTCACTAGTGGAATTCAAAGGGTTTTATTCTGTCCCTTATTCCAGTGAAACAATGTGTTAACATTCTCCTCCACCCTCTTACTTTTCCAAATATTATCGTGAAACTAAACGAATAGCACCTTTCCTAAGGGGAAAGCCTGCTTTAGATAATGCTCTCACTCACAAATTCCTTTGAGTAGGTTTCTTCTTTAAGTTCTGTGCATCCAAAGCCACGGAAATCAATGACCTAAAAGAGATAACGCCTGTGTCAACAAGGTCCCTCCCCAAACTGCATTGACTTTCCAGGCAGAGTTCACTGAAGGAACGTAATGCCAACATCAATCAACCTTCAAGTTTTAGATTTGAACCATGAAGTAAATTTAAATGTTTTCTTTCCAACAAGTGCATATTTTAGGAATCATTTTGTCAACAGATATATTTATAATTGCGAGTCCTTAGGAGACCTCCTTCTTAACCATGGATATGAACAACAAACAATTCAGCGAGATAGGTAAATTGTATAGCTTGTAAACAATTATTACAAAAATGAAGATGCATCACCTATATCTCAGAGAAAGCTTTACAGTTTATAAAATTCATAACGATTTCTTTCACAGTCCTACCAGCATCTTACCATTTCTTAAATACAAAATGTCAGCGTAAACCTCAAACATTTCAAAATTGAGTTAATTCATGGTACCGGGACAACTGTAATTCTCAAGATGTATTCCGTCAAATCTGTCAAAGGTAATGGGCCTGATTGGTGTTTGGTGCCAGCTCTCCACCCGTCCGGGTGGCAGAAGACATTAAGTCTTCCAGCCTGAGGGACTACTGCTCACCATATCCAGAGATCACTCCCGGCCCAGCGGTGATCTCCGGAACCACAGTTACAGAGGTTCCTCTGAGGCACTGCAAGTTTGATTCGTGGCTGCCGTATTTCAAATAGCGCTACACATACAAATGATGGACGGAATGCTGAATAAATCATACATTCACCCCAGTCAAGAGATCTGGGTCAAATCCATCGTTCTTTTGCTCACCATGACACCCCAGTTTAGACCCAGCCATATGCAAATCAGTCTTGACCCTGTGCCTCATGGGAACAGTCCAGACCGAACTGCCAAGCCAGGTCCTCCCTGGACCGGAAACAAGCATCCTGGGACCAGGTTCTGGGTATTACCCTTCATTAGCCAGGCTAGATTGAATCCAGTGGCACAGTGACCAAGGGACCCACGTCTGGGCATACCCATCCCACTTAGGGTGAAAAGTGCTACGCAAACAAATGATGGATGTAGGCCTAGATCTCTGTACTGGGGTGAATGTATGACATTGTTCTGCATTCTGTCTATCAAATGTTCTTTTTGCATTTGTCACCCCAAGTGGGTCGGGGTATGCCCAGACGTGGATCCCTTGCTCTCCATGCCACTGCAGTCAAGCTATCCTGGCTGATGAGGGCTGACAGCCCGAAACCGGTCCTAGGATGCTTGTTTCCAGTCCAGGGAGGACATGGCCTGGCAGTTCGGGCAGGACTGTTCCCATTGGGCGCAGGGTCAAGACTGATTTGCATATGGCTGGGTCTAAACTGGAATGGCATGGTGAGCAAAGAGCAAAAAACGATGGATTTAGGCCCAGATCTCTGTACTGCAGTGAATGCATGACATTGTTCTGTATTCTGTCCATCAATTGCTCTTTTTGCATTAGTCACCCGACTGGGACGGTATGCCTAGATGTGGGTCCCGTGCTCTCCATGCCACTGGAGTCAAGCTATCCTGGCTGATGAGGGCTGAAAGCCCGAAACCAGTCCTAGGATGCTTGTTTCCAGTCCAGGGAGTACCTGGCCTGGTAGTTCGGGCTGGACTGTTCCCATTGGGCAAATGGTCAAGAAGGATTTGCATATGGCTGGGTCCAAACTGGAATGGCATGGAGAGCCAAAAAACAATGGATTTAGGCCCAGATCTCTGTACTGGGGTGAATGTATGACATTGTTCTGCATTCTGTCCATCAATAGTTCTTTTTGTATTAGTCACCCTGAGTGGGACGGGTATGCCCAGACGTGGGTCCTGTGCTCTCCATGCTGCTGGGGTCAAGCTATCCTGGCTGATGAGGGCTGAAAGCCCAAAACCGGTCCTAGGATGCTTGTTTCCAGTCCAGGGAGTACCTGGCCTGGCAATGCGGGCTGGGCTGTTCCCATTGGGCGCAGGGTCAAGACTGATTTGCATATGGCTGGGTCCAAACTGGAATGGCACGGTGAGCAAAAAAAACGAAGAATTTAGGCCCACAACTTTGTACTGGGGTGAATGTATGACATTGTTCTGAATTCCGTCCATCAATTGTTCTTTCATCTTTTTGCTTATCAAATGGCTGCGCACCAAACTTATTTCTGTTTCTAAAACAGACTTAGAAAGTAGGTGTTTGTTATTGAAAAACAAAAGAACTAATGACCCTCACAACCTGGGAGATGTCTTACAGAGTCTATGAGTCATTTCCCATTCTTTGATATTCCAGAACGCCATGTGATTCCGGGCAGCGACAAAAAAAAAAATTCAACGGTTTGCAGTAAATAGGGCAGGATGCCTGATATCCTTACTCTGATAGTCCCTTATATTAGAGCGGGTGGAACGATGGTTAGGCTGACATGTTAACCCACCAGGTTTGCAGTGAACTACTCTGTTCACCAAAGTCTAAGTCGGGCCCAATGAGGGTTATAGAATCTAAATAAAATACAAAGCTAATAAGGCCATCATTATTTCTAAGCAAGAACATTCGGAGATCAGATTTGTACTAAAAACCAAAGCGTACTCCAACATATGAAAAGAGGATACTTTTAGCCCTATATCTCTCTTAATTACACCTAAAATATTCCACGTTTTTTTACATAATCTAGTTTCCTACGGTCTGAACTAGAAAGTTTAATTTTCAGACTGTCTGAGCAAGAAAACATTTTTGTGCAATCATAAAAGACTGTGAAAATGATAGGCTTTGTGTCACGTGTATTCCCATGACACTTTCCACATCTCTGGAATTCTGGGGCACCTTGCTAATAACTCAATTTTCCCCATAATAATTAAGATGATTCTCCTTGACCTCCCATCCATATACAGGGGCCGATTATGATCGCGGACGGACTTGCGTCCGTCCGCGATCAATGAGGAGGAAGGGACGTCCGCATGGGCTGCGGAGTCCCCTCCTGTGCGATTAGGATGTGACCGCCACCCTGGCGGTCACATCCTCTATTTATAACATTGCGGCCGGTGCGGCTTCAAGCTGCACCCGTGGCAATGTTAAAAATGCAGTCATTGCATTTGCATGCAGAAAGAGGCAGGCACCTTGCGGTGCCTGCTGCTTTCTACATACAAATGCAGGGGGGTACCATAGTAGGTACCCCCCATGTGCACCCCCACCCCCTTCACCTAGGGGGCCCGCAACGGGCCCCCGCAGTGAAGTTACACATGCTTTTCCACGGCGGAAAAGCCGCAGTGGAAAAGCATGTTTTACATCCCATCCTGATCTGCCTGACGGTGTCTGAGAGACACCGTCACCAGATTAGAGCTTTTCCGCCGCGGTTGTAAGCCAGCCACGACGGAAAAGCTGCGGACGGAAACCAGGACCCACCAGCCATCCTAATGTGGCGGTGGGTCTATGGTCAGTCCGCTGCGGTTTTCCGCATCCTCTGGGCCGGCGGTGGCTTCCGCCGGCCCCGAGGATGCGGAAAAACCGCAATCCTAATGAGCCCCTAAGTGCCTTAAAGGATACCAACCGTGATTTATTGCAATAGGACTGCATATTATTTACACTCTACTGGCCAGAATCTTGCATGTATTTGTAGGATGTTTCTGGAAATGCAATAAACAGTGTTAACATTAGTTCAAATAGTTAATGAAACTACAGCGTTTTCTGATGGATAACACAACCATTATCAGTCAACCAACATTTGATCCAGCCTTTGTTCTCTTATTGCATTGTACAATTTTTCTTTTTCAGATCATGTTTGAGACCTTCAACACACCAGCTATGTATGTTAGCATTCAAGCTGTCCTGGCCCTGTATGCCTCTGGTCGTACCACTGGTATTGTGATGGATTCCGGTGATGGTGTCACCCACACTGTGCCCATCTATGAAGGTTATGCCCTGCCTCATGCCATTCTCCGTCTTGACATGGCTGGTCGTGACCTGACAGACTACCTCATGAAGATCCTGACTGAGAGGGGCCACAGCTTTGTTACCACAGCTGAAAGGGAAATTGTGCGTGACATCAAGGAGAAGCTCTGCTATGTTGCTTTGGACTTTGATCAGGAAATGGCCACTGCTGCCTCCTCGTCCTCACTAGAGAAAAGTTATGAGTTGCCAGATGGTCAGGTGATCACTATTGGCAATGAAAGGTTCAGGTCCCCAGAGGCGCTTTTTCAGCCGTCCTTCCTGGGTAAGTCAATATCAATGCTCTTGCTGTAATGTGATAATGAGGCTACATTGTGGGATATTCATTAATATTCTTAAATAGTGAATATCTGCGCCTGTCTGCAGGATTCTGGGAATTTTGTTTTTACAGTAGAAGGGTCTACCAGCTAGGAAGGGCATGGTGGTGACAGTGCAAAGAGTTGGGCTATGTCATGACAGAAGGATTGAGGGGTGTTATCAGAGGATTGGTGGGACATTAGGATGGTTGAACAGATGAACCATATAGTGTGGAACCAAAGTGCCCACGGCTAATACACCGGTCTGCCTAATGGGGGATCATAGCTCCAGAGCCTTTACACCTTTGCTGGCAAACCTCTTTCTAGCCATCTGATTGCCTTCCTAAGCACCACTGTTAGACATGGCATCTTTTGGTGTGTTTCCCCTGAGTTTTTGCTTTCTGACCTCCCGGTTTTGACTCTGTTTTTGCTGGCGTAGTGTTTCTTTGCACTTTTCTCACTACTGATCATTGGTAAAGTGCACGTGCTCCTGTGGTAAATTGTGTTATGGATTGGTGTCTCCATGATTGGATATTTGATTTACTTGTCAGTCTCTAGTAAAGTGCTCTGAGTGTGCCAGAGCCTGTGAATCAAATGCTACTAGCGGGCCTACAGCACTGATTGTGCCATCCACGTGAGTAGCCCTGAAAAGGTAACTCAGACCCCCCATTGCGAAGCCTGCGCTCAGTTTGTAAATGCCATGTCGACTTTGCCAGTGCACACACTTGCCAGTCCTTCACCTTCCCTTTTCTTACATGTCAGCCACCCCTAAGGGTACGCCCAAGGTACCCAGTGGGCCGGGTGCAGTGTATGTGAAAGGTAGGACATGCCCTCATGTGTGTGGCATGTCCTGATGGTGAATTGGGGCCAATTTCATTTTTCCCTATTGCAAGGCTACCTGTTCCCCATAGGACAGAATGGAGAGTTTGTTATAATATCTTGTAAACATAACTGGCCCGGGAAATTAGGTAGGAAAATAAAGTTTAGTATGCCTGAACTCAGAATCTAAAGATGCATCTTTTAGTGAAGGTGATTTTTACATTCTGTGTTTGAAAATACCACTTTTAGAAAGTAGGTATTTTCTTGGTCAATCATCCTGTGTGCCTCTGCTGGAATTTGTATTGCCTGTCTGGGTTTTGGATGACAGAAGGCTGGGGAGCAGGAGTGGCTCCAGATAGTCTAGGTGAGTTGCGAAAGGGCTGAATAGACCTGGGCTGCAATTGGGGAAGGGGGAGGAGGTTTGCTTGCACCTCAAAGGACTTGGTCTGCCTCTGACCATGCCGTCTCCAACTTCTGCCAGGAAGTCACACCAGAGAAGGCAGAACTGGTTCTGGCCGGGCACAGACACTCTCTGCCTAAGAGATCAAAGAGTTTTGCGAAATAAATACTGGGGCCCAGACCCCTGAACTTTAGAACTCTTTTGGACCAAGAAGACTACCAAGAAGAAGAGCTGGAAAAGCTGTGAGGTGGAACTGCCCCATTACTGTGTGCTTTGCTGTGTTGGCCTGCAGTGGCTGCTTCTGTCTTGGGCAGTGAAAGGACTGGACTGAACTTTCTGAAACCTACTTTTGTGAGTTTCTCAGAAGGGATTGAGGTAGAGCTTGCCCCCTGTTCAAGAAGTATCAGGAACAGCAAAGACTTCAAGCTCTTCTGCCCTCAGCACTGGGGACTGTGAGTTTTGTGCTGCAACAGAAGAAGAAGCAACCTGACGACGTCGCCGACGCAGCTGCCGACTCAGTGTCCTTAAGGCACCATCGCGACCCTGGGCTCACCGACGAAACGTACTGACACCGCCACCGAGCTACTGCTCGCACTGCGACCTAGGGGCAGAGCACTCAGCACCGACTCGCTTCACGACGACACCTTGGTATCCCCAACGACTATGCTCCACGCCGAAATCTATGCCGCTGCTAGCACCGTGGTTCGAGGACACAGCTCTTAAAGTTACACCACGTACCGCCCTCATCCTGCACCGCAACCTTGGCCTACCGACACAGGCGCCATCGACTCCTGTTCGTCAGCCGACAACAGCGCTTCAGCAGTGACAACGCCCCTGCTTGCACCGTGACCTGCCAGCACCTCGACGAGCACCGCATTTACTTCATACCACGACCCTAGTCTCACTGACGCCACCATCTGATGCCGCCACCGACCGCTGCTCGCACCACGACCTGAAGGCACTGCACACCGCACCGCTGCACTTTGCACCCGACGCCTACAGAAGCCAGCGCTCCTGACTTCAACAGAGAGGAACTCAATCTGCAACGTGTGTGACTTCGAGGGCCCCGACGACTCCTGCACCGACCTCCGGAACCGGCGCCTGCAGACACCGTGCTTTTGGAAGCACAATGAGAGGTCGCCGATGCCCTGCATTTCTAAAAGGTACTGTTTGCAGATCTTCTCAACACTGTAGCTGGTCCGCGACGCTACGGTCAGCCAGAACTGTTTGGATTTGTTCACGACGCCTTGAAAGCCCCGGACGAAGCTATTGACATCAAGGAACTGTTTTTCAAGCATATTTTGATAACTGAAGATTTTTAAGTACTGTATTGTGGATTTTTATCATTTTTGGTCTTGTCTTAAGTACATAAAAAATATTGGATATTTTTCTAAACGGGTGTGGTGTCCTTTTGTAGTGCTTACACTGTATTACTGTTGGTTATGTGCAAATGCTTTACACACTGCCTCTAAGATAAGCCTGACTGCTCTTGCCAAGCTACCAAGGGGGTGAGCAGGGGTTATTATAGGAGTGTACATCATTTATCCTGACTAGAATAGTGGTTTCTGCTTGGCTTTGGCACATGTCCTAGCCTAATAAAAAATCCCAATTCTAACAACCACCCTCTAAAGATGAGCCTGCTACAGCTGTTCCTTCTTGCCTCCACCTACCTTTTTCAGCCTGCCGTCCTGCCTGAATTCTGCCATACATTTTTTTCTGTTTACCTGCTACAACATCCCCTTCCCTAGCCCTTCCAACATCCCCCTACCAGCCTTATATTCCTGCCTTTTACAACCTGTACCAATTAGTTGCAACTAACTTGTTGCTTTCTGGTCCTCTGTCTGAAGTCCTGTCTAATGCCACTATCCGAAATTCCCTTTGTCATCGTGTTTGATGCACACTGCCTGACAAACTCTGTCTTGCTGCTTCCCACTATCTCAGAGTAAAAGATGTGGAAATAGTTGCAGCTGTCGGGACCCCTGGCGATGCAGCCATTCCATGATGGCCACCAGTGTTACAAACCTACCTGATCTCATTCCCACACAACGTATGGCTGATGATAAAAGATGAAGGAATAGACTCTAGGGAGTCAAGTGTAAACATGCCTTTGGCACTACATTCTACAAGGAGCCTAGCAAAGAACTACCAGTTTTACATTCTTGGAATTGGCCATTCACACCTTCACAAACCCATGGCACAATCTCGCCTCTCCTAGCACAAAGGTGTGGTTCAATCTGCACCTTGTACATGCCTAGATTCACTGCGCCTAATAAAGGGCTCTGCACTTGTTTTTTTGCCTGCGATTGAAACAGCTAAACACCTAATAAAGGGACACTTCTTATTTTCTACATTTAGAATTGCTTCTGCTTACAGGTTGGGATGGAGCCAGAGCACGCCAATTACTACATGTTGAATCCAATTAATGTGTTACTTGTATTTGAATACTAACACAAATTATACCATAATTTCTGTGGTTGTAAATGAAAGTGAGTGGGGGTCTTTATAAGACATCTTGACAGAATGAAAGAAATCTGAAGTAGGCAAATTAATTTAAATTAGTTTATTTTGTGCATGATCAAACTCTCTGAGAGTAGAAAGTAAAATAAATTAAAAGCAATTTTTGTAGTTTGTGTGCATCAGTTAATTTTAAACTGTGGGGCATGATACTGGCAAAGAGAAATTATTTTAAATTGTAAAAAATGGTAGGGTGACGAGGTGAGTTCAATCACAGTTTGACAATACTAGAAGGCACATCTTAAGCTCTCTTCACTGGCTCGCTCCCAGTTGCTCAAATAATTGAATAGAAGTCGCTGTGCATTGCCCATAGAGTCCTTCATGGGAAATGTCCTCCCATCCTTCAACAGCTTTTTAAACCATATGGTCCCAAAAGGGAACTCCGTTCCTCCAACCTACTTTTGGTCACCGTCCCTGCAGTTAAAAGGGCCAGAAAAGGAGGACGCTAGGTTAGCTTTAATGTAACTAAGCTCTGGAACTCCTTCTCCTTGGCCATCAGGACTTTAGACACTGAGTTGCATATTTGTAAAGCCCTCTAGGACGACTGCTGATATCTGTCTAATTGTGCATCCGCTCTTTACTAGCGCTGAGATGCCTTCGGTCGCCATGCGCTCTACAAATCCCATAGCATAGCACGTACAGGTAGATCAGAGGACTCTGAAGCCCATCTAGCATCTCTTTATCCTTATTCTCAGAGGATCCTGTGTAGTAAATATATGGGCTCCTTTTATTCTACCATCTCTCGGTATAAAAGATGCCCAGAAAACAACATTTTTATGGAAATGTTATACAGAAACACAGAAACTTCATTTTCACTGCATCTTTCAGGCCAGCTAATCTGTTGTAACATCCACTTCTAAATGTATTAGGAGGTATATGTCACAGACAGAGTGCTGTAACCATATAACCATCAATGGGTGGAGGCCATAATGTCTAGGTGTATGTATGTGTAATATCTCTCCACTGAGAAGACCAGAGGAGACTGATACCTATGCTCTCCTTCCCAAATAACACTGTCCTCATTTCTGAGTGAGGAAAAAGGGAAATGTTAACAGCTGGGAAAGAAGTTAAAATGTGAATTTTCAGTTTTAATGCTGAGCAGACAAACAGAGGGACGAGAGACATCAGATATCCATCAATACATTTTTCAGGGTTATGAAAAATGTGAACAGTTATAGTTTTGCTATGTTCATATTTATACCTTCAGGTGGATGTCACAGGCTCCATGCCAGGGTTTCCTCTATATTCACTTACATCAGGCGACAATGTGGGTTAGTTGGCTGAATAAATACCCAGGTCCCCCTTTCCTACTTGATGTAGAGCAAAGGAGGTAAAAGGGCTAACATATATATTTTTTAATTTAAATAAAAACCGTCTTATGACAGTTCCCTATATGTTTTTGTAGGAATCCAAGGTGGAAATAAAGTCTGCCCTCAGAGAATAGATTATTTGGGATGCAAAGAGTAAACATGTATTTTTTTCCTATAGTTCCCTTGTAGATGTTTGTTTCTAAAATAGAGCTGTCCTAAACCGGAATTAATTGTAAACCAAGTGCATATTAGATCAGAAAGAACCCTAAAGCTATTGAAACTCTGTACACTGCAGTAGCCCAAAGCTCATGAGACTCACCTGGAGCAATGACTGTCTGTCCATTTCCACAACTAACATGTTCCTGATTAAGATAGTTAAAAGAAATGTGCTATATTTTTTTCACATTATTTCTGAAAAACATGACTTATTCCTGCAAGATCTCCTAGTGAGCCCACAAAGAGGAGAGAAGTTCTCCACTCGCCTATAGGGGGCATATGTAGGTAATTTCCATTTTGCGATTCCCAAATAGCGATTTTTAAGGAATCGCTATTTGAGAATAGCAAAATGAAATGTAGGTAAAAATTCGCAATTTTTTTGAGAATCTCTAACATTCCTTAATTGCGATTTGCAAATTGCGAATCGCAATTAAGGAATGAGTGTCCCATTCATTGCTATGGGCTAAGAGGCCCATAGGAATGAATGGGGATAAATTCTCAAATTGCGATTTTCTATGAGAAAATCGCAATTTGAGAATCGCAATTCCAAGGGTGCCAGGGTGTCCAAAGGACACCTGTTGCACCCCTGGAATGTGCCTCTAAGTACATGTGGCACACATACATGCCCTAAGGGCATGTCTGTGCGCTACATGTCACTTTGAATAAAAAAAAAATGCATTGAGAAAAGGGAATCCCAAAATACCATCTACTTGGAGTAGGTGGTATTTAGCGATTCCTTAAGTCAAAATTGCATTTTATTTTATTTTTTTTTTTTTTAAATTTTTGAAAACCTTTATTGCAAAGTAGAATCATACAAATACGGGCCTACAACCATCCGGCCGGCCTCGCAAACATCTCAAGCAAGGTAGCAAGCATTACAGCGACCCGGGAGCAATAGAGCACAAAACAGGATAAAGCTGAGTTACACTGGAGTCATACATGCCACCGGGATTCAGGAGAAGTGAGGTTTAATTTTAAAGTTTTTTAGTATGTCCATAAAAGAAGCTAAAGAGGATCAGAGGCAAAATAGATCATCCAGGACATAAGTGGGCAAGTAGCGGCATCAATATCAGGCAAACAATATATCCGAAGCAATTGACCGCAGAAGACCGGACAGGAGAAATTTTAAGCAAGCAATACTACGGTCGGCAGTTACCTCCCACACCACAATAATCCACCCAATGACCCCGAGAAAAAGGAGGAGAAAAGAAGAAGAATAGAAGAAATAAAACCAAGGCCCATAGTAACAAAAAACAAACATAAGAATACCCAACCCACCCTACACACATGCAGAGGCTACGGCCTACCCCCCCCTAGCAGAGTGTCTGTCGCCCCAAAAAGAGTACCCGAAATGCAGAAGAAAGAAAAGAGAGAAAAGAAATCACAGAAGACCGGGGGAGGGCCCAGGTAAAGAAAACATATGATTAACGTGTCCACCCTTGGCCACCTCTCCTCGGATTCCAACCTGACACCGTAGTAGCATACATCAGCCCAGCAATGCTAGTGTTCCGTCAACCATAACAGCATCCGACCATCTGGAAACCATAAAGACAATGTCAGCCTTGTCCCCGTCGATCTAGCCCACCAGTGAAGTCCGGGCGGGCAGCGGCCATCTTAGGCGAGAGGCGCAGATGTAGGGACCACCACCAAGTCAAAAACCCCACACAGAAATCTGTCCCACGTAGCGCCAAACAGTCAGCAGCTATCCAATCAGGATAGAAACCCAGCAACAGTACCTGAAGGCCGACCAGCCAGGGCCAATGCAACAATCTTCCGGCAGAACAGGGGGGCACTCCGGGGGACCCCAAGGTGGGCACAAGGCAGGTCGACCAACAAGAAATCTCCAGCCAAAGGGCAGGTTCCACTGCCACATGTCTCAGCACATCCAGGGTGGGGGGCCCGACAGCCGATTCATCCGGGAGGTTCCGCGTTGCTACACACGGCAGGGCGCTCAGGACACCACCACCGATCACCGGGTGCAGCAGGGCTGGCGAGGGGTAGCAGGCAGTGCTAACGTCCGAAGGCTCTCCAGGCAGCACAGCATCCAGACGGTCACCCAGGTCCCGGGCGCTCGCCCAAATAAATGATCTCAGGTCGCGTAGGGCATGTAAAACCTCAGCAAGCAAGATGGGTTTCTCGGCAGCAGAGTCATGTCCCCGGAGGGCGTCGCCATGTTGTCGTCCGCTGGAGCGTCCGCCGGAGCCCATCCCGATGATAAAGCCGATGGTGCTATGAAGTGGCGCAGTTAGCACGGGTCAACGTTGCAAGGCAAACCCCAGCTGCCCCGATTCTGCCAGAAACTGCTCATATGATGGAGAGCGACCCATGCAGGTCTCCAGAAGCTGCGAGCTGAGATACAAAGCGTCCAGGAAGATGGCGTCTACCGCAGCGCCAAGGAACGGGGACTCGTCCAGCGCCGATCTCGAGTCGGGCGAAGGATACAATGTAGCGCCCGCTACAATCTCCAAAGCAAGCGCGGAGTCATGGAGGCGCGGAGGGTCGGTCGGCAAACTGTAGCAAGTATTGCAACAGTATCTCGCCAGCCGCCGATCCCTCCCGCTGCAGGCTGTCGTTGTTGTCGAGTCCAGGGGCAGCCGCACTGAGGAACAAAGACCCGGACCCTCACACGCCACGGAGGGGTAGGACGAGGACGGAGCTCCGGATCCACTGCGAGCCGGTCGACGGGGAGCACATCATCCGAGTCGGAAGCCCAGCGCGGTTCCGAAGCGCCCACTTCCAGACAGGATAGACATCAGGATCCGGTGCGCTTCGGGAAGAAAGCGGGCGGGTCGGCGGAGCCGAGGAGTCAGGCGGCCATCGCGGTTGCTGGCTTGGCTCCTCCCTCCAAAATTGCATTTTAAAATTGACTCCTACATAGCATTTAAGGAATCGCAAAATTGCGATTCCTTAAATGCTTGAGCAAAATAAGGAATCGCAATTTTTTGCGATTCCTTATTTAGCTAATGTGCACCTACATATCAAAGAAAAACCAAAAGGTGGTGATGGACGGAGCATTGACATTACAAACACTCACCCCCAGTCAACTGATCTGGGTTAAATCCATCACCGTTCTTTAGCTCACTCCGTCACCCCAGTTAAGACATGGCCATATGCAAATCAGTCTGACCCTATGCCTCATGGGAACAATCCAGCCCGAACTACAAAGCCATGTCTTCCCCGGAATCAAGCTTCCCAGGACCATTTTCTGGCATTACAGCCGTCTTCAGCCGGGCTTGCTTGACTCTAGTGGCAAAGTGAGCAAGGGACTCACGTCTGAGCATACCCTGCAAACTTAGGGCGAACAAAGAAAAACCAAAGGTGGTGATGGACGGAGCGTTGACAATACAAACACTCACCCCCAGTCAACTGATCTGGGTTAAATCCATCACCGTTCTTTAGCTGCCTCCGCCACCCCAGTTCAGACATGGCCATATGCAAATCAGTCTGACCCTGTGCCTCATGGGAACAGTCAAGCCCGAACTGCCAAGCCAAAATCCAAAATATTCATAGAAGTTCATATATTCAAGATAAAAGGCATGATATTTATTCTACACCTCAACCAAGAGATTATAAATTGGTAAATTAATCTCCCCACAACATTTTCTTCTCTGTAATTTGGCAACGGAAATCCCTGGATATGAAAACTTTTTTGAGCCCTTAGGAATTTCACTGTTAGAGAGGTAATTTTCCTAAGATCAAAATTACACCAAAGGAAAGGGTAAACAAATCAAGTGGATATAAGGCATCACGTTTAGCACTACTTCCTATGTTATCTGTTTTGCTACAGGAAACAGTACGTGAAGAAATTAGATGTACCTCGTGCCTTCAGAATACTGAATAGGTGATACTAACGTCAGGGATTCAGCTTACGCAGATGATACTCTACTCTTTTTTTAAAAACAAATCCTACTATGTTGCATCTTATACTAGTGTTTGCAATTGAATATTAACACAGCTGAAGTGTTTCCACTCTGTTGTGCCATACTACTTGTATGATGTAGGTCTGAAATTGGAGGGATAAAGCCTATTTATAAAAATATATTGCAACACTGGGGAAAACTCAATATTTCGTTTATGTTGGAAAGGGAACCTCATGTTCTTGAGAGAGAAAACTGTTAATTTTGTCTTGGGGAGGAATTGTTTTTTTTGTGGTGGTGCACTATGTCCTTTGCTGACCTGTCCATTCATTCCTGGTAGGAATGGAAGTGGCTGGAATCCATGAGACTACATACATGTCCATCATGAAATGTGATGTTGATATCCGTAAGGACCTGTACGCTAACATTGTGCTATCCGGAGGTACTACCATGTACCCAGGCATAGCTGACAGAATGCAGAAGGAGATCACAAGCCTTTCACCACAAACAATGAAGATTAAGGTAATTTCCAACGGCAGCACCACATGCAAGCAATGGAACCATTGTAATGAACAGGATTTGAGGCTAGTGTACTGTGGAGGTAACTTTCAGCTTGAAGTCATGCTTGGCTCAGACCCTCTGACTACTGATACTAATACTAGTCCGACTATGCATTATCAAACTGCATAGTGCGTCACAACTATGAGCCGTAGGAGAGCTAAATGCATGTAAGATTAAATTGATGAGCTCTGTTGTTAAATGTAAATCTCCACCATCCAGGTTCTCAGATTACTTGAGAAAGGAAAACAGATTAGAAGAATACCTAACATCATTCACAGAGGAAAACAATATCATTTTAAGACAATTCCATAATCACTGATCAAGACCCAAAGCAATATAATTATGGGCCAGGTGTACTTACATTAGGAATACCAATTTCCTGTGAATCACAATTAGGAAATCAGTATCTCTAATGTATGAAACTCTTTTGAGTTTCATTAGCAATTCCTAGAGGGTCGCAAAGTGACTTACCCCATGCATATTAATGAGGTAGGTCGCAATTTGAAACCCATGAGGAAGTGCAGCCATCACAAGGATGGTGGCCTGCGGAGGTCAGCAGACCACCATGTCTGTGATAGCTTTTTAATAAAGCAGTCTTTTTTTTTAATGCAGCCTGTTTTCCTTCAAGGAAAACGGGATGCATTTAAAAAGAAAAAATGAAACTTTACAGTTTCATTTTCTGAGAACAGGCAGTGGTCCTTTGGACCACTGCCTGCTCTTAAAAAAACTATTTGTTTTCAATTCTCAAAGAGGAAGGAGTCCCCTGGGGACCACTTACCATTTGCGAATGGGTTACCACCACTTCCTTCAAAGAGTCAGTAAAATATGAACCCCTTCCATGCTGATGACGAACCCCAGCCGTCATGCACTACGGTGCTCGTGTGCTGATGACGGCTGGGGTTCGTCACGGCCCGCCCCTGTTCGTGCTGTTTACAGCCCACCAGGGGAATCGCGGCCGCATGGAAAGGGTTAATGTTTTGTGACCGTAATTCGGTCACAAAACATTCATACATCCAATTTAGATTTGGAAGGGACAACCTAAACACACTCCTACCAAATACCGAATCGCAATTTGTATTTTGTTCATATGTAAAATAATTTTTGATCAGCCCTTTCCAACTGCAAAAATGCTTCGTACATGTGACCCTAAATCTCCAATTATTCCATGAAAATGGGCAACGAGGTGACTGGCCATTGTAAGGGCCCTCTGAACACCAAACCCTAATTTGGGAGCCCTCTGAATATTGTATAGTCTCTACTATGGAATCAAAAACATGCCTGTGTTCCTAACTAATTGTAGAAGAGAAGCACAAAGTTTAGGATTCCATGGTACCAGCACTACAAATGTCTTTATAGGAAACACCCCGAATCTCCACCCAACCAACATTCTCAGGGAAGGAGGAGCCTATAAGTGCAGAACATATCATGACAAGGTGGGTGGTGTAAAAAAAAAAATCCAATGCCTTATCCCTCGTGGGTTGACCGCGAAGGCAGGGGTCTAGAAAGCCACAATACACTGTAAAGAAACATTCCTTATAACTCCCTGTTATCAGAGTTAAAAGATCTATAAACGTCTAACGAGTCTACAATCTACAGAACAGAAAAAGTATTGTTTGTCCCTCAAACTTAATGAGGTTGATAATGGCCTGAAAAAAAGATTTTTGGGAAGATCCGATTAACCGTACAGCCCAGGCTATTTCAGCAGCTTCCCCACACCAAAGATTGGTGTAAGGTGAACTATTTTAATTCTAAATTCATGCACAGCAAACTACTCCAAACATTGATAAAAGAAGGAAAGTGGGCATAAGAGTAGGAAACGTTATATTAATCTTGACCCAAGTGTGCTTAGCCAATAACTTGCCCAGATCTGCAATGCCATCCTAAATCCACCCTCAAGATGCAAATGAATGAGTGAATAAGAGTGAGAGAGAACAAGATGGAGAGATGCAGAGAGAAAGGTGAGAACATGCATCCCTCTCCCCTATATAATGTTTTAACAAAGAATGTTTTCTGTTAAGGAGAGGTCTGACAACTGTGGACCAAATGTAAAGGTCTCAATATTCATTTCACCAACAGAACACCCTAAAATTAATGTTTCCAAATGTGGACAAATATGTCAAATGGGCCATTTGGGGCCCAGCCTCTGAATTCTGACCTTTGCGACTCAAAAAACGAAACCCACTGCTGACAGCAGGCCACATTCCATACCATTCTTGGTGCAGCAAACGCACTGAATTTACAGGTCTGGACATGTACCATTTTATTGCACATTTTACAAGGGGCTGGCACTGCAACACTTCAGATCCTGCTCCATACATAATGCAAAAACTGTCTTTGTGGTTGAGTGTTTTCCACTTTCTGTGCCTTCAGTGCTAGCAGGATAATGTCTCTCTGAAGACCCAAGTATTTCTTTCTCGTCACTACGACCTGTAGCTAAGGTTAGAACTCAAGATGTAGAGTAGGAACCGAAAAATGCTGTCTCGGTCCACCTGCAGCAAAGATTGTTGTTGCACATGTTCATATAATTCTTCTGTTTTTCTTATACAGATCATCGCCCCACCTGAGCGCAAGTACTCGGTCTGGATCGGTGGCTCCATCCTGGCCTCCCTGTCCACCTTCCAGCAGATGTGGATCAGCAAGCAGGAGTACGAGGAGTCCGGCCCTTCCATCGTCCACCGCAAATGCTTCTAAGTGGACTCCCCACAATGTCGCAGTACAAACATCAAAGCAACCACAGACAAGGCTTTTTTATTTTTATACCTTGCATTTGTATACCCTTAGTCGAGCATTCGAAAAAAAGGTGATGGTACTTCACTCTTGTAAAGAGTTTCTCCATATAGAATCCATGCAGGATCTATTGTACAGCCATGGTTTTGCAAAAGAAAGATTCCTTCATACCAGTGTTCCTAGGTTTAAAATTCCTTTTGAACCACGAGAAAAGACACCTGAGGCACCTATTGGCAGTCAATGTGGTTGTACATGCATCTCGTTCTGGTTTAATAAATCTGTGTTCACATCACCAGCTTTTATATCATCTTGGCAGAGTTCAGTTGGCTTGGATGTTGGGTTGGCTTCTCTTCTGGGGACATCTTGTACAATATTGGAGTCCGTGATCCTGGCCAGAGGCTGCCCTACAGGGAATAAGCCATAAAGCCTGAATACCTTTGTGGGCGGCGCTGTTTTTCATCGAAATGCCCACAACACAGTGTTTCACTCTGATCAGGCAAAACCTGAGTGTTTTCTTGACTGCTTCAACTACAAAGAAGAAAAAAGTTTGATAGCAGTTTGTTTTTAATGTAAAATAAAGGTGCGAATTTTGGAAGGTTAGTTTAGTCTCAAAATATTTATTTGCTGACTGATTGCAGGTAGTTAATGTGAATATCCTAAGGGGTTTACTGCATGTGGCAATCCAAAGCAAGTCTGCAGTGTGGTTCATGGAGATAAAACATCTGCTTATCACGTGTGATGTGATCTGCAGGTCACAAATTTGAATTTCAGCAATGCCCACTCAGCCTTCTAGCTTTCCAAGCTGTGGAAATTGAGCACTATTAAATTAGGTGGTAGTCAGTGGCGGCTTGCATAGGGCGTGCTGTGGGGCGGGGGGGAGCAAACACGGACATAGGACAGAACGGAGGAAAGTAATTATTACGTTCCTCTGTTCCGTTGTATGTCTGTGTTTGCTACTCCCCCACCCTGCCCCAACGCCCCGCAGCATGCCCTATGCGAGCCGCTACTGTAGTAACCTATATTATTTACAGTGAATAGAAGTTTCACAAGCAGAATATAAAATTATAGATTTACATATATGTTTATATATTAGAAAAGTTACCACCCTGCTCTTAATGAACTCCCTAGAGCCTTGCTCTGAGCTATGGGCAAAATCACCTGGGGTAAATCCATTGCCAGACATTGCAGTTTCACCCTGGAACAGATTTACTTCTGCAATTCGAGTTTGTGGGGTCAGAATGAGGAATGAATTGTGGATATAGGTGCACTGCAAACTTGGATGGAGAGCCGAAACGTTTCAGACAATCACCCCTGTCACAGAGCTGGGTTGAATCCATCATCATTCTTTAGCTCATTTACCCACTCCAGTTTGGACTCAGAGTTAGGAGCCCTGGGGGAACAAAGGTTTTAAGGAGCTTTCGGAACCTCAGATGACTTGGTTCAGTCCGAATCCTGACCGGAAGGGCATTCCACAGGGTTGCGGCATTCACCGAGAATCGTCGCCCCCCTGTTCGGGCACGCTTAACTCTCGGGACGATAGCCAAATTGCCAAGATCAGAGCGAAGAGATCTATTAACCTTGTATGGACACACAAGATTCCCTAAGATGGGGGGTCCCTTCCCTTGTAGGGACTTGTGAGCGATACATAAGGATTTAAATGTAATCCTTTCACATATTGGCAGCCAATGAAGGGCTCTGAGTGCAGGTTTGGCTGAAGATTTACGAGAGATGCTGGTGAGCAGCCTCGCCGCCGAGTTCTGAACTCGTTGAAGAGTGTTGATAGTAGCTTCGGGGGCGGCCTAGAAAAGGGCATTGCTATAATCTAACCTTGACAGGATAAGTCCTTGAATGAGCCATTTTCTTGACTGTTCTGGCAGTAAAGGAAGAATCTTACGGGCAGAACGGAGTAAACCAATACAAATGCCCGCTGTCTTTTTTGCTTGGGTCCTGAATGACAGATCCAATCATACTCCCAGACTTTTTAGTTCACCCTTTGGAGTGGGGACAGTCCCCAAGCAGGTGGGCCAGATGGAATTGGATAGAGAAGTTGCATGGTGGCCCAACATCATGAGCTCTGTTTTGGCTCCATTCAACTTAATTACTTGTGAAAACAACATTCAATTAATGAGAACAGAAACAACACTCAAGCGCGCATACGAGAGGAAAGAAGCACCTCCGTCTGTCCTGGAAAGTAATTTCTTCACAAGAGTTGATTGGCATGAATGCCACACCGGTCTCAGGCTGAAGTTATCCGGTCTGTCCCATATACTGTCCCCCTGTCTTGAGAAAGACCCGCCGCGACCACCAACCGGGGCGCAATAGGGTCGAAACGTCGACGAGCATCATAGGCCCAGAAAGACCAGGATCCGGATAGGAACTTAGGGAATCCTTGGTTCAAAAAGCATTGTCTTGACAATGAAGAAACTTGTATATACCTGTACATAGATTGCACTGTATATCTTGCTATTCACTGAGCACCTTTCACCGAAAGTCACTTTTTATTTGACAGTCACTACAAGCATTGAATGTTATCTAAGAATGAATACAATTCAGATACCAAATGTTTGAAAGCCTTTAATACAATTGATTGAATAAATGACTTAAAGCTCTTGAGTGTTCATTGATTTATTCCTCAAATTGTGGGACTTGTATCAGAGAGTTCTTGTTTCTGTTCTCCTTAATTGAATGTTTTCACAAGTAATTGGTCCAACCCAACAGAACCGTTTTTTATTCAAACCATAAATACCCAGGTTCTGAGGGACACAGGGTTACCCCTTTTTCTTAACTCCATTCAACTTAAGTCGTGAACTATTCATCCAAGAATGGATTTCCACTAGGCAGGAGTGAAGATTTTCCATGCAATGCTTCTCTTGAGAAAACGAGACGACCAGTTGGGTGTCGTCAGCGTAGGTAACAACTTTGATACCAGAGGGGTTCACCACATCCTCCAGGGGGGCCATGTAGACATTAAACAAGGTAGGGCTCAACGATGAGCCCTGCGGGACCCCACACTGGAGGGGGATCAGTTTGGAGTGTGCTTCACCTTCCCAGACCTGAAAAGTTCGATTCTCCAGGAACGAAGTGAGCCATCGCAACGCTGTGCCCAATTCTCCCAAATTACTCAGGCGATGGATTAAGATCTTATGGTCCACCGTATCAAAGGCTGCACTTAGATCCAGGAGGACCACCATCGTTGATCCTCCTGAATCCAAGATACGCCTTGCCTCTTCCACCACTGCTAACAGGGCAGACTCTGTTCCCTGACCTGGACGGAAGCACGTTTGGGAGTTGCGAAGCAGCCTATTACTTTCTAAAAAAGAGGAAAGCTCAGGTTTTTTAAGAAGCGCTTTAACCAAGGCCTGATTCCCGCTAGGGGGGACAACTCCCTGACTGAAGGAGGCATTAAGAAGATCTGTAATTAGCGGGGCAATGGTGGTTATTACCCGTTTCAAAATATGCATGGGCGCTGGATCATTAGAGGAACCACTCTTCATAGTCGACAGAATATTTTGGAGTTCATCCCTTGAGATAGAAGTAAATGCATCAAGGCGAGGGGCAAAAATACTGCCCACTGATTGAACAGGGTCCGGGACTTGGTCATTCGGAGATAGAGTTTTTAATATATTTTGAATTTTACTTTCAAAGAAAGCCGCAAGTTGATTACATATGGCTTCAGACGCTTCCTGCACCATAGGGGGATTTGGTGCCTTTAGGAGATCTTTCACAATCTTAAAAGTCTCTCTAGATGAATTTGAGGATGTTCTAATTTTCTCCTCAAAGTATACGGCCTGCGCCAGTTTCCGGGATGATTTATAAGTCCTGATAGCAGCTCTATACTCATCTTTATTGTGGGAGGCCCAATCTTTTCTCCAAGTACGCTCGGCTTTTTTGCATATTTTCCTTAGCTCTCGGAGTTCTGAAGTATACCAAGGCGTTTTAAACACCCTGTTCTTCTTTACCATTATTTTCTTAGGAAGAACGGAGTCTAGGGAGCTATTGAGCCAATTAGATTTTTTTTATCTGCCTCTAAGGGATCAGGATCAGAGAGAGGAGCTGTCTGCTCCAATCTGAGGATCCAGTTTTCAAAGGAGAGCTTGGACAACACTCTCTCTAAGGTGCGTGGAGCCTGTACCTGTGGACGGTCGATACTAATTTGCCACTCAAATGGGACCAAAAAGTGGTCAGACCAGGGTAACGGGCAGGGGGGACATGATGCCAAATGTGCGATATTCGTAAATATGGGGTCGAGTAGATGCCCTTTAGTATGAGTAAAATTACAATTTGTCCCCATAGAAATCACTTAAATACTTTTCATAGCTTCTTCATTAGTCACAACAGTGATCTATCATTCAAAAAATGCAAGGAAAATACAGTATTTACTGTTATTTATTCTTTACAGATTATTTTCTTTATCAAAAACATACAAAATGGCAACATAAATACTACTCTGTGTACTGATTTCGTTTCCAGTAGTATATAACACATTTTGTTATTAAAACATGGAAAAACAAAATACCATGTAGAGAGGAATTTATCTCAATCAACTTCATTCATTATAACAACACAAGAGAGTGGTATGAGTGGCAACTTTATTTTTAAGGTCCAGCTCCAAGGCTTTTAACTCTAGCTTTAGATCCATTGCCCCCTTATCGCATGGATCATTAAAATGAAAATTTAAGTCCCCTAAAAGGATGAAATTAGGTGCAACTGAGGCAAGGGCGATAGTTGTTTCTAAGAGGGATCCTGAAAATTGAACAGTCCACCTCGAACTGCCAGGCCAGGTCCTCCCTGAACCGGAAACAAGCATCCTGGGACGGTTTTAGAGTAACACCCTTCACCAGCCAGGCTAGCATAGCAGTGTTGTGGGAGGGGTGAGGGAGAGGCACAGGAGACAAGCGACCAAAGCGGTGTTATGGGAGGGGTGAGTGGGAGTTAAGCAAATGACCGAATTTTCATTGCACAAGTAAACAGAACAGTTAACGAACAAACAGGCAGGCTAACTTAAAAAAAGAGTTCTAAGTATAAATAACCTGAACAGTAAGAACACATGTAAGAGGGCCAGTCCTCATGGGAGGATACAAAATTCCAAAAGGAGGGACTACCAACTGTATACACCAATGAAAAACCAGCATTTCTAAAGGACAGCAAGAGGAACCAATGAAAAAGATGGGTGTTTTTTCAAGCCCATATCCTAGATACAGCATGTCTCGAAGAGACCGCGCATGTGCTGCCTAGGCGAGACCTAAAAAAACGTACTAAATAAACATCCAGTACAGTAGTTTTACACCATTACGAACTCATAAACCCTAAACATAGCCAATACACACCCAAATATTCTCACATAAATATTCACAAAGATGTTTATAATACAACCCCGATACAGCAAAATGCACACCAATTGATCTCCACCACATACAAAGTGTTATATTAGATGCCACACACTGCAAATGCACACAAAAATAATCATTCACTTAGCACATAACTGGATGACTGTGATCAAACAGCAAATGTATACAAAGTACAACAAAATATTGCCACACTGATCAAACACCTAACACAGCCAAAGCAAACACACTGTAGGCTCACAGGTGTCAAATGACAAGCAGAAACAATACATACCAAAATATTATCTCATCATTAAAAGCAGCCTCAAAAGACAAAAATATGGAGCTGCTTATTGTATCAGGCATACCCTGCCACTTTTAGTGTTTTTTTTCTCCAAAAGATTGCTTTCGTCATTTTTAAACGTGTGGAAAGCCTAATGTGTCTTCTGCCCTGATAACCATAGAGTACTCGCCATGATTGAGCCATGGGATACCACAAAGGTGGTGATTACGTGTCTGATTTATGGATACAGCCTGTTCTGCTGTTGCCATCGGACGAGATTTTACTGTGGAAAAGCTTTGAAGACCTACAGCATAAACAGGCTGGATCCATAAATCATTCCCTTTGCCTGTGAGCTTGGATGAGACTACTGCTTGATGAGTACCTGATAAAGGTTTGGTGCTTGTTCCACTAGATGACCAACCAGGCAGGTATGACCCTCTTCTCTTTGGAGTGGCTGCAAGCACGCGGTTTCACCATGTAAGGAGATATTGTTGAGGTGTCTATCTTGGGCTGGGATACAGCCCTGCCAGCCTAAGTCAGTTTTCTCAATTTGTCTTGGAGAGTGTTCTTACCTGTGATGGGACCAGTTCAGTCAATGATCAAGAGGCACTCTAGTGGATAAACAGTCATAAGGAGGGAAGGGAGGCAACGTAAAGTACTGGTGAGTTGCTTCCAAGAGTTCCTAAATGCTCCTTGTCGGTATATACTTTACTGCAACAACCCCAGACTACTTGTTACCCCCCTTGTGAACCCTGTGCCACATCACGACCCATCTCCATTGCTGCTATGAGGTGAGCCCTATGAATCCTCCCACCCGTGTCTGGCACCGTTGATCACTGCCCATTGTGTCAGGGTCAAACAACCATTAGCTAGAGTACCATATCCTGCAACAACTCGGGCTCCTTTTAGCTATGATGGTGAAAGCGGTCTTAGGGACCCACATCTCAATGGGCACCTATCAGTGAAAATAATTGTTTGCTGCAACTAGAACATCATGGCATGCAGCTCTGGTTAAGCATCATAGTGGCCGTAATTCTATCTGTGGCGTTCCTGTGGTCTGAGGAATCCAGAGGGCACTGAAATATTTTGACTGTGAGAGGCCAAATTCAAGCTAAAGAATAGAGACCCTGCCGTGAATAAAGGGGCCCTATACTAGGGTCCTAAGAATTTAATTACCTTAATGTACCAGAGAGCGATGCCAAGAGATACAATCACAACATTAGAATAGAGTCCGTTTTTCTCTTTATTTATTTATTTTCTTTTTTATCTTTTTAAATTCACATAGTGGTAGATTAATTTAGTCTTTGGTAAACATATTCAACACTTATATCAAACAAAATAACAATTCATAATTGGAACTCACACTAAGGCCATATAAGCTAAGAGAGCCTGTGCGGCTCTGGTGGAATCTTAAGACGTTTTCCCCTAAAGTCTTAAGTGTTTTTAAAATCAAGAAACTATTTTATTCTTTAAATAAATTATGATTATATTTACATATGGCCATATCATCCCATCAATAGCTGCAAAACCCATTGAAAAGCTTTGAAATCCATCAACTGATATTAGTGAGTCTAATACAATAAACTTTCCAACTCCCTTTTATACTTTGCAGAACCTCATATTACAGTTGGCCCATTGCCTGCCTGAATATTTGTAATGAAAGCAGTGACTTTTCGAATAATGAGACCAAAGGGCTTGGAAAAGGTAAAGCTGCGAGTTGTTTACTGTGGCACTATTCAAGATATAGGAAGTAGATGGCATTTGATTATGCTACAGCATGCTATTGCAATCTATTTGTGTACTTGTCTCTGGAAGTGTAGGTGCTAGGCAATTCTGATATCGCTTGTGCCTAATTGTGTTACAGTTCTAGCTAAGAAACTTTATATTAAAGATGTATCTTTTGCCATATGTTATACCTTGAAACATGCAACACACTAACTCCCAAAGATACGCCTTAACTTCTTGACCACAGCTACCACTCCAGATTCAGGGAACCAAAGCAAATTTTGTCTAATCCCATAGTCCTACTACTGATTACACAAGACCAGTAGCTGCAAGTAATTTTATATCTGACCAGGGGATTGGAGAAGAAGCAAGCAACACCAAACGTACCCAGTGCAAACCAAAAGAACTTAATTCGTCAAACATTCTGGTCCATCACTTTTTACTCACTGTGCCACTGCAGGCAAGTACCAGCCATAGGCGTCCTAATCTTCGTTCTGTTCTAGTAAGAACATTACATTTGGAACTTCTAGGCCGTGTCTTTTATGGATGAGTTCACGAGAAACCCCAAACTAATTTCAGTCTTACTGGCCTTATTTTTGAAGTACGACTTGAGTCAAATTGCACAGTAAACGGCAGAAGCCATGTCTGGGCAAACCACGTGCAAAAGGGCATCTTAGTGAGAAAAACCAAAATGTTATTCACACTAACAGGGTATGTGGTCAAGATGAACTGCTGCGGTTGTAGCAGTACCAAGGTGGATTTGCCTATGGGGGGCCTCTGTGGCAAAACTGTGAGTAAAAATGATGGACTGGAATGTGGCTCACAAGAATTACCAGTGGCTGTAGTTAATGCTGGCCTTTCACACCCCACAAATTTTCCTGGAACAATCGCAACCTACGTTAGAACCTCGGGGTTGGCTTCAGGAGGGAAGACAATCTCACAGCACCCAGCGCTAGCTCATACTCAAAAACATTGCCAAAGATGTCAGAATCTGTGCACACACACCATGAACACAGACTAAGAGGGACACATGCAAATTTCTACCCAGGCTGCAAAACATCCCCAATTGGTCAGATCAACTGCCTACATCACTTTTTACCACCTTTAAAAAATGAATGTAGGCGATTGCTAGTCCACAGCAATATTAATCATTTCGATCTGTTGCTCTTGGACTCTGTGAGGATCCGTATATAGTGTAAAATATTTATGAACGTTCTTAATCAGGAAGCCAATGGATTGGAAAATAATCTTGACAGTTTTGAAAAGTACCATTTGGCTGGGAAATGTTGTCAAAAGAATTGTGAAGCGCTTGGAGCAGAAGGTCGAAACTGACCCGGGCAGGGTAGGGATCGCCTGACCCAGTGACAGAACAGAGTCACACAGGGAAACAATCACCCTGACACATACCAGATCCATTCATGGGCAAGCACCAAAAAGAGCGATACAGCAGATCCAAGCCCTCCAGGAATGATCT
Source organism: Lissotriton vulgaris (assembly GCF_964263255.1). Taxonomy (NCBI): domain Eukaryota; kingdom Metazoa; phylum Chordata; class Amphibia; order Caudata; family Salamandridae; genus Lissotriton; species Lissotriton vulgaris. The sequence goes on from NC_141698.1 coordinate 120,106,002, forward strand.
TCCCTAAATACAGAGGAACACTTCATGTAGATGGAAATAAAAGGACTGCATGGTGGAAGGGAAGAGTTCTTTGTCAATTTGCGAAGTGGTTTGGGACCCTCTGGGGTTTTGTGAAGGCCACACAATGACGAGATTAGCTAAAGGATGGCGATAGTCCAGTTCTATAGGGGCAAGCAGGAGTGTGCACCCAAAGTCAACCACTAGGCCTACAGTTCTCGGTCCAACAGCGCCAGGGAGTAGCCAGAAATATAAAATACCGCCCACTTTGACTCAAATATAGTAATACATGTTAACGTAAAATGAGTGACACCAACTCTTCCTATGAAGTGCCACGGAAATTGTACCCTTGGAGAAAATGTGTACAAATTGGTGCAAAATGATGCATCTTACAGAAAGATTTTAAAGGAATTTGGCCAAAAACCACATATTAACCAGTACTGTCATATTTCTCATTTATCCATTCCATCTTCTTTCTTTTCTTTCCTTACATTATCTTTCCTTTGTTTTTATGCCTATTTCATTCTTTCCATCTTTATTTTCTTTTGTCTATTCTTCTGTCATCCCATTTGACCTTTTTCTATTTTTTCATCCTTCTCAATATCCCTTTATTCTTATCATGCTCATTTTGTTCCTTCACACCTTCTTTGCATCTTTTGTTTTTGTATTCCTTCCACATTAATTACACTTTTTATCTCTTTTCTTCAGGTGTCCATTCTTTTGTCTTACATTTCTTTTCTATTTCAATATATTTTACTGTCTTCCTTCTATCTCGACTTCCGTTTTCTTATTTATTTCGTTGTATCTTCCTTTTCTTCTTTCCACCCTTCATTTTTTCATTTTTTTGCCCTTTTTATTCCTTTTTCTTCTTTTACATCTTTTTTCTTACGTCCCATGTACTTTTGCACTCTTTCCTGCATAATTGTTTTGCTTTCCTTTGTTCAATATTTGCATTTTACTTTCTTCCCTTTGTGCGGTCTCACTTTATTTGCCTCTATCTTATGTTTTCTTTGCCAGTTTAATATTTTTCTTTCTCTCTGTCACCCTTTCTTCTTCTGACTTATGTTGACCTGTGAGCCCGAGATAAAACTCAAGAAGGGTCATAAAACAATGGGATCTGCTTCTGCAGGACTCCTGCTTAAGCTTATAACTACACCCTTGCAACAGCGTTTCTTCATTCGTCTTCCCTTTCTGTCCGTGGAATGAATTCAACGTCTCTGGATGCCACCTAAATACTTAAGTTAGGGGCATTTACAAGGGAGTGACAGGTAGTGGGCAATGGGCCAATTACCTAGGGTGTCTACACCCTCTATCATGCCCAACTCCTGGTGGGGAGGGACATAGCCCTAGTCCTGATTGAAGAAGTCTCACCATCTTCAAGATGGTGGCTACTGAAGAATGGTTGTTCTTTACCTTGCCTCCAGCACCTGAGAGGTGGAGTTGGCAGAGAGAGCACACCTATTCTTTCTTCGTTTTTTTGCCTACCTTCCATCCAAAAGAGGGTGCGGACAGGAGGGGGCCTTACTCCTTTTAACAGGAGAGGCTGGAGGAGAGAGGGTGTCACATTTCAAAGGCGGCAAGGCCTTTGAAGCTTCCCGCCACAGATGGCTCTTCATGCCTGGGGGAAAGTGTGAACACCTCTACCCAGGGCAGGCTTTGTTCTCGACCTCTGAGCACGCTGGTGCTCAACCCGAGGTCAGAACTCTGTCTGGTGGTGACAGGCTGGCTTGGACCAGTTGGTGGCCACTCTAAGGGTTGGTGGTTTTCAGGGGACCCCTCTAGGAGTCCTCTGTGTGCAATTATTAAGAAATCTGACACTGAAAGTCCAGGTTTATTAAGACGAGATGTTTGGTACCAAATATCCCATAGTACAATTAAGCCATCACGGAGCTGGAGAACTCTTAACCCCTTCGGGGCTGATGACGAGCTGGGCTCGTCATCGCGTAGCCTCCTCGCACGCTGATGCCGAGCCCAGCTCGTCATGTAAAGTGCACTTCATAAAATCTCAGCGTGCGAGCAAAATAACGCTAGAACGCATGAGGTTAAAGATGAGTGTCCACCCCATATACTCCTTATGGCTTCCCAGTTCACTTACAATATCCAAGAATCCACATGGCTATTGTAGGGGCACATCTGCTCAAGCAGATATGTCCTCACATGTGATATAGGGCTATAAGGCTTGCCAGAGGGGTGTCTTACCTATATCACATGCAGTAATTGTGGGCATGGCATGAGTGCTAGATCGACTCTTCGGTTTTATCTGTACCGAGGCAAGCAGTCTGCGATGGCAGAGTACATGGCCATGGTAAGGAGACAGTAGGGTGGCATAATTCATTATGCCCTAGGTCCCAGGGGTACCATTTATTAGGGACTTACACAGGGTACTGAAGGGGTGCCAATGGGAAACAAAATGTAGTTTAGGGCAAGAGCTTCTGGCACAGGGGACCTAGTTGGCAGGGACCCTGTGCACTTCCACTCAAAATGACCTAATTTTTCGGGCAGAGAGTGGGGGCTAACCATGTCCAAAAGAGGCACTTCCCTACATTAATGATGTTGGCAGGACAGCACATTCACAGGTAAAGGAGTAGAAGTGAGGAGTGGCCTCGCGCCAGCACGTGGCGCAGTCGTCCCACAAGGTTAAAGTTTCCCAGGTAGCATCAATGCTGTAAATATAGTCCATTCACCAAGGGGTACTGCAGCAATAAAGGAGATAAGCTGGGGGCCTAAAGGCCGTGCCATAAATGGGGAGCTAATAAAATTGTCATGTTTCTTTAGATTACGACTTCACTGAGACTCATTCCAGGGAATCGGGAACCAGCTCATGTCTCATAACTCCAGAAGCCCCAGCTGACGGCTTGTCACTCTGAGCTCCATCACCAGAAGTGGGCAGTGTCACCCCAGTGCCTGCATCTATCGTCAAACCTCGGCGACCCAACCCAGAGGTAAGCATACTTCCATTGTGCGGTGTTTAGACTTTCTTGGGACATGGTCTATACAGGATATATGACGTTACCACGCATACATTTACAACGCATTTTTTACAACGCAAATACTATTACAACGCATGTTTTTACAACGAATACTATTACAACGCAATATAGCACTATTAATAGAAAAATACTATTACAACAAAAATGTTTACAACGCATACCATTACAACGCAAATAAAATATATATATATTTTTTTTGTACTCTAAATCCTGGAACGGGATGTGAGGAAAATAGGGGTTTTGGGTGGGGAAGTGTATTAAAAAATGTAAAGATAAACTAAAACGTAATAAACAAAAATGCTATCAATTTTATAAATTAATACTCGAGTAATAAAAAAATTCCTCATATTTTCCATATTGTAGAAAATATTACAAACACAACGATTTAACAAACAAATATACTAAACATATATAGGAATGACAGAAAATTATTAATTTATACCCCAAAAAAATCATACATACACGTACTCACAAACAGTCGCCATTTACAATAAGTAACTCATACGTTAGTCCTACTACTATTTCTATGAAATAATACCACAACACTACTTTCAAAATGGATGCCAAAACGGCACGAATAACGCACATTACATATCTTTTAACTAAGTTTTAAAATATATGTTTACACAGAAATAAAACATATATAAAACTACCATACCAACGCTATGTTTTTTTTAAAAAAAAACAGAGACAGTAACCCAAACTTATAAATACGAGACAGACACCATTTTTAAAACAGTTGATTCTCAACTACCAGAGTAACCAGACGCCAAACCTGACCCTCTGACCTCTTCACCTTTTCGAAATCCTTATCGAATCTCTGGAGAATTATTTTTCGGTTTACAAGTGAGTTACTGAAATACTTTTCGAAAAAATAATCTTAATCATTATTTACGCTGCATCTAATATGTTGAAGTTTATTATTTAATGACAATTATAACCCACACACATATTAGTACAATTAATTAAACATATATACATGTTTACGGAACCCGACATTTTTTAAACCGAGAAATACATATAATAAAATGCGTGTAATATTTTCTAATGAAAACAAAAGAATAAAAATAATATTTTTTTCTAACATGTCAACTTGTTCATTTTTTTATCAGTCGAACTTCTCAAAACAACGCTGCAAAAGACCAGTATCCAAAAATTGTACTTTATAACACAGTCAACACTGCTGTTCATAAATAATTTGAAGGTACCTTTAAGTTTTATATTGGACAATTCTAAACACACGAAAAGTGAATAAATTTATTAATAAACATATTTTTTTCCTATTAAACAGAAAACATATTTTAATTTTTTTTAATAATTTCAACTTCGAAAATTGAAACGTCTACAAATTAAATAGGTAATTATATAATTATTTAAGAAAGTGCTGTAAGAAAATTACAGAATAATTTACTGGACAGAATTTCTAAACAAGTTTCCAAATGTGGCAGCAATGTATTAAGTGTAGGATGTTAAAACAGAATTATTTTCAATTCACATTGCCATTTCCTGTATCTTTCTTTAAAAAAATCTTAGTAATCTCCAAATCATGTTTAACACAAAATCCTTAGAACCAACACAACTACAAATCACATTTTTAATTTCCTTCCTTCAGAAACTCAAATCAATCTTTGAGGAAGACCAAGCAAAGACCAGCAATAAAAAGAAAATCAGAAATCTAAACATCAATCTTAAAGGTAAATAAAGAACATTGCACGAAAAACACATTTTTAAAAGTGCTTCATAAATTGCTTGCAGTAGGAAAAATGCTATATAGTGTGCGGGTATCAAATACTATTTTAACTCCAGTTAAGTGCAACAGTAGGGAAAGTGCTGGATAATGTTGGGGTATCAATTAGTATTGTAACTCAAAGTAATTACTGCACTAGGGAAAGTGCTGGATAGAGTTCGGGTATCAATTACTATTCTAAATCCAGGTAAGTGCTGCACTAGAGAAAGTGCAGGATAGTGTGGGGATATCATTAACTATTGTAAATCCAGGTAAGTGCTGCACTAGGGAAAATGCTGGATAGTGTAGGGGTATCAATTACTATTCTAACTCCAGGTAAGTGCAGCAGTAGGGAAAGTCCTGGATAGTGTAGGAATATCAACTACTATTCTAACAGCTGGAAAGTGTTGCAGTAAGGAAAGTGATAAAAACAAAATGAATAATTTTCAATTCACAATCCAACTACATTGAAACGAAAACAAAGTAATCATTTAAATTTCATATTTCATTCCTTTAGAAACTCAAGACAATCTTTTAAAAAATCTAACCAAACACCAACGATCTAAAGAGGACCAGAAATCAAAGCAACAATCTTAAAGGTAAATAAATAACATTGCACGAAAAACACATTTTTTTAAGTGCTTGATAAATTGCTTGCAGTAGGAAAACTGCTGGATAGTGTGGGGGTATCAAATAATATTTTAACTCCAGTAAAGAGCAACAGTAGGGAAAGTGCTGGATAAAGTTGGGGAATCAATTACTATTGTAACTCAAGATAATTACTGCACTAGGAAAAGTGCTGGATAGTGTTGGGGTATCAATTACTATTCTAAATCCAGGTAAGTGCTGCACTAAGGAAAGTGCTGGATAGTGTGGGGATATCAATAACTATTCTAAATCCAGGTAAGTGCTACACTAGGGAAAGTGATGGATAATGTAGGGGTATCAATTACTATTCTAACTCCAGGTAAGTGCTGTAGAAGGGAAAGTGCAGGATAGTGTAGAGATATCAATTACTATTCTAAACCCAGGTTAGTGCTGTAGTAGGGAAAAGTGCTGGATAGTGTTCGAATATCAATTACAATTGTAACTGCTGTAAAGTGTTGCAGTAAGGAAAGTGATAAAAACAAAAAGAATAATTTTCATTTCAAAATTCAACTAGATTGAAACGAAAACAAAATAATCATTCAAATTTCATATTTCAATCCTTTAGAAACTCAAAACAGACTATGAAGAAGACTAACCAAAACACCAACGATCTAAAGAAGACCAGAAATCCAAACAACAATCTAAAAGGTAAATAAATAACATTGCACGAAAAAAAACATTTTTAAAAGTGATAAATAAAATGCTTGCAGTAGGAAAAGTGCTGGATAGTGTGCGGGTATCAAATACTATTTTAACTCCAGTTAAGTGCAACAGTAGGGAAAGTGCTGGATAATATTGGGGTATCAATTAGTATTGTAACTCAAAGTAATTACTGCACTAGGGAAAGTGCTGGATAGAGTTCGGGTATCAATTACTATTCTAAATCCAGGTAAGTGCTGCACTAGAGAAAGTGCAGGATAGTGTGGGGATATCAATAACTATTGTAAATCCAGGTAAGTGCTGCACTAGGGAAATGCTGGATAGTGTAGGGGTATCAATTACTATTCTAACTCCAGGTAAGTGCTGCAGTAGGGAAAGTGCTGGATAGTGTAGGAATATCAATTACTATTCTAACTCCAAGTAAGTGCTGTAGTAGGGAAAAGTGGTGGATAGTGCTCGAATATCAATTACAATTGTAACTGCTGGAAAGTGTAGTAGTAAGGAAAGTGATAAAAACAAAATAAATAATTTTCAATTCACAATCCAACTAGATTTAAATGAAAACAAAATAATCATTCAAATTTCATATTTCAATCCTTTAGAAACTCAAATCAAACTTTGAAGAAGACTAACCAAAACACCAACGACCTAAAGAAGACCAGAAATCAAAACAACAATATTTAAGGTAAATAAATAACATTGCACGAAAAGTGCTGGATTGTGTAGAGGTATCAAATACTATTTTAACTCCAGTTAAGTGCTACAGTAAGGAAAGTGCTAGATAGTGTAGGGGTATCAATTACTATTCTAACTCCAGGTAATGGCTACACTAGGGAAAGTACTGGATAGTGTGCAGGTATCAATTACTATTCTAACTCCAGGTAACTGCTGAAGTAGGGAAAGTGCTGGATAGTGACGAGGTATCACATAATATTTTAACTCCAGTTACTTGCTACAATAGGGAAAGTGCTGGATAATGTTGGGGTATCAATCAGTATTGTAACTCAAGGTAATTACTGCAATAGGGAAAGTGCTGGATAATGTAGGGGTATCAATTACTATTCTAACTCCAGGTAAGTGCTGCACTAGGGAAAGTGCTGGATAGTGTAGAGATATCAATTTCTATTCAAACTCCAGGTAAGTGCTGTAGTAGAGAAAGTGCTGGATAGTATTGGGGTATCAATTACTATTCTAACTCCAGGTGTCGTAATTTGACGATGGCCGGGTTAGCGCTTAGCTTTGCTACACGTTATTCCCCTTAACTTGGCCATATTAGAAAACGCCATTTTGTATGGTATGGCGGCCATTTTGGGGAATGAGCGGCCTCGTGGTCACCATGCCCTTTAGTCCGTTGTCCGTACCACTGACCACTCGACTTTGCCCAGCAACAAGCTAGTTTTAGCAACGGTCAAGCCTGTACATGCGCAGTTCCAACTGACCAGTCACCCCTCAGGAATGTGCCGCCAAATTGACCAGTGGGGTCGTAACCCCTCCCATGAGTTGGCTGTGCTCCAAAAATGACCATATATGTACATAAACTTTGTAACCTTGTACCGCCTATCTTTTTATTACCTGTAAACTGTATAAAAGAACGAATCACACTAACGTTCGGTGTGATACTTCTTGCATTGCCGAAGGGTGCTGTAGGAATGTACCACCACCCCATGGGGTCTTAATAAACTTGTCCTTTGTACTTTTCAGTTTCCGTGCCAACAGTTCTTTCAGTGTAAGTGGGTTATCTACGGAGCATGTAGGCCTTGGGAACCCGATACCACAAATTGGCGACCACGAAGGGACTCATCGGCGACTCGGATGCCCGAAGGAGAGGTCGTGACGAAGGTTTGGAAACTCGCCATGGACGCGTACGCTGCCACCGAGTGACCCGAGTCTTGGCACCCACGGTGTTTCTTCCCTTCCTTCCGATCTGACCTTCCAGGTGGCGCCGGTCTCCGACTGAGTTCTTGATCGTCTGCGTTGCTGGATAAGTGCCATTTGGCTGATTCGATTAAAGACCTTGGCAGTTGGAACCTGGATATTTGATTTGGGTAAAATGTGTGATCGGTAAGGTAGTCTACGGACGCTTACTGAAGTTCTATGATTGTGTCTATGACTTGAGTTAGCTAACATTTGTGACTTTGTGACCTTTGAATCATATGTGTAGTGCACTCCACATAGGCAGGCATGTAGAGATGTTTCTCTAATTTTGTTTTTTTCCTCTGAGCGGCACATTTTGTGTGAAGTACTGTAAGTGCCAGTTTATACGGTATCACGCTTTCGTGATACTTTTTGAACATGCCTGTTTTAAGCACACTCCGAGGGATGTGCTGTCTTGGAAATGGTACCTCAATTAGGTTAGCGGAATCACAGCCGGCTCCTCCAGAAGGAACTCCAAATCGTGAAATGTACATAAAATTTGGCCTTCCCCCTATAATGTATAGCAAATTATGGCATAAATATACCAAAACCGATCCTGAATTGCAATGGCCACTACATGGGTCGTTTGATTTACGAAAGGTTCAGTTTGTGGAGCAATGTTTGTTTCAGCGCCGGTCTAGACAGAATATGTTTGATTGTGTACGAATGTGGGAGAAAGCGGTGCGTGAACATATGAAACGTGAAGTTGCCTTGGCGGACAAAGAGCAGCGCAAGGCTGCTCGAGATAAGGCTTTACAGCTTGAGGAAAAGGAGGCGCAGGAAAAGAAAGAGAGGGAGGAACGGGAACGGAATTTGCAAACGACCGGTCAATTTCCTATTCGGCGACCACTTTATCCTGTCCTTACTAATGAAATTGATGATTTTTCATTACTAGATCGATTACCGCCTCCGTACGTTCCTCCTACGGCTCCGACTGCAGACTCTGATGATGAAGGACAAGATAAGTCGGGAAAAGGGGACAAGTCCAGTGTCAGGTTATCTGCGGAAAAAACAGCGGATCTGCGTAGTTGGGCCCGTAAATTGAATACAAATTTTGTAACTGTGGCTGACGTTATTGTCGAGAGGGGTAAATGGACAGAACGAGAATTGATGTATTTTCTGACTACTTTGGCTAATGAAATTGTCACTACATTTCGTAAATATTCGGATACGTTAGAACCTAAGGCTGTGTCGGTTTATCGTGAGAATCTAGATAAAGGTCTATTTGTTCTTGCAGATGTTGATACACTTTTCAAGCAACTGGTCCAGCTGCGGGATGAGACGTCCAGATTGCGGGACGAGCGGAAAAAGAATAAGGAGTCCGGGCCGGGGTCTACTGAGCAGTCTAAGGAGTGTTCTCTCCGGGGTTCAGATAAGAATTCTAACGTGCATGTTATGCCTATGCGTGAAGCTGCACCTTTGTATGTTCCCCCTAAGGGAGATGGTACAGATGAGGATAAAATGTCGAAGGATGCGAAGGGGTACTTTATATATAATTGGGTGTATACGCCTTGGAATAGAGCAGATGTTATGGCGCTTAAAAATTCTTTGCCTGATCTTCGGAAAAATCCGGCCGCATTTTATGAAGGGGTGGAAGGGGCTATTTCGTCCTGTGTTATGACTCTTGTTGATATAGATCTGTTTTTTGGGTTAATTCTTCCACCTGATATGTGGAGATTGATTCGTAAAAATAATGATGAAACAATACTCGGGGGAACATGGAAAGAAATAAGCCAAGCTGATTTAGACAGGGAACCTGCATGTAAGCCATGTGACTTGATTCTAGACCTCCCGGCGGCTATTTTGATTAAATTAAAAACGCTCGTTCCGTCTAAAAAGATCGATTGGACCATGCTGGCTTCGTGCAAACAAAAGTCAGATGAAACGGTTTCAGATTTCTTTACAAGCTTTGAGGAGGCGTTTCACGATTACAGTGGTCAATCGTTAACAGAAGATACGGGTAGGCATTTGTTTGTAGATAAGTATGTGGCTAATCTCCTACAAGAGATTGCAAAACGATTAAAATCGAGTGAAAGTTCCTGGGCCACGGCGACCCCTGCGTCTTTGTTAACTATGGCTCAGTATTATGAGCGGCAGGAATTGGAGGCTAAAGAAAGTGTTGATAAGAAAGCGAAGGAATTAAAAACGAAGGTGATGTTGGCACAGGTTCGTGGAACGCAATCTAGAGGGAATGATAGAGGTAGACGAGGTGGGAGTAATACGTCGTATGGTCGTACGGATATAGCGGAGGATCAATGTGCTTACTGTAAGGAGTTTGGACATTGGGCTGAAGATTGCCCGGTACTTTGTGAGCAACGTAGTCAGCGTGGTCGAGGAGGTGGAAGGTCGAGGGGAAGTTACTCGGGAGCGAGAGGCAGTGGAGGTGATCGTAGCAGGTTTGAGGAGAGGGGCCGTGGCCAGGATGAGCGTAATGCATTTGATAGACGGAACCAGTATCAGATATCGGAGGGTGAGAATGTGGAGCATCAGGATTATGTACATGCATAGGATTGCGTAGGATGGGGTACGGAATCAGTTGAAGTGCCAGTAGATCAGAGTGGTCCATATGTATCAGCGGGCATTTTGGGTTCTACTGATCAGTTTTTAGTCGACACAGGAGCTACTCGTAGCGCTTTGTCAAAAAACTTGGTTCCGAGGGCTCCCCTGTCTGGCGAAATGATAACATGTGTAGGGTTCGATGGCACACCCTCTCCCAGCCCATTATCAAAACCTCTTGCACTTTGTCTTGATACATTTTTCAGTTTTGGCCAATTTTTGTTGTCGCCCTATACACCAGATAACATCTTGGGCATTGATTTGCTTAAATATTTTCGAGCAACGATACGTTGCGCTCCCGAGGGAGTGCGGGTTATTTTGAATGACAATTATCCCGATACGGACAGGTTTTGTACTGTACAAGAAATTGCAGCATTAGCTTCTCTCCCGCACACGTTATGGGCGACCTCCGACACGGATGTGGGACAGATGCTTATTCCACCAATTCGAATTACTGTAAAGGAGGGAGTACTTTTGCCACGTGTACCACAGTATAAGATCTCTAGAGAAGGTGAAATTGCCCTGACGCACATTGTCCAAGATTTGAGTAGTGGAAGAGGTTCCTTACAATGTTTGCAACAGCCCTATTCTTCCGATTCTTAAGAAGGATACTGACAACAAGGTCTATCGATTTATTATTGATCTGAGAGAAATTAACAAAATTGTCATCCCCCAATACCCGGTGGTGTCTGACATCACGACATTGCTCACATTGGTTCCCCCAACGGCAACGACCTTTAGTGTCATTGACCTTAAAAATGCGTTCTTTTCGATCCCCATCCACCCTGATAGCAGATATTTGTTTGGCTTTACGTTAAATAATAAATCGTATAGATTTTGTCGTGTTCCTCAAGGTTATACTGAGAGTCCTAGTATCTACAGCAAGGCTTTAAAAAGACAGCTCGATTCTTTTGAATTGCAATCCGGAGTTGCCCTTATTCAGTATGTCGATGACCTTTTGTTAGCTGCAGACTCTTATGCACAATGCGAGGAGAGTACACTTGCGTTGCTTTCCTTTTTGGCACAGAACAATCATAAGGTTTCGAAGAAAAAGCTCCAATACTGTAGACCCAAGGTGACCTACCTCGGTCATCTTTTGTCTAAGGAGGGGCATGCATTAACATCGGATCGAATTCAGGCGATTCTAGATACACCAGTCCCCCGCACTCAGAGAGATGTACGCGCCTTTATAGGATTAACGTCCTTTTGTAGACAGTGGATTATGGGGTTTTCGCACATTATAAAACCTTTGTTAGCGTTACTGTCCAAAACTACACCAATGCCCCTTGAATGGACAGATGAATCTCAAAATGCTTTTGATCAACTGAGACAAGCCCTTTGCTCTGCACCCGTGTTAGGTACACCAGATTATACAAAGATTTTCACATTGTACGTGCACGAGAAAGATGGGTGCGCGTTATCAGTGTTAGTGCAAGCACACGGGGATAAGCAGAGGCCATGCGCGTATTTCTCAGCTATTCTTGACCCTGTAGCACGAGGATTACCTGGGTGTTTTCGAGCAGTTGCAGCAACAGCAGTAGCTATACGACAGAGTGAGGGAATAGTATTATCACATAAATTGCTAGTGTTAGTTCCCCACACAGTAGATGCCCTGTTGAATCAAACGAAGACACAGTATCTTACGAGTGCACGTCTGACAGGATAGGAGCTTACACTTTTGGCGCCACATATCACACTGAAAAGATGCGCTACCCTGAACCCTGCCACTTTATTGCCCTATCCGGTCGAGGAGGGTCAGGAAGAAAAACATCATGACTGTGTTTTCCTGACTGAGGAACAGACAAAGGGTTGTGTCGACTTACAGGATATGCCACTTCCAGATGTGGATGGGGAACTGTGGTTTGATGGATCGTGTTTGAAGCTGCCAGATGGTACGACTTCCGCAGCATATGCGATCACGACACTTAAGACAGTGGTAGAAACAGCACGGATACCACAGAAATCGGCTCAGGCAGCAGAGCTGATAGCTTTGACAAGAGCCTGCGAATTGAGTGCTGGCCTATGTGTGAACATATACACAGACAGTCGGTACGCCTTCGGAGTAGCACATGACTTCGGGCTGCTCTGGAGAGAACGTGGGTTTCTAACTTCTCATGGAGTACACATTATGCACGGAGAACTGGTGCGTGATCTCCTAAACGTGTTGCTTTGCCCAAAGAAAGTAGCGATAATTAAATGTAGTGCCCATAAAAAGATTACTGATAAAGTGGGTCAAGGAAATGCTTTTGCAGACAGCATAGCGAGACAAACAGCTATGTCCCGAACTGACTCCCCCATGTACGTAACAAAATCACAAGCTGAGCGATGGTATGATGCTAGAGCAGAGATACTAGATATCCAAAAATCAGCGACTGAAGCAGAACTTGCGGCATGGGCAGCAGATGGGGTACTAGATGATGAGGGTTGTTGGAGAAGCAAAGACTTGGAGAAATGGAAAATGCCTGCAGCTTACTTGCAGGCGATGGTTCAAATGACACACTGATTAGCACATGTGGGAGCTCTTGCGATCACTCGATTGTTATCACGAGTTTGGGAGCATCCCGAGATTGCCAATACTGCCAAGAGAGTAGTGCAGACCTGTCTGATATGTTTACAACACAATCCTGCGAAAGGGACCCATACTCCGAAAGGAGGGTTCGTTCCACCTTCTGCACCATTTGAGGTACTCCAAATGGACTACATCCAGCTTGAGCGCTGCAATAACCTTAAGTATGTCCTAGTGGCGGTGTGCACCTTTAGCAAATGGGTTGAGGCCTTCCCCACGAAGGATAATACAGCTTTGACAACAGCTAAGGTGTTGCTCAAGGAGTACTTCCCTCGCTTTGGAGTTTGCAAATTTTTGTGGAGCGATAATGGGCCTCATTTTGTTGGGAAAATTGTGGAGTATGTGCTGAAGGGGTTAGGGATCCAGCAGAAGTTTCATGCTGTGTTCCACCCTCAGTCAGCAGGTCTTGTCGAGCGGTACAATGCTACGTTGAAGCTGAAACTGGCTAAGATTGTGGCGTCCACGTCATTGAAGTGGCCGGATGCCTTGCCGCTAGCATTACTCTCTCTCAGATAAGTGCCCCACTCTCGAACAGGCCTCACACCGTATGAAGTGGTGTTTGGAAGGCCTATGAACATGGGGGAGTGCCTAAGCCGCGATTGATTCATGATGTGCCTTGTATAATGATGAATGATTATTTGGCACGATTAACAAATGATTTGCTTTCTATTCATCAACAGGTTCGAGAAGCGCTCCCTGACAATTCTACTGGAGAGGCTCACAATCTTCGTCCTGGGGATTTTGTTATGGTCAGATCGTTCGAGAGGGCGAATAGCTTGGAACCGAGGTGGCGTGGCCCCGAGCAGGTCCTCCTGGCTACCCGAACAGCTGTACGAGTGACCAACAGAAAGCGGTGGGTGCATTCAACTCACTGCCGTCGGGTTTCTCCGGATTTGGTGAATCCTGCCGTGCTGACCGACTACAAGGAGATTCTGGATAAAGAAAAGAGCCCAGCTGTGACATCGGCCGAAGTCGAGGGAGCCTTCCCGGACCACACTGTTTCTGGACGACAGCGTTACGATCTGCGGCCACGATAAGCAGAAGATTGTTTTTTTGGTTTTCGAGACTGGTTGGTTACCGCTCTGGGGTTTGTGAAACGGAAGCCGTGAATCTCAAGGGGGGGGGGATCAGTTCTGCCAAGCGTAGCGACACCCGTCTTGACCCCGGAGAAGAAAACAACGGCTACCTCGGAGCTCAGCACCGTATTTTTATTTTTTAGATATATATATTAGAGACATTGTGAACTTTTTGAACTATGGCGTCTACTACATCACAAGACAAAAGAATTCTTGGTGCCATTTTGTTTATTTTGACAATCGTGGTGATAGCAGTGATAGCCTGGGTAGTAGAACTTGTGGTGCCTGTACGTGAACATTTGCTGCCGACTATCCCGGCTCCATCTGAACATTTCCACTTCACTTTGCCTTACCATGAAGAACGGCACCGACAGACTTATTTGAACAATAGCTTTATTCAGATTCTGCATCATACTCATAACATGACAAATACTTCCAATTGTTGGGTGTGTGGGATGTTGCCTGGTCATCAGAAGAAAGGGGGCACTCCACTTATCCCGCTCCCATTTTCACATAATGGTTCCTGTAACGCCTGGTATACTCTTCTTTTCACCTTACGATGGCCAACGAAAGGGGGGGTGCTCTTCCGTTTGAACAAAGTTTGCTACCATGACCGAGATGGGTATCCACGAGCTGAGGGTACTCGATTTGAATGGGAAGAGTACCGCCCCGATAATGTGTCTGCACCTCGTGTTTACAGCAATCAAAGGAACATTAATATGTCCAGTACACATGTTATTAATGTCATCACTACTAAGGCAGACCTTTGCATTCGTAATAAAGGCACAATCCCGGTGGGGAAAAGTGAATGTAACACTACACTTACATTTGACAGTCCAAACGGTATATTATTTGTGGCATCCCGAAATACGTATTTTATTTGTGGCAATAAAGGTTACCATCAACTCCCTTTAGGATGGTTAGGCACATGCTATGTATCGTTTGTGTTGCCCCCTGTATTCATTCCCCCCACCAATGTACCATAATGACTATATTCTCTATCATGATTTTGTACTAAATCGTGTTAAACGTGCCGTGGTCTTGGATGACATCGATCAGACTGATACTGCCTTACAGCAATATGTGGACTTTAATTTGGGATTGTTTTCCTTTGTGGGGGCTGCATTGAATAGCCAGAAAATACGACGGCTGACCCGTGTTGTTGATGCGGTAGCCAATAATACTGCTATTGCATTGGGGAACATAACAGAAGAACTCCAAATTTCTAGGATTGTTACACTCCAAAATCGTATGGTTCTAGATGTGGTTCTAGCTGACCGTGGGGGGGGCATGTAGAATTATCGGAAGTAGTTGCTGAGTGTATGTGCCAGATAATTCGCCTTCTGTTTATGATGCCATTTCAAAATTGCACAAAATAGCCGCTGAAATACACCCGGACAATGGAACTTGGACTTTTTCAGGGTGGTTCTGGTCGATGCTTACCACTTGGGGTTGGAAACTGCTGACGATTTTTTGTATCATTGTTGGGATACTGTTCTTTGTATGTTTATGTATACAATGTGGCCCAGCTTTATGTTCCATGTGTTTATCGGCTTGCATACCATCAAGACGAGCTCTTGCTCAAAACAAAATAATGCTTCATAAAGAAGTAGCTCAAATAATGCTAATTGATATTGAAGATGAACATCCCGATTACGTCCATTATGAGGTAGCTTCAGCTAAACGCTAAAAGGGTCGTCTGTCGTAATTGGACGATGGCCGGGTTAGCGCTTAGCTTTGCTACACGTTATTCCCCTTAACTTGGCCATATTAGAAAACGCCATTTTGTATGGTACGGCGGCCGTTTTGGGGAATGAGCGGCCTCGTGGTCACCATGCCCTTTAGTCCGTTGTCCGTACCACTGACCACTCGACTTTGCCCAGCAACAAGCTATTTTTAGCAACGGTCAAGCCTGTACATGCGCAGTTCCAACTGACCAGTCACCCCTCAGGAATGTGCCGCCAAATTGACCAGTGGGGTTGTAACCCCTCCCATGAGTTGGCTGTGCTCCAAAAATGACCATATATGTACATAAACTTTGTAACCTTGTACCGCCTATCTTTTTATTACCTGTAAACTGTATAAAAGAACGAATCACACCAACGTTCGGTGTGATACTTCTTGCATTGCCGAAGGGTGCTGTAGGAATGTACCACCACCCCATGGGGTCTTAATAAACTTGTCCTTTGTACTTTTCAGTTTCCGTGCCAACAGTTCTTTCAGTGTAAGTGGGTTATCTACGGAGCATGTAGGCCTTGGGAACCCGATACCACACAGGTAAGTGCTATAGTGGGAAAATGCTGGATAGTGTAAGGTATCAATTACTAATCTAACTCCAAATAAGTGCTACAGTAGGGCAAGTTGTGAATAGTGTGAGGGTATTAATGACTATTCTAACTCCAGGAAAGTGCTGCAGTAGGGAAAGTGCTGGATAATGTAGGGGTATCAATTACTATTCTAACTCCAGGAAAGTGCTGCAGTAGGGAAAGTGCTGGATAATGTAGGGGTATCAATTACTATTCTAATTCCAGATAAGTGCTGCAGTAGGGAAAGTGCTGGATAGTGCAAGGGTATCAATTACTATTCTAGCTCTAAATAAGTGCTGCAGTAGGGAAAGTGCTGGATAGTGTGGGGATATTAATGAGTATTCCAAATCCAAGAAAGTGCTGCAGTAAGGAAAGTGCTGGATAATGTAGGGGTATCAATTACTATTCTCACTCCAGGTAAGTGCTGCAGTAGGAAAAATGCTGGATAGTGTAAGGTATCAATTACTAATCTAACTCCAAAAAAGTGTTACAGTAGGGAAAATTGTGAATAGTGTGAGGGTATTAATGAATATTCTAACTCCATGAAAGTGCTGCAGTAGAGAAAGTGTTAGATACTGTAGGAGTATCAATTACCATTCTAACTCCATGAAAGTGCTGCAGTAGGGAAAGTGCTGGACAATGTGGAGGTATCAATAACTATTCTAACTCCTAGTAAGTGCTGCAGCAGGGAAAGTGCTGGATAGTGTAGGGGTATCAATTACTATTCTAACTCCATCAAAGTGCTGCAGTAGGGAAAGTGCTGGATAGTGTGGGGGTATTAATGACTATTCTAACTCCTGGTAAGTGCTCCAGTACGGAAAGTGCTGGATAGTGTAAGGGTATCAATTACTATTGTAACTCCAAATAAGTGCTGCAGTAGGGAAAGTGCTGGATAGTGTGGGGATATTAAATGTCAAATGTAAATGTCAAGGTATTTGTAGAGCGCACTGTCACCAAGCGGTTTCCTGGTGCTATTACTCATACCGCTGAGGAACCCATCCTGGCTTTCTCTGTGAAGTGTCCACTCCTGGGCACCCCCAGGGTGAAGCCAGGCATCCTAGCGCTGTTGGGGCCGATATGGAGGTTAAGCAAGCTATTGCCCAGAGTTGCAGCGTGGGGCCCATGATTAGAGTAGGCACCGAGGCGAGAATTGTCAGGTCCGAGGAAATTTAGCCCAAGACCCGCTGAGGCGGGAATTGAACCCTGGTCCCGGGCCAGACCTCTGCATCAAGGTCTGTCGCTCTAACCATTGAGCCACACTCCTCCACATATTAATGACTATTGTAACACCTGGTAAGTGCTGCAGTAGAGAAAGTGCTGGATAGTGTAAGGGTATCAATTACTATTCTAACTCAAAATAAGTGCTGCAGTAGGGAAAGTGCTGGATAGTGTGAGGGTCTTAAAGACTATTCAAACTCCTGGTAAGTGCTGCAGTAGTGAAAGGGCTGGATAATGTGGAGGTTTCAATTACTAATCTAAATCCTATAAAATCTTGCAGTCAAAAAACTGTTTATTTGGGTTAAAAAATTTAAACTTAAAACATGCACAAACTTAATAACCTAATTTTTTTCTTTGCAGAAAATGTCTACTCATCCAACTGCGAAATACATTAACTCCAGAAAAGGAAACCGACTATTAAATCATGCAGGTTACATTTATTGTAAGGAAAGGATAAGTTTTCCTAGGAATCATTGGAGGTGCGTGCAATACTTTTCAACCCGTTGCAGCGGCAGAGCGGTTATGGTTTAGGATATCATTGTAAAAACAACTGACCATAACCACTCTGCCTCTGCAATGGAGGTTGATGTCAGAGAAACGGTAAACGAAATGAAAGTACTTGCAAGCACCTCCAATGATTCTACAGGATCCATTTTAAGAGAGGTTGCTCAGCATGTCCCTAGTCATGTAGCTAGTAATATGCCTACCATCCATAATTTGCGAAGAATTATTCAACGTCAAAATCAGGCAAGTAATACACAAACAAATACACCTCATACCTTTTCTGACATAGTTATACCTCACGAACTTACTATTTCTTTTGCTGATGAACCTTTCCTTCTGCATGATAATGAAAACCCTCAAAAACGTATATTAACTTTAGTACACCCCGCAACCTTTTAAAACTTGAAAGTAGTGAAATTTGGATGATGGATGGGACGTTTAAAAGTACGCCCCATCCATTCACCCAAATTCATACTATACATGCTAAAATTAACAATAGTGTGATCCCCCTAGTATATAGTTTGCTGCCGGATAAGACTTCTGCAACGTACACTGAACTTTTGTCAGTTATAAAATCAAAAACAAACCAAAACCCTGGGAAAATCATTATTGATTTTGAATTGAGCATGATCAATGTGATCACCAAAACGTACACGGATACCCAAATTCAGGGGTGTTTCTTCCATTTTTCCCAGGCATTCTGGCGTAAGTTACAAAAAACACCCCTAGTTACAGAATACTCCTCAGACAGCAAACCTCAAGTTGAATTAAAAAAACTGACAGCTCTTTGTTTTGTCCCTCCCGAAAGTGTAGACGAGTACTATACTGCCATTACAGAATCAGATTATTACATTGCAAATGAGAAAAAAATTGGCACCCATTCTAAATTATATGGAAGACACATGGATTGGACACCTAAGCAGATCGGGTCGCAGGAGGAAGCCACGTTTCCATGTGGAGTGGTGGAACTGTTATTCGAGTTGCTTACAGGGAGAGGCTAAAACAAATAATGCCATTGAGGGATGGCATAATTCCTTCAACCATATAATTGGAAAACCCCACCCTAATTTCTACTCTTTTTTGGAAACTTTGAAGAAGGAGCAAAGTTTCCAAGAAATGAGAATTTCCCAAACTCTAACAGGTAGTCTAAACTTACGAATTACTCAAAGAACAAAGGAAATGTCGGAGAGACTACTGGCACTATTACAACAGTTTACGTTGTGTGTGGCTCTAGATTACCTGGAAAATCTTGCTAACATTCTTAGTTTTTAATTATCTCCTACACATTACTTTCCTGCTTTGCTCCAAATTGTAATCCTCTCTAAATTTAATTGGCTATTACATTTTTCTAAATTTTAAATTATCCAAAAAATACAGTCGGGTCTCCTTACCTTAAGTTGTCTTAATTTTTTTTTTCTCCTTTATGCAACTTAAAAAAACCCTTAGTTGCAAATCAATCCAAAAATCCAAATAAACCAAGAAATGTCTTCTTTCCATTAAGTAAGAAAAAGAATCTTGTATTTTTCAAAAAAAATTCCAATTTATGAAACATTTAAAAATGCATTTTTGAAAAATAGTAAAACTCTGCTGTTCTTCTCTTTTCACAACAATTGTTAAAAATTAGCTTCTTCAAATGAGTAAGCAAGAATTGTAAAAACAAGTTCTAATCAGAATTTTTTTTTCTAAATTTATTTTCTTTTCAAAAACAAAAAAGCAATCCATCATTTTTCAAATTGGATTTTTAAAAATTCAACCATCTCCATTGACATATTCTAGAATGCCACAACATATTTTGTATTGCAAAATTTTAAAGAAATCCATCATTTTTCAGATTGGATTTTTAAAAATTCAACCATCTCCATTGGCATATTCTAGAAAGTCACAACATATTTTGTATTCCAAAATGTAAAAGAAATCCATAATTTTTCAGATTGGATTTTTTTCAATTCACTCATCTTCATTAGCATATTCTCGAAAGCCACAACATATTTTTTAAACCAAAAAAAAATGTAATACATTTATTTTTACAAAAAATATTTCTAAGCATTTTCATACTCCAAATGTACAAGTTCATTTTTCTCTAAGCACTCCATGTGTAATTAAAAATGTATTTGTTTCTTCTATGAATCTTTTCTCAAAATTCAACGTAATTAAAGAACTGTAATGTAAACAATCTTTACTTCAAGTAATAAAATTTTCAATCTGTACTCTCCTTATACTCTAAAACTTTTTTCAAACAAACACAAAAAGAATAACTCTCCAAAATATGTCCGAAGAAATCCGAAAAGATTTTTTAATGTAACCTAAAATCAAAGAAACCGACAAATCCCTTTCATACTACGTAATCTATGTGTTCTGTGTTCAACAACACAAATCCGAAAAAAAACAATCCATAACCAAAAACAATGAAATATACAACTGTTTACTTCCAAAGAAGCTTTTTTCTGCAATTATATAACCACATTTTTCACTTTCTTTTCTGAACCAAAAGCAATCGATAAAATCAAAAATGCATTTTTAAACATTGCATCCGAAGCGATAACATAAGTCATAAACATAAATAACTTTTCACCATTTTTGAAATAAACACAACTTTTTCAAAACAAGATAAACTTATCGAACTTTTTTTCCCACAGACCCGACATAGGCATACTCTAGATATACGACTAGCGACATGCTTTTTTACGTACATAACATCATTTTCTAATATAGCAACCTCTTCTTATCCTTTCCTTACAATAAATGTATACCTTTAAAAAAATATTTCTATAAAATAAAGTTTAAAATGTTTCCTACCTGGACGCAGATCAGCTTCCAGTTGCTTCCTCCTTCGATACTCTTCAAAATGGACGCTTACGCTCACGTTTACGTCGTTACCTAATGGAATGCTGCAACAATTAAAAAGGGACTACTTTATTTAATAATAATCAAAAATAGTTTTTGAATATTTACACAATGTTTTCCTTATGATAAAAAATTTGAAAAATATGTAATAAAGTAATAAATCGTACAAATTACCTACTATTTTACTATGAATTTTATTTTAATAAATAAATTATAAAAAAGTTATCGTCTTTATTGTGTTCAATTATATATGCATTAATTTATTTTAATAATCTATAATGTCTTAATTGACTTATTTATCTCCTTACTTGTTTTCTGTTTTCTTCGCCCTTCTTTTTATCTTCTTTCTTCTTCTTTTCAACATTCATTTTCTGTTCCGCGGGACTCATCAAATAACCTGAAAATAAAAGAAGGACAATATTACCCATTGAAATCAATGTAAAACCATGGGAACCAAAACTTTCATGAATTTTATCTCTTACATTCTTTTAGATAAAAAAGTAATTTTATTTTTTTAATACTTAAAATAGACATTTACATTATTATAATATTTTTTTATTTTTTAAGACCAAAAATGTCTTTATATTTATTTTTTAATAAATAAAATGTAATAAAAATGTAAGCTATATTTTATTAAAATACATAAATTCCATAAAGGTATAACTGTAATAATTTTAGGAACATTACTAATTAGTAATTAGAATAATAAATACTCTAGTATAAAACAAGATACTCAATTTTTTTTATTTAAAAAAAAGTATTTTAAAATCATCATTATTTATTATAAAATATCACTTTTTTAATAACAGATTGCTTAGCATAACTTAATTTTTCACATTTTATAAAAATATTTTTTTTCATATAATAAAAAAACCATCCTAAAATATGTCATTATTATCTTTAAAAAATATAATTTTATGCAATATTAATGTACAAAAACAGTTAAAATTTATTTTATACTTTAACAAATATTATTTTAGACTTCTAAAAATACTCAAGTAATAATCTACTAAAAATATAATACATTATAATTAAGATAATAAAACTTAAATACTCTAGTAATAATAATATATTAATATAACTAAAAAAATACTCTAGTAATAATAATTCAAAATAAAATGTAATAAAAATTACTTACAAATAAAACTCTAAATACTTTATTAATAATAATAATAATAATACTCTAAATTCCAAAAAAATGCGTTGTAAAGGTACCTGCGTTGTAAAGGTACTTGTGTTGTAGTAGTATACGTTGTAAATGTATGCGCGGTAAAAGTATTTGCGTTGTAAAAGATGCGTGGTCATGGTATTGCGTGGTAAAAAATGCGTTGTAACAGTTGTATACCACATATTTTATTTTCACCATTCCTACTGACCTAACATTATAATCAACCAGTCGCATTATTGTCATGGATAACAAGAGCTCTTCCAACAGACAAAATACCTTGTGCATAGATGAACATTATGCATTTGCATGTTTGGCATATCCATGTATTATGCAATGTCTATCTAGGAAGAACCTTTAATCCTACATTCCAAGATGGCTGATTAAACTTGTCATTTTAATGGGCTAATAATTACCTCATACGGAGCAAATGAAAACTTCCCATGACTCCGTCTATACGTATTGATGCCGCAAAAGCGGCTGTCTTACTGTAGGAGGAGAGAGGAATGGTAACTAAATAAGTTATCTCAAAAGTTCTCAACAACACATACCCTCTTCGACGTTGAATTTCTACTACATACCTTTCTGTAGGGAGTGGTCCTGACTCAACGTTTCTTTTAAAGCCACTCTAGCTTCAGTCTAGCGACAGTCACAAAAAATCTTCATATATTCTATAAATGTAATAATGAGATCATGATATTTCAAATGCATAGATTAGCATAATCCATCTCTCATTTCGAGAAGAGTATACGTTTAAATATATCCATTGCTAATTTATTTATATCACGGTACAGGGAAAGGCTCTGATCGTAGACGTACTACAGGTCTCATTATGTATCATAAGTAACCCCTTGTACCTCTAATGTGACCTTGGGAAACTCACTCATATAATATTTGCGACTTTCTATGGGGCTTCTGCGTATGTCCATCTAATGGTACACGTCAGTCTCGTTAGATATAAAATTCCACTTTAAGGTGCAGGACTGTCACCTAAATGAAGGTGACTCCAGTATTATATATTCAATGGCATATTTCAATCCCGAAGCCATATTGCTTGGCTTTGTCCTTGCAACATTTCACTACTCACGCATAGGGGCATATCCCTCTAGAATACACAACATTTAGACAGTCAGGGTATCAGACATTGGCAAATAACCCAAAACAATATGTATACACAGGCATACCTTTTATATAGCGCAAAAACTTTCAGGTGCTTTAAAGTCTGGTTTCTGTGATATCGGGCTACTTAATAATCCTTCTGTCACAGCCGACACTGTTCTAAAACTAAACGAAATAAAATTGGCTTACAAATTTCGCCAGGTTCCATTGTACTATTTGTCAAGACACGCAATTGCAGTTTCGTCACACGTCTTACCTAAAAGTTCTTAATGCGGGCTCTGCAGTCAAGCACACATCCCAAGGAGTTCCATCAAACCTCCCAGATTCTGCATCCCTGCTTTTATACTTTCTGTAGCAGTTATGAGCCCGTTCGCACACTATGACATCCGGTTGCGCGCTACCTCCACTTCCGTTTTCTCCAAAGACTAGAGCGCTCAGTTACAATAGTAATAGAAGGCGTTTTAGACAAAAGACTACGCATTAGCCACTGTGTTTATATATGACAAGACTGTTGGTGGCTTATATTCTGTAGCGTAAGCACCTACATATATTATTAAAAATGTTAACACGCCATAGTCTCTAAATATAGGAATCTTCTTATTAGAATATACAAGTACTTGTGATGTTCCACGAAGGGACATGAAAGCTTCTATAGTGTTTGAAAAATGATCACATTATACATAGTTGTTCACATTATATAAAGTTGTTCCAGATTGTACATTCCAATAATTTATTACTAAAGATCCCTACATCGGTCTCAACAGGCATTCCCACTCCTCCTTTGAGTTCAGCCCATCCCTGACCGTGTTCAAAAAGGAAATGTACCATTGCTCACGCATTTTCCTCTTGGAGAGCATGTTACCTCCTCTTTTCCCTATTTTTATTTTCTCCAGAATAAACCAAGTGAAATCGCTATCACTATGGCCAGCCTCCATGAAATGTGTCACTAATGGTGCTGTAATCTTTTTGGTCCTAATCGCAGACCTATGATCTTGTAACCCTACACATAACTCCCTGCCTGTCTCTCCAACATATCCAAGACAGCAGGGGCACTTAAGGAAGTAAATGACATTCTTACTTTTGCAGTTGGTCATAGTCTTGGATTTCATTATTTTACCATTATGAGTTATTTCTGTTGTCTGTAAGCATTGCGGACAAACATTGCAGGAACTACATTTAAAATTTCCCATCGCCATTGTATTTGTCATGGTTCTCTGGACTACTTGAATCTCTTCCCTATACGCATGTACCAAAAGGTCACGTAGGTTTTTATTCTTTTTGAAAGCAAATAAAGGTTTCTCCAAGGCAAGATTCTCATCATGATTAACAATATGCCAGTTTCTGTTTACTACATTTTTTATTTGATTACTAATAGTAGAAAATTTGCTTATAAAACAATTTTATTCAGGGGTTCCTTTTCTTTTTCAGATTTGTTGATTAGGGCTTCCCGGTCATAAAACCTGGCTCTTTTTAAAGATTGCGTCAAGAGTTTTTTAGGGTATCCCCTATCTCTAAATTTTTTCTTGAGAATCTCAGAATGTTTATAGAAATCCTCCAACTCTGAGCAATTCCTCCTAAGTCCCAGAAATGGGCTAAAAGGTATGCCTTCTCCCTGCGACTTAGGGTGAAAGCTAGAGAAATGGAGCAATGTGTTCTTAGCAGAGGGCTTGGTGAACAACTCCACCTCCAAATGCCCACTCACTTCCTTAATTGTGATGTCCAAAAAGTCCACCTTCACAGTACTCCAATATGATGTAAATTTGAGATTGGGGTCACCCAGATTAACCGTGGGACACCTTTTTGTTCCACATCGCAGCACTGCTTTCTTTGATTGCATTTGCCGCAATATATTTCATTTTTCACTGTTTTTTCTTAGCGCTCTTGCTTTTAATCCTCAATCTTTTCCACAATCATCCTTCTTTCCAACCTCAAGCCAGGAAACGCAATTTTCCAAAATTTTTCTCATGTTAATGTTGGGCCATCCGAACCTCTTGACAAAAACACGTACTGATGCCAAAATCCATTTAAAAAGCAGTTTATTTAAACCCAATGCATTTCAGGCCTCTTGGGGCCTTTCGTCAGGGGTAATGTCATGTAATCATGATTTATCATTGTTCACAGAAAAATATTCCAGTGTTTAAGTTCGTTTAGATTTATGGTGCACTATGGGAATGTGAGTAATCAGTTGGGAATGGGCGAGGTTTAGCATTTCACAGGTGATAATTAGAGTTGCACTAAGTGGGGAATTCAAGGAGAGAGGAGTGAAAGCCACGCTTTTAAACCGAGAGGATGCAAGAGAGATTATTTTGTTCTGAGCTGGAGTGAGCACGCTGTTTTATTAACAGCAGGTAAGCCAGGAAATGTTTAAAAAGGGCTTTATAACGGGAACCAGTGAAAAAGTTATATTTAAAGATGGACAGTTAATGATTAAGAGAGCAAACAATTGGTCCCATAAAACACAGGGAGTGCAACTCATGAAGGCAGCAGTGTATTAACTCGGGTTTATGTAAGAATGAATTCTTGTGTGTAACTTGTTTGATGCTTATTTTTAACACAATTACATAATGTTAATCTGGATAATAATCATTGAAGTACATGATATTGTGGTTTTAAACGGGTGGATGGAATCTTAATGGATTTATTTTGTACTTTCAGTTACCCCTGACGAAAGGCCCCAAGAGGCCTGAAATGCATTGGGTTTAAATAAACTGCTTTTTAAATGGATTTTGGCATCAGTACGTGTTTTTGTCAAGAGGTTCGGATGGCCCAACATTAACATGAGAAAAATTTTGGAAAATTGCGTTTCCTGGCTTGAGGTTGGAAAGAAGGATGATTGTGGAAAAGATTGAGGATTAAAAGCAAGAGCGCTAAGAAAAAACAGTGAAAAATGAAATATATTGCGGCAAATGCAATCAAAGAAAGCAGTGCTGCGATGTGGAACAAAAAGGTGTCCCACAGTTATGGTGTTCAGATTATTACGTGCAGTATGGGCTGAGCACGTTACGTGTGCACGCGATGGATTAAAAGGACTGCGTCAATTAAAAATGGATAATTAAAACTAAGTAAACATTGGAGTGCTGCCCCTTCATGTATGTGATGTCACCCAGATTAAGCCATAGTAAAAATTATTCTAGTAACTCAAGAGACCCCTCCCAAATAAAGAAAATATCATTGATGTAGCGGTACCAGCCCGCTACATTTTCGAAAAAAGGGGCAGCCTCATTGTATATATGTTTGCCTTCAAATCGGCCAACATAAAGACAAGCCAGACTGGGGGCACAAGTGGCACCCATACTGGTCCCCTTCAGCTGTTTAAAATATTCATCCTTAAACAGGAAGATGTTGTTAATCAGAATCATTTTTACACACCTAACAATAAAATCCTTATTAGCCCCTCCAAGGTCCTGAGTCTCCAAGATATCTCTAATAACACAAACCGTGTCTTCCTGGGGAATGTTTGTATAGAGAGACTTTATTTTAGATATGGAGTAACCAGACAATGAGTCTCTCCCCTAAACTCCTTGCCTTCAATCAGGGAAATCATATGTGAGGAGTCCCTAACATAGGACTTCATGTTACACACAAGGGGTTTTAAGAATTGTCAACATATTTGCTCATAGGTTCAAGAAGCGAATCGATACTGCTTACAATAGGGCGCATAGGGTGATCGTTATACTGTGCCCTGAGCCCGGTATTATCAACTATATTCAGGGTCTGGAAGCGGTTGCTGGCGCACAAGCACCATGGACTCCAGACACAGGGCCCTAGAACTTCTATTCTGTTTCTGACGGCACTGAGACATCTTCAGAGGATGAAGGGGGCCTTGACTCTAGCGAAGGCGATAGTGAAGATTTTGCTAAAGACAATAGCAAGGGCACGGGCACGGTACAACGTTCTAAGAAGGCGAAAAACAGAGGGAAAAGACGGAGCCAACTGAAACGGGACTATTAAGACTCACAGATGTCCTACGCCTTGGATGAAGACGACGACACGCATCTAGCTAACTGGGACAAGATAAAGGGCTCGCCAACTATTACTGAACCCTCTGAGCCCTCATTGGCATCAACCCTAGCCTCAATCAAAGAGTTTCAAGAAGAGGTATGGGCGGATAACCGCGCGGCAAAGGGCGCTGCCAGAAAAGTGCAAGGAGGCCTTAGACGGCTAAACAAAACATGCACGGACAGCAGCGATCGTGTCTCCATGATTGAAGGGCGCACAGAATGTTTAGAAACTGAGGTCCCCGTGGTTAAAAAACAGAGTGAAGCCAACACTGCTTGCTTGGTTGACGTCATGGCAAAAGTTGAGGAGCAAGAAAATCGCCAGCGCCGGAACAACCTACGCCTGCTTGGCATCCCGGAGGGCAAAGAGCCCAGAAGGTTTATCGTCAAGCTCTTACAAGACTCTTTCCTGGAACATTCGAACTGGGACTGGGACCGAGAAGTGCAAAGGGCCCACCGCTCTCCCTTCAACATCAGAAGACAACGTGACGGCAACAGAAGCACAGAAAGCGGGCACCCAAGGGTGTTCCTAGTTTACTTTGGAAACTTTCTTCTGAGATAGCTCATTTATGACCAAGCCCGTCCTAACTCTAAAAAAGGGGCTAATGGCATTAGCTTTTTCGCAAAACCCGACTTCTGCCACCAGACTATTGAGCGAAGATGGCGTTTAAGGCAGCTGATCTCACCATTTCAGCAGTTGGGAGCAGAAGCTTACCGTATGAATCCTGCCAGGTTCAAAGTCATTTTTAATGGAGGCTCCAAGATATTTCTGTCAGAAATCAAAGCTGGGGAGTACCTAGTAGAAATTAAATCTAAACAGGGGCCCAGATAAGGATACCCAAAGGGGTAAAGGAGCACGAACACAGACTCAAACTTCTTTCTACTCTGCTAAAACTGTAATGCTTGGTATTTGGAGTGCTTTATCTATGCTTGCACACTTGTTTTTTTCTGCACTTGTAATCAATCTAGGGCCTCCCGCGTAGGTTGATACTCAGCTAACTATAAGCTATCTTAATTCTTCGTAAAATTCAAACCTTAGAAAATCAGGGGTAACCTAGACGCACTAGACTTTAAACTTACTTTGGTGTGGTGGGCGGCTGAACTTCACTTATGACAACCATCATTCAGGTAATACCTGATTGCTCTGTGAAAAGGGGGGTGGGGGGACGCAGGGGGGCGCTCGAAGGGAGGACAGCAGATATCAGGGACACTTTTACTCGTACAGTCATTTACTTACTCATACACATACACAAAAGGCAGAGTGTGCATCAGTTTAATGAGAAGGGAGAGGAAGAAGGGGAAGGGAGATCAACTGATGCAAGAGACTTTCAGACACGTTTTTCGCTTAAAATATATCAATGGCTAAAAAGGGAGTTCTTAGGTTTATTTCGGATAATATTTGTGGGCTGAACGACGATGGGAAAAGACAAAAAGTAGCACAAGGATTACGGTCACTAGGTGGGGACATTATATGTCTCCAAGAAACTCACTTGAAAGGCTCACAGAAACAACTCTTGAATACACTGGGGTATAAAATCATAGGAGCCACTACACAAGGAGCAAGGACAAAGGGGGTAGCAATCCTGGTGGAAAGAAGATTGCCTATTAAAAATCCAAAAGTTAAATCTGACGCACTTGGCAGATGGGTGATCGCGGAATGCCACAGGCCCCCCCTTCACTATATGTTCCATCTATGGCAGCAACGTAGATGACCCTAGTATCATCAACCAGATCTCCGGGGAGCTAGCCCACTGGCCCATCCCTATAATCTTGTGTGGAGATCTTAACATTAACTTGCCACATGATCAAGAAATAGGGAGTAAATTAAACTACAAAGGTAGAAAACCCCTGGTTTATATCGCACTAACCAACTTAGCACAGGCACACGGGCTCTGCGACGTATGGGCCAAACTCAACTCTACACAGCCCGGGTACACATATTACTTATTCCCACACCGAACGCTTGCCAGGTTAGAGTATTTCTTGACTTCCTCTTCCCTAGTAGACAAATGTGCAATTGGTTTAGCTCCACGCTTCATGTCAGACCATAATCCACTCATCCTGACCATTGGGGGGCTTGAGAACTGGAAAGATATCCCCAGGTGGAGCTTTGAGAAAGCGCTTCTACAGGACGCTAGCTACCGGATCCATATGCAAACTTGGATTCAGGAATTTCTTGAGATAAACCTTGGGTCAGCCTCTGACATGGTAGTATGGGACACACTAAAGCTGGTATTCGGGAGGAGACGCTGAGATTTTCAATCAGGAAAAACAAAATAGAAAAACAGCTAATAATTAATCTGCAAGCGAAACTAACAAACGCAGAAACCATGTTAATACAAAGGGTTCAAAGTGGAATGGAGATGGAGAATATTCAAGCTGAAGTAGCATTTAGCAAGGCAGAAATAGGCGCAGTTTTCGCAGAAAAAACAGCAGCCAAATGGGAGGTTGCACGCGAAACACTATATGAGTGTAGCGACAGTATTGGCCACCACCTTGCAGTCAGAATTAGGCACAAAACTGTAGCCAGCGAAACACGTACAAAATCGGCCTACCCTCAGTGACAGAAACTAGTGATCCCAACAAAATTCAAGAGGGCTTTCAAGACTTCTACGCAGCGCTCTACTTGGGAGTACATAATCAGCTAGCCGACCAGGTAGAGCTCGAAATAACTAGCTACTTGCAAGATATAGAACACAGGCAGCTCGATCCAGGCGACTGCGCTCAGCTGGAGACTACTCCAACGTGGGATGATATTTTACTGGCCCTAACCAGTCTACCTGATGGCAAAGCGGCTGGTATAGATGGTATCCCTGTCGAGTTCTATAAAGTCTTTGCACCCCAAATTAAACACATTTTTCTTAAGTTGATCACCACAATATTCAACGGAGGACCACCCCCTGCTTCCTGGTCTAGTACAAAAATATCCATATTCCCTAAGAAAGATAAACCACCGACAGAGATGGCATCATACAGGCCTATCACCCTAATAAACTGTGACTCTAAGGTGTACTCCAAACTACTGGCAATCAGATTATCTTTAATAATAGAATCCCTGGTCTCAGAATGGCAACATGGATTTATTCCAAAGAAGGATACTACTGAGCATATACGGAGGGCTATCACTCTGTTTGATGCCGCACAGGTGTCAGCAGACCCGATGTCCTTGATTTTGCTAGATGCCGAGAAGGCCTTCGATCGGGTCTCCTGGCAGTTCCTGTGGAGTATCATGAAGAGAATGGGATTTGGTCTGAAATTTACACAGGCAGTTCAAGCTTTATATCACCACCCAACAGCCTGCGTAGTGATAAACGGGAGGCTCACTAACGACTTTAGCATATCACAGGGTATCAGGCAAGGCTGCCCCTGCTCCCCCTTACTTTTTGCTATCTATATAGACCCCCTAATTAGGAAATTGAAAAAAATCTGGTAATTTTAGCAATGAGAACACAGGGATTAAACACCAAGATTTTGGCATGGCCAGACGATCTGGCCATTACTGATCCCGACCCTGAAACCGCCATCATAGCACTAGAGTCAGAAGCACAGCTGTTCTGAAAAATCTCAGGATATGCATTAAACAGCTCCAAAACTCAGATAATAACCAATAGCAAAGTCCACTGGAATAACAGCAGGGTAGTTTCAAAAGCTAAGTATCTGGGGGTGATAACGGCAAATCTTGATAACATAGTAACAGAGAACTTAGGCTCTTTGGCCTCTGAAACAAAAAAATCCCTTACAACAATTGACAACATTCATCTGACACTTGTGGGAAGATGTAACGTGATCAAGATGACGCATTTCTCAAAACTGCTCTATTACTTTCACTCTATTCCACTTGAATTTAACAAAGCACAGCTATTAAAATTTCTGCAAATTTTCACGCAGTTCATTTGGGCCTACAAGCAGCCTAGACGGGCCCTTAGACAACTGACACTCCCTAAAGAACGGGGGGATGGACCTGCCAAATATAGTACTTTACTACTGGGCATCAGTTTTGCAATATAGTACCGACTTAACTATGGTACGCCCTTATACCTCTCCAACCGATTTGCCATCTCCATTCCTGTTACTATTGGGAGAAGAGGCACGCGGCTGTTTCTTCAGACAGATATCCTACGGATACAACAAACACGTCTGGTTTAAGACGCTGATGAACTCCTTTAAGGTATTTTGTAATATACGTAGGATATATGGTCTTGGATGGTTTAATCACTACACTCGCCTCAGTCTAAACGGTGATCTGCCTGGAATTTTTGACCGAAGTTACTTAGAGTGGTACAAATCTGACATTTTAAAACTAGGGGATTTAATCGCAAATGGGAGAGTAAACACTTTTGCAAATTTACAAAGCAAATATGGTTTAAAACAACAAGACGCCTTTAAATACTCAGCAATTTATAACTTTCTTTCATGGAAGGTGGGGGGACTGGCCGGCTTCTCAGAGGTCAAATTTATCAACATGCTACAAACCGCTGTTGTGCCACAAATAGGATCTATCTATGCAGCTTTAAACATTAACACACCGGACGACCTCCCTAGAATAGCTGACAAGTGGCAATCAAAGCTGGAGGTGCCACGTAGCCTGTTTTTTAAATCGCTAGAACTCTCTCAAAATGATTTATTATCAGCTTAATTACAGCTGCAACATTTTAAAACCATCTTCTTTTTGTACTTAACTCCTGGCAGAATCGCCAAGTGGGGCACAGGTGAGGGGACTACTTGTTCACGGTGCTCAGAGCTTGGTGCCGTCTCTATTCACATGTTTGCCACCTGCCAAAAACTAGCCCCTATTCTGTCTAGAGTACAGGAATTCCTGAGAAAAGCTATCTCTCAGAACTTTATACTGACCCCACAACAATCATGCTTGGGACGTGTGAAACACCTAGCCGGACTAAAGGAGGGGCACTGGAGTTTGTAGCCATTACGGTCTGGAAGATCTGTAAAGCTTCAGGATGGAAAGAAGTAGACCCCCCATCATTTTCTCAATGGCTAGTCAGGCTAATGGCGACGTAGTATCTTGAAAAATCTCTATATGCCCAAAAAGGTCGCAAAGGGAAGAAAAAGGGTCTGGACATATGGGGACCCTTCACCACCTGGCTTGAGCGTTCTGAATAACTTGCCTATCCAATTCCTTTTTTCCCTCATCTATCTTTTATCTCTCCTAATCTCTTTCTTTACTCCTTTTCTTTATTTAGTCTCAGTTTATTTTCTCTCTCGTTCTATTTGTCTCTTCTTCCTCATATCCTTATACTTTTTTAGATGTTTCTTGTAAAATACTTTTGATGTCCATGACTAACTCTGTAAACTTGTTTTCGTTTTGTTTAAAAAGGGGTGGGGGGAGACACCACAATGTTAAAACGCTGTATATTTTGCAATTTTGAAAAAAAACAATTTTTTAAAGGAAGAAAAAAAATGAACCGTGTAGCATGAAGACTTATTAGCCTAAAAGGTTGTCACAGGAGCTGAGTGAAGAGACTGTAGGTACCTACTGAATGAGGTACTGATTCAAATTGGGGGGTGTTGAGCGTACCTCCAAGACGAGGTTCAAGCATTTTTGCTGTGCGGCCCGAAAGTACTGCCGTCAGGGGTTAAGGGGGTTAATTGTGCTCACTGGTGAGAGAAAACACAAGCCACATAGTTCTGGCATAAATATGCCTACGAGTTTCCTTCCCACCACGAGCATGTAACTCCATTACACACGTATTTCCAGTGACTGCACAGAGCAAACGCACAGTTTGAACTCACTCCCCACTAATCCATTTTAGTCTCACACATTTAGTGTATCAACCATTGTATACATCTGCATATGCACTAGTCATCGTTTTGATTCAGTCAATCACTTCTCCACAGATAATCTGACCATTGTGCCCGAAGGATGCGGTCTGAGGTTTCCAGCCCTACACACAAGGGTGAGTATATGTGCTCTCCGCCTGTTAGGTGCAATCCTAGTGCCCCTACAGTCTCTCTGACACACAGCCTCTTATTTTAAATTCCAGACTGTCATACGACCATATCAAATCTACTTACACCACACTTCTGTCTTGAGGAAGACCTGCCGTGACCACCCACTGGGGCACCTAAAGGTCGAAACATCGACGCTTGTCACAGGTCCAGTACCACGAGGATTCCACAATAGGAAGAATAGGAATCTTTGGATAAAAATCAGTATCTGGCTAATTGAAACACTTGTATATATGTGTATATATGAAAATGTTTCCACTGTATATATTTTTCACCACTTGATCAACATGCACAGATGTCACTTAATTGCACTTTGAATTGAACCCGAGTCTGTCTAAGCAATATATGCATCATTTGAATGAATTAATTCTGATATAAATACGCAGTACAATCTTTTGAGCTCACGTCCTATTCATTCAGTGCTAGGCTATAGAGCTGTGATTGTCAGAGCGTTTTCCTCCTTGATTGCATTAAGAGCATCACCAAATTACTTTTGTCCTACCCGACAGAACCATTGTTTATTTAACCATTAACTACCCAGGTTCTGAGGGACACAGGGTTACCCCTTTTTCTTAAATTGTCAAATTAAACTGAGACATGACTGAGGTAATAGGGTGATAGGAAACAATCCAGCACCCTGGGACCAATTCCTCTGGCCATCTTACTTTGGAGAACGCCCCACCTCCACCAAGTTCAAAGTAAAGAATCTAGGTGTTATCCTAGACAAAGACCTGCAATGACCGCTCAAGCAAACAAGCATTTACAATGCAACGGTTTCGCCTTTGGAAAAGTTTGAGCTATTGGCATTGTGAATGACAAACGTTTTATTTATGTGTTGGTTTTGAAAACAGATAAATAAATGGCATTGTCATTTACAATGGCAATAGCTTCACTGGCGCTCTCCGGAGCAATGCAGGCCCCACGTTCAGCCCTCTATGTGAGCAAGGACAGGCTCAGGGGCCCCTCACCACAGTTCTTGGGGGGCTATGTCTCCTTTGCCCTTTCTTTCCTCTCACGTCTTCTCTTCACCTCATACCCCGCCCCCACTTCCAGGCTCCTATCTTCTCTGTTTTGCTGCTTTCTCTTTCGACCCATCTCTTCTTTATTCTCACCCCTGTATCTCTGCCATATGCGCCTCCCTCCTTAACCATATCTCCTGACTCGTCTCTATTTCGTGTTATTTCTCTTTCCATCCCTTCGCTCACACACCCCTCTTTCCTCTAGCCCCCTCAACTCTCGCATGTATATGTATCTGCATTAAAATTCCATCCCCTATCTTCTCAGCCCACTCACATCTCAGCCTATTTCCATCACCTAGTTGATTGTCACCTCCTTTCATGGCTCCCCCTTTCAACCTCTGCGCCTCTCTCCATCTCAGCTTCTCTATCAGACCATTTCCATGAGCCCGTGGATCATTCCTGGTGGGTACCGTGTGTGTGGCGGAGAGAGGGGGGTGTGTTATTGCAAGTCGGCAAATAGGCCAGAACTTTTTTTAGGAGGGGACTCAGTTCAACTAATGGAGGTGCCGCTATGAATTCAAACTATGGGGCGGAGCAATCCCTAGAGCCAACACCAGAAAACAGAGTGATAATTCAGCATTTTAAACACACTGAATGCAGCTGATAACATTACAGCAAACATGTTTTGAGGGAGTTGACCAGGTTTATAGGCTACTGACCCACATCTTTAAAAAGGGCAAAGCGTGAACTGACAAGTAAACAGTAGCTTCTGCAGATGTCAATTCAAAGCACATGAGGCTGGTGATATTGCTGCCCACTGGAACAGCTAGAACTAACGGGTATACGGGCTCCCATACCAATCTTATTCACTGCTACCAGCTGCTGCGCTCAAATCACTCCAGTTTCATTTGATTGGATATTAGATAAAACCTTCACACAATAATTTGCTGTTTAATATACATTTTGTTATCCCTGTGCAAGACTTGAACATTGCATTTTCCCTTCAAAACATCACTAGCCGTGAAAAAGATCCTTGGAATGAAACGGGTGTTGGCTGTAGTAGGTGTCATTCATTTGGCTTCAACAAATATCAAAGTGCCCAAGTCACATCATTGTCATACGAGTGACTGAAGAACAGGATGCACATTAGTGTTTATATTGATCACAGCAATATTATAAAATTGTGTTGCTCCATCAAATGAGATTACTGAAAACTGAAACTGTACAACAATTTGATGTTTTTGTCAGTAAACAAAAACTGCACCTATTTCTACAGCTTGGAGTTCTCCTGACCAACCTTGTTCCGAAATCCTTTAGAAACGGTTTTCGCAAAGCTATTTCGAGATTCCTCGAACCCTAAGCTGCACTTCGTGGATTGATAGCACCCCCTTTTCCTATGTTCCTAGCTAGCTGTGGCATACACCCTCAACGGCCCCCACCCCTGTACAGCACCACTTTGCATTGCCACTAGATTTGCGTTATCTAACCGCACCCGCAGACACCGTGCTTGCTTCAGACGTTAATGCCTCGTGGCCATAACACTTCACTGCAGAGCAGTAATGGACGCCAGCTTGTAAAATACAATGGATGGAACATTATTATTACTAATTGCCGCTCGCGTGGCGGGCACACGGACAGCGGGAGGGGGGCCGGGCGGGCACACGGACAGCGGGGGGGGGGGGGGTGGAGAAGCACACGGACAGGGTGGGGTGGGCGGGAACGGTCAGCGGGGGGGAGCAAGCCAATGGAACAGAGGGCGGGACTAAGCCCTACACTGTAGGGATATAAGATTTCTCCTGGGCGGAGCTAGGAGCTCCGACACCAGGCGAAACCTAAAAAGGTGTCCAGCACTTGCTTCAGCATCTGAGGTCTTTTCGGAAGACACTCAAATGGCTCCCTTTGGTGTGTCAGGGAACAGGGGCTTAGTACTCTCCTGACGGGACTATGGCAACTCACTGTACCTGGGCAGCCGTCCGTATATGTTAAGAGGAAGCTACAGGTTGCCCAGAACGCCGCATCTAGAATATTGACGTCACAGTCTAAAACTCAATCTGCACAAGCAGGCCTGGTGCAACTTCCTTGATTGCCAATAAATGATGAGAGAGTAAAATTTAAGTCTCCCTGTATTGCTCAGAGGTTAAGAATTCTCAGGAGCCACATATCCTCCAACATCTTGTTATGCCCTACGTTACTTTTAGAGATCTGAGATCAAATAATCTCTCTCTGCTACCTGTGCCCAGAGTTAGGAGAGCTAGAGGAGGAGGGGGTTGGTACTTCTCCTACCTCATCTCAAAACTCAGGAAAACTCTCCTCATTCACTTAAGGACAAACCAAAATGTACTCAGCTTTAGGAAACAGTTTAAAACTTACCTTTTCACCCAAGCACAGTAAATCATTCAAGGTCTCTCACTTGTTTTCCGCTAGCAACGGGAAGCCCATATATGGGTAGCTGTCAACAAATATTCCTCAATAAAATGTTAAGAATGCTTCTCAAACCAAGTTTGATTTCTGAAGAGGTTTTATTCTTACTTCAATGTACAGAACACACCAGCTGGAGCGGAGAGAACGCGTAGCAGCCAGCCCGGATATAAGTCGTCAACTCTCATCTGTCAACTGTCAAACCGTTATCATCAGCTGACATTCTAGAATGCCAGCGGATGTCAATGCCAGGTGAGTGCCAGGGCATGGGACGCGCGAGGAGGGGCACAGGAGCCTAGAGGGGACACAATAAAGGCTAGCTAGAGAAGTTCAACACGAAAATAATTGTGTTTTAATAAAATCTAACCTTTCTGTCACCAAGGCTAGGAACATCTGCATCACAGTTTTTATAAGACCTCTAAAGCAAATCGAGCAGAACTGATTCTTTCCAAAAGACTTCAGAAGACGTTACTGTTACATTGGTAATCTTTCCCTTTGCGTTTGTCCCCTGCATGCCCCCGTCCCTGCTGCGCGACTCCCCGCATTTGCATGCATTACGTCAGATGGCATTGTCCTATGTTAGCGGACAGTTGAGTTGACAGTTGATTAGGACAGTTACAGCTGTCCATTATTGCGAGTTCGTGACCAGAGCGCTGCCTCTCTTACCGGTGTGGCATTAATTACCAGGAATAAACTTATGTTAAAAAGCTAATGGTCTGAACCTTACTTAACAAATTTGGCAACGAGCGACGACACACTGAAGAACCCACGACAAGGAAAAAATCGAAATTTAAAAAGAAGGCGGCACGAGGGCATCGTAAAGTGTATGGGAATACATGAATAATTTATGAGTCAAGGATACAGCGCAATCTCCGTGAGTCTATGAGAATAAAGATTGAACTTTGGGAGATCGTGAGGAAATTAAATAATAAAAGAATAAAAGAAGACCTGAAGTTGACGATCCATGGAATCTGCCCAAGGTTTATGAGGTGAGCCTTGGATGCTGGGAGGAGGAGTGAGCGGAAGAGGGAGCAAAGTTAATTCCCCGATACCGTGCTTTGAAATTGATTTGAGGCGGCGCGGGAAAGCGTGTGAGGCGATATTCTCCTCAGAACTACAGGGTACATCCAGGAGCAAACGTGACGACGTAACTGCTGTCAAGGGGCCATTTTGAGTGAGGAAGTCACCGCGTTAGTCGTCTAAGTGAGGCAAATGAAATGCGAGTGTTAATATTGTAAGAAAGGAAATAACCTAAAAGCACCAGAAGAATTTATTAAGAAGTAAAAGGATAAATAAATAATTAACAAGTGAGCAGAGGTAACAGGGAGAATAAAAGACAAAGAACATATGAAACAATAAATTGAATGTTAAACTTTATTGAAAAGGAAATAGAACAGAAATTTAAAAAAATAAAAAGGAAATACATGAAAATAAGCACTTAAAAAAATATTGAAAGGGAAGATACTGATATATAATAAAAATGGCAACAGGCAACATATACAATCTACCACCCCCACAATCATTTCTAAAAGGAATAGGAGAACCGGAAATAACGTGAGAGGTGTGGAGAGAATTCTTCAATAACTATATAACGACTTTTGACAAGCCTGAAGAAACTTTACCGGCTGAGGAAAAGAAAAATATAATGCTACACTGTTTAAGGGCTGGTGGTCTGAAGGTGTACAACAACATCATAAAAAAAACACGAGGAGTAGATGAAGGAGATGTGTTTACTAATGCCATGGAAGACAGACAATTATTACAAGCCAACTGTATGTGTAGCAGTTAACAGGTACAAATTTTATAGGCGTAAACAGGGAAAGGATGAAAGCATAGAGGACTATGTCTCTGCTTTAAAAAAATTAGCACTGACATGCAAATTCGAAAACATGCATGACGACTTGATAAGAGACCAAATTGTAATGTGTGCGGCTAATCCCGACATACAGGACGCATTATGGGCCAGAGGAGAGAAACTACTCCAGGAAGTAATTGAAATAGTAAAGAAAAAAGAATTAACTGGTCGGTGTGCAAAAGCAGTGTTAAAAGAGGATAAGAACAAACAGGAAGAAGCTGGATTGGTAGCTAAAATAAGCTGCGGAGAAAAGAAGCAAACAATAAGGAAAAATAGAATGGAGGAAGAAAATGAAACAAAAAGTGAAACTAGAAATTACAAGGATCTAAAATGTTTCCGATGTGGAAGCAACAAACACTTGGCAGATAATTGGGAATGTCCCGCAAGGAACAGTAAGTGTACCCAATGTGGACTGATAGGTCATTTTAAAAAAGTGTGCTACAGGAGAGTTAAGGGGAAAGTGAGGTATGTAGAAGAGAGTGAGGAAGAAGAATCTGAATCATCGGATGAGTCGGAATACAACCTATGTGTGCTCATCATAACAGATGGAGATACCAAAGAGGAGGAGGAGGATGAATGTAAAAAAAAAACCTGAGTGTGTCATCACCATAGGAGGAGTTGACATTGATATAGTCGCTGATTCAGGGTCACATTGTACAATTGTTAACAAGAATATATGAAAGAGTAAATTAGCAGAAAAACTAGGAGACGAGTTAAAGGAAACCGACATAACCCTAAAAACATACACAGGTGAAATCATTGACTTGGTTGGATGCAGAGAGATGGAATTGGGTTTCAAGGAGAGAAGTACCAGGAGTAAGGTATACATTTCAGAAAAAGGTCCTTCTGTACTGGGATGGAAAGAGCAGGGAAAATTAGGAATAACATTAAATCCCAACATTTCAGAATCAGTGAGTTGGTTGGCTCAAAACGATAGTACACAATATACCCATTTTGAGTTGTTAAGTGGGAGAACAGTACAATCTAAGGACAATGTTGGATAGAAAAGGGCTGCAAGGAGAGCTGAATGGACAAGGGAAGCAGAAATGGAAAACATCGAACTAAAACAAAGTACTTACATGGCAAAAAAATTATGGAAAACATATAAGCAAAGAATTCGAGATCAAAAAAAGTGAAGGAGAAAGAGTGGAAAAGAGTATTTGTCAAAAAGGGACAATGTATGGTAACACAACCCCTGGGGATAGAAGAGGAATTTTGTAATTCTGCCCGCCTCAGAGATGGGAAAGTGTGGCATGCAACTGCACTAGCTGAGTGCAAGCCTAAGGCAAGGGAAAATTATGCTGGTGACACTGACCTGGATGGGGAAGATGGTACGAGTCTGGATGAACTAGAGTGCAACAACAAAGAAGATTACTATGACTGGTTGTATTATGAGGAGTCAGAGAATGAGGGTGGGGAGACACAAAAACACTTACAACATCTACACCCCAAAGTAGATTTAGGGAAGAACAGGATGCATATTGGGTCCAGGAGAGAATACGAGTTCAGGGGAACAGAGGACTCTGCCGAATCCTCCTGTGGAATTCAATCGTCCACGTTGGAGGAAGGACAGGTCTTAGAGGAAGCTTTTACGGAAGGAGTTGACCTTGTTGAAAGGAACACTACCAGTGGCTCTGGTACAGAGTACAACAAGAGGACCGACGTTGGACCAAACACAGATGATGACGATGGGGAGGAAACCAGTTGCATGAGTAGGCATAGACGCAGTGTGGTCTGGTCCAGGAAGTATCCTAAGGAAGAGGATTATCAGGCTGGTGACACTGACCTGGATGGAGATGAATGTACGAGTAAGGGAAGACTCGAGCACAACAACAAAAAGGATTACTATGACTGGTTGTACTAGGAGGAGTCAGAAAACGAGGGTGAGGAGACACAAAAACACTTACAACGTCCACACCCTGAAGTAGACTTAGGAGCAAACTGGATGCATATTGAGTCTATTGGAGAGCACGAGTTCAGCGGATCAGAGGACTCTGCTGAATCCTCCTGTGAAATTAATTTGTCCACGTTGGAGGATGGACGGGACTTAGTGAAAGCCATTACGGAAGAAATGGACCCTGTTGACAGCAACACCACCAGTGATTCTGGAAAAGAGAACAACGAGAGGTCCGATGTTGGACTAAACACAGATGATGATAACGGGGAAGAAACCAGTTACCCGTGTTGACATGGACGCCTTGTGGTCAGGCCCATGAAGTTCAAGGATTTCGTGTGTGACTAACAGTTACATGTTTTTCTCTTCTTTCTTTTTTCCTTCCCTCTGGAAGGAGATGTGTTACGTTGGTAATCTTTCCCTTTGCGTTTGTCCCCTGCATGCCCCCATCCCTGCCTCGCGACTCCCCGCATTTGCATGCATTATGTCAGATGGCATTGTCCTATGCCAGCTGACAGTTGAGTTGACAGTTGATTAGGACAGTTGCAGCTGTCCATTATTGTGAGCTGGTGACATGAGCGCTGCCTCTCTTACCGGTGTGTGGTTAATTACCAGGAATAAAGTTACGTTAAAAAGCTAATGGTCTGAACCTTACTTCACAGTTACACAAACAGGCGTTCCTGTGTAAGTTGCTAGCTCTTTCAGAACCCCAAAACACGCCCGCGTGGTTGGTATTTCACTCTGAGAAAGCAGTCATCCCTGGTTTTCAATTGAACAGAAGTCAGCTACATCAAGCATTACTTATGGAAAAGTGTTTGCCAAAATCCTCATGCCCAATTAAAAACCCGTAAAGCTGGCCTACCGTTATTCGCACATCAAACGATGCTCTTAGTTCTTATCAACTTTACCTGGTTATTCTAAACCCATTTTGTGAAGATTGGTTTACATCGTTCTACTAGGACAAATGCGACCATTGAATGCGCGCGAGGAGGCGCGACACCGTTACAAACAGCTCTGCAGGTCTGAGATCATCAGGAAATGCGCGTTCACGAATCAATTGTTAAAGAAATACTCGCACGCTAAAGCTGGCTCAAGCCACGGGAGCGACAACACGGCCGCCACATTAAGTTCAGGCATAATGTTAGCAATATTCATCGTTGGTTGAAGAAAAAGACTGCTTATTTTATGCCTGTTCCTAAGATGGACGTGACTCCGAAACTACGGCCGTGCCCACGTGCTCAACTTGTCTTACGTCAAAGCATCCTCCGCACTCTGTATGGCTACGCGTGCACGCTCCGTAATCAGTCAGGCGTGCGAGAAAACGATAAAACACCGACGCACGCGCATTCGTACCCTTCCTGTAGCTCTGACGTTCTTTTCCAAAGGTAACTGTTGCAAGCAGCATCCTTTGCCCCTAGCTCCCACCTTTTGTGTCATTCAGCCTTGGTAGCGCAAAATTAACGGTAAGTCGACATTAAGTACTCTTGTCAACTTATTAGTGGTTGTTCTTTCTAAGTATTTGTGTATTTATTCGATGAGTCAGCATCACGTATTCAGCACTGAAAGATATGCTCACAGCCAGTATCGTTTAGCAGCCCTGCCCTTTGTATGTTATTAAAAAACTGTAAATCACAATTGCTTCACGTTTACACTGTTGAATGACCTGCTTCAGGATTGTGTTTAGAAAATATATTAATTTTTAGGGTATCCGTTATTGAAATGCAACTTGGCATCATTTGAAGCAAAAGTGATCTTTATCAAAAATCGATTTGTGTTTTGAGGAAGGTTATTTTTTTTTAATTCCCCAAGGACAATCACCGCGTTAAAAATATACGTCAGTTTGCATCTAGCAAAGTACGTATTTATCACCTGTGATACTCTTACTTTACAAATGTTCACTTTAGAGACGTGTTTTCGTTATTATAGAGAAGGTGATGCTTGTCGGAGACCGCTCCTTACTGTATTCATAACTGGGCTAAAAAGCCGCACATTTCGCTGTCCTTTTCGACTGTGCCCTTGTTAAATAATCTAATGCATTGTGCTCGGTTAAGTAAGGGTCGACCTTTGTGCTGGGTGCACATTTCATCAATATTTGCTTAAAATTGGGCTCGAAAGCTTTCAAGTTTAAAGTCCCTCAAATAAGTTGTGCAATATGCAGGGCCTTCTCTTCCTTTCAGTGTAGTGTTTAGTATCGTTGTATCTACATTGTCCTTCTTTTAATTTTCCCTTCCTGTCTTATCCAAGTATATTTTAAGGGTGTCCGAAGTTGTGAAGTGTCTGGCTTGTGAGTTAAGCACTCTTTTGAAAATCCCCCATGCTTGTTTGGCACACAACTAACCATTGAGCTTCGGCGATGCTTACTCTGGGGCCCCGCGGCTGCTTAGAAAATTAAATAATACTAATAAAGTGTGTATAAATAAAGAAGTAACATGTCAAATTGAAAGATTGAAAACTTTCTATAAATGTGACAATTTAAAATTAGAGTTGAGAAATTAAGTTGGTATCCTCAGATTGATTGGGGGACTGTGCATGAAACAGACAGAATATAGTAACTAATAATGGACCGCCTCAATTGAATTAAGAAAAGCACCCTTCCCATGTAAATTGTAATTCTTTGTTTGGGAATTAAATAAGGTTCAGTCGCTTGTATATTTCTTTGAATGTTTGGTTTCGTATTGTTTTGCAGTTTTATTAATCGAAATTGCTTAGGGCGTGGTCCCTAGATTCCAACAATGACTGAGTGGGGTCCCCTGATTCTACTAATGATTAAGAGGGAATTTAAGACCAACATTGGCAATACCAATAGGTCTGCCTAAGTGAGATCTATTTATTGACTTTGTCAGTGTGTTTTAGTTGTATTGTACAGCATCATAGCAACAACAAAAAAGCAGTTTGTGGTCAGCGCAAGCAAGTTTCCTGTAGAAATGTAATTTAATTCTATCCTCATGTGATCAGCAGGTGGTAAGCTATGTGAAGGTCAATCCAGAATAGTCTTTGTGGATCCGTATAGTAAATGGGCCAGTTTTGTCTAAGATTTTAAATTTGCAGCATTTTGTAATGGCGCTAAATGGAAAGTTTTGAAGACACTGTTTAAACAATACCTTTTTTCTTATTATTGGTCATGTCGCTATTTTTGCCAATTAGCTGTTAATTTAATGCTAATCTTCATCAACTTTTGGAGGAAAGGCAGATTTGTTTTGCTTTTTTTATAGTGCTGTCTTACAACAGCATCTTTCTATGTAGCCCTATGTAATAAAGATATAGTTGCTAAAGAATGGAAATCACATTTCAAAAAGTCCTGTTAAGCAAGCATGAATATCCGATCTTATCTGTGAAACGAGCTACATTCTATCACACCTTCCATTGAAAATTTAATCTTGAATACATTTGCGACCAAAAACACAATCCAGTGCCCTTTGTGGGGCACTGGCTTTTAATTTCCTCTTTATTTTGCCCTTTTCTCACTAGTAAAGTGTGCTAGAAGCTTCTTATTACAATCATCCTAGTTTTATCCCCACTTTAAAGCCTTGGTTTGGTGGCTCATTATGCATAAAAAGGGAATTACCCAGGATCACGCATTCTTATCTAAAAGAACCATGACACCCCTACTCCACGGGAAGAGCAGTCTGCATTCCTCTTTCCTAAAAACGCTCACTTTGAAGTCAGCCGAAAAGTAAACGCCACTCTCCATTGAAGACTCAGCCAGACTCCCAT
The DNA here is from genome assembly GCF_964263255.1 of Lissotriton vulgaris. Classification (NCBI taxonomy): domain Eukaryota; kingdom Metazoa; phylum Chordata; class Amphibia; order Caudata; family Salamandridae; genus Lissotriton; species Lissotriton vulgaris. The sequence continues at coordinate 120,150,093 of NC_141698.1, forward strand.
CTTTGAATGCACAGGAAACGTGATGAGAGAGGAACAATATTTATAGGCCCGTTTACAGAAAGGGAGCTCCTCAGAAGGATACTGGTAAATACGGTTTTGGTATTCGGAGTGAAAAGGTAAACCTGGAGAGCCCAAACCAGCAAATGGAAAACAAGAACATGTTGGTTGCAAAGACAATGTAAAGCAGCAGGCTGAATGCATTCCCAGGCTGTCTGGTAGACTACAACCTTAAAAAAACGAGGCAAGTCTCTAGCAGAAAATAAATACTTTTCTGAAAATTTCAGGGGTATTTCATGGATAAATTAGGAAGAGTAGTTATTAGAGCTCCTAGCAGCTAGCTCTTGTTCTTCCAGTGAGTCCCCAGGCCCTACCTCCATGATTGCTCTGGCCCATTCATACCTTTGCAGGCTACTGTGCCACCCACACAGCCATGTGATGTGCTCTGTTTGCACCACCTCTCCCCAACATTGCTAACAGTCAGGCTGTCCTCATCACTTCACAGCAGGATCCTCAAATATCATGGACAATCAATGCCCAACACTATTTCAATTAATCTTTTATTTAAAGGTGTACCCTTATGGATGTGGCGGGGCTAGTAAAGGACTGCCTAGCCTCCCTGTGTATTTCTCTGGCATTGTTTTGTATAGGAACTGGAGATGTCTCAGATTGGAAAAGGGGTAGATTTCCCAGGTAAGGGCAACGTTGTGAGGAGTTTGCTCACAGTAGCTGGGGAAAGGCCAAGAGCTTCAGTACTGTTCTGGATTTTGAACTGGATTCCAGAGCCCATCCACATTAAGGGTACGTCACGTGGTGGGTAATACCATTAATTAAATACCTGACTTTATGAGCCCCTTCCAGACAGTTTGACCTCCCCGTAGGAAAGTAGGATCTGCTTATTATGGTTACCCCCACGTTTTGCTTGATATGACTGTTTTTGACTAGTCTGACTGGGATCCTGCTAATCGGGACCCCATTCTATCTGCTTTATCCCTAAACTGTTATGTAGTGAAGTAAACGCCAGAATGGATACTGGGGAACCCTGGTCAGTCCCAACTATGATACCCAGGGCATAGGTACCCCAGAAGCCCCCCATGAGCTGAAGCATGTTTTATGCCACCCATGAGGTACCATGCAAAATGGAACTACAGGTGTGCCACTGCAGCCTGTGTAGGTTGGTGCTTGCACCACTTAGAGTAAACCTATATCTTAAGGGATACGGCACTTAAAACCTATAAGTCACCCCTGTAGCAGGCCTTTACAATCCTTAGGGCAGGGTGCTTGGTTCTAAGTGAGAGGGTGCCCCTGCATGAGCAGGACACCCCTGCAGCCTACGGAGTCCATGCTCCCAGGTTGTCTGTGTAGCAGCCATATACTAATCTAGAGAGGCATTACATGACCGCACAATGACAATCTTGAAAACTACTGCAACAAAATTGATCGTGTTTGGTGTCAAACATGTTGGAATCATAACCCTACACCGGTAACCACTGTGGGAGGCATGATTCCACCTACTGGGTACGCCCTCTGAGGGGCTCTGTGTTCCCGGTACCAGCCTTCTAGTCCCGGACAGAACTTTTTTTGCTGCTGACCAGAAACACGTTTCTGCCCTCCTGCTGCTGAGCCAAGCTCGAGCAGAGGAAGGTGGAACAATATGCATCCTGGTTACAGGGAGGTGTGACCACTTCCCAGACAGGATTTGGTGTTTGGTGTATTGGGGCTGGGTGGGTGCGCTTGCCATCATCTGGAAGTCTGCATGAGGGGAACATTTGGTGTCCCTGTGCGTAGTCCAGTTCAAACTAGTCCTGGGAGCCATTGGCTCCTGCTTTGGCGCGCAACTGGAAAAAGGCCAAAAGGGCCTGGGAGTAGCCCCCCCCTGTCCAAACCCTCCCCTGGGAGGGTTCCCTTGAATCATACCAACCCTTTCTTAGGGTACTTAAGGGCTTACCTGGTTGTAGGACTTCAGATTCCTCGTGAACAAGATACAGAACTGAAACTACTGAACTTCGACTGTCTGGGCACTCTGGACTTCATTTGGGCCTGACTTCATCTCCCTCTGTCTGCTGCATTGTCTGTGCCTGTGCACCATACAGGATCCATGCAGGACCTGTGGTGCATCCAAGACACCTGAAGATAATCTCCCTTGGAGTGAAGGAGTAGCTCCCCTGCATTCGCAGGCACCCCAACACTGCTGACCGGTCTGCTGATCCAGAGCTCCTACGGTCTCCGAAGGGTTTTGTAACACAAGAGGTTGGTTTCTACATCCCTTGAGACCTGCGCTGACCTCTCAGAGTTTGAGGCCACTATCCCTTGTGGGGGCTGCAATACCTGAACCCCTGTGCACTGCGTACTTGTGCAAGTGCAAATGTTTGTTGGTAATTATGCAACAAGTGTATTGGGCTCCAAGTAGCCCCAACCTCTGGCAACTTCTCCTACAAAGATTGCCCTCATCGCACTGTGAGCTCCATGGCCTGTCATTTTGTAAAGCTGCACGAGGTCCTCCTGCTACTCCAGTGCTTTGTCTTTGGGCTTCTCCTGTTGCTCCAGGCTTGCCCTGAGTCCCCTGACTGTGGTGAGTCTCCTGGACCCTGCAGGTCCTTTTCATTTTAAATCTTGACCTCTTTCATGAGTTCCTTTTACCAAGGCTTGTTGGAGCTCCTGCCGGACACAGACTCCTCAGCACTAGACATCCCTCATAGAACAGCTCGTAACCAGCTCCTGGTTGTCCTCAGCATCGCCTGATCCCCACGGCTGCAGAGTCCAGATCACCGTCCACTATCTTAAAGCACCAGACATCGGTGGGCATTTGTCTACCAAGCCCCTGGTCACTCCTAAGTGACCCAGACTCTGTCCCCTCTGCTTTCAGGTACTCTTTATCCAGAATCCGCTTTTGGATTCCCACACACTTTCTTCTCTTCAAGCTGCTGCACTTTCCTGATGTCCTCCAATGGGTTCGACTGTGATTTCGGATACCACTTCACACCTATGCACCCGTCGTTCCTGGGATAGGTAACTTGGGTACTTCGGTATCCACAGGTGGTGTGGCGCTCCATCCTGCTGTCTTCCTACGCCGACTCCGCCCCCCTCCTGCCCATTGGCCGCCCACGCTCCCGCCACCCAGCTGACCCGCCCTACCGGCTCCTTACTTCTGACGCCCCCAGAGCAACTGCGCCACCGACTGAGCGCCGCCGACTGAGCGCCAAAGGTAAGCCTGTCTGTGCCCATCCGCGCCTGGACCGCACCCAGTGCCAGGACCCCTGGTTCCCGCAGACCCCAACCCACCCACCGAACCTACGACGCCACCGAACTCTACGCACTCAACGCCGGTCGAATCCCGGGCTGCTACCGGGCCACCCCGAGACGCACCCACGGACCCTTCTGCTGCCATTCCTGCAAGTTCACCTGCATCCGGACCTGCACTACACCTGCATCGATCAAGCCACAGCAGCAACCACCTCAAGTGCATCCTGCTCAACACCCGCTCCATCCACAGACACGCCGTCGAGCTCTGGAACCTGCTCGACACCACAGCCCCAGACGTCGCCTTCCTCACGGAAACCTGGATGAATGCTTCCTCAGCGCTCGCCATCGCCATCCCAGACGGCTACAAGATCATCTGTAGGGACCGCGTCAACCAGACAGGAGGAGGCATCGCCATCATCCACAGGAACACCATCCGCATCACGACCAACTCCGACGACACCCTCGCACCTGCCGAACACCTGCACTTCCAGATCCACATCAACCCCAAGACCACCCTCATCTACAGACCCCTGGGACCATGCACACAATTCAGCAAAGACATCGCCAAGTTCATCAGCCCACACGCCCTCCTCTCCGCTGACTACATCCTCCTCGGGGACCTCAACTTCCACCTGGAGAACAACGACCGCAACACCACCACCCTGCTGGACAACCTTGCCAACCTCGGTCTCAAGCAGCTGGTGACCACCCCCACCCAATACGCCGGACACACACTCGACCCCGTGTTCTCATCCAGCAAGGAATCACCTTCAGCCACGCCACCGGACTCCACTGGACGGACCACAGCTGCGTCCACTTCAGCTTCAGAAGGACCACGATCCACCACCACCAGCAACAGGTTGCATGCAGAAGCTGGAACAAGATCACAGCCGACCAGCTTGCGACCTCCCTGAGCGTGAACCCTCCCATAGCACAACGAACCCAAGGCAGGCGGCCACCAACCTCGCAAAGTGGATCAGCGACTGCGCAGACTACCTCGCACCTCCTGAAGACCCCGCCTAGGAGACCCGGCAGCAAGAAAGCCCCATGGTTCACTGACTAACTCAAGAGCTCTAAGAAGAACTGCCGAGACCTCGAGAGCCTGGCGCAGAGACCCAACACCGAACAACATGGCTGCCTCAAGCTCGCCACCCGAAAACACCACCAACTGATCCACGCCACCAAGAAGTCTGCATTCAAGGAACGACTGGACAACAACGCACACAACAGCAAGGAACTCTTCAACATTGTCAAAGAGCTCTCCAATGCCGGAAACAACATCACCCCTTCACAAGACCTCTGCAACTCCCTGGCCTCCTACTTCCACAACAAGATCGCGGACATACACAACAGCTTCAGCACCCAACCGACGCACGCCACGACTGAACCACCACCGCCCCCCACCACCACCCTCCGCGCCTGGACCCCGATCAACACCGAAGACACCATCCGCACGATGAACTCGATCCACTCCGGATCGCCGACCGACCCCTGCCCTCACCACGTCTTCAACAAGGCCGACGCTGTCATCGCACCCCACCTGTGGGACCTCATCAACACCTCCTTCGACACCGCTACCTTCCCGGATAGCTGGAAGCACGCCGAACTCAGCGCCCTAAAGAACTACCGCCCCATCTCGCTGCTCCCGTTTCCTGCAAAAGTCATCGCAAAGACCGTCAACAAGCAGCTGGCCGCCTTCCTCGAGACTAACGGATCCCTCGACCTCTGTCTGGTTTCCGGGCCAACCACAGCAGAGACCGCCCTGATCGCAGCCACCAATGACATCCGAGCCCTGCTCGACAATGGAGAAGCAGCGGCCCTCATCCTCCTAGACCTCTCCGCGGCCTTCGACACTGTCTGCCACCACACCCTAGTGCGGCGCCTCAGCAACGTCGGAATCCAGGAGAAGGCACTGGAATGGATCATCACGTTCCTCGCCGGAAGGACACAGAGTCCGCCTCCCCCGTTCAGATCAGAAGCCACCGAAGTCATCTGCGGCGTTCCACAAGGCTCCTCGCTCAGCCCAACCCTCTTCAACGTCTACATGAGCCCCCTCACAGCCATTGCACGCCAACACAACCTCAACATTATCTCCTACGCTGACGACACCCAGCTGATCCTCTCCCTCACCAACGACCCCGCAACCGCCGGAGCCAACCTACACGAAGGGATGACAGAAGTAGCCAAGTGGATGATGAACAGCCGCCTGAAACTGAACTCAGTCAAGACGGAAGTCCTCATCCTAGGATCCTCACCCTCCGCCTGGGACGACTCCTGGTGGCCCCCCGCCCTAGGCAGCGCACCCAAACCAACAGACCACGCACGCAACCTGGGCTTCATCCTGGACTCCTCCCTCTCGATGACCAGACAAGTCAACGCCGTCTCCTCATTGTGCTTCAACATCCTGCGCATGCTACGTAAGATCTTCCGGTGGATCCCCACCGAGACCAGAAAGACGATCACCCAGGCCCTCGTCACCAGCCGACTGGACTACGGCAACTCCCTCTACGCCGGAACCACCACTAAACTCCAGAAGAGACTCCAGCGGATCCAGAACGCCTCAGCACGACTCATCCTGGACATCCCCCGTCGCAGCCACATCTCCAGACACCTAAGAGATCTGCACTGGCTCCCGGTCAACAAGAGAATCACCTTCCGTCTCCTCACCCACGCACACAAAGCCCTGCACAACCAAGGACCTACATACCTCAACAGCCGCCTCAACTTCTACGCTCTCACACGCCAGCTCCGATCGACCAGCCACACCCTCGCCGCCGTCCCCCTGGTCCAAAGAGCCACCACAGGAGGGTCCTGCTCCTACCTGGCCGCCAAGACTTGGAACTCCCTCCCGACCCACCTCCGCCTGACCCAGGACCACCTTGCCTTCAGGAAACTGCTCAAGACCTGGCTGTTCGAGCAGTAGCGGACCCCCCCTCCCCTAGCGCCTTGAGACCCTCCGGGTGAGTAGTGCGCTATATAAATGCCTCGATTGATTGATCTTCCACAGTGTTTCTTCGAGGTCCACTGGGAAGGGTCCCTAATCGTTAAAAATCCAACGTAACTTGCTAATAGACTTGTATGGAGCATGCACTTGTGTTCACACACTGCACACACACTCCGTGGGGTTCCTTGGGGTCCCAGCAATTCTACATCCTCTCGACATCATCCTGACTCAAGTCTTAGTTCTTATACCACTTATTTAGTATACGGTTTGCCACCACCTGGCCCACTGTTAGTGTTATTTACTGTGATTTCTTTGCTACAGTATTTTGTGTATCTGTGTGGGAGATACTGCAACAAGTTAGAGAATATATTCTAATAAATACATATTTTTATGAATACCTTGTGTGGTTCCCTTTCATTTAATCTATTCTATAAGATTGCATTCTGGTAAAAAAAAAGTTGCTTTGCACTCCAAGACTAAGCCTGAAGGCTGCTCTCCACAGTCACCATTTACATTATTCTGTGGTTGTCTTAGACCTCTCAAATCACCATTAGGGTTGTCTGGACTGCTGCAAGGTGCCCACTTTAATTAGTGGACTTCCTATACCAGGTCAGCTTCTCGCACTCCGGAATTGTCTATGCTTGGAAAAATAAACCAGGACCTGGACCTGCTATGTGCCTTATTGGCGTATGTCTTAAGGTATCTGATATCAAATCTTTCCAGGGTGAGTTGGAAGAGCTTTCAAAAACTGGGTAACTTCAAAACCGTTAGGAGGGAGTCCAGTTGAGTACTTGGCCCTGAATAGCAACTTTGCTGAATGTGCCCTTTTGGGGGTGGGGGTGGGGAAATCTAATATGGACCCATTGAGAAGCGCTTGTGATCTCCAATTGGTGGACAGTGATAGAAGACCTAAGATATACTGATGTCTGTGAGGCTTACAGCTGCAAGCAGTTTCCCTACATTTTTGGTTTTCTTTCTGTATACTCATGCTGAAGGGGCATCGACTTAGTGCTTGCCTCTAAACACGGAAGCACAACTCTTGAGTCAACTGGCCTCTTGGGATGAACATCCTGTTGGCAGCACACCTAGATATGTGGTGTGGTACTAGACATCTTATATGCCTGGGAGACATTGTCAAAGGATGCAATCTCTTCCTCATGAATGTCTTTTGCACCAGAACCCAGGCAGGTAGACTGAGGACAAACCAAGGACTACAGACAGCAACACATTGCTACTGTGCCCTCACTGGCCCCTCCAGGTGGTGTCTGCTTCACTTTCCTGGGATATACTAGAATTTTAGTTAGAAGAAGCATTTGGGGTGGGAGGGGCATGACCGACTCCAAAGCCAGTGAGGTTAGCGGTGGCTGAGTGCTGGGGAAATCAGTTTACCGTCCTACAGGTCTTACAGAGACAAAAGTGTAGGAAGATCTTAAGATGTGGATGGTCCCTCCTTTTTAGGTCTAGCGCCTAGCGTTGCAGTGCGCAGCACGAGACCTCGTATAGGGGGTTTTGAAAGCGAACTACACGCTTGTACGTGTGCTTAAGCTATCGGCGGCTGCGATTGGCTTTTGCTTGCTCCTTTTATTAAAAAAATAAAATAACATTTTGAAAGCCAGCACGCAAATGGGCAAAGGTGGGCGCATGTCCTGCCTTTGCTCCTCCCAGTCCCGTTGGTGTCTGTTAAGCACATCAGCGCGGCACAGACAACAGGCTCCCTCATCCCCGCTCATCAGTGGTGCACGCACACCACTGATTTCGATTCCGTGCTCATTTTTTTCTCAGTGAGACGCCTGACACTCTCCGCAGGACTCCTGACCTCATCCGCGCGGCTAAAGTCCCCCTGGTTCTTAGTTATGCTGCTTCCATTCCTGTTGAATATTAGCTGCTGCTGCTTTGTGACTTGGCACGCATCATGTGGCCCGGGTCTTCCTGATTTGATGCGTACTAGTCTCTGATAGAGTGCCTACTTAAGCAGTGCTCGTCAGTCGTCATTACGCCTATTATCTTCTCACCGCGCCCCCACCACCGCCCACCACACACATACTAGGTTTCTTTTAAGGTCAGCATTTGCCGTTGTGCAACAAAAGGATGTGCGCAAGTGATGCATTTAACTCCCACAGCTTGCTTTGCGCCTGGTACACCCCACGCCCTGGGTAAGCATGTCTTTCTAGTCTGTGGACTCTGCTCATAAGTCATACCCCGTTTCAGTGATTGTGCCCTCCCCTGACTTCTCTCTCGTTGTCACCCAGCCTGCTCCTCTTTACATCGATCTGTTGTAAATTAATCTAGGACCCTAGTGTATATTTTCCCAATTCATCCCCTTATATAGGTATACATTTTCCAATCCATATATAGGCATAGAAGTCATTACCATATTTAGACAGCCTATGCAGCCCAAATACGGCATGGCTACTTCCACTAAGTTCCAAGAATCAACAGCGATTTTCTTAGAAAAACCCGCCTTCAGCAGCCAGGGACCTCCCCTTTCCTGAATACTAATTTATCTAGAAAATCGTGGAGTTTTCGGAGAACTGAGTCTTTGACGTTATAAGTCCAATCACACGTCAAACTCTGCACCTTCAAAGTATAAATATGCCTAGATTTGCCCAGTCAAACACACAGTGGTTTGGAGCAGATCGACTATCTACTTGCCCAACGCCCTGCAGCCGCAAGGGCTGAAGGAAACAGACTCTCCAGCAGACTCACTGAGAGACTGTCTTTTCTCCTGCAGAGAGATCCAGCTCCAGTGTTTCCAAGCTACCCTTGCGGGTTGCTGGGAAATCGAGTCCTAAGAGAGATACAAGACCTCCTTCATTTTAAACCAAGGTACGTAGCTGATTAGACCCTTAGAGAATTCTTGGATTGATTCTTGGCAGAAAAATACTAAACTTAAGCTACTCCTCACTTACTCCTTCCCTCGTACTAGACTTAGGTTAGGTACACCGGGGTAGGCATATTTTAGAAGCACCAGTTGAGTACTTTTAGTCCTTATATTATCACTGTATTTATTTTATAAGTTTTAGGCAATTTATGGCAGACCATATCCTGCTTTTACAGTACTACTTTATAATACTTTTCGTATTATATGCCCTGTACTTTATAACCAGTATTACGATTGTAGCAGTACATTTCTTATGCTTGAGAAGCAAGACTGTTCAATAAATACTTTTTATTGAAAACGCCTGTCTCTCTATTTTCTCAGCACCTCTGGTGAAACGAAGCATGCACGATTGACTGAGTAAAATAGCTATCTATTGTTTCCGCGAGTCTAGAGATTGACTTCTTCTTCTTGGGAAACAAAGTTGTCATGTTTATGCGGTTGTCAGAAACTAATCCATTCTTGTGAATTCAAGACTTTCTAGTGACCTCTGAGCTAGCTGGCACTCACAATTAAGTTTAATATATATGATAGAGACCTAGTCTACCTCGGTCCTACGTCTAAACTATAGTATGTTATTCCAATGCGCAGAGCCTATTTAGAATATAGGAACTACACTACAGATCCACACGTGACCTCTTGCAGGCTCTTGCTGACAGCCAACTTTAATAGCAAAACTGACTCACACCCCGTCACTTTGACATTCTTCTTACCCATAACTTATTTTCCTCAGCACTCCACACTGCCACATGACCCCAGGCAGCAGGGCCCGCGTCCCAGTGTACACTGAGTGAGATCTGTTTTGACTTTATGCGTAGCGTGTGTTGTCCATTCTTACCTTCATCTCGACCGCCAAATTTCCTCTGTTGCAACTCTACTCTGTATGTTTATGTATTTTTTTCACCTGGTCATTTGTACCCTACGTTACTTATACTTTTTTTTTAAAGTGCTGCATGAGTTATTCAGATCATATATCTCTTTTGCATCTCAATTAAAAACTAGCATTGGCATAGCCAATAGGTCTCGCCTGTGGGAGCTTGTAAGTAAAACAAGCATTTTACAATGCAATAGGTCTCGCATTACTGAATGTTTGAGCTATTGATGTTGCATTATTAGCACTGCCAAGAGCTCAAACTTTAACAATGCGAGACCTAGTGCATTGCAAATGCTTGTTCTGAATGCTGTTTAGTGTAAGGAATTGGTCCCCTGGGTACGATTCTGGGTTAGTCCACCAGTTGAATACTGAAGGCACAGAGCCGTTCAATGCCCACTGTATCTGAGTTTATGCCAAGCTCAGACTGTATTGCACAGTTGCTTTTAGGCGGGTATCCCAGCCAGAGAACAGATTGTGTTGCAGTGGTAGGGCTGGGCCGTATCTGCCTCAACTGCAGCTGAAATGGGGTGGGATGACACCAAAGGAGTGCTTGCACACCTAGATAAATGCAGCTTGAGATCCAGAGCCATCCTGCTCCCCTGCTGAAACAGTAGTGTGAGCATCTCCCAGCACAGTCTGGGTGGTTTTGCAGTCCATGCCAATTTCAGCTTGCAGGATGTAATCTATAGAAAAGTACCTAGTCAAGGAGATGAGAATATCGAAAAACTGGAATAAGAAAGCAGGGCAGTATAATTCTCGCCACCGCATCCTGGCCCAGTGGGGACAATGCCAGTTTGATTAATTTTGCAGCTGATCTTTTAACATAGTAATAGCTGCATCAGGTTAATTACATCCAGCAGGTGTCCAGATACCTGCTCACCCTATCCCAAGGTATCTTAATGTGCATCACTTGGTGGGTGGGTGGGGGGGGGGGGGGGGGGTTGGGGGGGGGGTTAGTTAAGTGTGTGCTGCTGTGGAGAGGAAAGATAGTTGATTTTTGCCCAGTTGATGGTGATGTCAGAAAATCAACCGTACCTTAAGTCTCATATGGCAGATGAGGGATTCACTGGTTCATGTATGTGTGATGTCGTCTGCATGGTGATACTATGTCCACTGAACCAAGAAGTTTAGTTCTTGTTCAAGCCTCGCTGCCTGCGGATGGGCAAAGAGAATGGTGTATAGTGGGCAGCGCTATTAGAGTCCCAGAGTGTTCGGTATAGGGGTAGCTATTTGCCCCTTCATTCTGATAAACTGTTAGATGACTATACATGAGCTTCACCCACTCTGTTCATTTTGGCATCCAGAAGAGGTAATGCCAATTAGTGAATTAAGTTTGGGTGGTGTTCAAAGTTGAACTGTTGAAAAACACATTTCTCCAGTTCTGTTGTCCACATGCCTAAAGTCTGGTGATGTGGCTTACATCACAGCGCCTCTCTAGAGGGGCAGAATGTAAATTGAAGGGAATCAGAAATTCAGTTGATTCTTTTATTCACTCTAATTGCTGAGCATGCTTAATGATTACATTGAAGTGGGGGGCTTACGGGTTATTATATTTGTTCTGCATGTGAGTTGTATGGAGGAAGTTCTTTCTGAGGTTTTCCCTTTTAGTAATTATTCGTTTTAGTCTGCTGTTAAACTGCAGAAGAGTTTCTTGATGGACAACACCAACTCTTCCCTGCCACTGCTTGCTCCAGTTTGTAGGCTGACTGATCTAAATCTACATCCAGCCTGCATGCTTGATACCCGACAATCTGGTTCTTACAATTTTGCCTGCTGTGCACAGGGGCTGTTATGATGATTTTTTTTTTGTTTTCCTCTTTCTAAAAAAAGTAGGCTTGATAAAGACCAAAATCGCAGTAAAGCGCGCCCACCATCGGTTGGGGCTTAATATACAAAGTTTAAACAGTGTGGCAGCCCTTATATTTTAAAAAGGTTTGGCCTTGCAAAGAAATTAAACCATATTGATGATTCCCCACCCCCGCAACCTTTTTCACACTTAGTTTATATGAGTAGTAAAAGCAAGGGGATGAGGGATTTTCAGGTGGCTTTGCTATCAACAGGTAGGAATCGAGATCAAACGTCTGCCTTTGTATTTTTTAAGTTTGGTTTACTATTGAACAGTTTTCAACAAGGTTTCCACCTGGGACATCACTGCTGAAAGTTATCTGTTGCGAAGCATTACTTTTGCCTATCGAAATTTGTAAACTCCACAAGATGATATAACTTTAGTGACTCTGGGAAAGCAAGAACGTTTGTTTCGTAAAGGAATGCCAGAGTTTGATGCCGAAACTAACGTTTTTTTTCTCACATCTTAGTGCATCAGAAAATCTCCTGATCATGCATTTGGATATTGTCCTGCTCACTTTCAGAATGTACAAGTATTTCTGATTTTGGCCTATTCGTTCTGAGTTGGCATTGGGACATACACGTGGAAGGGATATGAGATGGCAGTGTTTCTTTGTGTCTGCTCCCTGAACTCAGTGGAGATGAGTGACGTGAGGTCCAACGGGAATGCCCATTGTGGCACATGGGTTATATTGCTAAAGCATATGGACACATTTCAGTGTTCCATTTTATTCATTTTAGGCCTCGGCAATGAGAAAGCAACTTCTGAAATACTGGATGCAGGCTTCAATTGTTCAATGAATATATGTGGTGTGGTGTCATTGGCATCAATTGAGACTCCCCAGTCAGCAACCACATCACCCAGTACCTCACTTAATAGTGAAGATTTCCAGTGTGTCCTACTACAGCACAGGACAGTCTAGACCCAGAGGACATTTGCATGAACTAGAGGATACAAACCAACTTTTCTTGAGGTACTGAGTAACCATAGAAAACTAAAATGACTCTAGATCTTCTCTCTTAACGCGTAGATTAATGGAAATAGACAAAACTGACCCATGGGCAACTATCCAATGCAATTGAGAACCAATAGATCAAGCCAGTCGATATTACTAACTTCAGCCCAGATAATTGGTCATCTGAAGAGTAGTAATTTCTGTGATTTGTTTGCAAAAATTTTAAAGCAATTTGACCCTAAAATGGGAAATATCAACCTTTCCAATTCTCTTGCCTGGGAAAGGCAGTCATGAAGACAGGCTGTCTATGAAAACTTTGAGTTGAAATGATTCCGGTCTTGAATTGAGTGGGAAACACTTCCCGTGCTAACTAAATATGGCTGTGAGCAATCTGGATAGTTCTAAAAAACTGAGTCAAGACTTTCCAATTTAAAGTTGTCTTTATAGTAAGTGCAAAAGCCAGTAGTACACCATGTAAAAACCTGTTCAAATTTTTTTTTTCTGTTTTCTAAGTTGACAATTTGTTAAAAAAAAAAAACTTGCATGGTATTAAATTGTATGCTAGCGGAGGTGCCAAAGTGAGCTTGCAATAAGTTTTTGTAAAAGATTTCAATTTGTTTGAAATGCATTGAACTCGAATGATCATGAATGCCCAAGCGTACCACTGAAAGGTGGCATTGGTAATTCTAGTACTTTTTAAGTGTCTAGTCTGTCCAACTTGTAGCTGAAAAGAAAAACTTTGAGCATGGTCTGTCTGGTCAAGTAAACTAGGATCCTGTAAGGCTTGCGAGACAACCACTTGTGAGCCAACATATTACCCTTATTTTTTGGAAGGTAAGGAGAGGCATCTCGCAGAATTATTGTAAATGGACAATATTTAATAGGGAGGTGGGAGGTATGATTAAAATGCCACAGTAGAATATCTATATTATGAGCTGTAAGCCAGTTGTTGTGTTGCACACAGATTGTATTTCCTGATATATGAACCTGATTGAAATTCGTAACTGCCCATATTGTGATTCCTGTTTCAGTAGACCATCATGGAAGAAGAGATTGCAGCCCTGGTTGTTGACAATGGATCTGGTATGTGCAAGGCTGGCTTCGCAGGGGATGATGCACCTCGTGCTGTCTTTCCATCAATTGTGGGCCGCCCAAGACATCAGGCAAGTGCTTCTGGGACATAATTACCTTATGCTTTGCTGACTCTGTGGAACCAGACTGCTTGCTGGAAAGGACCCTTTTAGCTTTGTACTCAGAGTCGAATCCCCCCCAGTGGTGTTCTAATCATATTTCCTAGGTTTTGTCAAGCTAAACTCCTCCTAAAAACACGTACTTTTCAAAATATTCGTAGTAATTGAGTGGCTACCCAGCTACTAATGGGCCATATATATTTAAATATCAGCATCCCCCAATAGTATACAGTGACACCATCCAGTCCAGTTGCCAAAGCTCTAGGTATCCCATGACTTAACACTTCCCCATGGATTGTTGGTAGCTTTTCTTACTACTATCCACAAAGCCAAGAAACTTAAGACCTTTGTCCACTACATTCCTTTACTACACCATAGGCTATTTTATTGAAAGGGCTCGGGGGTGCAATGGGCATGTGCACCCACGTTGTGCGCCCCTGGAGCACTTTGGTATTACAGAAAGGGCCTACAGAAAGAATCTATTTGCCTCTGTGGCGTATTCTCGATGCAGGCACACAGCCAAAGAAGCTTTCAGGAAACTCACTGATGGCAGACTTTTTTTTTTTTTTGTGGGTGGGCGCTAGGGAGAAGTCCTGTTGATGTTGTCCCCCCCCCCCCCCCCCCCCCCGCCCCCTCCACTCCCCATCCTCTTGCAGGCAGGTGCAGTCACTCACTTATCTGCCTGCAAAGGGATCGTTTTCCTCTTTAAAAGTGCAGACTGGTTGCTAACTGCACAGTTAAACCTGAAGCAGCTGCTTCAAAGCCACTCTGTTTTTCACTTAAATGAGCTGGCTGCGGGTAGAGTGAGTTAGTGGCTGCCCTGGAGGCAGCGCATTCAATGTAATGGGGTGCACGTTCCTAATTTTGACCCAGCGCACCTGTTTTAAGGAGAGCCGTGGCACAAACCTGGAAAGTGTGCCTGAGGTGTAATAGGGCCCCAAGACTTGATTGTTCTTTGAATTAAGAAAGGTGAATCGGACATTCTGGTGTCATTTGAAATTTTGCATTGGTAAAGCACTGACCACCTTATAAGTTTGCCTTGGTGGGCATGACTGTTACCAGTTAGATGGGCATGACTGGGAAACCTCAAGTATATCCCTTGTATACTTCTCCCTTTAACTCCTATACTGTTTACCTTGCCATTGAGCAGTTATTTTCCTGCTCCTCCTAATTGCAACAAAACACTATTGGCCACCTGGCTTCACTTCACGTTCCATAGGGCCATCGAAGTGGGCCAGTGTGGGCATAGTCAGAGGCATTATGCCTTAGTTCCCCAGCCTAGCCTGTTTATTAATGAGGCAGCTAATACCACTAGATGGTGCAGGTTGCTCCATTGTCTGTGTGTGCTCTTCCTTGGAAAGAAATTATTTTTGAACTTGGAAACACTTGCTCGTCCGGTGTTGTGCTGTTCTGAAGTTGGCGACCTGGTTTGCAATCAACCTGACCTGCAATCAACCCTCTCCTTGATGCCTAGTCCAGCTTCTACTGAAAGCTGAATCAACAATGCACATGTGGGTGACCAGTTTGGTTGCAACAATGCAGGAAGAATTATCCGTTTCCAAACTATGGTCAACTTGAGTCGCATGACACTTAATAGCAAGGTGTCTATGAGGAAACACTCTTTAAAACCTACGATATCTTGCCTGCTCCCCACACTACCATGTCCACCACTGGATTGCTCGCTTCCTCCTTGCCAGTGGCCTCTCCTTACCACATGGTGATGTGATCGGGTTGACCAAGTTTGTTGTTTGTGCCAAAATATCTGCATTGAAATGCCCTGGTACATCAACGAGCCAGAGTGGGGGAAGCTTCCTGTTTCATTACCCTCTGGATGTATGCAAATTGTTAAACTTTGGGTCACAATCAGTGTTTCCACCCCTCCTCACCCCCAACAAGCTCTAATGAAAGACCTCGCATGAAATAAAAGGCTAGGTTTTTGCAACCTTAACGGGTCTCAGCGTGCGGAATCGTGGTAGACTACTTGCTTTACCGTGCAGACCATGCTTCCAAACCTAGACCTACCTCAATTCATCAAAATGCTAGGCATAGCTGAAGTGTACCAGCTTACTTTTACTCCAGATGCACAGGATTGATTATTTGTCCCACTTTTTGCTTTGTAGCACCCTCTTCTGATTTGCTCCTCTGGGGCTAGGTATAGGCAAAAAATTGAAGTACATGCAATTTTGTTTTTTTGTTTTTTTTGTTTTTAATTTTTTTATTATTGCCGCCCTTTTATACGACTAGGTCAAAAAAAACCATTAGCAGATGGTTGTTAACCTTCAACATAAGCTTTGAATGATTGTAAGGATGTTTGATTGTCATATGGCTTGAGTGGAAAGTGATCTGGCTTTGTGTGCAAGTCCAGTGTCTAGCACAATGAAATTGTGCTGCAGGAAAGGGCCAAATTATATGGCCGGGTCGACTAATGCGACATGAAAAGCCAAATTACGCAGCGTAATGCGTCACATTTTGTGATGGTATTACTTTATTGTTCTGACATTTTTACACCTGTTAAAACTATCTGGGCAAAGGTTACACTTCATAAGTACCAGTTACACCAAAGTATAGTACAACAGAAAGGTGATCAGTCAACCTTTACAAAGGGCATTCTACTGTGTGGCAAAGCAGGTCACTGCATTGTTAGTAACTTTTGAGTTGGAAATCTTTTTTTATTTTTTTTTTTTGATCTGAAAATTATGCAGCAGATGTATTTTGGCAAACCCATAATTATGGGGAAAACTCTGCAGTCTCATAATTCCAGTGACTCTAACCATAGTGCAGCTCTTACCCAGTAATGCAGATTTATTTAAGAGCTTTATATAGCGCTGGCCAGACCTGAAGGTATTGGAGTGCTTTACATCATTCTCACTCTTATGATACATAGACCTACTAGTATGCACAATGGCTCCAGACTTATCATAATATTGTCGTAGAACACACCATGTCACTCACAGGGTATGTTATCACAGCATGTACATGGCCTTGTCATCAGAGAGCCCAGCGACTCGTGACTGGAATGGCCTGGGCGTGTGGGGGCAGGATATAGGAGATAGTGAGGTAGAGATCTTAATTTCAAAGTGTCTTGTGAGCTGTTGTGGGCCTGCTTCGATGGTTGGGTTGGAGCTATCCATACGGGAGAGATCGGTTGAAGAGTTCTTTGAGCTGCCTTTTGAATTGTAGGTAGGAGTGGATGGTCTTGATGTGGGCTGGTATGAAGTTACAGATTTTGGGAGCATTTCATGTGAAGGATCGGGGTGCGTTTTTTTGTTTTTTTTGTTTGAGAGTTCTCGGGAGGGATCAGGAGTATAGTGTTGGTATTCCTTAGGCTTCTTGTCTGACCGGCCTTCTGTAGTTTGGCGGCCAGGTAGGCAGGTTTGCCTGTGTGCAGCGCTTTGTGCGCGAGGCAGGCGTTTCTGAAGTTGGCCCGTATTTCAATTGGGAGCCATTTGAGCTCTGAGCGCAGGGGAGATGTGTTCATATTTCTTTACTCCGGTGACCATTTTGGCTGCTGTGTTTAGAGTTTATCTGAGGGGAGCTAGGTGAGATTTAGCTGATCCTGTGAGGGTTGCAATCCTGTAGTCCAGTCTGGACAGCACCAGGGATTGAGTAGCTTGTTTGAGGTCATTCTGAGGGATGAAGGGTTTTATTTTGAGTAGTTTCAGGTGGTGTTCTTGATAGTTTGTGTCTAATTTGGGGTCCAGGGTGAAATTTGGTGTCCAGGTGATTCCTAGCAATTTTGCAGAGTCTGCTAAGGTAAGGTTGTAGTTAAGCGCCTTGATTGCTTTTAGCCATTCTGAGTTTTTTTCTTCTCATTGGAGTTCTGATGGATACATCTGCCAGTGGATTCCTCACCTTGTAAATATATCCCACCACCAGCAACATTCGGAAACCTTTGTAGCTCTCCACGCAGATGGACATGCACTACGTCACAAAGGCACGACTCAGCTCGCAACCTCGATGACGTCACTAGATCCATATAGAGCCTCGTCGGCAGTTTCCTTTTTTCAGTGCCGTCGATGCCAAAAGTTTTTGGGACTCTCCGTAGCTTGTGAATGTGTTTTCCAGGTTGGATCCTGTTCTATCTTTTACTTCTTTTGAGGATGTCAAATCCGGATTCAAGCCATGCAGGGAGTGCGGAGGACACATGTCCATTACGGATCCTCACGACGATTGCGTATGGTGCCTATCATCGGATCATGACGTCGGAGAGTGTCCTTCCTGCAGGAAAATAAACCCGAAGGCTCTGAAAGAGGGAAGCCAAGCTGTTTATGGCGAAGATGCATAAAGAAAAGAGGTCGGAAGAGATAGAAGACCAGGTCCAGCTCGGGCTTGAAGTCTACATCTGGTCATGCTTCTAAATCGAAGAAGCATAAGAAAAGAGGCATGGTTCTCGAGGCCGTTCGGATGAAGAGGAAGCTCAGTCATTGGCTTCGAAGGCTCATCGACATCGGAAGGACTATGTTTCTCCTTCTCCTTCCCTGGTGAGTGGGTCTACTACTATGGCTTCACCAGTGCAGAATCCTTAATCGCCGGAGCATTCTCTGGCTCCGGTAGAAGAGGTGCAAGTACCTGGGAGGCCATCGACTCCGGTGGATCCACCGTTGGCACCGGAAGGCCCAAGTCCGGTGACGCCCAGCCTGAGCACATACCAGTGAGTACCCTCCTTTTCCTGGTCCAGGACAAGACCAGATGCATTATCTTAATGCGATGTATTGGGTCTTTGCGAGGGCAATGTACCCCTCTGGTGCACCTTCGGGTCCCATGGCATTCAATTTGGGAGTACCTCAAGCATATGCTCCAGCTCCCTTCATGCCATTTATGCCTACGGTTCCATCTTGGCATTTCCTGTAGCTGAGAACGCTGACTTCTATTTCTCCGGCACAGTCAGCTCTACCTCGGTTGACTTCAAAAGTGCCTCTGGATCCCGGTTCGACGCAGACGCTGACTCCGTTGGCACCGTGTACGACTCCGTTGGCACCGTGTACGACTCCGTTGGCACCGTGTACGACTCCGTTGGCCCCGAAGATAAGATCCAGACGGGAGGCATGAAGTGCTGGAGGAGCAGCATTATAGGGAGGATGAGCTGGAAGGAGGACTTCATGAGTCAGGACTTTTTTGAAGACCTAAGAGGCAAGTTGTTTGAAACTTTCACCAGAATGGCAACTCTCTCCTCCTGAGGTTCCTTCCAAAGATGTGGTTCCTTACCACTCTGTTATTCGTAAGGCTGCTGATCTTTTGGATTTGCAACTCCCGACTACAGAATTTAAATCTAATATTCTGAGAAGTGTGCTTCATTCTCCTGCAGTAGTAGAACCTTTACTTCCATTTAATGAAGCCATCACTAATCCCATTATGGAAGTTTGGTAAAAGCCCATTTCGGCTCCTGCAATTTCGAGGTCAGTTGCCAGAAGGTATAAGACTGCTCCGGGAGATCTGGAGTTTTTATCTGCTCTTCCTGCACCTGAGATTGGTTATTCAAGCCGGCTGCTCAAAGAAGTCCACTGGAGCTTTCCACAGAGTCCGGGAGACAGAGATTGGATCAGTCTGCAAATAAGGTATTTTCATCTGCTTCCATGGCACTTAAGTCCACCAATGCTACTTGCCTTTTGGGCAGGTACATTCATGCCTTAATGGATTCTGTTAAGCAGCTGGCTCCAAAGTTATCTGAGGAGGACACAAAGAACTTTGAGGTGCTGTTTGACACACAGGCGGCTGCAAGACAGGTGATTCAGAGTGGCCTTGATACAGCGGACTCTGTAGCAAGGATAATGGGATCTTCCGTTGCATCTAGGAGTGCCTGGCTTAAATCTTCGGCATTTTCTCAAGATGTCCGAGCAACTCTTTTGGACCTTCCCTTTGACGGTTCAGGACTCTTTGGAAAAAAGGCAGATGCAGCTTTGGAGAGTTAAGGAAAGCAAGGCTACAGCCAAGTCCCTGGGTCTTCAGACACAGCCTAGGGGTTCCTCTTAAAGAAAGTACAGAGGCTTTGGGAGGTCATCCTTTCGGACCTACAGCCTCAGCAGCAGCAGAACACCCTATATAAGTCCTATAGGGGCAGGAACAGAGGTCGCCCACGAGGTAGTCAACCCTCCTCTTCCTCTTACTACCCCCCCTCTTGCCACAGCAAAGCAGCCCTAGATCCACCATTCTGGATCATGCTGGTCCTGTCAGGGGTTGGCTTACTAATTTTCTGCAAGATTGGGAATCTGTCACTACAGACCTTTTGGGTTTTCAATCTTGTGGAGAATGGGTATGCCCTTCCCTTTCGGGAATTCCCTCAATTACCCTCCTTGTCAAGGGTTTTGCTTGGAGGACCATCTTCTCCTTCAGGAGTAAGTCCTAACCTTGTTGAAAAAAGGTACGATAGAGGTGGTTCCAGAGTAGGAAAGGGGTCAGGGATGCTACTCCGGGTATTTCCTGATACCCAAGAAGGATGGCAGGTTACGTCCAATCCTGGATCTCAGGATCTTAACTTTTTCTGAAGCAAGAGAAGTTCAAGATGCTCGCCCTAGCGCAGGTTCTTCAAGCGCTGCAGTAAGAGGACTGGATGGTGTCTATCGACTTGCAGGATGTGTATTTTCATATCCCGATCCTGTAGTCACACAGGAAGAATTTCTGTTTCATGGTGGGGTCGCAACATTATCAGTTTGTGGTCCTTCCATTTGGACTTACTACTGCACCTAGAGTCTTCACCAAGGTGATGGCAGTGGTGGCAGCCCATCTCAGAAGATCAGGGATTCCAGTTTTTCCCTATCTGGACTACTGGCTGATCAAGGCTGAGTCGCCAGTGTAGGGTTGTCATCTGCGAGTAACAACCCAGCTGTTGTACAGATTGGGTTTTTCGATAATTGTGCCCAAGTCTCACCTGGTGCCCTCTCAGCGCAACCTGTTTATAGGAGCGGTACTGGACACTACTGTCTGTAGAGCATTCTTTCCACTTCAAAGGATTCTCGACATTCAGTAAATGATTCCCTTGTTTTACAATGGAGCGGTCGTTCCAGTCCTGAAGGTCCTACGCCTGCTCGGTCTGTTTGCTTCCTGCATTCTGTTAATCAATCATGCACATGAGGGAGCTCCAGTGGTGCCTCCGCAGGCAGTGGTATCAACACAACGAAGCTATCGGGGAGTCGATCAGGATCTCCAGAGAAGCTGCTGCGGATCTTTCTTGGTGGAGGGCAATCTGTCTCGGAAAACCCTTCCATCTCCCTCAATCAGTGGCCACAGTGATAACTGATGCATCCACTCTAGGGTGGGGTGCTCATTTGGGGGATCTGGAGATCGAGAGTCTTTGGTCTCCAGAGGAAAGGTTGCTTCACATCAACCTTCTAGAGTTACGGGCGATAAGTTTGGTGCTCAAGGCCTTCTTCTTCCCTTCGCAGTCAGTCGGTGCAAGTGCTGACAGACAACACTACCGAGATGTGGTATGTCCACAAGCAAGGAGGAGTGGGGTCACAATGTCTCTGCAGAGGGCCTCTGCATCTCTGGTCCTGGGTTCAGGATCATCTGATTTGTCTGATGGTAAATCATCTGCCCGGAATTCTGAACGTTCGTGCAGACAGTCTTGTCGGCAGTTCTCTGCAGACCATGAGTGGAGGCTTCATCTGGAGGTGGTTCGTCACTTCTTCTGGACATGGGGAATTCCTCCGGTGGACCTGTTTGCAACTCACGAACGCTCACTGCCCGTCATTCTGCAGTCTCCAGTATCCGATGCAGGTAGCGTTGGGGGACGCGTTTCAGTTGAGTTGGGGCTCACCTCCTTTACGCGTTTCCTCCCATACCCTTGATTCCTCGGGTTCTGAGGAAGATTTGCCAAGGCCGGGCTCAAGTCCTATTGATCGCCCCAGATTGGCCAGAAGGGTGTGGTGCACAGATCTTCTCCTCCTCTCCTCGTGCCTGCCGCTCCGTCTCCCTCTCAGGGCAGACCTCCTCTCGCAGGGGCAGGTTCTACACCCCCGCCTCCAGAGCTTACACCTTTGTGCCTGGAGATTGAACGGGCCATCTGAATTCTTTCTCTCTCCCGCCTGACGTGGTGGATGTTATTCTTTCAGCCAGGCGTCTTTCCACTAAGTCATTTATTTTTATAGGTGGTCCAAATTTGTTTCCTGGTGTGGAGAGCAATCTACTGCCCCTTAAGGGCCTGTTTATCCAACATACTTCAGTTTGCTCTTTCTTTAGCTCAGCAGGGCTGTGCAGTGGCTACTGTAAAGGGCTATTTGTCTGCTTTGTCGGCATTCCTTTGTTTGCTGGATCAACCGTCTTTGTTTAAATCTCCTATTGTGTTATAGTTCATTAAGGGCCTTACCAACAAATTTCCGCCCACTCCATTTATTGTGCCTCAGTGGGACTTAAATCTTATCTTAATCTACTTGATGGGTTCACACTTTGAGCCCTTGCACAAGTGTCCCTTGAGACTATTGTCTTTTTAAAACGTTTTTCCTAGTTGCTATTACCTCTGCAAGGAGGGTAAGTGAGCTTAAAGCTCTGAGTTTGCAACCCCCATTCTTGACCATTCATGATGAAAGGATGGTGCTCAGGACCAGGGCTGCTTTTCTGCCTAAGGTGGTAACTCCTTTCCATCTGGGGCAGTCAATTACCCTTCCTTCTATCCTCACCCTTCCAAGGAGGAGGAGCTGTTTCACCGCTTGGACCCAAAGAGGGCGGTGAGCTTCTTTCTACCTTGATAGAACTAAAGACTATCGTATGGATGACCAGCTATTCGTGGGCTTTGCTGGCTGCAGAAAAGTTAGTGGTGCACAAGCGCACACTTTCCAGATGGATTGTTTTGTGCATCAAGAGTTGTTACCTTCTGGAGGTTTCTTACCGGCCAAAGAGTATCAGGGCAAAGTCTTCTACATCTTCCTTATCTAGAGGTGTTCCTGTCGGACATTTGTAGAGCAGGAACTTGGGCCTCCCTCCACACCTTTGCAAATCATTACTGCTTAGATTCCGAGGTGAGGATGGATGGCCATTTAGCGCATTCTGTCCTTGAGGATTTATTGGTAAAGGGGAGTGGGGACTGCTGTGGGATTCTATTCACAAGGTGAGGAATCTACTGACAGATGTATCCATCAGCAGAAAGTTACTTATCTTTGGTAACGCTTTTTCTGGTGGATACAGTACCTGCCTGTGGATTCCTTACTGACCCATCTGCCTCCCCGTTGTCCACTCTTCTATACCTGCAATCTCGTTGTTTTATGGTTATTTCTTTCAATGGAAATGTTTAATTGTTCAATGCAAAAAGCAAGATTTCACACTGTTGGTTTGAGTACTGTGTATACTGTACCTATTTATGTCAGTCCAGCCATGTGCCTCGGGGCACGGGAAAAAGGGCGGAACTGAGAGTTGTATCTTGGTAATTTTGTCATTGAAGAAATTGGCAAAGTATTCACACAGGTCTTTGGAGGCCACAACTTGAGTCGAAGGGGGCTTGGAAGTTTGTCTGAGATTGAAAAGCTGTCTACTTTTTGCATTGCAGAGGGCATTGCAAAAGGACGCTTTGTCATTCATTATTTTTGTATTTTCTTCGTACTGATTGGAGTCTCGCTCGTAGGATTGAGCATGGATTTTTTTTGCCAGTCTTTCTGCTGCTCTTAGTTCTCCTCTTGAGGAAGTTGATGTCTGGATGGTGTGCTTCTGAATCTCTTCAGTTTCAGGGGTGCTATTTGGTCCATAAGGGAAGTCATAGTAAACTTGTAGTGGGAGGGGAGTTCATTTGAGAGCTCATCAGAGTTGTTTGGGAGGAGAGAGCTTACCCTAGCTTCCGGGTCTAGAAGGGGAATCCGACTTGGATTTCCTGCCCAGCGTGGGGGGACGGGGGGGGGGGAAATAGGATCCTTTGTGCGAGGCTGGGATAGGATCCTTTGTGCGAGGCTGGGATAGGATTCTTTGGTTCATGTGAAACCAAATGATCTGGTGGTCAGACCAGTCCACAGGCAGGGTGTGGTCGATGGAATGTCTGAGTGATAATGGCACCAAGGATTGAACACCTGTTTTGTGTTTTCTCTGGGCAGTGTTGGTGAGGTTTTAGTTGCTTAGATTGTTTAGGGTTTTGATTAACGTGTTTTCCTCATTCCAGTAAAGATTGAGGTCACCTAGGATAATGATATTAGTCATGGAGTGAGCCTTGAGTAATCAGGTCGAAGAGGGGATCACCGAAGGAGGAGGTGTTTCCTGGTGGGTGGTATGAGTTGGCAGAGTAGCCATCTTAATAGTGGCAGTAAGACATTAAAAGAAGTTATACTTGAGGTCTGTTTCCGTCACGGAAATGTTCTTGTGTATGATTGCCATACCCCCTCCTAGTTGGATTTTTGTCTTGGTGGATGATTGTGAAGCCGGGGGCACAAGCATGTCCATGCTTGGGGGGGAGAGAACTTGTTTAGTCAGGTTTTGGTGATAAGCGTAATATCCATCGTGGGTTAGAATAGTGTTTGCCAGTTCTGTTGCATGTTCGGTGGCTGACCTGCAGTTTATGAGCATGCAGTTGGTGTTGGATCCTTCATTCTTGAGGTCATTCGTAAGCGGGGCCTTGGGTATATTGGTGAGGAAGGTTGGGGGTCCAATGGGTCTGGGGGAGAGCAGTCTCTTCTGAATCCTGTGTCAACCTGGATCTTGGAGCTAGAGGAGACAGAAGTGTATGTGTCCTACAAAGCAGCCAGATCCATCTCTTCACTTGCAGACATTGTGGCTCTGGTTCTTTTCAGTCTGTTGCAAGTTCGGGAGGGGGATTGTGGACCATCTTTGGGCCTTGTGGGGTCTCGAGTGATTAGAGTTGGTGACGGAGGGGGTCAGATAAGAGTGTTGGATGGGTTTTCGGGGTGCAGTGAGGTTCAGTTGGTTTTCTGAGAGGCCCAGTATTACTGTTTCAATCTGACTTTCCAGCAGGGCAAGCCTCTGGGTCGTCACTCAGGTTGAGTGCGAGGGGGCGTTCCTGGAGGTCGATGAGGTTCTTGTTCTATTGGGTCTGTCCAGTTCCATGTGGGGTTTGTGGTCGAGCTGAGCTGTTGAGTCTTGGGAGGCCTTGTGCTTTGTGTCGGTAGCTGTGGCTGTCTGGTAAGGGTGAAGGCTGGGCTCTTGGAGTTAAAGAAGTTCTCTATTGGTAGTCCTGTGGTGTGTAAGGTCTCGGCGTAGTTCAAGCTGCCCTCTCGTGTCGGTGGGGGGAGGGATTTAGGAGTCTGTAGCTGCGATCTAGGTTCGTTGAGGGAGGTGTTTTAGGGAAGGAGGGTGTTGCTGTTCGATAGGGGTTGTAGAGCCTCATTTGTGACTAATCTGATTCCAATTGGAAGAGGGAACTGGGTTGGACGCTATCGTGGAGGGGTAGATGGAGGGGGAGGATGGTGACAGGTGGGGGAGGTTGCCTTTCTTGGCAAAGGTTTCATGTTTACCTATTGTGCTCTGTGAGGGGCGGTCTATCATAGGATAGGGAATCAGGCGGGCGGGAACTGTGTAGATGCGCTGGGGCATTGCGACCGAGGAAGTCTAAGGCTTCCAGGTTGCTATTGGTTTGGATCAAGACTGTGCTGTTGATGTAGATGGTCACATACTGTTTGCTGTTACGTTTAAGGTGGTATGGGAGTGTGATCGTTAGTTTGCAGCTGTGAGGAGTGGTGGTAGTTTTCAATATGATCAGATGTGTTTTGGGGATGTTCCATTTAGCATGTCTTATAGTGTGGAAAATGAGGTCCATTTAACCTGGTTTTTGGTGGAGCAGTGATTAGTTTCTGGGTGCTGTCTAATCACTCTGCGTTTGAGATTTTTTTTTGCTTTAGGTGGGAGGTGGGGAGGGTGATGGAGAAGGAGTTCGGGCTGTGTGGTGTCTGTCAGTTGGATGTGGAGGGGGCAGAGTTGGAGGTGACCTTTTTAACCTGGTTGGGGGTGTGTAAAGCTCCTCAGTGCTGTGATCAGTCCCTTTGGAGAAGGTTCAAATTTGCTGGGGTTTAGGGTAAGTGGCCTTCTCCGTGTTTGAGTAGGATTAGGGGAAGGATTAATTGTTCTTTCAAATCAGAAGAGCTTAACCTTGGTCCTTCAGCGCAGGGATACTATGATCCTTAGGTGAAGTCTGGTAGGCGACAGCAGTTACTAGAGGGGGAAAGGGTTGGTGTGGCTTGTCTATTTTCCTCTCATTAGTGGTTAAGGTGTAGTTGCGTGTGGAGGGTGACTATTGTGGCTGGCTTTCCCTAGCTGCTGTATGCCTTCGTCTTGGGACGGATAGTTGTATATTGTGTCTGAGACCGGGAAGATTACAGAAACTATGATTTAAGGGCGGGCCGTCCATCTTTGGGACCGGCATCTGGTAGTGACGAAGAGATTAAGCTATGCCTCGGTTTCTACGCGCAGCAGGTCCCCTCAGGGGCTTTAAGTGTTAAAAAAAAACCTGGGGTGCTCTGAAAGGGGCGTGGCACATTTCTTAAAGGGGTATGGCTTATCAGAGTAGGGACGTGGTCTGAATCAAGATAACTAGCATTGTGTGCTTAAGAAAATCATGAAGTCTCATGTTATGTTAAAAAATTTGTACCGCGCACGTACACCGAGACGGTTTCTTGGCGCTCATAACAAACATAGCTAGCCAGGGCAGAAGAGTTACTCAAAAGCCACCTTGAAAAGGTGTGTTTTTAGGGTTTTGCGGAACAACTCATATGAGGTAAACTGGCGAAAGGAAGAAGGGGGGGGGAGTTCCAGTAGGAGGGGCCTAGGAAAGAAAAGCATAATCCTCCATGTTTTTTTACGGCGGAATGATGGAGTGCAAAGAAGATTATTGGCAGAGGACCGTAAGTTGCGGGTTGGAGAATAACGCTTAAGTTTGGAAGAAATGAACTCAGGGGCCTGGTTATGCAAAGATTTGAATAGGGTACAGCCTAGCTTAAAGGAACATCGTTTAGCCACTGGGAGCCAATGAAGGTTCCTCAGGATGGGGGAGACGTGCTGGTGTTTAGGTTGGTGGTACACCAGGCGCGCTGCCTGGTTCTGGATCAGCTGAAGTTTATGAAGCTGATAGACAGGAATCCCCACATACAAGATGTTGGCTAAGTCAACTCTGGAGATGACCAAAGCCAGTATTGCTAGAGTGAGTGCCTCTCTGGTTAGAAATCTACAGATCTTGCGAATCCTGCATAGCTGGAAAAAGCAGGATGATGTTACCGCTGAGATCTGAGGTTTCATGGAAAGATCCTCCGAGATGATCATTCCTAGGCTTTTCACAGAGCTGTCCGGGCAAGGGGGGAGACCTAAAGAGGGGGGCCAATAGTTATCATCCCAAGGATTGGACGGACCACCCACCAGGACAAGTTCCGTTTTAGACAGATTCAGCTTGAGCTGGCTGTGTGCCATCCAGTCCGAGATGAGTAACATGGTTGTTTGGAAGTTGAGGCGAGAGGAAGGTGTAGTGTCCAAAGGAAAAATCAGTTGTAAATCATCGGCATAATTGTATATTGTAGCAGAGGAATGGCGAAGAGAGGCCATGAGTGGTTGCATGTAAAGATTGAAAAGGAGGGGAGAAAGAGCAGATCCCTGGGGAACACCACAAGTGAGAGGGAGAGAAGAAGCAGAGAAGGTGGAGAGGTGGACTGCCTGGGAGCGGTCCTGCAAGAAGGATCGAACCCAGTCAAGGGCCATGCCCCGAATGCCGGCGTTTCTGACACGGTCGATCAAAATAGTGTGATCGACCGTGTCAAAAGCCGCCGACAGGTCTAACAGTACAAGGGCTTGGGGGATATTGTTGTCGGCTCCAGTTCGAAGGGTGTCCATCACAGCTGCAATCACCATCTCTGTATCATCCAGCAAAGGATAATAAAATAGGCAAAAAAGTATATTTAGTATAAACCATAAAATACCAAACACTATGTAAAATGTATTTACATTACTTGGAAATCTATTGCAGGATTTCCCAAAACCCTTGAAGATATTCACTGTCTATTTTGCTGGGGTTTCTCAACAATTTTGCACGGCAGACCTACCTTTTGCCAGCCAACTCTTTACATACAACTTTGTGTCAAATGTTTCAATGGAAGACCATTGAGCAAGAAGAAATGGTCTCTACAAGAGAGGCCCTTGTGGACTAGCCATTGCGCTGAAACCTCTCTTGCAATCCACATTACTTGCTGGCAGGGTTTCCATGCAAACTACTTTTTTAATGCTGCAGGGGTTTTCTTTCCACCAACATCTTAGAAAAGTCCAAGTATGGATTGTATCTCTTGCTGGCAGCTGAAACTCTGAACACAGTTTCTGGATCTCTGTTTCACCATAAAGAATGCATTCATCACCAGAAGGCAAGTTGCCTGCATCTAGCACACTGAAGCTGGCTATAAGTTCTTTCTCAGAATCCGGGGAACATAGTTTATTGATATTGACAGACGGACTTTGGTAAAACTGATTTGGATAAAGGGCACATAGTTACTTCTACTATGGAAAAGAGGAACATTCTTGAATTTTCCCTAATCAACTCCTCTCTGAGCTGCAGAAGCAAACTCCCCTGCTGAGTCCTTAATTTCTCTAAATACACGTACTTGACTAGCCAAGTCTGTGGGCATTAACAATTGTAATGTCCCTCCTCTGTAAGGAGTGATAAGTCTGAGTTCTTGAAGTGCATCACACATTACCCCCAAATCTCTGATAAAAATAGGATGTAAGCTTCTTCAAGAGACCTTCATACTTACTCCGGTCTCTTATGGGTCTGGATGGGTCTTTAGAAGCATTCTCAAAATGTTTGCACAGGGCAAGGAAGCAGTGCCAAACAGCTTTCACAGATCTGTAACTGGATGCTACCCATCTAGTATCAGGCATTTTCCCTATTTTCTGAAGCTGTACACATAGCTCACTGGCGGCCAGATTTAGCTCCCTGGTTTTTTGGTGACCTGCTGTATGTAGCATACAATGAGTCCATGAAAATCTTGAAGTAATTGACCCGGCTACCTCATCAACTGTATATGCCACAGCAAGTTCTAGTCTGTGAGCCAAATGGGGCAATGCCAGTACAATATTTGGCAATTCTGATTTCAGCAATGCTATTACTCCGCCTTTTTTACCACACATTACTGCCGCTCCATCTGCACATACTGCAATCAAGATATCTTGTAGCAGACTTTTTGTGAGTCCAACTTTTTCGTAGTAGCTTAGGAGAGCTTTATTTACGCCAATGGCATTTGTTTCTGCCAGCACCAGCAGGCCGAAATAGATGGTCACTGGGTACTTTCATTTCCAAAAATGCCACAGAGGTAGATGGGTAGATGATGGTAGAAGCATTGCTAATAGAAGTGCTTACATCAATTAATACTGTGATCTTTGGTTTGTGTTGTCTGATATAACAGGCCATCAGCGCTCACCTTATGCTTAATCTTCTTCCTGAGCGGTTTCTGCCTGGAAGCTTTTCCTTCACCAGAAGGACCAACCTCTCCATCTGCCCACTCTTTACTTATGGGCATGCCCGCAGTGGTGTTGTGCACTGAAAGACCTGTTCTTTATGAAACGCCATACTGGTTTCAGCAGTGAGTGGTATAACAGTGACCCTAGGGCGTGCCAGGAATCTGACTGAAGGACCAGGCACACTGCTGCAAACACACTTCTAAGACCCACCAAACAAAGTAGGCAAGAAGCAGCACTACAAAGGGGCATGGCAGGAGAGATGCTAACGGTGACCCAAGAAATAGAGATGGTGACGCTGAGCAACTGCGAGGGCTGCCTACCAGATGTGAACTGAATTATAAACTGGAAAGCAATGGCAGCTATTGGGATCAAGTCCAGAAGAAGTCTTGAATATGAATCTCCCCCAGTGGTGTAACAAAGGCCCCCCGCAGCCATCACGATGCAGGGCTCCCCAAGCTCCTGAGTGGTCAGAGGGGGCCCTCCAGTTACTTTGCAGGGGGGCCCCCTTAAGTTTTGTTACGCCATTGACACGTAAGTAGCAACAGGGCGACCTATAAAGAGAAGGCAGGCCCGCCGGTAGCACGTATGATCATAATCCAACCCCCCCCCCCCCCCCCCCCCCCCCGGGCAAACTCCGGTTACCTTAGGATGTGAAGGGGGCTCTGCGGTCCGCACTGATCTCCAGTGAGGCTGCTTTCGCCGGTAGGACGCGCCTAGGCCGCAGGTTCCGGCAGCTCATTTCCTCTGAGTGCAAGGGAACCCTGGTTTCTAGGAGACTCCTCGCACCTCTCCAGACGCAACGTAGCTCCGCCTGACGAACCCCTGCGTTGCTGGGGGAAATTCTTGTTGCTGTGACCAATCCGAGCGCTGCTCAGAAATGACAATCCCGGGCCTGTGGTGGGGAATACTGGCATGGTTTCAAGGCTCCTTCTCAGAGCTGCAAACCTGGCCTCTGGCACACAACACAGCTCGAGGGGCGGCAGCGGAGTCCATATGCACACGGCGCTCGGGGGCCAAGCAGGCGCTCCAAAGTTCCTCAACGGTGCGTTAATCCGCACACAGAGGGACTCTATCCTGGGGCAGATCACGTTTGAGGGAGAGCAGCCCTTACGCCCCAGCTGTGTGCACACAGACAGATTTCACAGGGGGGCAGCTTCATGAAGGCACAGCGCAGAGACCCACACAGCAGCTGGAAGCGTGGGTGCTGGAGAACATTTGTATCTGAGTTCCCAGCTCTTCTTAGGCCCTTGGAGAGAGGCAGGCTTCAGAGGGGCAAAGCACACAGCACAGCTCCTCTTCAAGTTAGGGGGACACAGCACACACAGTCCCTTCCTCGGCAATCACAGCAACTGTAGGTCAGCTCCCAGACACTCAGCACAGATTCTTTCTTTATCACGAAGTTTCCCAATCTATTTTTACTGGGGCTCCAGTCCTACTTTTATACCCCAAAAGTCTTTGTTTTTGAGCGAGGGGTCCTGGACCCAATCTAAACTAGTTCTGGGTGCACTCTGCCAGTACACCTCTTCTTCCTTTGTGAGTGTGGGCCAGGGCCATCAGACGCACCGCAAGAGGTGGAGCCAGCATTGTGGCAGGCAGGCAGGCACATCTCTATTAAGACCCAGGCGCTATTCCTCCCACCAATCTACATGCAGAAGGGTCTAGTCAGTCTTGTGCTGACTCAGCCAGCCTCCTGGAGCCATCCCCAGCCCTTGTCACTCACAAACTAGACAGTCAAAACACAACCGGGCAGAGGCACACAAAGGTTGAACAGGAAAATAGCCATTTTCTAAAAGTGCTATTTCCAAACTTAGAATTTAAAAACCATTTTCATTTAGGGATGTTTTATTAAATTCGGAGTTCAGGGATACCAGAATCCATATGTCTATCTTGCCATTATCGGAATATATGCAGGTAAACATGTCACACAGCGTTCCCCCTGTTATCCTATGGGCAAGATAGGCTTTCAATAGTGAAAAACGAAATTGGCAGTATTTCACTATCAAGACTTGTTACCCACACTAGTAACATTAAACTAAAAACCGGGACGTCTGCTCCCCCCTACCTTTGAGGCCCGAAAATAGAGCCCCCTAGAGCCCCCTTTCGAGGCCCCCCCAAAAAACTAGGGGGCTCAGCCCCCCACTTAAAGCCCTGGGTCCCCTTCTAGAATTGTCTGTTTTTGGGGGGGGGTTTGGGGAGCACATAGAGTGGTGGGAGTTTAGGGGGTTAACTTGTCAGGGGGAGTCCAGTGATTTTGTGAAATTCCGGAGATAAGGGGCAGGCAGCCGCCAGCTAGGGGACAGGCCCCCTGTGTTGGAGGTGAGATGTGGTATGCTGTGCCTCCTATTCTTGGGGCCAGCGTGTTCGGGATAAATAGGTTGTCCGGTTCGGGGGAGGAATCTCTTCAAGGTGTTGGTGCGAGTTGCGGGGTTAATCTGTGGATGGGAGCTTCGTTATCTATTTTCTGCCTTCATCTTGGCCTCCGGCAGGAGGAGGCGTGCCTTGTGTCCCTTGGTCCTAGCGTGCCTTGTGTCCCTTGGTCCTAGCGTGCCTTGTGTCCCTTGGTCCTAGCGTGCCTTGTGTCCCTTGGTCCTAGCGTGCCTTGTGTCCCTTGGTCCTAGCAAAGTGGTGATGGGAGTTTAGGCAGTTCATTTGTCTGGGGGAGTCCGGTGATTTTATGAAGTACCGGAAATAAGGGGTGGGTGGCTGCCATCTTGGGGACAAGCCGCAGGTATTGGTGGTGATATGGGGTATGCGGTGCCTCCCGTTTTTGAGGCCAGTGTATTTGGGATAGATCGGTTGACCGGTTTGAGGAAGGATCCTCGTCCGTGTTGGTGTGAGTTACTTGGGTTGATCTGTCGGTGGGAACCAGGTTATCTATTTGCTGCCATCATCTTGGAGTCAGGCAGGAGGTGGTGTGCCGTATGTCCCTTGGTCCTGGGATTTCACGCTGATAATGCTACTTTGCCCTGTTCCGTATTCCGTTTGTTAATTGTCTGATTTAGGGAGAAGCCGCGTCACGTTGATGGTGCGAGATACAAGGGTTGATCCTGGTTAATTATTTGCTGTCAACATCTTAGGGTCAGGCAGGAGGTGGTGTGCCTTAACCCCTCCCAATCCTGGGATTTCGTGCCGACTATGCTTTTTGATTTTGCGTCTGCTTAAGCTCCTACGCATGGTTACGAGTTCCGGTGAGTAAACCCTTTGTTGATCATTTCTCAGATACTCATCGGAGTTGGTTTCTGTTGGGGTCGGGCGTTAGTTCTGCGACCAGTTTCAGTGTCTGCCGCTTATTCCTGCTCGTCTTTTGGGGCTTTAATTTATATTCTTTCAGTGTCTTGTTCACAGCTTTAGTTATCAGTGTTTCACACTTATCAGCATTTCTGACTCCTTGTGGGTCCAAGTTTGAGTGACCAGGATTAATAGTTGTGGAGCCTGTCGAGTCTACTGGCTACCTGATCTTCACCAGGACAGGGACATCTTGTCTCTTGTCTTGTATAGCACACATGACTCTTGAAACTGTTTGTAACGAGTGGCTTCAGGTATACATGCCTAGCATACTTCTGCTACGAGTTTTTCTCTGCTAGTTATGAAATATGGCGTGACTCCTCAGTTTGGTGTACTTTGCACTTTGGCACGGAGTCAATTGTTTTACACCATCTGGTTTCTTTGTAAATAGTCGGATCGGAGTTTGTGCTCAGAGCATGATTAAAGGTCCCATTTGATTTCTATGATCCAATTGCTTCAGATTTGAGTAAAACTAAGTCATTTTGTCTCCCTGATGCATGAACACCACCTGCAGTGCCGGGAGGAGTCTCCAGAATGTATTGTCAGAACGCTGCATGTGTGATGGGAACAAAAACCCTTTCAGAACTGCCCACATTGAAATCTGTTTGCACACCTCCATGAGGTGTGCAACCTATGCCGGACTCCAGACCACTACAACACCTCCTATGCATCACCTTCAGATCCAAAAGAAAACCTGAATATTGAAGGAAATGATGCTGGTTCCAACAGCGGCAATAAGTCCCTTGCTCACTTTTCCACTGTATTTTAGTCAGCCTGGCTGAGGGATATAACTCCCAAACCTGTCCCAGGATGCTTGTTTCTGGTCCAGGGGAGACCTGACTTGTCATTTTGGTCTGGACTGTTCCCATAAGATACAGGGTTAAGACTGATTTGCGTATGGCTGCATCTGAACTGGGGTATTTAAGTGAGCTAAAGAACTGATTGCTTCAACCCAGATCTGTGACTGGGGGTGAGTATCTGACAAGTTTCAGCGCTCCGTCCACCATCTCCTTATGTCGGCACAACAGCAGCTATACCAGCAGGGCTCCTTGGAGCCCCTACGTATTGTCTGGGAAGAAGATCCCCTCTGCACTGTAGAGCATGAAGATGCCAGCCTGTCTGGTATCCCGTTTGCACAACCAGCACCCAGCCTTGTATTTATTTAAGTCCAACTATGAGGGAATGACTAACATCAAGCTTGTGCCGAAGAACAGCCCACGAACAAACCACAGCAATGGTAGTGCATATGCCTTCAAGGGTGGACGCCAAACGAAGTCCTACACTGCTCCCAAGGGTGTCTAGCATCAACCCCGGAGTACAGATGCAAGGAGAAGGCAATACAAGAGCCCTTGCCTCCTTCGGGCTCTGGTCAGGACTGGCACAAACCTCTGGACTGAGCAAGCCTCCAATAAAGGGAATAAACCTTTGATCCAGAGTGGCTGCAAGGGCACCCAGCACCATCAGTTTTGTCCAAAGCAAGCACCAAACAAACATCCTGTGCTCAAGACACCATTGATGCAAGTCTTGCCTCAACGCTGAAGGCAAAGTCAACTTCGAGACCCCCATTAACACCTGAATAGGCTCCGGTCCTTGAAACGCCAACTAAACTGGATTCCAGGTAGCCGGGCCTGTTCCACCTCCACCGGCTGGTGGGCCAGACTGTTGGGTACCTTGTTTCAGACACCACTTCTGGCGGACACTGTTTCACAGCCTATTCGAAGCATGTGCATCTATAGCCACACATTCTTCTTATGTAATTATTACTTACTCTATGAACTTTTGTTCATAACATGTAGTGCTGGAGATTCACATGTGCTGGCTCCAGTCTTACCCAGAAGCCTGTCTTTTGCAGATTTTATCTTATTTCAATACACATTGTGCTATCAGCTAGACGCATCATAGGTAGGTTGAGGCTACAGCATACTTGCCCACTGAGCAGAAACAATCTAGTATATAATCGGTGGTCATTTGCAGTGTACACTACGAAAATGAGTCTCTCCATCGCGTGACTTGAGGCTTCTTCAAAGGAAAAGTTATTGGAAAATATCAAAGCCCAACACTAGATGGCAAGAGTATGCTGAGCTTGACTCCACAGCGCTGCAAACCACAAAGATGCTTACAGGGTAAGTAGGATTTTCTTTACTTTCTGATTTGCTGCTTTGACCCTTAATAATAGGGTCAGGAAGGCAGCGGCAGGGGTATATAAAGGGAAGCCAGTGGTATCAATCACTCAAACAAGCCATTTTAGAATAAAGGACATTGAGTAAAAAACATCTGGAACTTGCCTTCCCCTTTAACTTTCATGTAAGTGGAGGAGAAAATAAAAATGCGTACTCCACATCTGAACCTGTTGTGTATGCACCTACCTACGCCTAATTGAAATCTATGCAGCAGTACAAGCAGTTTAATTAAATCCTCCCACTAACCATTGTAGTGTGCTTCTGTAGTAATCTCTGTACTGTTAAACGTGGAAAATTGTTTGATGCCAGTTGTATGGATGTGGTCTGTGCTGACTAGAAATCCCAAAAGCGCCATGAAAGCGCAGCAAAGTCATTTGTTAATGTAAGGAACAGTGCTTAAGCGGAATAATCGGTTTACATGCTGTACGTTTACTGTGCTGTTCAGTGGTTTAGTCTAGATTTGTTCTACACTGTCCAAATTTCAGAGCATAGTGTAAACCTACCTACCTGACATCAGATTCTTCTATCCATAATAACTGATATTTCAGTGCTGTGTTAAATTGTCTGTTTTGAAGCCATATGTTCCAGTTCCACTAATTTAGACTGTCAATCAGGTAGAAGGTGTGGAACCTAGGAACTGTAAAATGTAAAATTGTGATAGTGCCTTGGTAATTATGGTTATGATGGCATTTTCATTAAAAAGGAATTAAAAATAACTTTAATGGAACGTTTTGTGTATCCAGATGTCCCAAAGTTCATCCATTTTGGGTTCCACAATGCAAGGTTCATGCTGGGTTCAGAACAGGGGAGATCAAAAACAATGTACCTTTTACAGTTTTAATTCCCCTAGAAATCCTGCTCTTTTGAGGCTATAAAAAAACTGAGCAGAATTGCACCAAACTTCGGTGCTCAAGGACATGCCCTTGCTTAGTTTGGTGTAAATCCATTAAGTAGTGTAGCGAAATTAGCGGTTGAATTGTCTGGGCATTCTGAAGTAAAATGTAAAACAATATGGACCGTTAATTTGTTGTAGTCTGTGAACCTTATTATAATCAGTGGATCCAAAACTTAAAAAAATCTATTGCCTGATAGAAAAAGGGCGCTTTCTCTTGTGTTCCACTTCAGTTGTGCAAACCTAGAATGAACTGATTGTCTGTCTGCAACTTGTTGAAAGATGTTACAGCTGCCATTACAGAATGTGGGGACTCGAAGGACCGCATGCAGGCGTTGAAAGCAGGGCCTGGAGTGTAGCCATCCTCCGTGGTCCGCAAGTGTCTGTCTGCAGCGGGGGTGGTGCTTGTTGTGGGTTGCACACCGGAAACTTTGTTGTATATGATTTTTATAAGACTATTTTGCTGAAAAAAACCTTCTCAAATACACTTGGAAAAAAGTAGCAGTTAAAGTGTATTTACGGAGGCAATTACAACTGAAAATAACGGACTCGAGTTATAGTTGAGAATGGATTCCATAACTTGCACACAACAAATGCAATATTTGTATCCTAAAAATATTTATCACAATAAGTAAGAACACCTGAAAGCGCTACGTAATTAATAGACCTAAATCTAATAAATCCTACATTTGTAGTCTTTCAGAGTTAACAAGCTCATGAAATTACAATTGCTGCAAGACTAGTGCATACTACAAATGTTCAAGATGTATAGATAAGTATACTGTAGCCAAGGGTTAGTACATCATTAGCATTGAGGCTATCACACAGGTAGGTCCTCCGCCTCATCTGGGCTCTTTCACAGTGTTCAGGGTAATGTATTATTTCTAATTTGAATTGCATGATTTACAAAGTCACTAGCATTATATTTGGTGTGGGAGTAATTTGCAATCTTATTTGGTCCGTTTTTTGTTGCACGATAAATGTGTTAAACATGCCTTTTGGTGGACCCACTTTCTTTTGCAAGTAGATTAAGGTCCCAATAAACTCAATGGGCACGGATTTGCCAAAATAATGGTTCATTCACAGGTTAGATCAACTTCTTGATGAAGAACCCAGTGGAGCATATACAGTTATAGGGATTCACAAACGCTAACATGGCAACCTGTGACATCAGAGGAACACTTCTGCTATAATTGGTAGTAGTCTAGTTCCGTAGGCTGGAGATGGAACTTAAATAATACATGTGGGCGTACCTCACAAGACTAAACTAGATATCACCCCCCCCCCACCACCACCACCACACCTGTCTATTTCGTTCTTTGAAGGTTTGCTCCAGGCCATTTTGAGTGACTAATGTGCTTATGGTACATTAT
Source organism: Lissotriton vulgaris (assembly GCF_964263255.1). NCBI lineage: Eukaryota > Metazoa > Chordata > Amphibia > Caudata > Salamandridae > Lissotriton > Lissotriton vulgaris. The sequence goes on from NC_141698.1 coordinate 120,187,104, forward strand.
ATTGGTCTAGAGGGGACCTTCTCATGCTTCAGTTGCCCTACCACTGCTGGACACAGGTAGCTTAAGACCAGACCGCACCACATGTCCAGTAGAGGAGCACAACCAGGTTAGTTGACCGGAAATGTGCCAGAGAGGGTTGTATGGTTGGCGAAGTCTTTGAAATAGACAGTATTGACCTGGTAGCCAGTGGGTGGACTTTATAAAGAGAAGGGTGCTGCAGAGGGGACCCCTGACCCTACTCGCAGGCCAGGTTGCTCCCCTCCTGCCGCACAGTTCCATCGGTTGTGCATGTTCCTTCACCGACGCGAGTTCTACCCTGCTGTGCCCCCGAGCGTGATGTTTGACTGACTGTTTTTCGGTACTGTTATTTTGCTGCCTGGTTCTCTACCGTTTCCATTGTTGCCTTTGTTTCCCACTGCTGTGTGCTTAATTGTATTTAATTTTTTATAAAGTTCTTTGCCTTGCCGGTTTTCCCCCCACCTCCCCCCTTCTCTTCTGTACCCTCGCCCGATTCCTGCCGCTGCTCCCCTGCAGCCCCACCCCCTCGCCGCCCCGCTCCTGCCTCCCAGCTGATCCTCCCCTTCCCTACCCGCCTTAAATGGCAGCGGCTGGCGCGCCAGAGGCAAGCCTGTCTGCGCCTGGACCGCATCCAGCACCAGAACCCCTGGACCTCGCAATCGCCATGATTCCAGATTCTGATACGATTCTAACACCCTCCACGCTGAACACCGGCCAAGACCACCGCTGCTTCCAGGCCGCCCCGAAACGCACCCACGGACCCTTCACCTGCAACTTCACCTGCAACTTCACCTGCGACAGAACCACCAAACCTCCTACGACCGGATCCAACCACCTTCGCTGTTTACTCCAACACCCGCTCTGCACGCAAACACGCCATCTAGCTCTGGGACCTGCTCGACACCTCTGCCCCAGACGTTGCCTTCCTGACCGAGACCTGGTGGAATGACTCCTCGGCACCCATAGTCATCCCAGACAGCTACAAGATCACCCGCAGGGGTCGCACCAACGAAATTGGAGGAGGCTTAGCCATCATCCACAACTCAACCCACGCAGATGACACCCTCAACACCGTCGAACACCTGTCCTTCCGGATCCACACCAACACCACCCTCAGAGGAACACTTATCTAAAGACAACCCGGCTCTGTTCAGCGACTCATCGCCGACCTCACCAGCACACACGCGCCTCCACGGACTACATCCTCCTCGGGGACCTGAACTTCCACCTCGAACAACGACGACACCAACTCCGCCACCCTGATTGACAACCTCATAAGCATGGGCGGAAAATCCGTTTCGCTCGCGGATTCTCGGTAAATTCGCAATCCGCGAGATTCGCGAATCTCCCGCAAAATCCGCGAGCAGCGGATTTTGCTCGCACTGTTCGCGTGAGTTCGCGGCTTCCCAGTACAACTTCGCGCCCCGCGAATAAGTGCAAAATTGCAGAAATACGATCTTAGCAAAACTGAAACTACTTACCAGGTTCAAAAGTTCAGGCTCATCATTAGTAGCCATTTCCTGTAGTGCTTCCTGAGGGGCCCCTCCAGAGTTCAGTTGCCAGTTGCAACTATTATGTGACCCTGCTCTGAACCTCAGAATAGTTACACATATGCCACAAAGGTCCTGAATTACAGCTAAGGGAGACAAGCAGGAGCCAGGCTGGAAGTTCAAATCCATTAATCAGCCCCTAATTCATTATTGTCAGTTGGGGCAGGGCAGGTGTTGTAACTAATTTTGCAACAATGAAAGCACTTAGCAAGTGCAAAAGATCACTAATCAGGAAGCACTAAGGAAGCAGGTGCCAGCTAAAAAAATATTCTGTGACACATTAATCAGCCCCAAATTAATTCAGGTCACTTGAGGCAGGGAAGGTGTGCTTGCGTTGCCACAATAATGTACACTGACTGGACAACCAGAGGGTGCTGTGATGAAACAGAGGGTGACATGGGTGGGCCAGAGGGTGGCATGAGTAGTCAGAGTGGCAGTGATGAAGAAGAGTGTCCCAAACAGGCTGGACACGTAGAAACAACAAGATCGCGAAACTTGCGACCCGACAGGTAAGTTCGCAATTTGCTACATTGTACAAAACCCTCGCGAACTGGCAGAAACCCGCGCAAACACAAAAAAAAAAATTCGCGAGAATTCGCGGATTGCGAGTTCGCAAATCCGCAAAATTCGCGAACGCGAGATTCGCAAAATTCGCCCATGCTTACAACCTCGACTCAACAAACTCACCCACACCACTGTCACACGCTTGACCCACTCTTCTCCACAAGCACCCACTTTCTCTTCAACCACACCACTGAACTCCATTGGACCGACTACCGCTGCATCCATTTCACCTTGTAGAAACCAACCACGCACCACTGCACCCAATAACGCCCCGCCACTGTTGGAGTAAAGTCACCGAAGACCAGCTGACCTCCACCCTCCCCCAGAGCCCACCCACCGACCCAGACGTCCGCAACCCCACAGTGGATCGACGACTGCGCCAACACCCTCGCCCCACTCAAACCCGCCAACACCCTCGCCCGGCTCAAGAAACCCAACAGCCACACCAGCAAGAAAGCCACCTGGTTCACCGAAGAGCTCCAGACCTCCAAACGTACATGCCGGAAACTGGAGAAGAAATGGCTCCACGATCGTACACAATCCTACACCGGACAGCCACGCAGCCCACAAGGATGCCACACGCAAGCATCACCAACTCATCAGAACAGCCAAGAGATCGTCCTTCAAAACCCGCCTGGACAACGCACACGACAGCAAAGAGCTATTCAGCATTGTGAAGGAACTCCAGCGCCAACACAAACGACATCCTGGCTTCGCAAGACCTGTGCTACTCACTGGCCACCTTCCATCGCAAGATAGCTGATATCCACAACAGCTTCAACACCTCGACAGCCCTGACTACGGCAGACTCCATCCCCCCTGCGAACACCACCTGCACCAACCGCCTGACCTTTTGGTCCTACTTCCACGACGACGAGACACGCAAAGTCATGAACTCCATCCAATCGATATCGCCATCAGACCCCTGCCTACACCACATATTCAAGAAAGCAAACGCAGCCATCGCACCCCAACTACGGAAGGTCATCAACATCTCGACCGCGACATTCCCAGAGAGCTGGAAGCACGCCGAAATCCACCCCCTCAAGAAGCCCAAGGCGGACCCAAAGGACCTCAAGAACTTCCAGCCCATCTCCCTGCTCACTTTCCCAGCGAAGGTCATCGAGAATCTCCAACATGCAACTGGCCCGCCACCTCAAGGACCACATCTTAGAACTGTCCCAATCCGGATTCAGACGAAACCACAGTACCAAGACAGCCCTTATCACCGCCACAGACTAAATCAGGTGCCAACTAGACAATGGCGAAACTTCAAACCTCATCCTCCTGGACCTGTCAGCCGCCTTCGACAGTCTGCCACCGCACACTTAGGACATGCCTCCAAGAAGCCGGAATCCAGGAGAAGGCCCTGGACTGGACCACATCCTTTACCACCGGTAGAACCCAGAGTCTGCCTCCCACCCTTCCGATCCAAAGCCACCGACCTAATCTGCAGCGTAATCCAGGGCTCATCCCTCAGCCCAACACTGTTCAACGTCTACATGGCCCCCCTCGCACAAGTGGCCCGCCAGCACGACCTGAACATAATCTCCTACACAGACGACACCCAGCTCATCCTCTCCCTCACAAAGGACCCACACACCGCCAAAACAAACTCCACAAGGGAATGAAGGCAGTTGCCGAGTAGATGAGAAGCAGCCGTCAAACTGAACGCTGACAAGACTGAGGTCCTCACCCTCTGCCCCACCCCCTCTGCCTGGGACTGCTTCTGGTGGCCGACCACACTAGAAACAGCACTAACACCCACGGACCACGCACCCAACATAGGATTCATCCTAGACTCTTCCCTCCATCTCGAAGCAGGTCAATGCCGTCTCCTCCTGCTACAACACCCTCCTCATGCTCCACAGAATCTACAAGTGGATATCGACCGGAACCAGAAGAACGGTGACCCAAGCCCTAGCCAACAGCAGGCTGGAGTACGGCAACACACTCTACGCAGGAATCCTGGCCAAACACCTACAAAGACTGCAGGAATCCTGGCCAAACACCTACGACTGCAACGCATCCAAAACACCTCCGCCTGCCTGATCCTCAACATCCCCTGCCGCAGCCACATCACCCCCCACCAAGACACCTGCACTGGCTCCCCATCAACAAAAGGATCACCTTCAAGCTACTCTCCCACGCACACAAAGCACTCCAACACTGGACCGGCCTACCTGAACAGCAGACTCCGCTTCTACACCCCCACCTGCCAGCTCCGCCCTGCCAACCTTGCCCTCACCGCCGTCCCTTTGCATCCAACGAACGACCTCTGGTGGCAGATCCATCTCCTCCTTCCTCGCCGCCAAGACCTGGAACACCCTCACGACCCATCTGCAGCAGACCCAAGACCTGCTCACCTTCAGAAGACTCGAGACCTGGCTCTTTGAGCAGTAGCAGCACCCCCCTCCCCTCAGCGCTTTGAGACCCTCACGGGTAAGTATTGTGCTTTACAAGTGACCGATTGTGATTGTAGTGAGTGTACATTAATCTGCTCTCCTCTGAGGGTGAAGCAACAGTATAATGTTAAACGCAACCATACTTGCATCATCCATATCCAGTGACATATAAAGAATCTGCACACAGATCAAGGAGGTGAGGTATTGTGACCGGACAGTCTAGTCTGTCCTAATTCCTTACCGTGTGAGGTAGAATCCAACATTTTCTCAACAGATGATCCTTCAGTTCTATGCCCATTTAATAGATGGGTCGAAAAAAATGAAAATCTGTAACTAATCTCAGTCTGAAAGTACTATTCCATGCATTAATTCTGACTACAATAAAGTACTTTCTTTGTGGTGCAGGTTTATCTAGTCATGAAGTGTGGATAATCCGTGGAAGAATGAGCCATTCTACACCTTTATTTGCCCCTGTTGTGCTCTTTTGAACTATATGTATGCTGCAGCATTTTGCTACACAATGGAACAGTCTTGATTTGTCTTCTGCACTTAATAGTGTTTCTTCAATAGGCATGGAGAACAGTGATATCCTCAGCTCCCTCGACTTACTTTATTAAGCGTGATGTTCCTATCTGAAAGGATCTGCTCTAACTACAGTGTTGTCTGAAAATATACTGAAGTGGTTTGAGGAAGCCCGGTGATGGTGGTTTTAAGTGCCTGTATTGCTTGCTACCTGAGGTGTACCATTTACCTGTAATTCCTTTTTCAGCTTGACTTTATATTTACTAATCTGATACCCTATCTGCCTTGTCCAGCCTCTCTTAATATCCATTGGAACGTAAACCAACTATGGAATTTTCCTTTGGCAATTCATAGCTTTTACAATGACCTTATGTTTTCAAAGGGTGTCATGGTTGGCATGGGCCAAAAAGACAGCTACGTTGGTGATGAAGCTCAGAGCAAGCGTGGTATCCTGACACTGAAGTACCCTATTGAACACGGTATAGTCACCAATTGGGATGATATGGAGAAGATCTGGCACCACACCTTCTACAACGAGCTCCGTGTTGCCCCTGAGGAACATCCTGTACTTTTAACAGAGGCTCCACTGAACCCTAAGGCCAACAGAGAAAAGATGACTCAGGTGGGTAAACCTATGTTTTCCCCTGACAATTAAAGGAACTTCCACAGAAATGAAGATCTCTTCACTATCTAGGTTTGCCTAATCTGTTTTTCCACTCCAGGTTCTATGCTGTTTGGACTCTTTTTAATCTTACTTAAATCCAGTGTTACGAGAGCGAATTAGAAATTGAACATCTACTCTCCAAGGAGACCCAAAAATTGAAAACTGGTTCCCAAAAGGAAGGGTGCATATTTGAGATGTGGTGAATCTGTTTGATCTCATAACGTTAGTTTGTGTAGTTCCCTTTTTGCGACTGCCTTGCACAGTTCTATAGCGCCATCTTCCAGCGACCTGAAGTGCTTGCTTGGAAAGTACCTATATATATCTGTATGTGGAATGATCTGTTTGAATTACCCAGCAGTATAAAGCTACCTTTTGCATGCTGGATTCATTAGAATGTTAAGACTCTGGAACAGGTTTTTAATGCAGTAAAATGCTGAACTTGACAATTTTCAAATATCAAAGTTTCAGATATGCTATGGAAAATGCACAATATCCAGTTTTGTATGGAATTACTACCATGGAGTCGAAGTACCTTCTGAGTGGGACAGGTTGTGTAAAGTTCTCAATATTAATTGAATTCTTTTACCTCTAGATCATGTTTGAGACCTTCAACACCCCGGCCATGTATGTGGCAATCCAGGCTGTGCTGTCCCTGTATGCCTCTGGTCGTACCACAGGTATTGTGATGGATTCCGGTGATGGTGTCACCCATACAGTGCCCATCTATGAAGGTTATGCCCTGCCTCATGCCATCCTGCGTCTTGACTTGGCTGGTCGTGACCTGACGGACTACCTCATGAAGATCCTGACCGAGAGAGGCTACAGCTTCACAACCACAGCTGAAAGGGAAATTGTGCGTGACATCAAGGAGAAGCTCTGCTATGTCGCCCTGGACTTTGAGCAGGAAATGGCCACTGCTGCTTCTTCATCCTCTCTAGAGAAGAGCTATGAATTGCCAGATGGCCAGGTGATCACCATTGGCAATGAGAGGTTCCGTGCTCCTGAGGCTCTTTTCCAGCCTGCCTTCCTCGGTGAGTAGTCTTGCCCCACTTTTCATCATAAGTCTTTGAAGACAAGCAGGAAATGTATGCATCTGAAGAACAATATTTATAGTATGTACAGGAATACCTTAATTGGAGCACTAGTTGCTGCTCTTTGAATGCAGGTCATTAGGTGGTAAAAATGTGGTCTTGTTGGCGCTTCAAAATGTCCTTAATGTTGATCAGGAACAGTGAGGCACGAGTACACATTTAATGAGGTTTACATTTTGAGGCAGATGTAGAACAAGCCACTTATATGAATTTGAGTGTATACAATATCTGCACTTTTCTAAATGATCGTGTGGTAGTATTGGTTGTTTGCAGGGTTGTTTCTTGTAGAGTGTGATGTTAGACACTTTGTTTAATATAACTTTTGGGTTGGATGTAAGGACCATTTTAAATTTGGGGAGCAGTAGTATTCAAGTTTGGTATCAAATTCTGCTAAAAGGGTTTGTAGTTGTACCCGATTTTTCATAACCGCTTTGGGGATGCTCCTGGGATCTAGAAGGTTGAGGTTGAAGGATGTGTGGACTTTGTGAGTGTCTGGAAAAAAGTGGGTGAAGTGGACTCTGGTACACTAGACCATGCATTCCAAAGCACCAGAATAAGGTTCCTGGAATGGATCTTTCTGTAGTTTTGGAGATGTTTTGTGTTTGTGGGGTGGAGGTTAACAACTATGGGTGTTATATTCAAGGGCATAGAAGTGGGAGGTTCGTGTAACTCAATGGTGCCATTGTGTTTGAGAGATGTGTTGATACTGGATTGTATATGGAGTATGAGGGCAGGGAGTGGCATCGTACTAAAGCATGGTTTGGTTGCTACTTTTTCAGAGGAACTGGTTACAGGGTAAGGCACAGAGCGGGATACCACAAGTCACTGGATGACTCAAGTGCACAAAACCAGGATTCAGAGTTAGCACCTTGTGTTGTAGTGTAGTTCCTATTTTCCCAATAGGCCCTGCGCATTGGAATAACAAACAGTAGTATGGACATAGAAGTGCGGATCTTCCAGGTCTCCACTGACAATGCTAAACTTAATTGGGTTTGTTACCAACTAGCTCTGAGGTCACTGGAAAATTTCTTGACTGAATAGGAAGTGATCAGCTTCCCTGGTACAGACAAGAAGAGATTCAGTTTTCCAACAACCGCATAAACATGACAACTTTGCTCTTAGAATAAGAGTCAATCTCTAGAGTCGTGTGAAACAATAGACAGTTATTTTACTCAATCAGTTTTGTGCAGATTACTTTCACCAAAGTGCAGAGAATAGAGACTGGCGTTTTCAATAAAAGTATTTATTGAACAGTCTTTCTTCTCGTGCAAGAGAATTGAATTGCCACAATTGCAAGACTAGTTATTATAAAAAGTGCGTACAGTAAAATGAGGATTGCGAAATAATACTCAAATTTCAAAGCTTTATTCGACATTTGTCATAAAAGCATCCTTCCTATCCCTATTACAATAAATACTACAGCTAAAAATACTTTCTAAAACACATATTAAACATTGACAGTCGAATGCTATACATGTTAAAAATACAAAAAAAAGTTTTTCCAATGTTCATAAAAGTTATTTTTAAAAAGACCATTCATACAACGGAATGATTAGATAATAGCAGCCATATTTCATGTTATATATTTGACATTAAAGTGCGAGTGCGGATTGCCCATGCCCAAGCAAGAAATTTAACTACAGCAACTACAAATGGTGTAGAACAATCGGATTCTAGTATTCTGAGGGCTATCGATTGACTACGGGTACCAACATTTGAGCACACTGGCTTTAGCCATTTGCGCCTAGGGCTGGCATACAATGGGCAACAGAACAACAAATGGGAAATGTGCACTATTTGATCCTTACAATAATAGCAATGTTCATCCCACTTTGGAGACCAGTGTTTCTTAAAAGCATTCACTGGTAATGTTCCTATACGAAATTGGAAGTATAGTTTCCTGTCATGTGGTTGTTCAATTATATCCCGATATGTTTCGCATGACTGGTACATTTTTATATCAAAAAAGCGAGTAGACCATTTTGATTGGGATCCTTTACAGAACATTGTTAAATACACCATCTCCCAATATAGTTCTTTCAATTTTGCTTTCGAAGGAAAACTAGCCACATCATTAGTGCCCCATAGGTTTTCCAGCTTTAACTTTACAAGAAGTCCCCGTAGTTCTTTTAGCCATTCAATACAATGAAAACTATCATACTTGACAACATCTGCCAGAGCTGCGGCATAATGGCTTAGCTCTGGAGTCACCATCAGGCGTCTCCAATACAAAAGTGGCCGTAGTCTAGCTATGTCCTCAATACTTTTTCTGCCAAGGTCCAGTTTCAGAGGAGTTATGGGTGTACTTTGGGGGACCATTACAAGCCCTCGTAAAAATCTGTTTTCTGCACGTCCCAACTCTCCCAAGTTTGAAAACCCCTAGAATTCGGAGCCATATAAACAGGCGCCCAGTACTTTCATATTATAGATTTCAAGTGCACAGTTTACCGGCTTTGTTAGCGAGGCTCGATGTTTTAAAGCAACTGCGCCTGCGAGCTGGCTAAACTTCAATACTGTCGTGTTAATGTGCGATTTCCACTTCATGTTTCCCTGTAGAATGATGCCTAGGTAAGAAAAAGCATCCACTTTCTTTAGGGGGGTGCCTTTGTATTTTATTACACCTTTGAAAGTGGACTGATAATTTAGTTTTGGTGGTATTCAGTTCAAGGCCCCTACTATCACAAAATTCACCAAAGGCATCAACCACTTTTTGGAGACCGCTCGGCGTGCGTGAAAGTAAAAGCGTGTCGTCCGCAAACATTAGGACGGGGACGTGGGAGCCTGCTATAATTGGAGCGTCACTTGGGGATTTCTTTAGATGGTCAACAATACCATTTATATAGATTGAAAATAGTGTTGGCGCTAGGACGCACCCTTGTCTTACTTCTCGTTCTACTGGGAAGGGGTCTGTTACTTCTCCCTGCTTGCCCCACCTGATTTTAGCAAAATTGTTTTCGTGGAGGCGAACTAGGAGAGCGAGGAGTTCCTGGCTTAATCCTACATCAGCCAAAGTCTGCCACAGTTTTTCTCTAGGGACCAGGTCGAAAGCTGCTTTTAAGTCCACAAAAACGGCATACAATGAACCCTTTTTTAGTGTGACATTTCTCCAATAGATAGTTATGAATTAAAGGACTTGGTCAACACTACTAGTCAGGGGCGAAACCCTGCCTGGTAGGGTGACAGTATGTTCTTTTCGTCAATCCATTGTTGCAACTTGTTCTGGACTAGGCGCCCCATCAGTTTTTGTGCTGTGTCAATGAGACTGATGGGTCTGTAGTTTTTAGCTAGAGTTTTATCGCCTTTTTTAAATATAGGGATGATTTCTGCTCCCTTCCATGAAGCGGGCACTTCCCTCCCATCGCCACTAAATTAGCCAACATTTTAAAGTAAGTACACCAGGAATTCCGGTCCGATAGAAATATGTCCGCCGGGATTCCATCCATGCCTGGAGCTTTTCCACCCGCTATGCAATCCAATGCTTTGCTAACATCCTTTTCATTAAATATTTGGTGTTTGAAGATGGATGGGGGGGGGGGTTGATCAGAAATATAGGCTGGATTTCGGGCATACTGTGGTTTGAAAAACTCAGTCTTTATTTATAGCAACATAATTTTGTGGCTGGGCAGCTATCCCACCCCTCTCCCATTTTACTGTGGCCCAAAATCGCTTGAAATCCTTGGCAGCACAGGCCTCCTTCAATTCATACCAGCATTCCTCATCCCAGCGTTTCCTGGCCTGTTTTTGGGTCTGTCTGTAGTTGTCTCTCGCCCTCCTAATTGCTATGGCATTGCCTGTTCTCAATTCCGTACTCGGGTTGAGTCGTGCCAACCTACAGCTCTTGTCATACCAACCTTGTCTTGGTTGGTTTTTTTTTTGCTTTGTTGGGATCTACTGTTTTAATGAAGAAGCTTTGAATTTTGCAAAGGAGGTTTTCATGGGCCTCCATGTATTCTTGGAAGTTAAGCTTCCCATAATGGGACTTGATGTCGTTTACTTCAAAAGGATTAATTAGCACTGAAAATATAAAGGTTGTAAACTTGTTTTTTTGTTCAGTCTCCTGTACTGATTTTCTTTTTATTTCCCAATAGGTATGGAGAGTAGCGGTATCCATGAAACTACATATAATTCCATTATGAAATGTGATGTTGATATCCGCAAGGACCTGTATGCCAACACAGTGATGTCTGGTGGTACCACTATGTACCCAGGTATTGCAGACCGAATGCAGAAGGAGATCACTGCACTGGCACCTAGCACTATGAAAATTAAGGTAGGATTTACTTGCAAGTGACAGGTCTCTTTCCTTAGTCTGAGATTTATTGGGGTACCCGATGGGACGGCTCTGTGCTTAAGAAGAGCACATATAAAGAGGTATAAACTGGCTGGGGACCTGCCTGCCATGTTGAGCTACAGCAGATATAGCCGATACAATAGTGTGGATATATCTTCAGCAGATTAAATTGGTTTTAAAACTCTGTTTGGAATGCTCTTTCATACTTGTTCCGTCACTTAACGCCTTACTAGAGTCGCCCCACTTACTGTCATACTATTCCTTTTTCTGCTCCAGGTCTACTAATTTACCTCTTGTTTCAACAAAGCTTGCTTTGCACCACCATCTTGCCCCCAACACTTTTTTATGGGCGTGAGTGGTAGGTCATTTGTTTCCTATTGCAATTTCTTAGTCTCTCGATCATGCATTACTAAAACGACCAAGTTTTAACATTTTTCACACCAGACGGACAGCAGGAAATGGAGTAGTGCCGCTCATTGAGAACACCAGTAGAAAATTATGCACAGTAATGTTTTTTCACATAGTTAGCTAGGTCACCGAAGTCTTCTATATCTCATATTGCAGTCATGACACCACCCTTGAATATTCAAGGTACTTTAGTTTTAACCTGCAACTGCACACATTCAAATATGGGACAATGATGCTACTAGAGACGGTTGGAAATACGTTTGTGTGCAGATGGCAGGCAATCATGCCTAACGTACTAGTTTGCCCCAGACAAATGCTTTATTGCATTACTTTGGTTGTAGCAACAGCTCTGGCCTTTGGGGGTACATACATAAAATTGCCTGACCTGGTTCAACTATCTGTTTCAGTTTACCCTGACCACTTCTGCAGGACAATAAGTTATTGGGGGGACCCTGGATTTGCGGATCAAATGTGTTTGAACACCTTTTTGAGAATTATTGTCAATAATAAACTGATGAAGACTCCAACAGAAGATCAGGTTTCACCATTACCATTGTTTCCCACACGCTCAAAGGGTGGATTGACTCCCTCATCCGTGCCAAGCCCGAAGTAGTTGATCTGTAGATCATCAATCAAATCATTTTCTGCAAATCTTTGCACCTTGAAGTGTGAAGGTGTGACACAGAAGAGAATGAAGTGATAAAGACTACATTTTCAGCTGCATTAGATTATTCAAATACAAATTCCAGCCAATTTTGTCTGAACAAGTTCATAAGAATTGCCTTACTTCTTCCCAACCCCCTGTCCCGTCCCCCCCCCCCCCCCCCCCCCATGTGAAAGTCGTACCAAGAGCTATACCTCCCAGAATAGATGTGAGCTACCTGCTCGGTGTTCATTACAATTTCCTTTTTTTTAAAAATGTTTATTTTAAACCAACATTTTCAGATAAATCGTACAAAATACTTTGCTAATCAGATAACCAGTCATGACCACGTAAGCAAAACAAAAACATATATTAACATCCAGTTTTTACTTTTTTTTTTTTCCCTCCCTCCCTCCTCCCCTCCCCCACCACCCAGCCCACTCACTTCCCGGGACCAAAGGGTATTGAATTCCAGACTACTACCTTCTAGTCTATCTACTTGCTGTACATCCTGACTTTGGCAGGGTTGTCTGCTTAACTGTTTACCAAATTAAAATTAAGATATAGGATCATTAATCCATGAAGTAATTGGAGCCCATATGTCTGCCCCTTTTTTGCGGGCTCTAACTCCTTTGCATTTATAAACTTCTTTCTCCCAGCGGTATGTAGCCAGCAGTTTTCCCAGCCAACAGTGAACTGACGGGGGCTCTTTGTCGAACTATACTGTTGCTATAGTAAGCCTGACCCCCCCCCACCTCCCCCCATCAGAATTTAGAGCAGTCTTGTTGGGTGAAGACCACCCCTGATTGCTTACGCCCAGCATTATAACCTGTGGTGACACACAAATAATGGTTAGAGATATTGTGTTAACATAATGACCCACTTTCCCAATTAGACTGATTAGACTGGGGCATGTTGCGAAAATATGCACACTATCGGCGCCTAATTCTCTGCACCGGGAGCAGTTAATACCAGAAGTACCTCCCCACCTATGTATCCTTGCTGGAGTAATGTACAGGTTAAACCAGGTTTTATAGCACTGAATCTGAATATTAGCTGAGATAGCTGCGGTAGAGCTTAATGTTAAAGAATCCTTGCAGGCCCCTTGGTCAGCCTGCACCTTCTCTTGCCAAAGATCCGTATGCTTACACATCATCCTCCTTTAAATTATTAAGTGAGTGTAAAGTTTAGAAATTGAAACCCCTTGTGAACCGAAGACTGCCTCCATTAGTGGAAATTTATGACCCTGGACCGGCTTTCTAAATAGGTAGTCCCTAATTTGTAAGTATTTAAAAAAGTGATTATTCCCCACACCAAATTCGTCTTTAACTAGAGCAAATGGCAGTTATGTTGTCCCTAATTAGATCCCCAATGAGCCTTCTCCCTTTCTCCTTCCAAACTTCCATTTAGCCATCGTGTAAAATTTCTGGTAGCAGTTGGTTGTTATGTAGGGACGTATAGATGTGTATCCTATTTAATTTCTTCCTAATTGAGGTCCAAATTTTAAAAGCACCCAACATTACCTTGAATTTAACTCTTTTGAAGTAGGCAAGATCAATATGCCGTGTCTGACGACTGTGGGCCTCTTCCCCAAGCAGTAATTTGTATATGGAGGGGTAGGATCCAGCTTGGTCTTCAATATCTCCTCTGCCCAGCAGATCGGACAGCTGCTGGAGATTAGCCGCCCAATAAAATATCTGAATATCTGGGACCGACCAGCCCCCCCGATCCTTAGCTAACGTCGTACTTCAATGCCCTCCGTGGATTCTTCCCTGCCCATAGCTTGGTTAAAGGCAGAAAGCCATTTTTTATTAACTTCCAGGGGGATTGATCTAAAAAAATAAAAAAATTCTAGGAAGGAACATCATTTTGATGACGTTGCACCTTCCTAGTAGTGTTAGGTGGAGGTTGCTCATCCTATTGAAATCCGCCTTAGTTTTAAATAGTAGCGGCGCCAAATTGCATTGTACTATCTCATCCACTTTTGCTGTGATTTCCACCCAGAGATATCTAGATTTCTCTGTAACCCTTCTATCTGCCATATTTACCTTGGAATGTTTAATGATCGTAGTTTTCTCCCTGTTCAGGTAATATCCTGACACTACCCCAAATTTTTCAGCCTCTTTTTCTACCACCCTAACTGCCTCCACTGGGTTAGATGTTATGGTGAGATTGTCTGCATAAGCTAAGATCTTTACTTCTCCTCCCATGGTGAGAGCTGCCCGGATGTCGTTGTTCTCCACTATTGTCCTAATAAAAGGGTCTATGTATAAAGCGAATAATTGTGGAGAACAAGGACACCCTTGGCGAGATCCGCAGGTAATCCTAATTAAATCTGATGCAGCGCCCATCATATTGATCCTTGCCTCAGGGTCTTGATACATACACCGTATTGCGTTGATATATCTTTCGCCCACACCCTGCTTTGCCATAGTGGCCCACAAGAAGGGCCAGGATACCCTGTCGAAAGCCTTTTCGGCTTCTAAGAGTATGGCCGCGACAGGGTCCCCTGACTCTCACGCTAGGTCAAATAGCGTGATCAACTTTCTTATGTGGTCAGTAGTCCCTCTTCCAGTTACGAATCCATGCTGAAATGGAGACACTAGTTTGGGTATAACCGCCGAAAGCCTGTTTGTTAAAAATTTTGAGTAGATTTTTAAATCCCTGTTCAGCAGGGTTATTGGTCTGTAGGAACCGAACTAATCAATTGGCTTACCTTTCTTTGGGAAAACTAGAATAGATGCCCCTTTTCAAGATTTTGGCGTAATCTGATCCCGATGTGCACTTTGAAAGACTTCCAGCATCAGCCCCATAATGTTTCTTGAATTTTTTATAAAATTCCCCTGGAATTGAGTCCGGCCCAGTGGCTTTGCCGATTGGGGGTCTGGTCTATCGCTGTTGACAATTCTTCCCAGGTAATCTGGTCCTCTAGTTGATTTCCCTCTTCTGCTGATAATTGATCCAAGGCCACTCCTGTTGGGTATTCCTGAATTTTCTGGCTCCCACCCCTGATATCTTCAGTATACAGTTTCTGATAAAATTTCTGAAATGCCGTAATAATGGCTTTTGGCTTCGTCACCGGCCCAAGGTCAGGATCCCTGATCTCTTATCCTGGCGTGCACTATTCTTTCCCTGGTGCGTGTCGCCAGAAGGTGCCCTGTTTTTTAACCACTCTCGTACACCCGGGATTTCAATGCCTCAAATATCAGCTAAGAAGGCAGCTGGTAAATATGAGTGATAGCAGATTTTGCGATAGTGACTTTTATCTGTGCCGCCTCTGAATCTACCAGCAGATAAGACATCAATTGGGCTTCAGCTGCACCTAATTCTTGATGTAACTAGTGCTACCGTAACTTTCTTCTATAAACCTGGGGATCCATTCGCCAACCTGCCGCATGTAATCGGTCTCACTTAAGTAAGCCCTGTTGAAAGACCACTGTGCCTGAAAGGTAGCTCCATATCTAGCTCAACCACTGGGGGTTATGGTCTGACATAACCTTTGGAAATAGCTTGATTGTACTATTGCAGGCTAATTCCTGAGAAACAAAGAAGTAATCCAGCCTAGTAAAGACTTTGTGGGGTGCGGAAAAGTACGTATATCCTGGATCAGCCCCCCTTTTCAGAGCCCACACATCTTCTAGCCCATGTAGTGCCTGCATCTGAGATGGCGTTAAATACTTTGGGCTTCCTGCCCTGGTAGGGAATCTTCCTTAAGGCGACTTTACAGTTCAGATTTTATATTTAGATCCCCGAATAGGATCAACTGTAGGGTCCAACCTACAAGTTCTGTTTTAAGCCAATCCAGCGGAGCCGGGTCATCCAATACTGACCCGTATACCGAACATAGAGTAAAATTTGTATTTTCAATACACCTCTGAACAATCACCCATCTACCCAGGCTGTCCACCTGATTATCGGGGGAAGCTAAGAAAGCCCCTTGTCAAATTCTTTGCCTGAACAGCCACCCCTTTTGTGCCACATTTTTGGGAAGTATTTGCAACAATATAATACCCAGACAGTTCCAGAAGTCTTTTCCTACTACCCTTAATGTGCATTTATTGAAGGCATAGGATATCGGCTCTCCGCGCTTGCACATCAATGCTGGTCTGCCTCCTTTTCTGGGAATTATTTACACCTCTGATATTTACGGAAGCAATTCTAATTTTCCTCCCCATTTATAGAATACAAAAATAACAGATAGGAACAAATAAATACGGTCAGACAACTGGAGAAAAAAAGAAGCACCGCATTTTATGCACACCCATCTCCCTTGACCTATTACTACTTCACCCGTGGCCCCAGCCACCCCCCCCCTCCCGGACTCTCCCTCCCTTCAATATGTCAAAGGTCCTGAGACCCTTGTGATGCCTCCTGCATGTGTTTGTGCCCCCCGACCCAGATCCCACACCCAAACCATTATGTGAAAACTGCCCAATTAACCAAACAAAAGAAAAAATAGCTAATTTCCTGCTACCCCTATCCTTAAGCTCATTCAAGTATTCCTGCACTTGGATCTCAGAGGTAAACACTCTAACCATGCCTTTTAACCACATGGCTGCTGTGGGGATTTTTCCCCTGTGCTGGGAAACTCTTGATGCCATTATTCATGACGAGCTCAGCTCGTCATCAGCACACGACACCCGTGGGTGATGACGAGCTGAGCTCGTCATCAGCAGCGAAAGGGTTAAGTATCACTTTAAGCCTAGCTGAACTAATCAGAAAAACTTCACACCCTTGCTGCTGGAAGGGGGAGATCAGAGAGCGAAGTCTCCATCTCCGCTCTACCGTGGTGTGGCAGAAGTCTGGGCGGACAAAGAAAGAATGTCCTGCTGCTGCTCTTTTTGCATCGGGCCGGGCTTTTTCAAATATGGCTTGACGCAGCAGGAAGTTACTAAGAAATATTGGTATGGCCTTCGGTTTGTCTTCCTGGCCTGATCTCCTCTTGAGCATTAAAGGAAACCTGTGCACCCTTTGTACTTCTGCATCCCAATCCCAGTGAGACCATTCTGGGAAGGCCTCATGAAAGTCTCAAAACAAAACCTCGATCGTCTCCTTCCTCCTTTTCATCAATCCCTAGCAGCCGTCTGTTGTTCCGCCGCAGTCTGTTTTTGAAGTCCTCTAACTTCCAAAGAACATCCGTTAATCTACGTTCTTGCAAGGTAGTCTGCTTGTTGGAGCTCTCAACAGTTGCCGCCAGCTGGACTATGCGCTCTTACAGTGCCGTCGTTTATCTCTGAGCAAGCCTTATGGACCTTCCTGACCGCCCCCTGAAGTTTTCTGGTGGCGGCGTGGGCCCTTTTGTGCTCCTGTTGGGCTTCTGACTGTAGTTGCTTTAGGGTGGCATAGATTAAATCCATCGAAGCTGGGCTGCCCTTCGCCCCCGACCAAGAGTCTACGCCTTTGATGGTATGCTGCCCAGCTGCTGTCTGGCTCCAATGCTCCCTCCAGGTGTGAGGCGAAATAGTCCCAAACCAGCTGGTTTGACTGGCTAGCATCAGAAGTGAATCCGAGATCTTTCCCAGAGTCTCTGTGGGTTTTCTTCCTACTTCGGGCAGGCAAGCACTTCTATGTGTCAGGCTTAAGAGCAGTGTCGCTACTATCTGAGGAGAGCCCATCAGGACTGCTCTGCCAGCTCTTCTGATGCATCAGATTAATCTGTCATGGAATAAAATTTGTCCACCTCAGGGTTCCCTACGCCTGCTCCTGCCATAGGTACCTGGTCTGTTGCGTCCAGTATGTTTTTAGACTGGGTTTTAGACTGGGTTCTGATATCCAAGCCTCCGATCTTTCCTTCAGCTGCCAACATGTCCACTGCAGTTTCTACTACTACAGAGGGCTTGGGGAAGCCGTAGTAAAAATATTTGCCAGGCCGTCAGCAAGACCATTTATCTCCTCTGCGCTTGACACCAGGCCCCGAGTGGTGGTAGTGGTAGATACAATGTCTTGTGGCCCTTTGCCACCCCCCTTGGCAGCAGCTTTATCCACAATCTTGTCGGCTATTGTTTTCTCAACCCAAAATCTTTTAGCCCAGCATCTTTGTCTTTAAAAATATTGCCATTAGCGTTACTGCTGCTAGTGTTTTTACCTTGGGTAGTTCCTGGGACTGTTTGTAAAGAATTATTGCTGGCACCTCTGTCAGCAAACATCCCCGGCACAGTTGGTGCCTTGCTGTGGGCTCCTTTCTCCCCTTTCCACTCTCTTGGAGTAGTTCTCACCCCCTGTGCACCGTCCCCGGGCAGAGCAGAGTGGGGAGCATCCGCGTTGGAGTCAGGGGCTCTACTCTCGCCGGCACGTCGAGGTGGATGCAGGTAGGGAAGCCTGATTGACACTCGCTCCGCTCGCATCCCTCACCGTCTTTCCCTTCGGAGGCATTCGCGTGAGTTGGGCTCACCGGTGATACAACAGCGTATCTGATTCCCCCTCTGCTCCGTACTGCTGAAAACGGCGGTTGCTGCTTCTCTCCAAGTCGAACGCTTTGATGGCGAGTCCACGCTACCGGGAGAAGGCTGAGCTGCATCCGTCAGAGGCTTAGGTAAGAATTATTCTTAAAGGGTGTACCGATATCCGATAACTCGCAGCATGACTCTCAGCATGACTTGCAGGCAATTTTCAAGTGATTTCCTGCATAATTGGGCAGTAAGCAAGTATTGCAGAGTCACAAAGCGGGCCGTGGTCGGGAGACAGCTAACAGCAAGACTCACACAGCCGCCATCTTGCCCCGAGACACTAATCCCTTTTCATTACAATTTCCAATGTGATGTGGTAAATTCTGCTAGCGCAGCACATTCAGCAGGGGTACACGTCCAGATTCACTGCTTCCAATCCCTCTTGATGCTCAAGCGAATGAAACTTACAAGTAACACTGAAGTACAATAAAAACAAACTATGCAGGATACAGCAACCCAATAATTACCCTTAGAGTAGATTGCCGGGGGCTTGCTCAGAACCACCATTTAATCATTTCTACCATCTCCACCTCTTAAAGAAATACCTGTGGTCTTCTCCCCCCCCCCCCCCCCCCTCAACAAAACTCTTCAATATCTGAATGTGACTACAATACGACTATGTCCGCAAGAAGCTAATTATGTGGGTGTCTGGTTGAAGAGATGGCACGTAGCTCTACAAAAGGTCCCACAACATCACCCCAATTCTCCCTAGCAGTTTCCCCGCCATGGAATTTCTCACATTACTCTTCAGACTTGCGTTGCCCAAGGCCCTGCCCAGTTTGTGATCTAATAGGATCCCTTCAGTACATGGGCACTGTGAAATGTTGTTGTTCTTACCATTTCTTTGTTTATTGCTGATATTACATTTCTTTTAATAAATGTAACAATTAATATGAATATGGCTTCAAAGAGCTACACTGTAGTTTATAAGGAATACTTATTGGAGCTGTTGTATTCAACATTCTGATAGATACATTTGCCAGTGGATTCTTCACCTTGTGAATATCCCCTTGCGTCAGCAACATTCAGAAATTCTTTTTGTAGCTTCGCGCCGGCATGATGACATCAGTTCCCTTTTTTCCGCGTTGACACTAACGGTTTTGGGCAATCTCTGTAGCTGTTGGTAAATTTGTTAATTTTCTTAGTTTACCTGCTTCATTGTATATATAACGGGGAGTGCGGTAAAATGATGTCAATCACGGACCCGCACGAGGATTGTATCTGGTGCCTGAGTTCGGACCATGATGTCGACTGCAGCTCCTCATGTCGAAAGATGAACCCGAAGGCGCTTCGTGAGAGGGAGACCAAGCTTCTGATGAAGTTGAGAGGTAAAAGAGAAGAAGACTTCAAGATCTCGTTCGAGGAGGTCGAGATCAAGATCCCGTACGGCGTCGCCTTCGAAGTCTTCTTCAGATCATGCTTCGAAGAAGAAACATAAGCAGCGAAAGTATGACTCTAGACGTCACTCTGGTAATGATTCGGACTCTAGATCGAAGTCTCCTAAGAGTAAGCATGGAAAGGATGTGGTGTCCATCTCCAGAGGTCTTGGATCCAGAAGGTGAGGCTTCGCCTTTGAAGTCGTGGACTCGGTCACCGACTCCGAATCCATCTCGGGCACCGTCTCGGCTCGAGCGGATGAAGAGGTCCCTTTGAAGGATCAGTACCTGTGGAGGAAGAGGCGAATCCGGAACCTCTAAAGGGTCAGTCTGAGGCATCTTACCCTCCTTTCCCTGCTCCTGGTCAAGACCCTACAGCATTTTTAAATGCTACGTATGGTGTCCATTCCAGAGCGTGGTACCCCTCTGGTGCACCTTCGGGTCCTATGGCATTTAATTTAAGAGTTCCCCACTCCTATGCTCCAGCACCCTTTATGCCTTTTATGCCGGCTCCGACGCCGCCTTGGCATTACTCTGTGCCGCTGAGGTCGTCGACGCCGATGCAGACTTCACCGGCTCAGTCGACCTCGAACAGCGCCCTGGGCCTTAGAATTCAATCTCAATGTAGATACCGGCTCCATCTGAGTCGTTCACAGATCCAATGGCTCTGTAGGTGAAAGAGGTCCAGAAGGGATGCTCAGTGCCTCATAGAGGAGCAAAGATATTGAGGCGGAGACTGAGATGGAAGGTGAGCTTCAGGAGGATTGTTTTGAGGATCTAGGAGAAGCTAGTGGTTTGGAACTTTCTCCTGAATGGGAGCTGCCATCTGTGTCTGATGCTCCTTCAAAGGATGCTAAGCCATACCACATGGTCATGAGGAAGGCTGCTGAACGTTTAAATTTAACTTTGCCTACAGTGGAGTCTATTCTCTAGACTGAGGTTCTCCATTCTCCAAGTTCTGTAATTAAACCGTTGCTTCCCTTTAATGAGGCATTAACTGAGCCTATTTTGGAGGTTTGGAGCAAGCCTCTTACAACACCTGCATTGTCTAAAAGTGTTGCAAGGAGGTATAGAGTTGCACCTGGGGACCCTGAATTTTTAACCTCGCACGCTTCGCTTGAAAGTCTGGTTATTCAGGCAGCCTGCTCAAAAGAGACTGGGTGCATTCCCTTAAGTGCCTGGGGAATAAGGAAGCCAAAAAAACAGGATCAGACTGCGAAGAAGTCCTTTTCTTCAGCAAGTATGGCTTTAAAATCTACAAATGCCACTTGCCTTATGGGGAGATACATTCCTGCCCTGATGGATTTGTTGTCTGTTGGCTCCTAAAATTCCTGATGACGACGGGAAGGATTTTGAAGAGGTGTTGGCTGATGCACAGGCGGCTGCACGCAAAGTGATCCAGAGTGGGCTAGATACTGCAGATTCAGTTGCTCGCATCATGGGAACTGCTGTTGCCTCTAGAAGGGCTGCCTGGCTGAACTCATTGGACTTTTCGGCGGACGTTCAGGCTGCATTATTGGATTTGCCCTTTGACGGTGTTGGGCTCTTTGGTAAAAAAGCTGATGCAGCTTTAGAAAGATTTAAGGACAGTAGGGCTACTGCCAAATTTTTGGGGCTGCAGACCAGAGGTTCATCTACCAAAAGGTATAGAGGTTTTGGACGTTTTTCTTTTCGTCCCTACCGGCAAGGCCAACAGCAGCAAAATATCCTGTATAGGTCTTGCAGGGGTAAGCAAAGAGCTCGTCCTCGGACGTCAAGCCGCCTCCTCCTCTTCCAACCCCACAGCCACAGAAAAGCAGCCCTAGATCCACCTTTCCAGATCATGCGGGTCCTGTAGGGCGTCGGCGACTTTCCAGGCTGGCGGTTTCTACGTGACACGGCGGTTAGCACATATTGGAGCAGCACCATCCTGCTGTCCTCAAGATTCCCTCATTTATAAGTTCGGTAAAATCAGACATCGGAAGACTTTGTTTTGAACCCTACCACCATTGATAATATACGAAATAAGATATACTCTATGTATTCTCTTGAATACACAAGTCACGACAAGTCTGGCCCTTTGCGGAGGTTGATATTCCCTGCATGAATATATATACCTGTTTAAGAAGTTTACAGTAGCTTTGTCTACGCTGATCCAAAAATAACTCTACATCCTCGGCTACCCCTGCCTTACGGTTGTTCAAGATCATCGTTTAAGAAATTAGAATTATGTCAGTATTAACCCAGGTATTAGCCTTTATCAAGTGGCTCTGACTATCCATACATATGAAGTTATCACCAACCTCTATAAAATAGATCAATAATATCAGCAGAGACTCCTGAAGAAGGCTGTTTTCTGCCGAAACGCGCGTCGAGTTTTTAATGATTAAATTGAGTACTTTTTATACCATTGAATTAGATGATTGTATTCTTTGTAATGTATATGATTTATAAGACATGTATTGATTTGTAATATCTATGTCTACTTTTTTATGAATTGCACTTTTTATTCCATCATATAGTTGGGTTTCTATGATTTTTACTCATACTTATTAAATATATGTTTACATACAGTTCATTTTTCGTTCCTTTTTCACACCACTGGTTATGTAAAAATGGGTTATTTTCTTTGCTGATGTCCTAGGATTTTTTACCCACATAGGTGATTACCCTGCCCTAGGAGTCTGTATTGATACCCAGGGGGTCCTTGTTTTTCTCGCATGCATTCCCTTAAGTGCCTGGGGAATAAGGAAGCCAAAAAAACAGGATCAGACTGCGAAGAAGTCCTTTTCTTCAGCAAGTATGGCTTTAAAATCTACAAACGCCACTTGCCTTATGGGGAGATACATTCCTGCCCTGATGGATTTGTTGTCTGTTGGCTCCTAAAATTCCTGATGACGACGGGAAGGATTTTGAAGAGGTGTTGGCTGATGCACAGGCGGCTGCACGCAAAGTGATCCAGAGTGGGCTAGATACTGCAGATTCAGTTGCTCGCATCATGGGAACTGCTGTTGCCTCGAAGGGCTGCCTGGCTGAAGTCATCGGACTTTTCGGCGGACGTTCAGGCTGTATTATTGAATTTGCCTTTTGACGGTGTTGGGCTCTTTGGTAAAAAAGCTGATGCAGCTTTAGAAAGATTTAAGGACAGTAGGGCTACTACCAACTTTTTGGGGCTGCAGACCAGAGGTTCATCTACCAAAAGGTATAGAGGTTTTGGACGTTTTTCTTTTCGTCCCGAACGGCAAGGCCAACAGCAGCAGCAGCAGCAAAATATCCTGTATAGGTCTTGCAGGGGTAAGCAAAGAGCTCGTCCTCTGACGTCAAGCCTCCTCCTCTTCCAACCCCCCCCCCCAGCCACAGAAAAGCAGCCCTAGATCCACCATTCCAGATCATGCGGGTCCTGTAGGGCGTCGGCTTACCTATTTTCTACAGGATTGGAAATCTGTTACATCAGATCTTTGGGTCCTCAATCTCGTAGGAAAGGGGTATGCTCTTCCCTTTTGGGAATTCCCTCTGAATTACCCTCCTTGCCAAGGTTCTTGCACGGAGAAACACTTGTTACTCCTGCAGGAGGAAGTGCAGACACTGTTAAAGGGTGCGATAGAGTTGGTTCCAGAGCAGGAAAGGGGTCAGGGATGCTACTCCTGGTATTTCCTGATACCCAAGAAGGATGGCAGGCTTCGTCCAATCTTGGATCTCAGGATCTTGAACCTTTACCTAAAACAGGAGAAGTTCAAGATGCTCACCCTTGCACAGGTTCTTCAGGCGCTGCAGGAAGAAGACTGGATGGTGTCGATCGATTTGCAGGATGCATATTTTCACATTTCTATCCTGCAGTCACACAGGAAGTATCTCCGTTTTACGGTGGGATCACAGCATTACCAGTTTGTGGTCCTTCCGTTTGGTCTTACTACTGCGCCGGAGTCTTCACCAAGGTGATGGCAGTGGTGGCAGCCATCTCAGATCGGGGATACCGGCATTCCCGTAACTGGATGATTGGCAGATCAAAGCGGAATCTCCAGAGACAGTGCTCCATCTGCAAGACACAACTCAGTAGTTGTAAAGGTTGGGTTTTTCGATGAATGTACCCAAATCTCACCTGGTGCCCTCCCAGCACTACCTGTTCATAGGTGCGGTACTGGATACAACTGTGTCGTGCATTCCCTCCACCTCCAATGGATTCACAACATACAGGAAATGATTCCTTTATTCTTCAATGGAGCGGTTGTTCCAGTCCTGAAGGTCCTTCGCCTGATTGTTCTGATGGCTTCCTGCATTCTGTTGGTCAACCATGCACGCTGGCACATGAGGGCACTCCAGTGGTATCAGCACAACGGAGCTCTCAGGGAGTCTGAGTATCTCCAGAGAAGCTGCAGCGGATCTGACTTGGTGAGTGGAAGGCAACCTGTCTCAAGGAAAACCCTTTCAACTGCCTCCATCGGTGGCCACAGTGATATCTGATGCATCCACTCTAGGGTGGGGTGCTCATCTGGGGGATCTGGAGGTCAAGGGTCTTTCGTCTCCAGAGGAAAGGTTGCTTCACATCAACCTTCTAGAATTGAGGGCGATATGTCTGGAGCTCAAGGCCTTCCTCCCGTCCCTTCACGGTCAGTCGGTTAAAGTCCTGACTGACCACACCACCGCGATGTGGTATGTCAACAAACAGGGAGGAGTAGGGTCACAGTGTCTCTGCAAAGAGGCTCTGCGTCTCTGGTCCTGGGTTCAGGACCATCCTATTTGTCTGAAGGCAAATCATCTGGCCGGGGTTCTGAACGTTCGTGCAGACAGTCTCAGTCAGCAGTTCTCAGCCGACCACGAATGGAGGCTCCATCCAGAGGTGGTTCGTTACGTCTTTCTGATGTGGAGAACTCCTCAGGTGGATCTGTTCGCCACTCTGAAGAATGCTCATTGCCTGTCATTCTGCAGCCTTCCGATGCAGGGAGCGTGGGGGGGGGGGGGGGGGGGGGGGGGGGGGATGCGTTTCAGTTGAGTTGGGACTCACGACTCCTTTATGCGTGTCCCCCACCCGCCCCCCCCCCCCAAATACCCTTGATTCCTCGGGTTCTGAGGAAGATTTACCAAGACTGGGCCCAAGTCATATTGATTGCCCCGTGTTGGCCAAGAAGGGTTTGGTACACAGATATTCTCCACCTCTCCTCGTGCCAGCCGCTCCGTCTCCCTTTCAGAGCAGATCTCCTCTCTCAGATGGAGGGGCAGGTTCTACATCCCCACCTCCAGACCTTACACCTTCATGCCTGGAGATTGAACAGTGCAACCTGAATTCCTTTTCTCTCCCACATGATGTGGTGGATGTCCTCTTATCTGCCAGATGTCCTCTTATCTGCCAGGTGTGACTCCACCAAATATCTATTCGTACAGATACTGTATCTACCAGAAAAAGCATTACCGAAGGTAAGTAACTTGTTCTTCGGTTCTATATGTAGAACCAGGCTTAAAGGCCATTGGCTTTACCAGACAGTAAATCCTTCTGAAGGATAAATATTGCCCTTTCAATGGGTGCATCCTCCAAACCTAGCAACATCGTAGTGTGTAAATAGTAAGTCTTTGGGGAGTGTTGGCCATGCTGGGATTGTTAGTCCAGAAGCTCAGGGTTTCCTGATCTACGACATAGAGGTGCTTGAGAACTCTTCTGAGTCTTTAGAGAGCCCAAGGCAATTTGGGCTATATGGAAGTCTAATGTTGGATGGCATCGAACTTCCATTTTTCCTGGTATTAAGTTTGAGTGAACTTAATGCCAGCAAATCTGAAATTCAGTTAGTTAATAATACAGAACTATGGCCAAACATGCAGTGGACTTTGTCCATGGGATGTCCTCCTACTACAGCCAAGGTGTTAAATTCTTTTGTCTTCCTTGACTTTGAACTATGTCTTCAACCTCGCTAGAATTGATCATTCTAAAATCCTTCACCCTGGCCTGAGTCCAGCTCCATTGGCTCCCTCTGAAGTACGGATTCCCTTAAGACAAACTGCCATATGTATAGTCCTTTATGGCACCACAGAACGCATCTTGGTCACGTTTCACACATTACAACTTTGGGTCAATTGCCAAATGTGGCTTTCAGTTCTGTGCATCACATGCTCCACAACTAGCGACCATTTCCTCTTCTTAGTTTGGAACAGTTTTCCCTTGTATATTAAGATTATTCCATCCTACACATCCGTTACAAACCTTGAAAAAAAGCTTGTTTTATTTCATTTTACTTTATTTCCTCATGTTTTTATCTTGTTTTTCGTCTTAGCGCTAAAATGCTTAGTTCAAACCAGAGCTGGATAAAATCCGAATTGAAACCAAACTCATTTTCAGTAGGCTCTCTTGAGTAACATTTTAACTGGGTCTCTAGGATTCAAGCTTAGGAGTATTCATTCTTGTCAGAAGTCAGGCCACATTTTTTGCGAGTTTTATATAGCGCAAACTTGACCCAAATCTGATATCGGAGCGCTTTACATAGCACCAGTTACATTACATGAGGACACATTAATTTTTGTTAGGCACGGGGAGATTAATTGATTTTCCCAGAATCTCAGGATGTTTTAGCATTACCGAGACTCTAACCCAGTTCCCCAGGTCGAGCGCCCTAGCCGTTAGGCCAACTCCTCTCCTCCTTGTGATTCCCAGTAGTCCTCTCGCCGCATATGGGAAGAAGTTGTTACTTTGCCAAATATTTGAAGTTTAATATGCTTCCATCTGAAGTTCTGTGACCACCTGTTAGAAAGTCTTCCAGTCTACATCAGTGGTGCTCTCAAAGATGGAAAGCTTAATTTCAAGAGTCCCAATGAATTCTCACTTGAACCACATGGCAACAGTCAGGAGCTTAACAAGAAGGGTGCCAGGGGAAGGGGCATTCCGGATGAGCTGGAAAGGTTCACTAGTCTAATGTTCTTTTGCAAGCTAACAATTAAAAAAAATGTTTAGGAGGTGGATCGATCATGTATTTTGTTACATAGGTTATTGTAGAAGGATTTTAACCTTAACCTACTGATCTCTCTAAAAGCTGCTGGCATATAGTTGAATAGCTACTCCATATTCCAGAAGATGAGGTTTTTCATCTGCACTACTGCATCCCTCTCAGACCACCACAATTCTCCCACTAACATTTCAGCAGATGTGCACCACTTGAATATATAGTAATTTGCCTTTCTGAATTATCTGCTTCCTATTTCACGCACTTCTCACCTGATGCCCATTAGCCAGAAAAGATAACTTATCCATGAATTTGCGAAGTCCTTTCTTGTACTTTCATTCTGTTCAATTAAATTGGTAACTCTAAACCTTTTTGATTCTAGCGATGTATTTTTCCAATTATCTCTGACAGTCACTAAAGAACAGTGCCTTTCTCAAACTGTTGTCTCCCCTGACACAAGACATCCAATATGGAGGGAGGCTCCCTATGCTGGTCATTAAGCTTTTTGGTGTTTTTAAGTGTGTTGAATCCTGTGTTCTTCACAATGCACTTGAAGTCTATCCTGGATATGTTTATCAGACTTTAAATCTACTTTTCCAAATTTTACATCTTATGTTGTGCCTTTATTTCTTTTCTGTTCCCATTTTTTTTATATTTGTTTACTGCTTTCCCCAGCTTCTGCTGAAGGCTTCACAGCACGGCCGGTCTTTACCCATCTTTACCATTCAGTCTCCCAGAATATTCCATCTATCCAAGAGACTATCCTCTGTCTCCAACCTCACATCTGTTGAATTATCTGATAATGTCCCCTCATACTGGCTCCTACACTACACTGTGCAGTGAAGAACTGCAGGTCTTCAGCTGCCAATGGTGCCAGAAACTTTTCTACTAGATTACCTTGCAGTCTTGACTCTTCTCGTTAGAGGCATGGGTCATTTAGGCACTACAACCTTATATTTACATATGTACATTCCAATTAATCCTTCATTCTACCAACATTATGGTGACACAACAGGAGACATTGCTATCATTAATTAAAGCAGTGTAACGAGCTTTGGCCCTATCTCTTCCATATTTTGAATTCAACTAATTTGAGCATGCCATAAACGGATTCAACATCTACTTTGTTCTACCTGCACCTCCATCCTCCCCACATGCCACCCTCCCTGTTGACTCTTAATTTGGAAGTGGTTTTATTGAGCTCTCAAATTCATTTACTGCTGTCTGACAAGGTGATCTCAATCTTAATTTGAAAATAAAATCTGATCAGGCCATTTCTGAACTTTCATCCATTTTATCAGCGAATCAGATACATTACACAAAACAGCACACAAAACAGCACACTAAAAAGGTGCCAATCTTGAAAACCTTGCCAAGAAGTATCTTGTCTCGACTCCAAATCCTAGTAAAATGTATTGGTCAAGTCATATAGTGATACAGTTGCAAGTCACTTCTACCGCAGATCATGAAGCGGACTCAAAACAATTCACTTCCAAACAATTAAAAGCCATAACCCTCCTGTCTGCTGCTGATACTCTCCTCCTAACTTCTACTTTGACGGTTGTTAACATTAAAGACTTTTTTCAGTCTAATTCCATAATGATTGTAAAATGATCCTCTAAACTGTCATGAAAGATTCAGAAGAACAGTTGAAATAACCTGTAAATATGAA
This sequence comes from Lissotriton vulgaris, assembly GCF_964263255.1. Taxonomy (NCBI): domain Eukaryota; kingdom Metazoa; phylum Chordata; class Amphibia; order Caudata; family Salamandridae; genus Lissotriton; species Lissotriton vulgaris. Next base: position 120,215,656 of record NC_141698.1, read on the forward strand.
GCTACAATGCCCCCCTCCCGCTACTGTCTGCAATTGGTACTTCTTACTGCGGATTCCTCACCTTACAATACCCCAAAGTGGATCCTGAAACTTTTCTTCCGCAATGCTTCCTCATGCTGCTTGGCGCTGTGTGCCTCTGCACTGGCTTTATAATACCCCAAAAGTGATAGTCGAGCCGCATAGAAGTGCTACCCATTGCTTGATTACATCCGTTTTCTTCCTGCACTTTCCGGTGTGGATCCAGAGCTCTGCTCCAAATTGTATTGGCCTTCAGATGACTTTTAATCAAAATCCAGTGTGCAAGGGAATTGTTTCCCTTCAAAAATGACAAGCTTTAAATACTGCAGTGACTGTATGCAAGTCTGTGACCGATATCTGTTTTCTACTGTGTCTGAGGCTTGGGCCACGACTCAGTTGTGCAACCAATTTGCCCTCTTGCACCCAAAATGGATCTGGGACCAAAAATTAAAGCCGTTAACCACCAAACATCAAGAGAAGTCCTGGTCCTCATGCAAGTCCCAGACAGACTGTCTTGTGCGAGGCCATTGCTGTGTGTGGTCAACTTTGTGACCAATTCCTCTAAGTCCAAATGAAAGTCCAAATACCAATGTCTATTTAAAAAAGAAAGTTAAGCGGTACTCCACCCCATCAACTCACTCTGTATCCATAGTGAATATGCAAGGGCATCATATCTTTTTCCCTCAAGGCCCCTGGTTGTGACGCATATTAACCCATGATCTGCCCTCTGGAGTTTTCTGGAACTTTGGGGCATTTCCTCCATCATAGTTCATCCTCTCCCTCATTCATGGATCACCCCACCCCCTGATAAGTGATCTATGTAGCTGGTGGTTCAGATCGCTATTTGGGTCCACATACTAAGGTCGAGTAGTGCATCTTCCAACAGTGGAAGGAACCCTGGATAGATCTATTTGCTACTGTTTAACATCGGGTCGAGTCTTGTGGGATTAAGTTTCTGTGCACTCACTAGAAGATAAATTCCATCTGGAATGCAACACTGGACTTCTCTGTGCCTTCCTGTCCCTGCCTTGAGTTCCGAAGATCAGAGGTACCATCCCACTGATATTAGATGGACTCTGGTTTGGGCCAGGAAAAAGCAGTGCCAGGAACCTATTAGCATTTATCTCGCGATCATGCTACCACTTCAGGAGGATCTTCAGTTGCAGCTGCTGGCAAAGCACCGACACCTGAATCTGCATGATCTCAAATGTGTTTAGATTAAGCAACAGCAGTTGACTGTTTGATCTGCTGCCTAAAGTGGTGAATGACTTCCCTGCTTTCTGGTGCCTTTCCACGCCATTTATATATGCTGGGCAGTAGGAAACATTTGTGGTCTGGTGCGATATCTGCAAGACTGACCATTTACAAAAGAAGTTCTACCTTTGGCCCACCAAGGACTTGCAGTGCGCACTACTAAAGGTTACTTGTTGGCCCTTACAGCTTTTTTGACTGCTGAGCCAACCTATCTTCTATGAATCGCCTTTTGTGGTGAGATTCACAAAAGGTTTGGCTGTCCTGTTTCCTTGCAAACCATTCGTGATGCTGGAGTGGGACCTTAACTTGGTCATGGTGTTGTGTATGCCATTCGAAGCAATGTTTAGCTGCGCGGTGCATCTCCTGACTTTGAAGACAGTCTTCCTCATTTTGATACATAAGCTTGTCGCTTAAATGCGCTTTAGGCACTGTCGATGCAACTGCCTTGCACCACCTTTTACTCCAATTGTTGTGGAGGACTCTTGTGCCCTTCTTGTCTAAATTTGTAACAACCTTTCACTTTGGGCAATCCAGAACCCTACCAGCATTATTTGCCCCTCCACTTCCTGAAAGATGAGAGGCTCCATCAGCTTTTAGCTTTTAGCTTTTACTTGCTCGACCAAGGAGCACAGTGTGGACACTCCTGTAGGTTACGTTCACTTGTCCCAGTTATGAGTCCCCTGCATTATGATTTGATAAGCACTGGACAAAAAGCATTCACCGGAAGTCTGAGCTCATTCCACCAGAGCCACAAAACATCCAGTTGCAAGGACTTTGTAGCTTTTTTTTTTGGTTGCTCTTTTGCATGATCGGGAAAGATTCGAAAGTATCTTTGATTTAGAGAACTGGCTATTTCCACCGCCTTTAAAAAGATCACATTTGTGGAAGATGGGTATGAATGACTACCAGCTTCTACTATCACTAGTTAAAGAAATATCACGCCCTGCCATCGGCAAGGACTCCTCCTTGCAAATCTTCTCCCCAAACAGATTTGTTTAAAGATTTTCAACTTGGAGCTCGTTTACTTGATTATTTCAAACCATTCCTACAGTTGGAGCATACCTCGTAGGAGCAGCAACCAGAATGTGGAGGCATGGGACAAAACATGTAATTGACCACCATATTCTTTCAAGTATTTTTTGTTGTTGTGCCTATTACATTAAGTAAACTTAATTTACACAAACCTAGAGAACCATGTACTTTCAGTACACACAACTCTCCCCCTCTACCCAGAGCTACCTCCTCGACTGCCCAGCGCTACCTCCTCGACTGCCTTCCAAAGGAACTTAAGCCATTTCTTCCTGTGAGAAAAGAAAACCAGACGGCTAACATCTGCGACTTCCATGTGCTTGGTGCATGGGGCTAGATGGTCTGTTATGATTTTATACCTAAAATATTCTTTTTTTGGGTCCGTACTATGGTTGCTACCTGGCAGGTTTTATACCAGCATTACCAGTGTTTTAAATGTACATGCTGGTTCAGAAATCAATAACGTTTCCTAAACATGGCATTTTTCCCCCTTTTTTTAGTGCATACTTACACAGTAAACATAAGACACTTGAAATGTGCTATACAGCTGCCTTAATTACTCCTGCCTGTTGATTAAAAGAGGCTATTTTTAAAATGATTGGTGACTAGATCATATAAATGTCTACTTAAGAATCCTGTATGGGCCTTTGCAGAATCTTAAAACATTAACCGATGGCTGGAATTCTTACTTGGGAAAGATGACAACCCTCGTCATGACAGTTTCCCGATATGGAAAACCAATGCAAGATTTAGTAAACATTCATTTGCTGGTAGCATTTACCTGCAACTCTTTAACTTTAGATTGATTGGGATTAAATTGTAGAATGATTTAATGGTCAATAAGCCAGCTGGTAAATAAAATGTATTTATTACCCATATTGTAAGTATTAATAGTCTAAAACAAGACTATTCATTTTAGCAACTGTAATGTTTGCCACAGGTACCTGGCTCCAGTTCACCCTTTGAGTTGTGAACTGAAAGGGTGAAGTGTTGTAAATAAATCTCTTATGGTTAGGATAACTCTGGTATGTGTTTCAGTCGCCACCTATTGCATGTTGTGCTGTTAGTGAAGAGTGTCTCTGGCAGAACAGTGCTAGTCAAGGTAGTAAGTCAACCCACAGGGAAGATGAACAATTTCCTTTGTCCGTCCAGCTCTTGATGCCCCTTGAGAAGCCACTCCAAATCACTTGTTGAACTTTAATACTGGCTCATAATTCATGAATAACCTTTCACGAGATGCCAATGCAAAGCTGCTTCAATTTGCAAATCCCCTCCCTTCTGAGCTTCCATATTGATGTGCCCAAGTTGTTTTTGAACCTAGTTCACTTGTCTCTTACCATGGATGCCCCCCCCCCAGCAGAAAGTAGATCATGTAGCTATTGGAAGGAATCTGTGTGTGTGTATGTATGTATATATGTGTATATATATTTGGGTTTATGTAACTTGCTGTGTAAGCAAATAAAAACTGAATCCAAGCCATGCTCGTCAGTCACATGTATTTTGAGGGTTCCTTCTTCTCTCTGCAGATTATTGCACCACCTGAGCGCAAGTACTCTGTCTGGATCGGCGGCTCCATTCTGGCTTCCCTGTCTACCTTCCAGCAGATGTGGATCAGCAAGCAGGAGTACGATGAATCTGGGCCTTCCATCGTCCACCGCAAATGCTTCTAAACCAATTCTGCTGCATTGCAGAAGAGATCTGATTCCAATAGTGACTGGTGATCTCCTAGAGCTGAAATGTTATGAATGCACCTGCAGTGGGTCCTAACTACCCCATCGTTCCAACTGGAAAGCTTCACAATTAATCAAATTAGCCATTCCATATTGCATCATTCCACATACTTTGCTGTGAAGGTTCTTGAGCTCAAGGCAATTAGTTCGCTTAACCATGAATTAAAAATGCAGCATCTCTCCTTTTAATGTCTCCTCTTTTAAAACACTTTGAATATTGAGCGATTTTAAAATATCACCTACAATTGCTCATATGAAAAGAAGATTTTCTTAGAAGTGCTGTGTCAGTTGTGCAGATGGTGTGGGAGACGAACTGGTACTTCTCTTCGTCCACCTTAAATAAAGAACACCCAAATTGAAATTTAATAGCTGCCTTGATTTCTTCGTGTGTGGGTCATCTTTGTTAATTTTCTAGTAGTTTCTCAGTAGCTATGATTTTCTTGTGGGGGGGGGGGGGGGGGGGGTGAGTGAGTGAGGGTTTTCAGAGTTGGCAGAAGCTGCATTAAAAATCATTAGATCCTACAGCTTGGTGACATCTTTGCTCTGGAATAGTGAATGAGCGTTGGGTAATGGGTTAATGTTTGAAGTTGGTAGTATCGGGTAAGCTGGTTTGTCCTATGGAAGTCTTTTACACTGTATGCCCCTCTTACTATTGTGTACTGTCTCTTTTCTATTTGTATGTATTGGTATTTTTCTAGTGTGCACATGTCTGTGAAGTAACACTGAACAAATTGGTCAGAGCCCCTGGTATTGGTCCGCAAATGCTACTGTTAGGCTGCTGACAGCTGGGTTCTTATCGTGTAGGGAATAATTTTCCTTGAATATGGACATCTTCTGCTACTTTGATTATCTTGAAGGTTGTACTAGTGACGTTATGGTCTTGTGAGACTGATGTATTTAGAATGCTTGTGCTAAGAATTCCAGACCTCCGATGAGGATGGGTTGAGTGTCTACTCGCAGTTAATTGGCTTTGTCACTCTTATTTGCTGCCTCCTAAATGGTCAGAACGTGCTGGCATCTGATAGACTTCCAGCCGCAGATTCCTTACTGTAGAGTATTCCCCAGGTGTCGACTGGATATGGCCAGTCTTAACCAGTATCCCTGCATGCTGGTAGGCGGCGTTGATAATGTCTCGCCTACATTGGCAGATGTCTGTAACAGACCCCCAACTGGTTTGCCCCTGGTGCCAAGCCACAAATCTATGGCCTGCCTCGACTGTGATGATTCCTAAAGTTGTTTGGTAGCACTATCTGAGGCTCTTTGTCATCTGGCACCAGTCAACTCCGTGACACTCCAGGTGCTGTTCATGATAAAGGTCCTGCCCGTCTCCTTGAGCTGTTCGTAATGGTCGTCCTGCTGGAAGTCGCTGGTTAAGTCACACAAAGGCCAAGAGGTCGAAGCGCTCTTCGACTTAGATTTGTAGCATTGTTCCCGACAGTCAGAACGCTTGGCACATCAAAGCTGTGCCCTCCTGTCTGCTGTGGAGCAGAGGCTGGGTCTACTCTGTGATTCCAGAATTTCCCAGAGCCAGATTGAACCCACCTAGCCGAAGGTGTTTTAAGGGGTCATGCATATGTGGGTGGACCAACCTGTCTGGAGTGCCTTCGGGTCCCATGTGTTTGGCAGGTGCCTCCACTGGATTCTCACCAGCGGGTTAGCCCTCTGCAGTGGGGCCAATTGGATACATTCCTAGTTCTGGATCACCTCTATTTGCGAGACCGCGACCTTCCCTGGGGTCTGTTTTCTGGCCCCATCGGTGTCCCAATATGTAGTTGGATTGGTGGTGTACAAGATAGAATCTGGCTGGAATTCGACCTTATAAATCAGACGGTACCTCCCTTCACTGATAGGTCCCATTAGGCATATGAATGGTTGGTAATTAGAATCCTTTACAGCTATCCTGACCATGGAAGAGCCTGAAGAGAACGGGTATGATGAACTCGTGGATACCTGTAGTCTTGACACCGGCTTAGTCTCTCCTAGAGTGGCTGCCTAGGAGAGGGTTCATTTGTGGCAGTCAAGATAAAGTTCTTGGCACACTTGCTTCGTCCAGGAGTTGCAGCCTCAGACACACTTTTTCCCATTAAATGAAGCACTCGCTGATGTCCTAAGGGCATGGGTCAAGCCCTGTACAGGGGCTTCTGTGCAAAGGATTATTGCCTGATTCCATTGCCTTGGTCCTGGGGACCCAGCAATCCTCACCCAGCACCCCTCTCTGGACGTGAAGTCTTGGACAACCAGACTCTCTGAACTCAACCCTGGTGCATTCCCTACTACACCACTGGATAGGGAATCCTAGAGGCTGGACACCTTTGGCAAGATTTTCTCTTCCACCAGCCTTGCACTGCAGTCTGGGAACACTGCATGCCTCTTGAGCTGATATTCACACATAGTTTGGCATTCACTTGTGCAAGTGCTCCCCGTTGTCTTGGAGAAGGCCCGAGCCTTGCTGTTGTCCCATGCTATTGCTGATTGCAGGGAGACCGCAAACACTGCAGACTGAATACAACTGACTCGCTAGGCAGAGTGATTGTTTTGCCAGTGGCATTTGGTTGTCATGCCTGGTTGAGGACTAATGGTGGTTCGGGTGAGGACCAAAAATCCCTTATGGACATGCCCTTTGATGGCACTTGCCAGTTTGGTAATAAGGCAGATGCAGTGCATACGAGCTTTAAGGACCGCAGGGACACAGCCTGATTGCTGCTTCTCTTTGGTCTAACCAGTGCCCTTTGGTGTTTACAAAAGTGGTGGTGATTGGAGCCTATCTGCGGAGGTCTTGGCTTCTGCGTTTCCCCTACATTGGCGACTGCTGAAGGCAGGCATACCAGAGGCAGTCATCAACCCCCTCCATACTGTGGCAGACATCCTTGATTTGTGTGTCGAAGACTCACCTGACTCCCTCTCTGCTACTCCCTTTTATCAGAGCCATTCTGAACAGTGCAGTTTCAGGTCTATCCTCCAGAATGGCAAGTCTTGGATATTCATCATTCCATCAAGGGAAGGCTAGTTCAGGTGTTCATGAACGTTACTGCCAAGTGGTACTGCAACAAACACAGCAGAGTGGGATCGTTTGTGAACCCTGTGCCCGCCTGGTACTCCTGATATTCCTTTGAACGTCATGACATTTTCCTGGTCGATGCCCTGGGTGGATGAACTCCGCACCTTCTAAAGAGGAGGAAAAACTCCAACTGAACCCAAAAATAGTGTAATTCCACATAGATTGCACAAAGGAACAGTGGGTGAATTGTGCTCTGCTTTAATTTCTGCTGCACATGAGCTAATAATCAACCCCTTAAAGGTTTGTAAGCCCGAACTGCCAAGCCAGGTCCTCCCTGGACTGGAAACAAGCATCCTAGGACCGGTTTCAGGCTTTCAGCCCTCATCGGCCAGGATAGCTTGATTCCAGTGGCATGGAGAGCACAGAACTTGTGTCTGAGCATACCCGTCCCCCTCGGACATGACAATTTAGTCCGGTGCAATGGGCACTTTGCCAGTTCAGTCCTCCAGAACTTCTAGTTCAAACCTGTTTGCAGACCATCCACTGGGGAGGTATTGAGTATCTATTGAATGATAAATCTAGCTTAATCTTTTTATTCAGACGAACACATTAATTATTTTTGGTAGTGCCTTATCTGGTAGACTATGTAGCCAACAATTCCTTACTGACCCTTAATCCTTTCTGCTTCTGTGAGGTTTTTTTTTAATATCTATCTAGATGGTAACAGTAGGTCTTTAGTGTCTGCACACTGCTCAATCTTCTTTCTAATGTGGCTCTATGCTCCCGGAGTGGAAGCGTCATTTCTCCAGTATTAGGGGTGTCTTTCATAGATTCACATGCTTGAATATTCCCCGTCGTCGGAGTGGGAGTCCCACGGTAAATAAAATAGCAATAAATGCTAAATATATAATAATATATAATAAATATATATATACATAATAAGGAAAAACCCAAAAAATGCATACAATAACCCTCTGGTACCTAACCAAGAGTTTCCACATAGGAATGCATGGGGAAAAAGAAGTTCCAATGCAGCCTATCCTTGTCATTATGTTAGTCCAAACTGCAGCCAATCAGGCGCCAGCAGCCCTCTAGAACCTTCTCCTCAGAGCTCAAGCCCTCAGATTTTCTACCGCACGTCGTGTGTAAGGGAGTCTCCCTGAGCTCTGCTCAGTTTTCTTTCTTCAAGTGTTCCAGTTTCTTCCAAAATGTCTTCAAGTAAGAAGTCTCTCTTCAGAGCTTGTTCCTCATGTGGAAAGTTGAGATTATTTCATGATGACCCACACAGTAAGTGTATTTACTGCCTTTATCCGGACCATGAAGTGGGTACCTGTAAACTCTGTAGAAAATTCTCAGAGAAAACTCAAAAGGACAGAGAAGGCCGTTTACTTGTCTGGCTTCAGAGGCTTAAAGACAAAGATAATTTAATTTCTGACGCTGAAAGTCTTGGGTCAGGCCGTTCTAAAGCAGCTTCTAAACGTGGTAGTGTGCAGGAGGTGCCTTCGCCATTTCTTAAAAAGAGGAAAGTTTCCCTCACAATGACCCCTGCGGTGTCTTCACCTTTGCCTACCACGTCTGGGCCCACGAGACAAAGCTCTCAGGCTCTTTCTGCTTCAAAGTCCAGTTTTTCTGTGAGGAAAACGGATTTGCCGTCGACGACGGTGGTTTCTACTCCGTCGACGAGAATGGCTGTCTCTGGTTCCAAATCGACGACGACAGTCACAACGACGCTGGCCTCTGGATCGTCGTCGGCCCTAGCGTCGACGTCTTCATCGTCGATGAGAGTGGTTCTCAGCTCTAAGACTGTGTCTTCTGTGATTCCTATTTCATCTTCAACGACGAAAAAAGCTCACTCGTCGACGACCCGGTCGTCGTCGACTAGAGTTGTAAAGGCTTTGACTCTGTCTACGCTCTCGTCGACGAGCGCACCGTCGATGGCTATCCCGTCGACGAGGGGACCTGTTCCGTCGACGACCGCTCCGTCGACGACCGCTCCGTCGACGATCGCTCCGTCGACGATGGCTCCGTCGACGATGGCTCCGTCGACGATGACTCCGTCGACGATGGCTCCGTCGACGATGACTCAGTCGACGAAGGCGTCGACGATGACTCCGTCGACGAAGGCACTGAAAGTGAAGGTTCCGTCGACGATGACTCCATCAATACCAATGAAGACAGCTCCGTCGACGGTCTCCTCGTCGACGATGGCATCCAAGCCGATCCCATCGCAAAAGTCAATTGATGTCATGCCGTCGACGCGTACGCAGGACACAATTTCGACGCCGGCCTCTTCTTTTGCTACAATGCCTCTATTGCCCTTGCAGTCCAGCAAGCCACAGTTCGAGACTCTTACAGAGCAAGAGATGATTAATCCTCCATCTCCGCTGTTTGCGACTGATTCTGATCAAGAGTCTGATGACCAAGCTCACAGTCTTTCCGATCTAAATATTAAGTGCCAAGACTTCAGTAACGACGAGGAAGATGTTTATGGCCAACATCAAACAACTCACACTCAAGTTCCAACTGCGATGTTGCCTATCTCCATGATATCTAACCTCCAAAGTATGTTAGAAGACTACAATCGGCGTTTCCCACCAACGCCACAGGTTACAACGGTCCCATCAGTAATAAATCCAGTTTCTAACCCGGTTCTGGCTCCTCCTCAACCAGTGTCGCCTGTCCCTGGTCACCGAATTACATCAGTTCGTGTTCATACTACCATCTATCCAGAGGATGATGATGACGAGAATCCTCCAGAGCGTGAAGATGGTGAAGTTTCTGAAGTAGATGAGGATGGGGAGGAACATTTGGCGGAGTGGGATGACTATCGTGCTCAAACACCATCTCCTTCTCAGGTGCCTGCAGCGGATTCTCCTCCAGTAGACATCGCAGGCTTCCACCAGTTAATGGATAGGGCAGCACAGCGATTCAAACTGCCACGAGCACACCGAGAGGAAGTTTGCTTCCTATACGATTTCAAAAACCAGCCCTTGAAACAGATCCACACAGTCCCGATTATAGACTTCATCTGGTCTGAAGGGGAGAAAATAATGAAGACGCCAAACTCTCTACCAGCACAGCTGCCAAGATTAGAAAAGAAATACAAAGCTCCTATAGGATCTCCAGCATGCCTTACAGGTCAACCTAAGCCCGACTCTGTTGTCACGCAGGCAGCTCAACGGGGTTCAAAGAATCCGGCGTCTACAATCACTGCTCCTCTGGACCGTGAGGGCCGTCGCCTGGATGCTATTGGGCGAAAATTTTCCTCCATGTCCTCTACAACAGTTCGAGTAGCTAACGCAATGGCCATTCTAGGCCGTTATGACCGTCAGGCTTGGGCTGACATGGCCGCCTACGTAGCGTTACTCCCAGAAACTTCCAAGTCAGAAGTACAGAAGATTCTGCAAGAAGGAGAAAGGACGGCAGAAGAACTTATAGATTGTGCAGTGGATGTAGCCTGCACAGGTTTTCGCCAGCTCGCTGGAGCGGCCGTCCTGCGTCGCCAGGGTTGGTTACGTTCAACTTCGTTTCGGCAGGAAGTTCAAACACGAATCCTAGATATGCCATTTGACGGCGAGTCATTATTTGGAGCGCATATTGATGAGGCGCTACAATCTATTAAAAAGGACACGGACACTGCACGTGCTTTGGGTACCCTTCAGTTTAAGAAGCAGCCCTTTCGGGGTGCTCGAGGACGTGGCACTACGTCCACTTTTCGTGGAGGAAGCAGTCAATACCGGTCCTTCAACCAAGGTAACCAGCGTTACACCGGTAACCGCCAGCAGTCTTCCCGTCAGCAGCCTGCCAGAACTTACAGAGGGAAGTCTAATTTCAGAGGACAATCCAACAAACGTCAATGACTCCTCTGTCGAACGAAGAATTGGAGGTCAAATCTCTCTGTTTGGTTCTCAATGGTCCTCCATTACTACGGACCGTTGGGCACTCGACATTGTGAAGAGAGGCCATGCATTGGAATTTGTCGAGGTACCTCCTCCAACGCCACCCTCCGGACCACCACCTCCGCACCTCAAAGAACTATTTCATCAGGTTCGCCTTCTCCTTCAAAAAGGTGCGGTGGAAGTTGTGCCAAAGTCGCAGAGAGGGAAGGGGTTTTATTCCCGTTTTTTCCTCGTCATCAAAAAGAACGGAGAATGGAGACCGATACTGGACTTGAGAGCACTCAATCATTATCTCAAGGACCAGACCTTCCGTATGCTCACGCTTACAGAGATCTTGCGTTTGCTCTCAGTCGGAGATTTCATGACTACCATCGATCTCCGGGACGCCTACTTCCATGTCCCAATTCTAGCGGCTCATCGCAAATTCCTGCGCTTCAAGGTGGGGCACCTTCATTTCCAATTCAGGGTTCTTCCATTTGGCCTCCGTTCAGCCCCCCGAGTCTTTACAAAAATGTTGGCTCCGGTCATGGCTTTTTTTTCTTCGTCTTCAAGGCATACAGATATTCCCATATCTCGACGACTGCCTCCTGAAATCACAATCCCGCGCACAACTTCTACACCATACAGCAATCTGCCAGACAGTGTTCCGTTCCTTGGGTCTGTCCATCAATCTGGAGAAATCTCAATTGCAGCCAACAACTTGCAAAGATTTCCTAGGAGCAACGCTGGACACCAACCTGGCCAAAGCATTTGTCTCCCAGGAACGTCAACAGAGGATCCTCCGGCTAGTTTCGCTACTTCTCGCAAAGAAGTGCGTTTCAGTCCGCTTGTTGAAGTCTTTTCTAGGGATGGCTTCGTCATGCATCGCTCTTGTCCCTCATTGCCGACTTCGAGCACGACCTATCCAACAGGCTCTGGACAAGCAGTGGCGTCAAGTCACCGGTTCTTTCAACGATCAGGTCTCCATCACCATTCCCATGAAGAAGGCGCTCAGATGGTGGGCACAACCACACCAGCTAGCAGCAGGCACGTCTTTTCTGTCCAACACCCCAGATCTAACACTGACGACGGATGCCTCCCTGGAGGGCTGGGGAGCTCACCTCCAAGACCTGTCCGTGAAAGGGAAATGGACTTTCCATCAAAAGTCCTGGCACATCAACAAGTTGGAGCTTATGGCTATCTTTCTGGCCCTGAAATCATTTCAACCAGTGCTGCAGGGAGAGTCAGTTCTCATACAAACGGACAACACGACCTGCATGCATTATATAAACAAGCAGGGCGGAACGAAGTCTCCGGTGTTATCCCGCCTGGCAGAGGCGATTTGGGACTGGTCCATCAATCATCAAATCCAAATCACTGCAGTACATCTTCCGGGGTTGTCCAACCTCCTAGCGGATTCCCTAAGCAGATCCCGATCATCCAACCACGAGTGGGAACTCCACCAGCCAACACTCGATATGGTCTTTCACCGTTGGGGATTTCCTGCAATCGACCTCTTTGCGACTCCAGAGAACCGCAAATGCCCCGCTTACGCAAGCTGGCATCCCCACAAAGGGTCCCAAGGCAATGCCCTTTTGATGGATTGGTCGAATCTCTTCGCCTACGCTTTTCCTCCGATCCCTCTAGTGCCACGCGTACTTTGGAAGATGCGGAGAGAGCCTTGCCACATCCTTCTGATTGCTCCCAGGTGGCCACGACAGGCGTGGTTCTCAGAGCTGCTACTCCTGTCTCAATGCAAACCCATTCTTCTTCATCCTCGAATGGATCTTCTCTCCATGAACAGGGGTCAAATCTACCATCCGGACCCCTCTTCCCTGAGCTTGTCAGCCTGGAACCTGAGCACTGTGAATTTGCACATCTAAGCATCCCTCAGGACTGTCGTAACATCCTCGCTCAGGCCAGGGCTCCATCAACTATAAAAACCTATAAGTTGAAATGGAAACGCTTTTGCCACTGGTGTGCAGACGCCGGAGTACATCCTTTGCGTGCCACGCCCGCTGAGCTCCTCCCTTTCTTTCTCCATCTGGCTCAGTCGGGTTTGTCACATGCTACTTTAAGAGTTTTTCTGGCGGCAATATCACGTTTCCGCCATGATGGCTCCGCCTCCTTATGCTCATCCAGATTGATACGTCAATTCTTCAAAGGACTTCTTCGGACTTTTCCTCCAGTTCGGCGTCCTCCTCCAGAGTGGCGCCTCAACATTGTTTTGTCCCAATTAATGTCTGCTCCGTTTGAACCAATCCATAGCGCAGACCTCAAGTATGTCACCTGGAAGGTTGCGCTTTTACTTGCTCTGACGTCCTCACGTCGAGTGAGTGATATGCATGCTTTCACGATTAAACAACCATTTCTACAGTTCAAACCGGATTCTGTGCTTTTACGCACTAACCCTACTTTCCTTCCAAAAGTGCCGTCAGACTTCCACATTAATGAACCTGTTATACTGAAGTCTTTCTTTGCCAATCCGCAATCACCTGCGGAACAACGCCTGCACTCTTTGGACATTAAAAGATGTTTAAAGTTTTACATCAGCAGAACAGCCCAGTTCCGAAAATCGGATCAGCTCTTCGTGGCCTATGGCCGTTTTCAAAAAGGGCGACCAGTCACCAAGCCTACAGTAGCCCGCTGGGTGGCTTCGGCGATTGCTTTCTGCCATCAGAAAGCGGGAAAGCCTTTACAGTCTAGAGTAAGAGCCCACTCTACCAGGTCTGTGGCCTCTTCGACTGCACTCTTTGCCGGAGTTCCATTGCATCAGATTTGCAGAGCTGCCACGTGGTCCAGCAGGCACACGTTCACGAAGCACTACAACCTGGGTGCCATGGCTGAAGGGGATACCGCAGTGGGACAAGCTGTGCTCCGTAATCTTTTTCAATAAGGTGAGCCTCTGTTCTACCCTCCTCCTATGGTTTCCAGTCTTATGCATGTCTTCTCTATGTATACATATAGTTTTATAACTTCTATGGCATGGGTTTACACCTGTTGATTCTAACCTTTTGTGTATACATTGCATCCTGGAAACTTTGTGTTCGGATACGGACTGCTTACTATTCTATATTCAAGCATGTGAATCTATGAAAGACACCCCTAATACTGGAGAAGAACAATTGTTACTTACCTGTAAACAGGTGGTTCTCCAGTATTGGTGTCTTTCATAGATTCACATGCGACCCTCCCATCCTCCCCTCAGAGGCTCGCTTCTCCTCATAGACTCTGTGGTCACTCTTGTGCTACGAAAATCTGAGGGCTTGAGCTCTGAGGAGAAGGTTCTAGAGGGCTGCTGGCGCCTGATTGGCTGCAGTTTGGACTAACATAATGACAAGGATAGGCTGCATTGGAACTTCTTTTTCCCCATGCATTCCTATGTGGAAACTCTTGGTTAGGTACCAGAGGGTTATTGTATGCATTTTTTGGGTTTTTCCTTATTATGTATATATATATTTATTATTATATATTTAGCATTTATTGCTATTTTATTTACCGTGGGACTCCCACTCCGACGACGGGGAATATTCAAGCATGTGAATCTATGAAAGACACCAATACTGGAGAACCACCTGTTTACAGGTAAGTAACAATTGTTCTTAAGTAACTGATGTCAGCACATATATAAGCAGTGCACACGTCACTTCTGGCATGGACCATGCAACCTACTGACGTGCAAAGGTACTGCTCAAGGTTTTCCAGATCTAATCTGACTCCTCCGGAATATTCTAAGGTAAGGAATCTGCGGCTCAATCTCTACCAGATAAGACATTACTTAAGGTAAGTAACTTGTTTTTCACTTTCTCATTTATGTGGCGTAGGGACCAAGTACTAATTGCTTCATCTTGATTACTGTTCTGCTGCATGTGCTGTGACTGAGGTGATATATTTTTTTTTTTTTTCCCCTCCGACCCTACTCTGTATTGCTGCTTTCCTGTCCCCCCCGTCCCCCCCCCCCGTTCATGTTGCATCTGGCCTCTCACCACCCCACCCTGCTAATTTCCCTCCAGCCACACCCTCCTGTTTTGTGTTGCCCTCACCCACTAGCCAAAAGGGGGGCATAACATAAAAACGTTGAGGCCAACGCTGGATTTTTTTTTTTGGGTTTTCTTTTAATAAACTGGCCCGTTTTCTCCCTCCTGCATTTTGTTAGGTTTGGTTAGATAGGTGATTTACCTTGAATCGCAAGATGTTGAGCCAATGCCAGGACTCTACTCAATTCCTCAGTTCCAAAGTCAGCAGCTCTGGCCATAAAGCAACACCCACTCCTAGTTTGTCATTGTCAGGGGTTTCTCAAATACTTTCATGCAGACCCTGATTCCACAATCCAATGAGTCCATATATAAAATTCCGCTCTTCTGCTGAATTTCTTGTCCTTTAATTCTGTCATCAAGTGCAAGTTCTTCTTGCTTCATGAAATCACTCCAGTTATAACTTGTGAAGTTTTTACATGTGGAATGAAGAAGGGGGAACAAGTACTCTTGGGACTAACCCAGAACTTGCATCAGGGTGTTCCATCCACTCAAGCGTGTTGGAATGAGTGGATTTTGATTAACATTTAGAACCTACTGATATTAGACTATTAATAGAACATGATCTGGGTTTACCGTTTGGAGTGATATTGAATCTAGAGAGCCCTGATGAAGTATTTTAAGCTAATCTACCCATGACGAAACACAGGTTGGCTACAAGTTATAACTGGAGTGATTCCATGAAGCAAGAAGAACCTGCATTGGATGACAGAATAAAAAAGACCATAGGAATTTCAGCATAAGAACATAATTTGATATATTGACTCTTATTTGATTGTGAAACAATGTGTTGCTCGGGCTGCATGAATCTTTTTGGGCAGTGGACTTAGCCCACACCATACTGTCTGTGAGGGTTTGGTGGCTACCCCTTTTCCCCTTGGAGTACCGTGAGAATAGGTTTACTATATCGACAGGTTTGTGCAACAGATACCCTTGCCACGCATTTTGTTTATCTAATACTGATCTAATTAAAATAAAATGTATGGGCACATTTGAAAAGTTCGTTTTCAGTCGATTGTTTAATCGAGCTCTCACATTTGGGTTCAGGGCAGGGCTAAAAAAAGAAGGGGGTTAGCGCTGGATCCTTGTTCCGACAGCTGTTTCTGGGCCAGATCTGGGATTTAGCTGTTTTAGGGAAATATGTTGCATATGAGCTATTGTAGTTTTCGGACACAAGGGCACAATTCAGAGGAGCTTGCTCATTGTCTGCTTTACGTTTGGTGCAGCACCCTGCAGGTGACTAGCAGCCTTTCTTATTTTCTCTTTCAGCTGTGCACAAAGGCCTGATATAAAGGGCCCTTTTGTTCCAGTATCTTCCGGGCTGAAAGTCATCTGGAGCCTAACACCTAGATGCCAATGAAATGGCAGGAAACAAAGTATCTTTTTAGAAGTACTTTAGAGAAACTATGACCTGGAGACAGGATTTTGACTTTGTTAAACCCCTCTATAAGAATGAAAGATTGCGCTGGATGTTGAGAAAGTACATATTTTTTGTATTCATTTGTGATGCTACTTCTGTTGGTTTCGGATATCTGAGCACTTGAAATCCGACACAATAAATCATACAAGTGTGCACGGGAAATGTTACTTAAGATAATGCGGGTTAGAAGGTGTAGCCATCACTTATCGATCGCTGTAGACCGGTTAAGAGTGAATGGTCGAGAAACACAGTCCGAACATAAAATGTAATGCAGTGATTGTCCGTACTAACCCGGATTTAATTCGCAGAAGAACCGATGTTGCATTCTTAGATTAGCAATATAAAAGAAGATAATATTATGGGCTTAACCCCATGTTTTACAGTTTGCATGCAGCTCATTGACAGTAAATAGAACACAGTGCTATATTAGATTGCAATTTATGAACTGGAATTAACACTATGATCTAGTGTCAAAAGCAGTAGAGAGCTTAACTGTTTACATAAAATACAAGTCTGACATCTGCATGTTAAACGATGTGCTTTGCAGTAGGCACAGTAACAATCTAGGCTACTTTAAGAACCAAAACGGTGATTGGACAAACCACAGAACTGCATTAACCACCAAAGGTACCTTACCGTTAATTTAATCTGTCACCTAAAAATGGGCAGGCACAAATCTCTTCAGCAGTTGTATACATCCTGTAAAATATTATTTTTAACCGCTCCTTGGTGACCCATCAAGTAAACGAGAACACATTTGCTGTCGAATTTGGCCTTGTTGCCAATTTCTTGGCAGATTCTTTAAAACAAACAAATATATAAATTGTCTTTCTCTGCTTTTCCAGGACCGCTCCTTGTTCTGCCACACCTCGATCCCCAATTTATGGGTTCCTGGCGTGCAGACAGGGGCTCTCGGGGAGCTTGTTTACACATGTAGGTAGGTGTCCAACTAAAACACTACATTAACTGAACTTCAGGATTTATTGAAAGTGGACTTGAAAAATTAATTTAAAAAATGTGCATGATCATCTAACAGCAATGAGAAGAGCGCCATCTACTGGCAAAAGACCAGCATAAAATACTACTGCTTCAGCAATGTGAGAAATGCCGAAGAGGGCCTCAGGACCTCGGCCTTAACCCCCTTGGCACTGATTCGTGAATTAGTTAGCTGGCAAGATGGATTGCAAAGTGTGGGAAGTGTTTGGGGTTTCTTAAGTATGGATGCTGTGAACTGAGTAGTGCTTATTCCGTTGGAAAGTCATCTTGCTTGACAGGTCTGTTGGGCTTTTTAAAACACTTGAGGCCCACTTCAAAAAGGCCTCTCATATGTTATTCCCAGCGATTTCGCTGAGTCAACGATAAGAGGTTGGCAGTTAAGTGCTATATATGGCTTCCTACCACATCTCTTCCATCTCCAAGCTCTTTAAGGAGCAGATGTTACTATTACCCACTCTTGGTGCTCAGTTTAGAAACCTTCAAAAGGATGTACGTCTGAGTCTGCCTAGGTGGGACTCAAACCCGCGAGCAGCCGATCACTGCTTTGTTGCAGCAGCGAACGTTCAGCTCATCGGTGCAAACTGGTGTTCCAAGATGGGTTATGTGAACAGTAATAAATATCAGAGTATAAACATACCTTTTTCTTGTGACTCTCAATCGTTAGATTTTTTTTCCCTCTGCCCCTAAGTGAATAAATGCCATTTAACAAACGTGTACATGCGGTTCTATGCACTGGTATCAGCATAATTTGCCCTGTTTAGTACCAAGGCTGCAGCAATGCTACAATTAAGGGGGCACATTTACTAATTTGCAGCTCAGTTTGGCAACCAACGTAGCAGCGCTGCGTTGCGCTAGGGGAACAGAGCATTTCTGAGTTCTACCTCATAAGATGAGGCACTACCGCTCCCTTCCCCAGCACTGACGCACAATTAGGCTGCCTAGTGCAAAGGTGTGTGCGATGTCTAGCATAGGTTTTGTACTATTCCAGTACAAAATACTATGGCTAGAGAAAAGCTACCCCCCACCCCCATATTGGATATGTACTGTGCAGAGAAGCACCCATGCAAAGTTTGAAAAGTTAGGAAAAATTAAAATATTGCCCCAATAATTGAACATCTGCCTTGAGTGGGAGTTATTTATTGGTGCAACGCTTTGTGTACCATTGTTGGTAGATGGGTCTTTGTGTCAAAAAAACAGCTGTGGGGGATGCTTGCAAAATGGCCAGCTGCCAGACCAATTGCCAGCATGCATCCTTTAGTGCTCCATTGGGGAATCTTCGTGGTTGCATCATGTACTTTGCTCAAAACAGACCACTTCCAATAGAGCTTTCTTTAATGTGACACCCATTGTTGTGCTGTCTCATCTCACTCCTGTGGTATGGCCCAGCTGAGCATCTCTTAGCTGCTAGAGCCTTAGGGGACCTCGAGTATGATCACAGGTGTGGACAAAACCTAGGAAAGAAATGAAAAATTAATTATAGGAAAAGCCTGTTTGTATCCATGATTTACAGATAAATGTTCTAAACACCTGCACAGCTTTGCAGCAACAGTTCACATACAAGTACAGGTAGCAATGCTTGTTGTAAAAAGAATGAATGGTGTAGCCCACTACTCAGTCCAGTACAGACGTTGGGCCTGATTAATAAAAAGGGTTTAACCCAATCTTTGTCTACAGGGAAATGTGTTGATACATAATGTTCTGTGTTATCTACCAATTTACTTTACAATTTCTGGCTCTACTATATGACAATTGCATCATATATTTAACTAACATTTATATAACTATTCTTTATATAACTGTCTTCTTTTAGTATATCCCAATATATGAAAGCTTCTGTTTGTAGCCACACAGCCTGTCTCACTTACCATTAATACGAATCTACAGTTGTTTGACCATTTAGCACATTACAAGAAGAGTGTACATTAACAGACTGTCGTGCTTCATAGTCCTAGCGAAAAAAAGCCTTGGAAAAGTCTGAATATACTAAAGGGCGAAACACGTTTCTTTAAGAACAAGATATAAAGAAATCTCTTAGAAGTGAAAATCAAGAATAAACAACATCAAGACAATTTGTCCATCTATCCTATTGATCCGTCATATCCCAGGCAAATGTTGGTTGAAACGTGGGCAGGGTTTGCTCTTTTGTCCCCCAACCAGTCAGGCCTCAATCACAGAGGGCCTTGTTAGGTCTCGGCGAGCGTAGGCTGTGCACATGCGAAGTCTCTGAGATTTAATATCTCTGAGTAGTGAGGTTAACCCTTGCCCCCAGTGGCGGCTGGTGACATTTGAACCTGGTGGGGCAGAAAATGATTTCCGCACTGTAGCTCGCGAGCGTGGCATGCCTGAACACCCCCCCGGCCAACCCCCTGTGATGACAGTTTAATGGGCAACCGTATTCTCCTGCTGTGTGGGGATATTTGCCAGTGTTTTACAATCGCCAGAGCTGTCAGGAAAAAAGCTTAAGTGGAACTTTTTAGTTGGGGAAATGACCCCATCTATCTGATGGGAAAGTGAGATTGCCAAGCTTTTACTTGAGCCAGCCCTCCCAGTGACTGGAGGTGGTACCCAGGCTCCCACAATGAACACTTTCGGAAGCTAGCCACATCTTTACTTCAGAAAGGTTACCGAGCAATATATGTTAACCGCATCGCTGCGGCGGCTTTTCCCGCTGTGCGCGGCAGATTTGAAATTACCGCGTTACGTGACGAGCTGGCCTTGTCATCCACGCACGACAGGTAAGCGCGATGACGAGCCCAGCTCGTCAATAGCCTCGAAGGGGTTAAGTTCTTGGCCTCCGCCATGTTTACACGAGTCACATAATAATCAAAGATATGTTGTGCTACCTGAAGGCTATTAATGATTCATTAGAACAGTGAAATGCGCTTTACTTAAATGCAACTAGAGCACTGTTCAGTGATGCTTCCATTTTTTAAATATTTTACAAAGTGTGTTGCAAGAAGATACTGTTGTACATACTGAACCCATGGCAGTCTCAGCAAGGCCTGAATCTGCTGCTAAAACTGGTTGCAATACCTGGCTTTCTTATTAATTAAAATCCCAATTAATCAGCCTCTCAAAGCTCTGGAATAAGATGTGAAGCATTTAAATTCATGCAAGATTGAATAAGGTAGGTCTTTCATTTCGAATCTCCCAAGTAAATTGCATTCAAGAAAAGAAAGAGCTGACACATGGAAACAGTTTATCCCTGAGAAGATATTGTGCAAGGTTACCACGACCTCACTTTGTGAAACATGAATGATGAAGCAGAGGGTGTGTTTAGCAATAGGGCAGGATTTGCACGAGATGCGCATACTGGGCATGGTTTCCATGGAAAATAAAGCAATGTCCTGGGATTATAATAGGATAATGTGGGCAAGAAACTTGACCAGCAGGCCAACAGATGTGAGTTCTCCACTTTTATAACAGGACTGAGTGCATTCATGGAGGAATATGAATGAATGAATGGATGGATTGGTGAAAGGTCTTGCATAGTGCATCACTGAAAAAGGTAACTGAATCAATATCTCAGAATAGATCACATTTTCTTAAACTGAAGATCATTTAGGAGTGTATGTTTACAGGAAGCAGTTGTCAACTGAAGGTAAAGCTCCTTTCATTTGGATTTACAGAAACTTGTTAAAATGGTACTATTTAGATTCTCTGGAGAACTTCTGGAAACACAATTTTGTATTTTTTCACAGTGAAACCTATGGATCCATTTAGGGCTGCAGCCTAGCCTCGAGGCGCACACACTTTGATCTCCAGAAATGTGACTCTTCTGCTGACTCCGCATTTCATCCACCCAATGCTAATAATACGAGTGCTACTGAGCAGGGTGATGGTACCGCACATTATCTGAGAACTTACATAATTTAAATTTGTGATGTACGTCTCATAAATCATTATTTAATACTAGGATGCATGTGACATTAATATGGACATAGAGGGGCAAACTTCAAGCGCTGGCTCGAGCATCCCGTGGGGCCGACGGTAGATTAGCCTTGTGCGGAGTTACCGTCTCCATA
Organism: Lissotriton vulgaris; assembly: GCF_964263255.1. Classification (NCBI taxonomy): domain Eukaryota; kingdom Metazoa; phylum Chordata; class Amphibia; order Caudata; family Salamandridae; genus Lissotriton; species Lissotriton vulgaris. The sequence continues at coordinate 120,237,038 of NC_141698.1, forward strand.
ACAGAGAGTGGGAGGAGGGTGCTGGGCAGTACAGAGAGGAGAGCAGGACCAGGGGAGAGGGAGGCTGGGAGCAGAGAGAGAGGAGACGGACAGCAGGGACAGGGGAGCGCTGAGAGCGGAGATCGAGAGAGACACAGAGCAGATGGGACGGGTATAGGCAAGTAGGAATTAAGTTTAAAAAAAAGGGGAAATGATTCACACGGTACCTTCCATAGCCGAACAGTCCAAGAGGAGTACAAGCAAAGACCCCTATCTAAACAAGTGTTACCTGTGGGGGGGTTATGGGTAAAACTTAACGGGTGGTGGGAGTTTGAAAAACAATGCACAAGGAAAAGGGCGGTAATCGCCATCACGGCTCACCTCACCTCAGTTCTCGATGTCCAGTTACAGTACAGTAACGCCAGTTATGGTAGTAGTCCAGGCCAGCTCCACGACGAGGCAGGATTCAGAAGAGTTACCACCACGACCACCATCAGGACAGGAGCACGAACACGGAACACCACGTTTGAAGCGGGCAGCACTGTTTGTGGCAGTGGCTGCGGGTGCGGGCCGGGGTGAGAGTGACTGAGGAGCTGACGTCATGCCAGACGTCATCAGACAGGCAGGTCGGACTGACTCCAGCTCAGGATTGGCTGGAGCCGCCAAATTCCCTGCCCCATTAGGAGGCCGGGGGCTGCGGCGCATGTTCCCGCCGGGCAGGAAAATGGCCTGTCCGAAAGAGGACAGGTGCCCTTACGTGTCTGCACAGCCCCACCCCCCTTTTCCCGATGGTTTTTGGTCCGGCCCGGGGACCGGCTGGCCAGAAACTACATGTTGAATGTGTGATTCTAGGCACACAGTGGCGGTCCCGGGATGGCGGCGGTGCGCATTGGGAGGGCAACGCCCAAACGCCCCAATGGACGCACCGCCGCTGTTTGCCCCTCTTCTCCATTGGCTGGACTCTTAAACGGTGGCCATCCATTGGAGAAGAGGGCTCAGTGATGTTCTCTTTTCTCACTAAGCCCCGTCTTTTTCGGGTTGGGGGGCATGTTTTTGACATTCTTTCTCTCTAGTGACGTTCTCGTTCAAACCCCCCCATATCGCAAAAGGACACGGGAGCACTGCCGCACAAAGGGACGTGGACAGCTGCCACGGTGCAGGAGACCTGGGAAGCAGTAGCAGGTCATGCGGGCCACAGCTGGCGAAGCGCAGAGGGCCCCAGCTTGTTCGTAGGCCCTGTCAGCACCTTCGGCTTGATCTGCGACGTGGCTAGCCTGGGTCTTTCCCCGAAGCCCAGTTAGTCTGGGTTTACGGTGGGGAGGGGCCTCACGTTTCCGTCTGGGAGAGCGCCCACCTCTAACTAACATCTAGGAGTTGTGTGGGCCAAAATGGCGGCGGGGGCCTATGGCGCATCGGCACCCCCGCTCTACCCGCCTGTCCCTCCTGGGAGTTGGAGGTGGTGCGGGGAGCTGGATCCCGAAGAGATCCAGAACCGGCTGCAGGAAACACGCTGGGAGCTGTGCACCCATAGAAAGATCCTGATCAGGACTTTACCACAGTACTGCAGTAGCCAGGAATGTGTTGTAGTCGATAGATGTAGTCCGTGCCAGGTCTGCACAAGAGGAGTGGGTTAAACCAACGGTGCCAGGCATTACTTGCAAATCCAGGTGGTAGTGGGGGTACTCTATCGCAAGGTGAATCGAGAGAACATTAAGTACTACCATGTGCCTACAAGGGAGGGGGGAGGGGGGAGATTTTTACCTGCAATATAAAGTGGTTGTTAACTGGGATACCGGATGTTTACAGGAGTAGACCACTACTTTTATAAGAAGAGGAGTCTGGGAATTACTCTTAGAGATTTGCACTTCTATTGTATTGGAGACCTGCAGGGATACTGCTTGTAGGTCAGGATATTTGAACTCCGGAAGCACTACCTATGCAACAACACAATTAATGAGGCTATTCCGTTTGACTGGATATCCACAGGTTAACTGCAATGCTGGGCACCAAGGAAGTTGCATTGCTTGCAGTGCAATGCAACCACTTTAAGTCAAATAGGGGACTACTATATCACTTGTATCTTAGTGGAACTACCAGCACCACGGTATGCGTGTAGGGGATGATACTTGAGAACGTTACCCCGTGGGCCTTCTGCAGGATTTCTCCCTGCAGCACTAAATACACAGAATACACTTGCTGTAGTACTGAGTAAAGCTCGGCAAGCATATCGGCAGTAGGTATTCTTTGGTATCTACCGGAATACCATCTTTAACCAGGGGTACTCACGCTGGTACTGTCTGCAGCAACCAGTGCTTGAAACTAAAGTATAGATTAACTAATGGGTTAAGTCTGTCTAAATATGTGGAAATTTATGGATTTCTTTCCAGTTCTCTGTGGAAAAGGAAGCGCATACTCAAACTAACAAATAAAAGAAAAATACATTTTGTTAAACTAGTGCCAAATTTAATGAGCAAGCTACTTCAAATTACACAAGAATTTATTTTCAGAAGTCATGAAGGTTTCTAAACTGTAACTTAAATATGTAGGGTCTTTGTGCCAATCTTGTATATCTCTTTTCGACTCCAAGTTATGATACTTATGTCAAGGTCTTTGCCACTCTCATGCATCTTTCCTTAGCACAGCGCTCAGTAGCCATTATGTCTTAATGCAGGGTAACAACCTCCACACACACACCTTGCCTCAACCTCCACCCACACCTTGCCTTTGATTTGCATGTTTGGATACCTGACATTCCACACGTTTAATGCATTAAATTATAGGATTTGCAAATATGATTTTTGGGCAGATTGGCTCTTTGTAAAAACATATAATAAAAATGTGTGCTACTCGGCTGAGCCCGCAACTCAGCTGACCTGCTTTTGAAATTGGTGAGTGTAGGTCAAGTCAGTGCCTATGGTCTTACTACTGTAGCTTAATAGCTACCATTGCTGCTTCACCTTCTTGGAACCCGGGCAATCCCTTGTCCTAAAAGACGGTACTGCACACATCATACTCACTGACATAAAATGAAGGGGAAATAAACATCTGTAAATAATTTACAAAATTGCAAACTGTGTGGGGGGGTGGCTCTGTGTGTGTGTGGGGAGGGGGGGCTCTGTGTGTGTGTGTGTGTGTGGGGGGGTTGTGTGTGTGGGGGGCACTCTGTGTGGGGGGAACTGTGTGTGTGTGGGGGGAAGTGTGTGTGTGTGGGGGGGGAACTGTGTGTGTGTGGGGGGGACTGTGTGTGTGTGGGGGGGAACTGTGTGTGTGTGTGGGGGGGAACTGTGTGTGTGTGGGGGGGCCTTTGTGTGTGTGGGGGGGGGCTCTGTGTGAGTGTGTGTTGGGGGCCTCTGTGTGTGTGTGGGGGCCTCTGTGTGTGTGTGGGGGGGCCTCTGTGTGTGTGTGTGTGGGGGGGGGCTCTCTGTGTGTGTGGGGGGCCTGTGTGTGTGGGGGCCTCTGTGTGTGTGTGTGTGTGTGGGGGGCCTGTGTGTGTGGGGGGGGGGGGGCTCTGTGTGTGGGGGGGGCGCCTCTGTGTGTGTGTGTGGGGGGGGGGGAACTCTGTGTGTGTGGGGGGAACTCTGTGTTTTCGGGGGGGCTGTGTGTGGGGGGGCTGTGTGTGTAGGGGGCCTCTGTGTGTGTGGGGGGGCCTCTGTGTGTGTGGGGGGGGCCTCTGTGTGTGGGGGGGCCTCTGTGTGTGTGTGTGGGGGGGCCTGTGTGTGTGTGTGGGGGGAGCCTGTGTGTGTGTGTGTGTGGGGGGAGCCTGTGTGTGGGGGGGCTGTGTGTGTGTGTGGGGGGGGCCTGTGTGTGTGGGGGGCCTCTGTGTGTGTGTGGGGGGCCTCTGTGTGTGTGTGGGGGCCTGTGTGTGTGTGGGGGGGGGGCCTCGGTGTGGGGCCTCTGTGTTTGTGTGTGTGGGCGCTGTGTGTGGGGGGGGGGGGGCGCTGTGTGGGCGGCGTGTGTGTGTTTTTGAAACTTAAATAACTTGTTATTTGCAATGTCAATAGCTCAAACTCTCAAATACGCGACCTATTGCATTGCAAATTCAGTAGGTCTCACATTTACGAGAGATTAAGCTATTGGCATTGTAAATGGCAATGCCTTAAATGTATCTGTTTTCAAAACTAACACATAAATAAAAATATTGTCATTTACAATGCCAATAGCTCTAACTTTTGCAAAGGCGAGACAGTTGCATTGTAAATGCTTGTTTTTTTTATGTTCGTGTCACAGCCTGTTTTTCAAAGGCTGGAGACCAAAACAATTCTTGTGTATCCCATGTCTGGCTGCTGATCACTCAGCTTTGTTCAACCAGCTTCTGCCTCTCAGGTTGCTGTGGCTACAGGGACTGCATAAAACTGGAATTTTGGTGTTAGATGTGTACACTCCCTGTGCACACTCCCAGGTCTCAGAACCAAAGTTTACTGTGATTGAAGACTTTAGCCATCTTGAAAATGACTAAAGAGGGTATGCTAGCCCTGGCATCCTTTACCATTTTGTTACAGCGATCCCAATGGTCATTCCCACTCACCAGGCATGAATGTGGCTCTCCAGTGACCCACTTGAGAACATTCATGTACTTGTGGAAGATCAGAACAGGACTGAACCTGCAGTCCGTGACCTGAGAAGAGCCTGGAAGACTAGACCTGCTTGTACCCAGAACAGAGAAGTGGGCTCTAAGGGTCATAAGGCTGACCTCTTGTTCAAGCTGAGGGCTACAAGAGGCCTTTTCCTACCACTTCCCAAGTGACCAGTGGTAACTGGATCTGGACTGAGCCCAGCTGTTTGGCTATTCCTAACACCCTATGAGTTGCTAAGTGCCTCCCCTGAGGTACTGGAGGGCTTTAGAAGTGTATTCCTGTGGTTGACTGGGACTTAAAGGACTGAAGTCAGGAGGTATCATCTTTGACTAGCATGAACCCGGGTTAGTGTGTGACCTGCACTCCATTCAAATTATGTCAAATTGTGCTTCGGTCCTTCTACTGCGACCATTGACTATCATTTGCACTTTTTGCTTCTTGGTGTTATCTATACTCAAGCCTTTAAAAAATTCATATCTAACGTTCCCCTTGTTGGAGTTTTGTCACTTTGATGACATTTGTTTATTGATTATTTTATTTTTCTAATTTGGTTTGGGATTTTTATTGTTTTGCATTTCAATGTTATTACTGTTTTGGTACTGTATAGATACTTTACAGATTGTCCTAAGTTAAGCCTGTTTGCTCTGTGCCATAGCTACTGGAGTTTGAGCTCAGGATAATGTAGTAACTTTGAGGGTTCCCAAAGGTTAAGGGTTGTGTGATTTCATGAGGTGGGTAGTCACCCGTCCTCAATAATCCAATTTTTACATACAGTTTATATCCGCTATAAATGACAATAGTTACTAAAACCAAATGCAATTATACTTGATTTATTGACATAGGATGGCTAAAGGTCTCCATGTGTAGGTTCTGGTATACCTTCTTTGTAGCTTATATTAGAGCTCTCAAAGTACTTAGTAGTCAATGTTTCGAGGCATTATGTGGCTGATGTCAATTTGGCACTGATTTTGCAATGAAATTAAAGAAAATGGTAACATTAAATTAACTTGAATACCTTCCAATATGCCCTATATAATAACAATAAGGAGCCTATAACAGACTAAATTCATCCCTGAAGTAGTAAGAACATTGGATAATATATGCTTCAACAGTATCTAGCAGTATATGGATTATTAAAACATTGAATACAATTGAGTGATCCATGCTTCGATGGGCCGTAAAGGCCCGCAGAGCAACATTCCAATGTTGCTTTTGTTCACAGCTATTGCTGAAAACAAAGGCCTATCGGAGCTCGAGGGGTTTTAAACCCCCCCCCCCCCCCCCCCGGGCTCCGAGATGCCTTTTGTTTTATTTGTTAGAACATTCTGACCTCTAGTGGCAGAATGTTCTAACAGCCTTATAGCCCTTCGTAGCTGGGCTATACTGGCTATTAAAGTCCCGCTCCCTTGTTAAAGTCCCTCGCCCAACACTGGAGAGGGTCTTTAATAGCCGGTATAGCCCGCTACGGCGGGCTATAAGGCTATAAAATAGGTGAGCAATTAATATCACCAGAATACAAGGGGGCTTCTTTACAAGCCCCTTGAGCCACTGGTGCTTCACGTTTCGCCTGTGTGGCTTTACGTGTGCCTGTAAATATCGCACCTTTTCATGCAATACTTAGCGTGTTAGAGGTGTGACATGGGTGTTACTTTAATGTTTGAGCAGGCTTTTAATAGCTGGTAAAGCCTGATATGGCGTGCTATAAGGCCATATTAAAATACTGGAATTTTGAGAGTTCCATTGAAGACAATGGAGCAGCAGAGGCCAATAGTATAGGCTCGCTGCTATCAACACTACAGTGCCCTAATACCCAGCCTCTCTTTCCCCTGCAAGTTCTATGGATTGGGCAGGGCAAAGCTAAAGCCAGAGCCTGTACAGAGCCATCCTCCTGTAGCTTAGTGCCACTGGATTCTTGGCAGGAGGGAGGGGGAAAGCTGCTCAGCTCCTGTGTCTTTCTGGCTCAGCTGAAAGATTAAAAACAGTGTAGCTGAGCCCAGAGAGGACCAAGAGCTGACTTCAACCTTCTTTCACAACTACTGCTGTGAATGTTCAATAGCTTACAGCTGTGGCCCTGTGCACAGCTGTTATATGTTGAATACCCAGAGCAACAGTTGTGAAACAAAGGCCTCCGATATGGGGGGCTTCCAACCCCCTTAGGCTCCGAGGGGCTTTCTTTCTTTAATTAGGACATTCTGCTTTCATGGGGTGGAATGTTTGAATAACCTTATACTACATTGTAATGGACTTGTTCTCTCTAGACTGGATTATTGCAATTCTCGTCTGACTGGCCTACCCAAATCCCACCTCTCCTCCATTCAGCAGCTCGCTTTATTTCAGGGTCCAAACTAAGGGGCCGATTATGATTGCGGAATTTACGCATCCTCCGGGCCGGCGGAAGCCACCGCCGGCCCAGAGGATGCGGAAAAACCGCAGCGGACCCACCAAAGACCCACCGCCACATTAGGATGGCTGGTGGGTCCTGGTTTCCGTCCGCAGCGTTTCCGCCGCGGTTGGCTTACAACCACGGCGGAAAAGCTCTAATATGGTGGCGGTGTCTCTCAGACACCGTCCACCATATTAGGAAGGGCTTCCAAAGATGCTTTTCCGCGGCGGGTTTTCCGCCGAGGAAAAGCATGTGCATCTTCACTGCGGCACGGGCCCCCTAGGTGAAGGGGGGGGTGGGGGGTGCACATGGGGGAACCTATGGTACCCCCCTGCATTTGTATACAGAAATCGGCAGGCACCGCGCCATGCCTGCCGCTTTCTGCACACAAATGCATTGTATGCATTTTTAACATTGCGGCGGGTGCAGCTTGAAGCTGCACCCGCCGCAATGTTAAAGATATAGGATGTGACCGCCACCCTGGCGGTCACATCCTAATCAGCACAGAGGGAACGCCGCTGCCCATGCGGACGTTCCCTCATACTCTGGGGTTGCGGACGGACTCAAGTCCGTCCCCGATCCTAATGACCCCCTAAGTGACCACATCACGCCTATCCTGTCTTCTCTTCGATGGCTTCCCAGCGAGGCAAGATCTATTTACAAAACTGCCTGCATCACCCACAAAACCTTGCACACTTCCTCCCCTCGTTACCTGGCAAATAAAGTGAAAATGCCTGGAGGCTCTCGACCTTCTCGGAATATGGAAAAGTTTCTGCTTGAGCCCCCTCTCCTTCAAATGGGATAGATCGATGGCTCAATCGTTTTCCGGTAATGCGGTGAGAATCTGAAACTCGCTTCCTCCATTGCTCCGTGCCACAACCTCTACCCGGATCTTCAAAGCTGACCTCCAATCTCTTCCAAAGACACTTTCAGAACTAATACTGCCATTCTCAGACCCCTCTAGGAAGTTCGTTTATCATTGTAAATTTATAATATTTTCTTGTACATTCCTCATCCTTGTTTGCTGTGTTTGATATAGTGTTCTTGCCTTCTATGGTTTTACCATCCTTCATCTAGTCTCCTGTTTTATTTTTGTAATGTTCTATTTTGTAACCTTTCTCTCATGTAACGTAAGTGGTTCTATTGTACAGTGCTCTGACACCTTCGGGAAAAGTCTGCGCTATATGAAAATGCATTATATAAAGTGACAGTGGCATTAATGGCTGGTATAGACATTCTGCTCCAAGACTCCGCATTTTTTCTTTTGGGACATCACAAAACTAGACAAATATTCTATTGGCATTATGGCCATTCTGCAACTGACTATACTGGTCATTAAAGACCTTCTCCATAGTGACAGGCCATCCACCTATGGCTCAGGTGTGTAACTGTTGAAGGAAGGCCTTAAATAACCATTACAGCTCTCAGAAATGGGCTGTAATGCTACTCCTTATTAAACACCAGTGGCTCAGTCATTACTGAAAAGTAAAACCACAGTCTGGCATGATAGGGCAGTCAATAATAAAGCATAATAGGCCCAGTCTGTAATGAATAACAGACAAAGGCAGCAACACACATCAATAAAAGGCCAGTAAGTAATTAATACAAAAGGTCCAATCTGCATGAACATCTGAGTCCCAGCACACCACAGGCTAGTCGGTAATAAACAAAAGAAAAACCAAAGGAGAGTTATAATGGTCTCTGTAACGAGACTGGATTCACAGAAACGTTTCAGGTAGGATTATTTGCATGGGAGATTAGAAAGTTTCTTCATCACGCCTGGGTAAACCATCTCTGTGGAATCTGGACCACAACACTGCTCCAGATTCCACTAGAGAACAAGACAACACACATCCCCCTTCGTTAATAATATAAATACAAACATTATTAAGAAAACATTTGCAACAAAAGACCATAATAATATTGAGAAAATATCAGAAGATTTCACTTATCCAAGCAATAATCTTTAGACCAAGATAGGCGTTGTTGCAGTCTCTGCCCTTGATGACTTTGCAAGTTTTCAGAATGCTGACAGAACTGTTTCTGCCAATTTACCTTAACCGTTGACATCTTGGGATCCTGCACAACCTTGGAACACACATTATCCTGGACAGGCTATAACCTCTGAGGAACTTTCACAACTTTGGAAAAACTGCGAACATTCTCATCAGTAAGTTCCCCAACCTGCCTACCAACCCTAACAACTCTCATACGAGATGAAAACCTAGATTCATCCGATTTCACCAATCTCCCCTTCCTCACACGCACCCAATCAATGACCTTTAAAGGGAACACTACAGGCTTAACCAGATGATCACAACCAGTATTGTATTTACTATACTTTTTACACACCAAATGTCTCATCCAACCTGGACTCATACTGCACAAACCCTTCCTACCCCTCATTTTTCAAAAGGAGACAAATCACCATCATTCCTAGGAGTGTTTCTATATCCCCAAAGTATTAATGGTGTGATGACAATTCCTACTGTTACTAATCGCTAGCTGTAAACACCTTGATCCACCTTTCCACAATACCATTACTTTGGGGATAATAGACCGAAGAGCTCTATGTGCAATCATATGACTTTTGAGAAAATCCTTCATCTCAATAGATGTCAATTGCACGCCATTGTCAGTAAGCAACAATTCAGGAAAACCTTCCCTTTCAAAAACTGTATTACCACTCTTGAAGTGACATGAGAAACCAATTGAACATCAGGCCACTGTGATAATTGATCAACAAGGATGATAGCATACAAAGGATTCCCAAACCTGTGACGGTCTAGAAACCAGAAAACGTTCATACACAACAGTTTTTTTGGGATTTTACACTGACGCAACACTACACACAACATCTACCTTTGCGTTCCATACATCTATCCATTGCAGGCCACCAGAACTCACTCCTGATTCTCCTCTTCATACTTGGATTACCTTCATGAGCCATGTCTAAAACAACTTGCTGAAGTTCAACTGGTGCAACAAGTTGCAGACCTCATTAAGACATCATCCTGCAAAGATAAATTGTGAGCTACTTGAAAGAAAGGTAAAAGATTCTGCGAACATCATTTTTCCTAGGCCATGGGGATTTGACAAAACTTGTAACCTCTTTGAGACCCACATCCTTATCACAAGCAAGTCTCCACTGATCCTCCTTGATACAACCCTTAGATACTACATACACGGAAACAACCCTTGCTAAATACACATCATCCTCAACCACATTATCATCTTTCACTGGTAATCTTGATAAACAGTCGGCTAATACGTTCTTTATACCAGGAATGTACTCCACCTTGAAATGAAAATCTTGTAATTTGTATTGCCATCTTGCAATTCTAGGGGGTAGCCTTTCCACAACCTTTGGCTGTAAACAAATCCACAAGAGGACTATGGTCGGTCCTCCCTCTGAAAACAGTGCCATAAACAATTTTCCAAAAATACTCAATTCCCCAATAACATGCAAGAGTTTCTTTTTCCAGGGTAGAATATTTGCATTCAGCACCTCTTAATGGCCAGGACGCAAAAGCAATTGCGACCAAATGACCTTTCTGGTTTTGCATTAGGACAGCACCTATTCCAACATTGCTGGCATCAGAGACTATAACCGAATCACAAGTAGTGTCAAAAGTAGCCAAAGCAGGTGCAGATGATATACATTTCTTTAAATGTTTGAATTCACTGGTACAATTGACATCCCATAAAAATGATTGGTTCTTTTTCATCAACATTTCTCATATGTACTGTTTTGTCAGAAATACAGGCATACATTTAGTGTAGTATTCTGCTGCAAAACCAAGAAAAGATCTAAGTTGGTCTTTGTTTTGAGGCTCTGGAGCCTCCTCAATGGCCTTGATCAAATTATTTTTAGGAGAAATGCCATCCTTGCTGATGGTGTAACCCAAATAATCCACAGACTTTACTCCAAACTTACATTTCTCCTTTGTCCAGGTCAAACCATTATCTTGCAAAATACAGAACTTTGTGCAATGTTTCAGTATGCTTTTGTGAATTGCATACAAAAACTAGAATACAATCTTGAAAATAAAGCACATTATTCTTGTCTTTAAATAATTTGTGCATTACCCTTTAAAAAAACAGAAGATGCAGAGAATAAGCCTAATGGCATCCTTTTTTACCTAAATGCACCTTCTGAGGTGAGATGTTAGCTTTCTTCATGTAAGGCAATTTGATGATATGCATTTAACAAATCTAGAGTCAAAAATACTGAAGCCCCTTTAGGTTTGGTGAACACCTCCCCAGTATTCAGCAGTGGATGTCTGTCAACTCACACATTGTCGTTAAGATCTCTCAAATCCATACACAACCTAACTTTTCCGTTGGGTTTGTGTGCGACGACGACTGGCGATAGCCATTCAGAGGATTCTATTTCCTCAATGACATCAAGATAACACAACCTCACTAATTCGTGTTTACCAGCATCCCTTAAAAGTAATGGGCCGTTCCTGACCTTATGTACCCTGGGTATGGCATTGTGTTTCAAAATGATCTTGTGAACAACATTTTTAAGGAGACCTAATTGTGGAGAAAATACACTGGAAAATAGTTTTTCCCACTCAGATGCTGGATCATTTCCCACAGGAAGATTCTGATCAGAATAACCCAGTACTTGATTAGGATCAAGAGTTATCAAGTATCTTTGCTGAGGCCCACCTAAAAGACATGAACCATCTTTAGCAACATACACCTTTGCAGAAATGGACTTGCTTATAAAACTAAGATTAGTGGTGAAAAATCCTAAAACTTTGATGGGCTTTTTCCCCATACCCCACCAGTTCAATATCAGGAGGAAATAAATGAACATCTGGAAATTCTTTTAGCCATTCATCCCCAATAGGGGTATGGCTGGCCCCAGAATCTGCCATTACTTTAACTTTAAAACACACTAGATGATGGACGGAATGCTGCACAATGGCTACTTTAATTTTATCACCAATTAAGATTGTACAAAAAGGAGCATCCTTACCATTTTATTAACCTCACAAACGGTTAAAAGAAATTCATCCTCTTTGAGTTCACAATTAACCTCCTTAATCTGATCTGAATTTTGATTTTTTTTTTTGATCTTACCCATCCTAGCATAATGTCCTTTTATTTTACAATATCTACACACCTGACCGATAGCTGGACACTTTTTATCATTGGCCAGATGACCTGAAATGCCACACTTGAAACATACATATTCTTGTCTTTGTTGACTAGGATAAGAAGTAGATACTTTACTCTTAAGTTTGCTATTAATAGTCTCATCAAAGTTTGTCTTTTTAACTAAATGAATATCGGCAACATTCTCCTCTGATAATTCTTTCATGCCTAACTTCATGTCTTAAAACCGATGAGCAATATATATGGCTTTGTTAAGGGTTAAATCCTCAGTTGATGATTTCTCTTGTAACTTGACATCAGCCACTTTATGCACCATTTGATCATGAAATAAGGAATAATTACATTTGGTGGCCAAGATTCTTCAATCGTTCACAAAAGCATTGATTGATTCATTTACCAACTGACCTGTGCTTAGGAATTTGTGATGTGCAACCACTTCATTAACTTTCTTTACATATAATTTGTCAAGTTGTTCATTAGCATTGTCAAATAAGTCGGTATCATCCTCATCACTTAAAGTTCGTAGAAATTGAAGGTAAATGGCTCCAAATAAGTCTGCCTTCAGCACCTAAGCAATGTTTTAAATAGCCAATTTCCGCTTGTCTGTGAAGTCACCACCACCAGTTGCTTCAATGTAAGCTTCTAAGCCTTCCTTCTATTGTTTCCATTCCAAAATAGGTTCACCTGGAGTAGCTAAAATGGAGGTGGCGCACCAAAACTTCCATGTTAAAATTAGGAAAAAGTTAAATGAAAAAGAGAAAAAATAATATATATATATATACACACACATACATAGATAGTTATACTATCTTAACGCGGGATACATATCATAAATATTGACAATGCCTAGTAAAGTACTCCCATAAAGTTAAAACACACAAAAGAAATAAATGTGTGCTGATAAGAAAAACAAAAAATTCTACAGGATATAATAGTAACAAGTGTGCGAATCACTGATATAAGGCTATAGATGAAATTACTCGCAGTAAATGAAGTGTGCGAATCACTGAATGATGCACATTTTTGAGCGCATCACAGAAGCAGGTAATGAAGAAGCCAGGGGCTTAGTAACAAATGATGAGCTGTGCGTGTCAGCGAGGAAGCAGAACATGCAATTAAGCAGGTAAAAGTAGACTAATCTGTGTGCATCAGTGATTGCTACATAAACTGTGTGCATACATAGAAATGATGAGAATGCCACAGAAGACACGAAAACAGCTGTGCACGTCAGCGATATAAGCAACACATGTGTTGCTATGGTGACTGTGTACAAATGAAATCCGCGTCAGGCAGGCCAGGCAAGAAATCGATTCATGTGCGCATTTCCTTTGCACAGCATGTCTCGGCACCGAGCAGCAACCGCAAGGACAACCTCAGCCTCGCTCACTTTCAACCCCTTTGTTGCTGAGGGAGCGCACAAAGCTGAAGTTCCAATGCGCACGAAAGCAGAGCAATAAAGGCTAAGCCAGTTTTCCGAGGGGCATGAGAATAGCACGATAAAGATCAACAGCCAAAAGCAGAAAAGGGCCTCATCATCCCCCATTCTTGCACAGGCAATTTCCTACTACATCCCTGCTAGAGTACTACGTTCGACGGGTCAATTTCTGGCCTGTGTTCCTCGCTTCAGGAAGGCCAGAGTGGGTGGTCGCTCCTTTGGCGTTCTGGCAGCGAGCCTTTGAAACACATTACCCGTTGACATCCGTGCCATACCGGACCTACTGTCTTTCCGAAGAGCTATCAAAACTTTTCTGTTCCCATTACTCTAATCTTTGCTCTGTCTGATCTCTTCCTCTGGTTGTGTTATTTTGTCCATTATAGCGCCGGGACGCCACTTTGTTGCGGCAGCTGAGCGCTCTATACATTTTATAACATAACATAACATAACAAAACACAATAAATTGATGAAGTCTCACCGGAACTTCAGAAAAAGACAAGGTTTTCAGAACCACAGGCAGTCTATGAAATGCCACACTTCACCCAGCTTCCGGTGCAATCAGGAGACCTAGTTTGGAACGGACTCACAATCTGCTTACCGCAGGGCTCCAGGCTTGATGTATATGTCGTTTCCCAGTCGTCACCAGTATAATGTTCTCTGTAACAGAGGACAGGATCCACAGAAACGTTTTAGGTAGGTTTATTTGTAGGGGAGATAAGAGAGAATGCCTCTTGATCAAGCCTAGGCCAACCTTCTCTCTGTGGAATCTGGACCACAACACCATGTTCCAGATTTCACTAGAGAACAACAGGACTCCAAAACAGTCTGCAAGGAACGCGGGAGGTCCAATGTGTTTGAAAACCATAGGCTAGTCGGTGATAAACATCAGTGGCTAGTTTCTATGAACATCAAAGGCTAGCCTGTGATGAGCCTCCAAAGTCCAGTCCATTACCTTATTAGGCAGCCAGTGAAACACAAAACATCAAAGACCAGTCTGTGTGAACTAAAGACCAGTTTTTATAAGCACCAAACGCCAACAATAATGAACACCACAGTAAAGTCACTTTTAATATAAAAAGCGACTCAGTCCAAACATCAAAATGTAGTCTCTAAGTAGCATCAAAGGCTGGTCAGTCATAAATGTCAAAGGCTGTCTGTATGAACATGAAAGGCCTGTAGGTAAGGAGTATCAGAGGAGGTCCAATGAGTATGAGCATCATAGGTAAGTCAGTAATAAACGTCGGAGGCCAATCTGTATGAACATTAAAGTCCAGTCAATAATAAGCATTGAAGACTCAGAAAAGCAGATGCCCAATATCAAATGCCAGTCTTTAATGAGCATCAGAGGTCAGGGTATATGAACATTATAGGCAGTCAGTGATGGACATCAAAGGCGGATACATACCATTTCCTCGCCAGTTGTTGGTTTACCATCTCTTCGCAGCTTTTTTCTTGTTTCCATTTCCTTGTCATTTTGTGGGTAAGCCTTTTTTGCTATTTCATCACCATCTCGTTGTTTGTATTTTTACCTTGTTATTTTAACCTTAGCCTTTTTTATATTTTGTTACCCATAACCTCAACCATAACCTCTTACTTTTACTCCTTACATGTATACCCTTAACACCTATCCAAATGACCCCTTACCATTTAACTGCCTTACCGGTTACCTTACTCATCACCCTTTAAATTTACATTCTTTACTCTTCCCCTCAAAACTTTTACTCTTAAGGGTTAAGGGTAAAAACTTGACACTGTCCTGGTACAACATTAACACTGTATACTTACCTCCTCCCCTTAACTGCGTACCCCACCACTTCACTTTAAACTTGTAAAAAGTACACCCTTACCTTTACATTCTTGACCACTTACAACCCATACACTATTAACCCAAAAACGTTTACCATCTTAACCTTAGCCCATTATCCCTAACCCCTCATACCTACGACCTCACCTTTACACCATTAACCTTTTATCGCCTTGCTCCATACCCGTTTACAGCCTTCCACTTTTTCTCCCTAACCTTACATAACACCTTACCCTAAGCTGCATACACTTACCCTTACACCTTGTTCTTACTCTTAACCTTTTACCGCAATCCCTTAATTTTAGTACCTTACCTTCTCCCTCTCACCACCTTACTGCTATTTCCTCAAAACCTTTCACTTTGTTCCTGCCCCCTTTACCCTTATACAAACCCGTTACTTTTATCTCGAACCCCTATACATTAACCATAACCCCTTATCTTTATGCCCTTACACTCTTAGCCCTATCCCTTAACCTATACATCCTCAAACCCTTTCCCCTTACCCACTTATCCTTACACCCTGTCTTCTTAACTATAACCCTTAACCCTTTGCCCAACCACAGTCTGAAACAAAGTATGCATATAGTATTGATTTTACATCTTTTTAAATGAAACAAAAAATGATAGCATGGTCCTCTATGAAAGTGTAGTCCAAGGGGAAATATCCAGAGGAATTGGCATGACATACAAATGGATGCAAACAAAGGGTATGTCTCAGTGAGCAACAAATGCCAGCCTTAGCAACATGAAACACCAGTCTGTAAAGAACATCACTGATCCAGTCTGCAAGTCCATCACTGGCCAGTCGGCAACATGCATTAATGGTCATTATGTATGAAAGTGGAATGGCAGTATGCAAGAATATGAATAAGGGGGGTGCTAGAGGGCGCACAACTGAATGGCCGCACTTATGTGAGGCTCCCGGTGGCCAGAATAATTATCCTGTATTTATCCTAATACTTAATTGGTGTGGACCCTCACAACACAAGCGAGCTGTACCTTACCCCCCAGAGAGCACCCGCAGTAAAGCTGGAGCTAGACTGAAAGGCCGTCGAAGAGTGAGAGCCGACTGAAGTTTGGGCCGAGCACTGTGCCGTGAGTTGACGGAAGTGCGCCGCGGCAGGAAACGTTGGCGCAGTCAGAGGTCGGACGGCGGAAGTTAGGCCCCGAAGCCGAGAGGAGAACGCGGAGAAGGGGAGAAGCGAGCGAGAAGTAGCCCTCCGCCCTGGTTGCTCCAGGGCATTATCGCTGACACACACCTCAGTGCGGACCTGCTGGAGGACAGGAGTGGTGAGTGTTGCAGGGAATCAGCGGACCGGCAATCTACAGCTGAGGAAGCGACACTGAGGCCGCAACACAAGGACACGCAAGGGCTACTAAGCGCTGAGACGTGAGGCGGTAAGCCGAAGGACCCCCTCCAAGCACACCGGGGGCGGCGGAACTGGCCGAGTCTCTTGCGGCAGCGGGTGCTCACGAGCGGTGCCTCCCTGGGCTGGCGCGGGTCTGTTGCGAGACTAGCCGTACTGACCCGGTGCCCTGAGGGCACAGCAGCCGCCAAAGGGATTGCACATTGGGTGTGGAAGGCTGGACGACTGAGGGGCTCCAACGCGTTACACCAACCCACGCGTATATACGGTGTGCATAGGGAAGTGCGACCTACTACAGTGTACTGAGTCCCGGGTGGCTTGCAGGTCAATTTTGGCGCGAACCCGGATTGCCACCAGAGCCTGCATGACTGGGGAAGGGGTCTGCTGATGCCTGGGGGAAGCCGCCACGGACAGTCATTGCTTTGGGTCCCCCCCCCCCTCTCTCCTGATTTATTAACTGGATACCGCTAGGGCCTACGAACTAAAAGTACACGGGGAGCAGTGCACTAGAGGTCATAGGAGCGCATAACATAGGGAGGTGGTGGCAGACAGGCCACACCCGCGGAAAAGACTTGGCGAACACCCTCTGGAGAACAAAGCCTTGGAACGGCTGTGCAACCAGCCGCGGGTGATCCCGTGGGGACTACTCCTACAATAAAGGCGCTGACATAGACCCGAAAGTGCGACTAGGCAGCCGCAACTACGCCCGAGAACCGACTGACAAGAACGGTGTAGCGTGAGAGGGCCCTGCAAATCGACGCGGTCTGGCCGTGGCCCTGCGCGGAGCAGTGCGGCGCAGCAGGGTGAAACAGTGCACAGCGACTCCATTCTAGGTGCAGTGCGAAGGATAGCAAAGCCATGGGGAAGCCGGACGCTCAGCAGCCGAAACTCACCTTTGACAGCTAAAGCTGGACCCAAAAAGAAGCAGAATGTGGCGGACACTGTGGATGAGGAACGAGCCACTGGATCGCAGGGAGCGGACATGGGGAACATATTGCAAGAAATGAGACACAGGTTTGCGACGGTTGTGGAAAAGATGGACCGCATGTCGTCAAGAATGGATACGATTGCGCACAAGTTGGATGCGCATGAGGAACGCATCGTGGAAGTGGAACGGCGCATTTCTGACAATGATGACACCACAGCTAGACATACGACTCAACTTGCACAAAGGGATAACATCCTGAGGACCATAGCGGCTAAGAATGAGGACTTGGAAGCGCGAAGTAGACGCAATAACATACGCGTGGTGGGGATTCCGGAATCTTCAAATACCGGCAAAATGGAGGAATATGTCGAGAAGCTGTTGCTATCTGCACTGGGGAAGGATGCGTTTTCCCCGCAATTCATTGTTGAGCGGGCGCATAGATCTCTTGGAGCGCAGCCTGTGCCCGGAGCAACACTCAGGCCCATTATTGCCAGACTGTTGAACTACCGTCACAGAGAAGTGGCCCTACGTGCGGCTAGAAATAAGCAAACTTTGTCTTACGAGGGTATTCATTTTTCCATGTATCCTGATTTCACACCCATGGTGCAAGAAGAGCGCAGAAAGTTTATAAATGTCAAGAAAAAATTACGAGAAGCACAGATTGACTATGCACTGCTCTATCCAGTGAGATTGCGTGTTACGCATCAAGGCAGACAAAAATTCTTCACTAACCCTGGCCAAGTGGAAGAGTACTTAAGATCGGTGAAGAGACAAAACCATGATAGGGGGAGCCGCAATGGGTCTCCAAGTTCCTCTCCGGCTAAAGAGGATGAACTCCTGCATTGAGGATAAAGCGGCTATAACAAGATGGAAGACATATGGATGGTAGGCACACAGCGGGTGAGGTACATAGACATAGAAAAGTACTTTCGGGTGCGCACTGGTTGTTGAATTCTATTACCTCCGGCCCACCTCTCCCGGAAGCAGAGGATCTTGTGGTTTTCATTGAACTGGTCCTCAATGGGAGAGGGGAGACTGTGTGGCCCTCTAGAATCAGCCCCCGGAGGGAATACCCCCCTAAAGTTTAGCAGTTGGCGGGCTACTATGGAACTGGAGTCCACACGGACACGTTGGTTGGGGAAGGGGGAGGGTGACTGGTACTGGCAAAATTGGGTTGCTTCAGTGGGCGGGGGAGGGGACGGGGGGGGGTATGGGTTCACTGTTTGAGAGTTTGACGGTTGTGAGTTCTAAGTACGACTGCCTAACAGTCCAGAGGAATGAGCAAGGTCCAGATGTACAATGCAAAGTGGGGTTGAGAAGTGGGATGCTGGCTGGCTGGGGGGTCTCTCCTGTCTCCCCATGGCTACGATGCGATTGTTTGCATACAATGTCTGAGACAACCAGATCTGATCTTAATATGCTTACATGGAATGTGAGGGGATAGGGGGATCCTAGGAAGAAGCGACCGGTATTATCATACTTGGATAGACATAATGTGCACATTGCTATGTTACAGGAAACTCATTGCCAACGTAATAGACCGGTCACATTTGGTAGCAAATGGGCGGAGACTAGACTTTTCTCTACCTATTCGAGTTATGCCCGGGGGACTGCGATACTGGTCAAGTAACAGGTGCCCTTCCAGATGGCGGGTACCTTGTGTGATACGGACAGGAGGTACAGTATAGCATGGGGAAGGCTAGGTTCCCAATCTAATATGTTGGTCTGTTGTTATGGTCCTAATGTGGACGACCCGAGGTTCTTTGAATCTTTATGGGCCAAATTTTTTTTTAAATAGGGGCTACACATATAATATGGGGAGGCGACGTTAATGTCACGTACAGTCCCAGCGTGGATAGATCCCACTCCGCACCGCACCACTACACTAAAGCACATGCGGTGGTTAAGGAACTTATGGTGAATTACCAGTTGAAAGATGCTTGCATAGACATCCACGGGGAAGGGAAGACACGTACTTCACAGCACAGGCAAACTCGTGGGCTAGGCTGGACTATTTCCTAGTGTCCAGAGGACTTGCACCTACAATAACGGACACGAGGCACCTTGCCAGAACATATTCTGACCATGCACCAGTGATGTTAGCACTCTCCTCCTTGGATTTTACTGTACCACGTAGCCCTTGGAGGTTATATCCCCTCATACTGCTGGACACGGTCTTTCGGGAAGAACTGAGAGAGGAGATACTTGACTTTTTTAAACGAAACAAAGACTCAGTATTGAGTGTGGAATTGGTTTGGGAAGCATTTAAAGTGACGATACAAGGTTTATTGTATAGGCAAAGGAGCAGGGGTGCTTGGAGATATACAGGCCACGATCAGGGCCCTTGACGGGGATCTTAAACGATTGGAGACTGAGCTTGCAGAGACCCCAAGTGCGGACGCACAAATAGCCTTTCGGGAAAAACTGACACTTTACATGGAGGAAGCACAGAGGGAGGCGACATATAAAAACAAGTACCGGGTAGCCAGAAGTTATGGGGAGGGAGATAGGCCAGGACGGACACTTGCGCATAAAGTGAAAAGACCGCGATGTGCCAACTACATCACAGAAATTAGAGATCCGAGAGGCACACTTCACCGAGATACACAAAACATACTTAGCACATTCCTAGACCCCTATAGCTCACTGTATACTACAACAGGGGACGTGGACGTGCAGCTGGATGACTTCCTGGACCAAGTTTTGAGCTATCGACCAACTGAAGCCCCCTACGGGGAAACAGCATACGCATTACAGAAAGAATGAATGCCACTATTGAGAACAGAAAAAATAAGTGAATTTTGAGAATTATTCCGAGGTCCTGAAGAGCGTTCCTCTTCCAAGGAACTCGAAACGCGTCGACCACCACCGTGTTAGGCCAATCGTTCAAATGTTTTTTTTTTAAGCTTTTTGAATATTCTTACATGTTTAGATGGCCTATTGTTTAAATTCGTGACTGTTTCTTTGAAAGCACACTCGAAATGTACCTTTTGATTAATATCAAATTGTGTAGAACTGAGTTATTGTTAATTTTTGATTTTCTCCTTCCTTCTTTCTTTTCCCAACTCTTTTCACGTTGTCTGAGAGAATTGTACATATGAGTATGAATGAGGATTTATGAATGAATGTTTGATAAAAGCCAGTTTTAAGTAAGTGCAAATCTTTTTTATGTAGGATTCCTTTCCTTTTTTTCTCTCTCCTCTGGATTTAATGCAAGTTTTGGAGAATGAACAAAAATCTGTTGTTTAAATAATGTGCTGTGACTCTTTATCTGAAATAAATGGATTAATTCAAATGAATAATTTATTTTGAAGAACCAGTTTTAGTCTGTTCTTCATGGTCTACTCGTGATATGAATAAATTGCAGTATTGGCAATTGTTGTTGTTTATTAGTTTATAAGGCTTGACCTTACTGCAGATTAGCCAACCCTTCTGTTGGTTCACGCTTCCTGGGAGATGTGGCACTGGGGTGGCTTAGCGATATGCAGGGAACTTTTTATGTGGGCCGTTTGAGCTGGATGAGGTGCGAGAAGCAATTATGGGCATGCACTCAGGCAAGGCCACGGGGACTGATGGGATCCCGGTTGAATTTTTATAAAACCTACATAGAGGTAATGGCTCCAGTACTTCGTGAAGTTTACGAAGACGCAATGGACGTGGGGCACCTGCCCCCGACAATGAGAGAGGCGCTGATACTGTCACTGTTAAAGCCTGGTAAGCCCCCCGAACTACGCAACTCTTACAGACCGTTATCGATGCTTAATTGTGACGCGAAAATATTAGCTAAACTTATAGCGACGAGATTGAGCCTGCTAATGGAAAATCTGATATTGCCAGACCAATCGGGTGGTGTGCCTGGCAGAGCGACCTTGCATAATTTGAGGACGCTGTTTGCAATTTTACACACCACATCCCCAGAACTCCACATGGCAGCCGTTTTTTTAGATGCCACCAAGGCATTCGATTAATTGGAATGGGGTTATTTATTCTGGGTAATGAAGCGGATGGGCTTCCCACCCTTGTTCTTGGCTTGGATCAAGTTGCTATATACTAAACCAGTGGCCAAGGTGTTGATCAATGGACACACGTCCCAAACGTTCGCGATGAGGGGAACCAGACAAGTATGTCCTCTGTCGCCGCTGCTTTTTGAGCTGGCAGTAGAGCCGCTCGCGGCGAAACTGCAGCAACATCATAATAAGACACTGCGGTGCTTTCAGCGCCAAACACTTATCTCGCTATACGCAGTCGACATTACCCTATACATTTGCAACCCACAACAGAATTTGAGCCTGGTATTGCGGGAATTCGTTGTATTTGGGAGAATGTCCGGGATACAGATAAATAGGGCCAAGTCTAGCTTTTTTCCACTTACAGCAGCTCTGGAATGGTTTGAGATGGATTACCCCTTAGAATGGTGCACAGATGAGCTCAAATACCTGGGTGTTAAAATTACAAGGGATAGGGAGGAGCTGCTGAGGGCAAACTATGGTACCCTCGTGTCCAAGTTGAGTGACTGCATCACAAGATGGGTGGCACTTACCCTTTCCATGGCGGGCCGGGCCTCCTTAATTAAAATGGTGATACTCCCACAGCTGTTATACTTATTTCTTAACATACCATACAATCCAGGTTCATATTTCTTCCAGACCCTGAAGTCTGAGCTAATACGGCTGGTCTGGGTAGGTAAACAACCTCGGCTAAAATGGGAAGTACTGACTAGACCTATTCCCAAGGGGGATTCGGAGTTCCTGACTTTGAGTTATATTTTATAGCAGCACAAGCCCACTTTGTGTGGTATTGGATTAAACAACCTCGCTATATGCCACAGGTGGCGGCGGAACATTGGCTGACTCATTCTGTGCCTCTGGAAGGAGCGATATACAGTGCGATAGGTAAAAGAGAGAGGCACCCGAATGCACTGTATAGCACGATCACAGCGTGGCACAAGATTACGGAGATGATGGGCATGCCAATGACATATGCTCCGTTGCTGCCCCTTATGTATCACCCGGACATTCCATTGATTTAAGAGGAAGTGTTTAGACGATTCAAGGGAAAATATGGCTTTACCAATTGGGGGGACATGTACCACAAAAGTAAGTTTCGAGCCCTTGAGCATATGTGTCCGATAGATTTAAGGACACCGCTTGATGTGTTCCTGTATATTCGTTTACGGCAAGGTATTAAAGCACTTACTCTTACATTTCCTGACGAGCCGGGACTACTAAGTCCACTACACTCGATCCTGGCTAAACCCACACCTATACAACTGGTGTCCCTGATTTATAACAGTACATGCACAACGAGAAAGGCCAGCACCGCAGGCGCGGGTGAAATGGGAAATAGAATTAGAAAGACCACTAATGGACGCACAATGGGAGACCTGTTGCCTACACACTGAAAGGGTCTCGTCAAGTAGCAGATTCTGCATAATACACTACAAATTTCTTCATAGATTATACTACACACCTGTTAAGATGCACAGATTTTCATTAAAAGAGGACGATAGATGTGGCAGATGTCGTGCACCAGGTGCGGATTTCCTGCACTTGGATTGGAATTGCCCCAGCGTGAGAGAGTAGTGGAATAGAGTCTTTGGGGCTATGCAGCAGATGATAAATACGACATTAGAACCAGACCCCTCAGGGATTTGTCTCTCCAATAAAGGTGGAGTACAGACTGTTTGTTGCTATGGCACTACTCATGGCCAAGAGAAGGGTGGCCTGTAGATGGGGGAGGGGCGTGCACCTAAATTTAAGAATTGGATGGAGGATTTAAAAACTTGTCAGGAAAGACTCGCTACATATGCAGAATTGCTGCCGGTGGCCTCTAGGCCGAATGATATATGGGTCCCCCTCGTGTGCTATCTACTTAATAATGCGACAACCGATCAAGACAATGGAGAAATGACCACAGCGCAAGTGAGGACAGATGTGAGTGGGTAGGGCAGGCGGAGATGCTCCAGGTATACAGAGCCCAAAGGATTGTATAATAATGTCATTCACATGATTTTTTTTATTGAGTGTGTGTATCCAAATCCTGGGTTGGACCCCCCAATAGTATACCCGCTTGAGGAATTGTAATTCTTAGACGAAGTAGAAGGATTATGAGACGGCGAGGCTCCTAGGCGGCCAGCCCTTGATATATGCTATTGATCTGGTCATGCCGATGTATCATGATGATATTGTATTGTAGAACGCTGTACTGGACAATTGAACGGATATGATATTGTAATATGTGATGGATATGGATGACATTTCTATGTTTTTTTAAATTAATAAAAAACAGTTAAAAAAGAATAAACAGTCAGAAATAAATAACAAATACTAGTCCGTATTTATTTGAAATGCCAGTCTTCATGAACATATAAACATCAAAGACCAGCCAGTAATTAGCATGAAAGGGGGACAGGGCTTCATTTGTGTGTCTGCTGGAACGCCTGGAATGACACCGGGTGCCCCCCCCTGCCCTCGGAAGTCCGCCCACCCTGTAGGAAGGTGGATATCTGACTATATGGTTACCTCAACTTTTTGCCTAGTGTTTAGCTGTTTTTTTACTTAGTTGGCCTGGGATCCTGCTATTCAGGGCCTCAGGCTATCTGCTCTCTGTAAAATGAACTCCATCTACTTTAGGTACATATCCAGTTGGGTATTGGGTCACCTTGTGAGCCCCTGTATTGTGTACCATAGGTACCAAGGGCATAGGTGCATCCAAGGCCTACCAGGGGCTGCGGCATGAATTATGCCACCCCTGGCTGGCCATCCAAACTGACACCACAGGCTGAACACTCAGCTTGGGCAAGGTGGTGTAATCACCCCTTGCTTAGAAATAGTATTCCTATATCTACCCTTATATATAGACACATATATACCTAGAAGTCACTCCTATGGCAGGCCTTGACAATCCTGAAGGCAGAGTGCTTGGTTTTATGTGAGATGGTGCTCTAGCAGGAGCTGAGCCTGTCTGCAGCTTTCGGAACCATGTCCTTATTGCTGTTCTATAATATAGCCATACCATATACTCTTAAGTGCATTATAATCCTCGTGGTTAATGCTAACTTTGGTTTGGCTTTATCAAAACATGTTGTGTAAGGTGTCAAACACTTTGGAATACTACCCCCACCGCCAGAGGGAGAAGACATGCAAGTACTGCTTTACCCGGTTAAAGTTAAACAGAGCCTCAGCATCACAAAATGGATGCTGCTGCCACAGACACGAGTCTGACCTCCTGCAGCTGGACAAAACTCCAGCAAGGAAGGCCTGGACAATAGGTTTCCTGTCGAGGGAGGAGCTAGCACCTCCCCAGACAGCCTGTAGTGGATTGGGGCAGGGTGGGTTCTATGAAAAGATGCTTTTCCAGACACTGCCTGGGCACACAAGGTGCTCCATGCATAGCCCGGTTCAAACCAGTTGCTGGGGCACTCCAGCCCCAGCTCTGGCGCGAAACTGGACAAAGAGAAAGGGGTGTAACCACCCCCTTCTCAGGTTCCACCCATAGGAGGGACCTAGCAGGTAATCCAGCCCCTTAGTTTGGCATTAAGTTAGGAGCTTCTGTCTAGAGACATTAGATTACCCTGGAAAGAAACTCTGAAACAAACTCTTGGACCTTTGACGTTCCATTTCAACTGGAAGACTGAAGACATCTCCCTTGTGGTCAAGGAGTGACCACCCTGTGCAAACAGGCACCATCAGTAACTTGCCGGTTTGCTTTGTCGATGCTCCAGCCGGAACCCGAAGACTTAGCGACGCAGGAGCTGGACTTCCAGACTTCTCTGACTCCGACCCATATCCACAGCAAAGCTGAGACCCGTGGCGGACACGAGAGACGTGGGACCGGACATCCTGGACTACCTGCTTTTTGCTACCTGTGCAGCTCCTGAGATATCCTTGAAGTTGTGTATTTGGGTTTGAGAAGCCCCAGACCGAGCAGCATGTGCACCGAAGCTCAGGCCTCCACACTCCATGAGTGCCGCGTGGGGCATGCGCCTGCATTTCAGCTCAACGCGTCTTCGCGGTTGCTAGCCCGATGGCTAGCGGCTCCTCTGAAGACTTCTTTTTGAAACCACACAGCTTGCTTGGTTGCTCCGGGCTTGCTCCAGCTTCCCGGCGAAAGGAGAAGCTCCCCAGACCTTGCCGGTCTGAACTGAAGCCAATCTTCCCATCCTGCGTGGATTGCATTTGCCAAGGGGTGTTGGGTCCAATCTGGATACCGACACCGCCAACAGCTAGATCAGTCGTCGGACAGCTCGACTCCATCTCCTGGTCATAGTCGACGCCACCAGGTCCTCGTGGCTGCAGAGACAAGCTTCACCTCGTCACCTGATTGCATATCGACATCGCCTGGTTCCTTCCTGGTCACTGGCTAGTGACCCAGACTCTGTCCCCTCTGCTTTCAGGTTCTTCACTGCTCCGGTCCACCCTTGGATCCACCCAGACACTTTCCTCCTGGTCGCTTGCAGCACTTTCTTGCAGCTCTCCATAGGATTCAGCGACGAAACCCGACACGAAAGAACACCTATGCACCCGGCTTCCCTGGGTGAGGTAACTGGAGTACTCCGGTGCTCCCTTGGGTAATAACTATCCAAGTGTTTTAGTTTAACAGGGTTTTCCTGTAGTCCACCTGGAAGTGTCCGAAATCTATTACTTTTTACTTCTATGGTAACCCGCGTGTGTGTTTAGACACTGCACACGCATCCTGTGGGACTCCTACTTCCTAACCTTTAGTTGATCAGTGTACCCCCAGCGATTTCCTAGGCCCTAGGCCTACTCACCTTTCCTGAAGAGGTTCTTATACCACTTACTTAGTATATGGTTCGTGAGGCCCCTAGGGCAGAATAGTATTTGTGCAACTTATAGTATGCTTATTGAGTAACTTGTGCTATATCTCGAACTCTGACCTCATAAAGAGTGCAGCGGGGTTGTGTTAGTAATAAATACATATATATTTGATATATACCTTGTGTGGTGTCCTTTCATTTGATATTCAAGGGACTATTATTGGTAAAACAGCTGGCTTCACAAGCTCTCTGAAGTTTTAGCCTAAGACTGCTTTGTCCATGCTACCACTAGGATAGCTGTTCAATAAGGTTGACTTTACAACCGTCACCATAAGGGTTGTTTGGACTGGTGCAAGGTGCCCACTAGAATAGTGGACATCATATTCCAGGCCAACTTCTCACACACCTCCACGGACCATGCACACAACCTGGGAATCTTCCTGGATTCTGACCGCCAGTTCAACGCCATCTCGTTGTCCTGCTTCCACACCCTCCGCCTCCTATGCAAGACCTTCAAATGGATCTCCCTCGAACACAGAAAGACTGTCACTCACGCCCTGGTCTAAAAGTGAGCTGCTAGGGGGTTTTTAGAGTTCAGATATCAGGGGCGCACTGCCTCAAATCTTACGTTACTGTGTGTGGTTAGAAATTGGTAGCTGTGTAGTGCGTTAAGAGCAGGCGGAAAAACACCCTTAACCGTCTAACAAGTCAGAGACTATTCGATAATTATACAGCTGTGCTCTCGCAACTACAAAACAGTGTTACACAATTGAGTACAATAAGCAAGTATCAATAATAAAATAGAAGCAGATTCTTTGGTGTGTTTCTTGTCCCAGCAGGGTGAAGATTTATTGTATCCAGACTTGAGGAATATCACAATATGCCGACACGTGTTTCGTTGTGTGCCGTTGAGTCAACACGACTCTTCAGGGCTTCAGACTCAACTCCTGGGTGTGGGTTGAGAATAGTCTGGAAATATGGTGATGTTTCACGTGGGTAAATTCGAGAGAGACACTAGGATTATTTATATTAAAAAAATGTTGATTGGTAGTAGTGGAGTATCCAGTGGAGTTATAAGCAAGAACGCGTTATATCCGCTCTGTTAAACTCTTTTGGGCGTATTAGAGACTTCAGGGTTAAAGCGCTGAATAGCGGTGTGTTTCAGGTATTAACCGGGAGGGGATCCATCAATTAGGAAACATCAGAAAACGGGTTCGTTTTCTCGAATGGCGGTATGCCGTAGTTTGGAATCCCTCCTCCGTTGGTTCCCGGTGGCCGTCTGTCGAGAGCATATATATATAAATAATCCTAGTGTCTCTCTCGAATTTACCCACGTGAAACATCACCATATTTCCAGACTATTCTCAACCCACACCCAGGAGTTGAGTCTGAAGCCCTGAAGAGTCGTGTTGACTCAACGGCACACGACGAAACACGTGTCGGCATATTGTGATATTCCTCAAGTCTGGATACAATAAATCTTCACCCTGCTGGGACAAGAAACACACCAAAGAATCTGCTTCTATTTTATTATTGATACTTGCTTATTGTACTCAATTGTGTAACACTGTTTTGTAGTTGTGAGAGCACAGCTGTATAACTCACGCCCTGGTCACCAGCAGACTTTACTACGGCAACGCACTCTACACTGGATTAAACAAAAACCTGACACGCCAGCTACAGAACATCCAGAACACCGCCGCAAGACTTGTCCTCAACCTGCTGAGACACTGCCACATCGCCACACACTCCACTGGCTCCCCATCGAAGCTAGTCCACCTTCAAGATACTCAACCACGCTCACAAGGCCCTCCACCACACCGGACGAGCATACCTGAACAGCCGACTCCAATTCAACGCACCCCAAAGGACCCTACGATCAGCCCACCTCTCCTACGCCGTGGTTCCCCGCACCAAAAAGGCCAGATCAGGCGGCCGCTCTTTCTCCTTCCTCGCGGCCAGAGCCTTTCCACCTCAGACAGACAAAATCACTCCCCATCTTCACAAGAAACCTCAAAACCTGGCTCTTCAACAGACCCTCTCCTTGATGGACTGGAACCTTCGAGTTGAGTTCACTATCTGTCGGTAAGGAAGGTTGGGGTTCCCGCTAGAGGGTCCTGTTGTGTGGGGAGTCTCCCTGGGACAATTCAGAGGCTCTCTCACTAGATTGATCTAATACATGTACATGTTTTAAGAAAAAGTTGTGGAATTTTGAGTAGTCTTCTATTAACATTTTTACGTGACTATCGATTTACATGCCACAATTTCGGATTCCTCAGCTTGTGCTCTGTCCTGGGCAAAGCCAGAGCCTTGGCTTAAGTGGGGGTGTTACTGGGTCAGATAAAAGTATTTCTTGGCCTGTTCTGACTTTTATCTGTGGCTCTCAGGTCAGCATAAGACAGAATTACAAATAAACACAGCAGAATAATCACTGTGATGCAGCTGTGGGGAGGGGGCTAAAGGGTGCCAAAGTAGCCAAAAGCGGCAACAAAAAGAGAAGTGCACCATCGTCTCAACCTAATATAAACTTATTTTGACGTGTACTTATGTTGGTTATCTATTTATTTACTTATGTACTATCTTGCGACTTCCTCTGATGTGTCTGTAAAAGGTACCTTTTGTCACAATTCTTTGTCCTAAATTTTAACCTTCTGTCCTGAATTTTGACCCTTTGTCCTGAATTCTTACATTCACTATCCTGAATTTGCACCCATCAGTTGGTCACCCTATTGGCTCTGCTCTCAATTTTAACTTATTAGCGTGTTGACTTAGAAATAGAACGCACAGTGAGGGACTGTGTCCAGTGTGAAAATTCAGACAAATCTCAGGTCACGATGAAACCCCCTCTGCAACCATTACACTGTCCTGGCATGCCATGGGAGAGAGTGGGCATAGACATTGTGGGACCCATATGGTACAAGGAGGAACAGGGACACATTGTAGTCATGGTGGACCATTTTTCAAAGTGGCCGGAAATAAAAGTATGCCGCAAGGTTGAGACACAGGACATAGTCATGTTCCTTGATGAAGTTTTCACAAGGGAAGGCATACCAAAAACAATTGTTAGCGACAATGGCAGCCAATTCACATCCGGGTGCTTCAAGAAATTTATGGAAAGGAATGGGATAAAACACAAAACCACTTTCGTGTACCACCCAGCTGGAACGTTTTAAAAGAGTAATAAAAGGGACTATACAACTAGCAAACAACAATGGACTATGTTGGAAGAAGGAATTGTACAAAATGAATTGGGCATACAGGATAGCTTTCGAATTTATGAGAGGCAGGACACCCTTATCAAAGGATCATGTTGGAAGGCTCAAAACAGCTAGAAGAGCTGAGTGGTCTAGTGAATTGGTAAGAGAAAACATTCAAGAGACACAAGTTGCATGTAAGGAAAGATATGATGCAAAACACAAGTGCAAACAAATCAACATTATAGAAGGAGACGGAGTGAGAGTGAAAAGAAGTGGCTTTGTTAATCTCTTGGCTGCTGGGGTCATTCCCCTGCCGTGCTGGGGGAGGCGGGGCACGCACAGCGCCCCGTGGTCATGACGAGCTGAGCTCGTCAGGAGCCACGGTGGTCGTGTGCTCATGACGAGCTGAGCTCTTCATGACCACACCCGTTTAATTAGAACGCTCGCACAGCAGGGGAATTTGCCCAGCGTGCGAGCGTTCTAACGGTCATGACGAGCTGAGCTCGTCATGAGCGTGGGAGGGGTTAAAAAGGGACAAAATAAATTTTCGCCGCGGTTACTGGTGGAGAAAGTCCTTTGTAATTCCGCCCTTCTCAGTGATGGGAAGTTGTGGCATGCCTCCGCACTTTCTTCTTGCACCCGAACAGATAAAGGTAAAGGCGAAGGAGCAAATGATCACGGCATTGCCAGATCGCCACAATATGGGGAACATGAGTACGCTACCAAGAAGGACAACTTTGACTGGTTACTCAATGAAGAAACAGGGTCAGATGGAGAAGAGAACGGCGCACCCGCGCTACCTCAATCCATTGGCACTGAAGTTGGCACTGACCAGGAACACTTCAAGTCAATTGGAGAATACAGAGATGTTGGTACCAGTAGCTCGGGTGAGTCACCCAGTGTGGAGAGTGCTTGCCAGTCTAAGGAAGAACAAGATCCTGAGGAAGTTATTGCGTAAGAGGAAGACTCTATTAATAGTGATGACGAGGGTCCAACTGGTGCAGAGAGCATCATCGAGTCAGAGAAAGGTCACAATCCTGAAAGGGATACAGCGAAGGAAGCGGGATGTATCAGTAGACATGGCCGAAGCGTTGTGAAACCCAGCAAGTACAAAGACTTTGTTTGTGAATAGTAAACCCTTGTCCGTGGTGCGCTTCCTTTCCTTTGCAACGGTCACTACCTCTGTTTTTCTCCGGAAGGAGATGTGTTGTGTTGTACCATTCTCTTTCCTACCTATTGTTCCCTTTAAGCTCATGTCCCCTCCCCACGTGCACATACCTGCCCTCGCGCAAGCTAGGTAGAATGCCAGCTGACAGTTGTTCTTTGACAGTTGGGAGGGAGATATGCAGCCAGCAACCTGAATGTACGGATCCTGTCGCGCTGGCATGTTGTAATACATATTTATTAATAAATCATACTCTACGCTCAACTTTGACTCAGTGGTAGAAGTGGGCGGGGACGGAAGGGCACGGCGTGCCCCTACTTCTAAAAATTATTTCAGTCCGTTCCCCTACTTCTTTCTTTCAAAATATCGTCCCGGGACGGCAAACAATAACTTTTTCTTTCAGCTTCCAGGGGCTGCTCGCACTTCTCTGTTGAACTCAAGAGGCTGCAGCAGCCCTCCCTGAGCTCGCACAGAGGAGGGCAGGCCCATTGTCATTCCGATTGAGGTCGATTATCTTCTTTCGAATGACAATGCGCCGGCTCTCTGCCTTTAGCATATCAAGTGCCAGTGAGATCGGAGTTGATTACAGAGGAGCTTTCCCCAAACAGAGTACTGTGGGGAATTTGACATCTTGTGTAATTTGTCAATGTTGTACACAGAGTGAACTGGGCAGGAGCAGTGACTGGACAGAAGAGACGACAGGAAAGGAGAGGTACTAGGGCATGAAAGGTACTAGGGCATGAGAGGTGACCGGGCAGGGGAAATAATGGGCAGGAGAAGTGACAGGGTAGGAGAAGTGACAGGCAGGAGAAGTGACTGGCAGGAGATGTGACTGGCAGGAGATGTGACGGGCAGGAGAGTTAACGTGTCAGGAGCATTGACGGGACAGGAGAGGTGACAGGAAAGGAGAGGTGATGGGACAGGAGAAGTGATGGGGCAGGAGAAGTGAAGGGTCAGGAGCGGTGATTAGGCATGGGCAGGAGCGGTAACCGGCAGGAGCAGTGAATGGATAGGGACAGTGAACGGATAAGAGCAGTGAACAGGGCAGGAGAAGTGATGGAACAGGAGAAGTGATGTGTCTGTAGCGGTGATCAGGCAGGAGTGCTGACCGGACAGGAGCAGTGAACGAGCAGGAGCGGTGACGAGGCAGGAAAAGTGACTGGGTAGGAAATGTGACGAGGCAGGAAAAGTGACGGGCCATGAGCAGTGACCGGGCAGGAGAGGCAACATGAAAGGATAAGTGACTGGGCAGGAGAGGTAACTGGGCAGGAGAGGTGACTGGGCAGGAGAGGTGACTAGGCAGGAGAAGTGACTGGGCAGGAGAAGTGACGGGGCAGGAGAAGTGGGGCAGGAGAAGTTACGGGGCAGGAGAAGTGACGGGGCAGGAGAAGTGACGGGGCAGGAGAGATGACAATACAGGAGAGGTGATGGGGCAGGAGAGGTGATGGGGCATGAGCTAGAGCGGTAACCGGGAGGGAGCGGTGAAAGGACAGGACCGGTGAAAGGACAGGAGCGGTGAACGGGGCAGGAGCAGTGAACGGGGCAGGAGCAGTGAACGGGGCAGGAGCAGTGAACAGGGCAGGAGAAGTGACGGGCCAGGAGAAGTGACGGGCCAGAAGAAGGGAGGGGACAGGAGAACTGACGAAGCAGGAGTGTTGATCGAGCATGAGCAGGATTAATGACTGGACAGGAGCAGTGAAAGGGCAGGTGCAGGCGTTTCCCAGGGCGACTGGAAGGGTAGGTGGCCAGTTTAGTTTGGGGGGACCGGTTTTGTACAAGTGCAGGAGTTTTAAAAACACTGCAAAGTTCTTTGTATATTCAGCAGGTTTCGGTCAACAATACAAGTGCCAAGATAACGTTGGTGATCAATGTACCTGCTGGAGAGAGATGGGAGCATGTTTTGTCTAGTGGCTGTTTTAATCATCTAAGGTAGCGCTGCTGCAAAGAACATGTACCATGCATATCAAAGAGCAATATGTTATGTGCATAGTTCTGTGGGTGCTGCTTTGTGTTCACTTCCCGAATGAAAGGACACTTGAATACATATGGTCTGGCAGTTCGGGCTGGATCAAGACTGATTTGCATATGGCTGGGTCCAAACTGGATTGGCATGGTGAGCAAAAAAACAATGGATTTAGGCCTCGATCTCTGTACTGGGGTGAATGTATGACATTGTTCTGCATTCTGTCCATCAATTGTTCTTTGCATTTGTCACCCAGAGTGGGACAGGTATGCTCAGACATGAGTACCCTGCTCTCCATACCACTGGAATCAAGCTATCCTGGCTGATGAGGGTTGAAAGCCCAAAACCGGTCTAGGATGCTTGTTTCCAGTCCAGGGAGGACCTGGCCTGGCAGTTCGGGCTGGACTGTTCCCATTGGGTGCAGGATCGAGACTGATTTGCAAATGGCTGGCTCCAAACTGGAATGGCATGGCGAGCAAAGAAACAATGGATTTAGGCCCAGATCTCTGTACTGGGGTGAATGTGTGACATTGTTCTGCATTCTGTCCACCCGTTGTTCTTTTTGCTATATTATGATTGAGCAGCTAGTTGGCGGACATGAATATGAAGGAGCCTTTGTGGGTTTCTGCGAGTCTAGGTTCTCCTGAAGAGTCCCTTCAAGACAAACAAGCATTTGCAATGCAATAGGTCTAGCATTAGGAAAGTTTGAGTTATTTGTCCTGTACATGACAAATTTGTTATTTATGTGTTATGTGTATGTATGTGAGTGTGCGGTTACAGAAGGGTGTATGTGGAAGAGAGCAGCAGATCAGCATATTATAAGAGAACATGGAGTTAAAGAAGGGTGCGTGTTGAAGAGATCAGCAGTTCAGCACAGGAGAAGAGAAGAGAACAGGGAGTTAGAGAAGTTGGAGGTGGAAGGGAACAGCAGATCAGCACGGGAGAAGAGAACAGGGTTTTGGAGAAGGGGGCGGGGTAGAAGAGAGCAGCAGAGATCAGGATGGGAGAACAGAACAGGGAGTTAGAGAAGTAGGCGGGTGAAAGAACAGCAGATTAGCACATGAGAAGAGAACAGGGAGTTAAGTAAGGAAGCAGGTGGAATAGAACAACATTAGCACAGGAGAAGAGAACAGTGAGTTAGAGAAGGGGGCGGGGTGAAAGAGAACAGCTGTTTTGCACAGGAGAAGAGAAAAGGGAGTTAGAGAAGGAGGCGGGTGAAAGAGAACAGCAGATTAGCACAGGAGAAGAGAAAAGGATGGACTAGGAGTGTGACGTGATGTAACGCAAGACCAGCCGCCGGCGGAGGAGATGCCTCATCCTGGTAAGTTAAGTTTCGTTTTGTTTTTATTGTATTTAATTATTTTATTTTATTTGGACCTTTGTTTTTCCTCTTAAAATGTATATCTTTATCCTGCTAGAAAACTAAGCAGAACAACATCCTTCTGTGTGCGTCCCCTGGAACCACGCCCGCAGCATGCGTTAAACGCATCTAAATCTGGTCATATCGTCCGTACAAAGTATGCGGTACTCGCTCTCTGCTGTGGAGCTCTTGCAAACTTTAAGTGTTCTCACAGCTGATCTGCTAAGCCCTTTCCGTAGATAGTGCCCAGACTGCTAAATTACAGTGCCATTTAGGAGCGGTCATCTCATTCAAAAAGTATAGCGCCCCGAACACGCTCATGTCTATTCCTTCTCTTCTTTTTCCTCCCTCCCTCGAGATAAAATCTTATCCTATTACTTGTCGTCCTTCTGCTCTTTATTTATTAAGACAATGCAAGCCCCTGCCTTATCCAGTTCTTTAATTTAATAACATTACCGTAGTTATTACAGGCAGCCTGCTGTTCACTTGAATACAAGCAGCTTGATGAGCGCTAACCGCGGCAGACAGAACATTTCCATTTTAAGGAGAGACCCTGGGGAGAGCAGGTCTGCCAGGATAAGGCAGGTGTTATTACATAGAGATCAACCTCATTTTATCCCTGCTTTGATCTTTGACACATTCTAAGCATTTACCTATTTATGAAAAGAGGATGGGTTTTAAAGATCTTGCTCAATATACGGGTTTGAAAAACAAATAGTAATATATGGTGCATTTTACACATTTCTTCCAACACAATACACTAAAAGCAAAGGTTTCCCAGCCAGTACTGAAAGGGTAATAATGACATCATGAAATATTACACTCTTTCCTAGGGTTCAACGCCATAAACTCTGGTCAGAAGCGCTTTAGTGTTAACCTGTGAGCCGGTTGAATGAAATAACTAATCTGAGGGCTGTGGTAATCCAGGTTCGGGCGCAAAGGGGAGTTTGCATTAAATGATTATGGAATACAAAAATACCGCCCCAGGTCTGCATCGATTTCGCCAGGTAGACCTTGTGGAATTTGTTTACTCAAACCTCCAATGCGCCAAGTCCGTAGCATGTAAAAAGCTAGGTGTGCTGCAGGGGCGTAGCTTTCACTGCTGCAGCGGATGCAGTGGCACTGCTACCCAAAGGCTTGAGGGCCCGCTGAACCCTGATTACGGTTGTGTGTTGCATGTCAAAAGGCGGTGTGGTTGTAGTATATGCATTCCCTCGTGCTGTGCTCAGCACGAGAGATTGCTCTCTGTTTATGTGTTCTGGCCCTCCGTTCGGTTCTAGCGCTCTGGGCAACGATAGTCAGTTGCCCGGAGTCCTGGAGTCGAGCGGCGGCCTCTCTCCTGTGGGTGTTATTACTTTTGAAATAAAGAAGCCTTTCAACCTGCAACCTTACCTTCGGACCCTCTTATTTCATTTGGCGACAAGAGCTGGTCACGAACCTGCGAAACACCCACCAGGAAAAACTCGGTCTACTCCTCATTTGCCCGCCCTCCAGCTCCTACAAAGACCCATCTACACTGTATGGACACCAGTTTCATCGACGCCTACCTGGTTAGCTGTGAGCGGCATTCCGGCGATTTCCCTCAATTTTCGCCACGTTTCCTGTCTTTCCGACGGTTGCCTGCGCTCGAGCCTCAGCTGGTGAGTCACGCGACATCAAAGCGTCATCGTCTTGCGCTTCCTGATTTCCTTGCGCAATCGACGCAGCAACACCAGCGTCTCACATCATTACGCTGAAACGTCATCACCTCACGTCTGGCAGCCATTTCTAGGCGTTGCCTAGCAACCACTCGCTCCGCGCTGATCTTCACACGGAGTCAGTTTCCCAATCAGCGCGACCTGCACTTCTTATCTGTGGCATTTATTCTTACGCTGGATTTAAACTGGTACTGTATCATTCCTTTTATCACTTTTGACAAGTATATTTTGACAAATTTATTTATACTTAGTGTTCTCTGTTGCTCCTCGACAGACACACTCCACTTTCATTTTATTTGTCATTGACATGCTTAGAATTTTTTTACTTATTCACAATCACAACTGTAGCATTTTTAACCACAACTTTAACATTTTTATTCATATCAATGGCTTCTTCTCAGCAGTTTGCTCAACCCCCTCCTTTTCTTCAACTCCCTGGAAAACCTACTATTCCATGGCGTCAATGGGTTAGAGCCTTTGCCAACCATATCGTAGCCATTGATGCAGTTAAGTTCACTCCGGAGAGGAAAGTTGCCATCTTATATGGATGTTTGGGCGTTGCTGCACAACATACTTTTGAAAATTTACCAAGATCCCCTCCTCCCTCTGGCGATGCTGGTGATAATTGGGATGAGTATAAGGAAGCCTTATCTAGACTCGCAAGACATTATGGTGAAGAACCTAATGAAATGCTTGAGAGACATAACTTCTTTAAAAGGAGACAACGAGAAGATGAGTCCATTGAAGAGTACATTGCTCAGTTAAGGATCTTGGCTTCTACTTGCGAATTTGAGTCTAACCCCGACATTTACATTCGGGATCAATTTGTTTTTGCGTGTTTTTCGAAAAAGATTCAGCAACGCCTCTTGAGCTGCAAGAAGCCCACTCTTCAGGAAACTATTGACATTGCCAAGAGCATCGAAAGATCCATCACCACCTCTAATGCACTGCAAAAGGATCAAGCTCATTCTTCTCTTCACCCTCCTTCATATGACAATACCACTTCAATTAGTGTAGTTAACACTAATAGGTCTGTTAGGCCATTTCAAAAGAGACCTAATCCTAATCCTTATTGTTACAGGTGTGGTTCCAAGTCGCATATTGGCAACAACCCCTCTTGTCCTGCTTCAGGAAAAAGATGTGTTTTATGTAAAAAGTTAGGTCATTTCCAAGGTATGTGCAAGTCTGTCAAGAGATCGTCCAGACCTTCTGTAAATAGTATTCTATGTCCTGAGCTGGATGATTGTATTGATGAATTTCAAGACATGGTTGTTTCTATTCATTGCAACTTCATTGATACCTCTAATTTGGTTAAAGGTCCTTATTGCTCTGCACTGTTTGGGAACATTGAAGTTACAGTTATGGCAGATTCTGGATCTCCGATAACTATTCTCAATGAAGCATTTTTCCTTGAAAAATGGAACAATTCCATTTCTTTGCTCAAACCTGACCTTAGTCCCAAAGCATTTAATGAATCTGACATTATTTTGCTGGGCTACTTCAACTATAGGCTTGAATGTTTTGGGAGATCTATTATCACAAAAATTTACATTGCAACCAAGGGTCCCAATATAGTTGGCTGGCAAGATCTTGCCAAAATGGGCATCTTCCTTGTTCCTGGTTCGGATCACCCCATTAGGGTTGGTGAACCACCTGAAGGCTACTCCCTGGTTCCACCTTTTGTTTCTGTTTGTCTCCTTTCTGATAATCATGAGGCAGACATCAAACAAATTTTGGATACTTTTCCCAATGTTTTTTCCAGTCAACCAGGTACCGTCAAAGGTTTTAAACACGAGATCAAACTCAAAGCCTCTGCACAACCCGTTGTTCACAAAGTTCGTCCTGTCCCCATCAGTGCCAGAGACGAACTCAAATCTGTTCTCACCTCCCTCAAAAAGGATGGCATTATTGCACCGTCGGATTCCTCTGAATGGGTTTCACCCATTGTTATCGTGCGCAAAAAGAACGGCGAGGTCAGGCTTTGCGCCGACCTTCGCACCCTCAATAAAAATATTTTGGTTGATTGCCACCCCCTCCCCAAAATTCAGGACCTTCTCGCCAACCTAGGTGATGCCAAATATTTTTCCCTTATTGACTTGCGCTCTGCATACCATCAGGTACCCCTTACTGAATCCTCCCAAGATCTCACTACATTTGTTACCCCTTTTGGTGTTTTTAAATATTTGAAACTTCCATTCGGACTTGCTAGCGCAGCTAGTGTTTTCCAAAAAATCATGGATCACCTTTTCGAGTCTGTTCCTGGAGTTCAGGCCTATCAGGATGATATCTTGGTTTTCTCTCCTGATTGGAATTCCCATTTATCCCATCTTTCCACTGTGTTGCGCAAGCTTAATGAAGCTGGAATGACCGTCAGGGCCGACAAATGTAAATTTGGCGCCCAGTCCCTGGATTACTTGGGTCACACTTTGACTCCCGAAGGAATAAAACCCAAGTCCTCCCTCATTGAGGCAATTTCTCAAGCGTCTCCTCCCAAAGACAAGGATGCCCTCCGCTCCTTTCTGGGTTTAGCGGAGTATTACGCCCGTTTTGTAAAAGGCTATGCCCAAATTGTCGAACCCCTCCGCTCTTTGCTTCGCAAAGGTTCCAAATTTGCTTGGACCGAAGACATTAACTCCTCTTTTTCACATGTCAAGGACATGATTATTGGTGCCCCTGCTTTGCACCCCTTTCAGGACTCTGCCAAGTGTTTCATCATGGTTGACGCCAGCTTGACTGGTTTGGGTGCTGTCCTTGGCCAGTGGGTTTCTGGTAGGGAACACACTGTTGCCTTTTCTTCTAGAACACTTAAAGCTTCTGAAACCCACTATAGCACCATTGAGCGTGAGTCATTGGCTTGTGTTTGGGCTATTGAAAAATTTAAAAACTACATTTGGGGTAGAGAATTCGATTTGTTCACCGATCACAAGCCTCTCACTCAACTTCTCAATGGTGATGGCCTAGGTAAAGCCTCTTCAAGACTTGTCAGACTTTTGTCCAAATTACATGAATTTCATTTCAATATTAAGCACATTTCAGGTGGCAAAAATTTTCGTGCCGACTGTTTATCTCGCATGTCACTCAACTCTGATTCAGATTTTCAAGATTTTGGTGATGTTGAGTGTGTTGTCGCCACCCTTGATGCCACCAAATCGTGCCCTTTTATTACAGAGGATTCTTGGTCAAAAGCTTACGAAAATGATCAGAATCTCAAGTTGGTTGCACAATACATTTCTCAGGGCTGGCCTGAGAGTAGAAATTTGTCAAATGAACTTAAGGCATTTTCCATGGTTTCTTCTGAACTCTCTCTTGTTGACAACCTAATTATGAGGCATGATGTTTTTGTTCCGCCTTCGGATGTCAGACCTGATATCATTAGATTTGCACATCAGGGACATCTTGGCATTACTAAAACATCTCAACTCATTAAATTACATTATTGGTGGCCCTCTATTGAGTCCCAGGTAAAATTTTACATTGATTCCTGCAATGAATGTTTGCTCTCTGATAAGAAATGGAAACTCATTGGTACACCCCTCCATCCCGTTCCCTTTCCACTCAAGCCCTGGGAAAAGGTTGGATTGGATTTTTCTGGCCCCTTTGACGTCCTTCCCCATGACATGAAATACGTCATTCTCCTCATTGATTATCATTCCAAATGGTTGTACCACATGTTTTGTGATTCCCCTTCTTCTGCCAATGCTGTCAAATTCTTGCGCAATCTCTTCATCATCGAAGGTTGTCCTTCAGTGGTGGTCACCGATAATGGTTCCCATTTCGTATCTGAGAAATTTGACTCATTTTTATTGGAGCATGATGTTGTCCATTTCAAGGTTGCTCTCTATTCGCCCACCTCGAATGGCTTAGTTGAGCGGGCCAATAGACTGCTTAAAGATGCTGTCCAAACAGCCATTTCCTCACACAACGATGTTAGGACTTTTGTTGAGGAGAAATTTTGGTCATATAACATTTCTCCCCATTGTACCACTGGTGTTTCCCCCTTTTCTTTACTAAGAAGTAGGAATGTACATACCAAATTGTGTCCCACATGGCTGTCTGCGAAAAACGTCAAGACCCTTCCACCTCCTGATGTCTCTCTTGCTGAAAAAGTTTCTCAAAAACAATCCCTTATGAAAACCAGACATGATTCAGGTAAAATTTTCACTTCTGTTGTCCTTAAAGTTGGGGATTGGGTCCTCATTAAAAATCCTAGAAAGGTTGCCAAAGGACTCTCCAAATTTTCCACACCTGTTCAGGTTACTGCTGTCAGTAAGGCCTCCGCCTTACTTGGCAGCAGAGGGTGGTGGAACAAGAGGGCTCTGGTTATCCTTTCTGACTCACAAGCTCGTTCCTTGTTGCGTTTGTCCAAACAGCAGTTTGACCAATGTGACTGGTCTTTTTGGTTAAATCCTGATTCTTCTTCTGCCTCTTCTCCTCCTTCGGATGTTTCTGTTTCTGCAACTGATTCTCCTCCTTCCTCTTCAGGTCTCTCCTCTTCTTTTCCATCTTCCTCTTCTCCTTCCATTCTCTCTGAGACTGTTGAGGAGGTTTCACTCCAAGCTTCTGCCCCATCTGTTCGATGTAGGAGGCTTCCTGTCAGGTTCAATGATTATGTTTTAAGTTGAAACTTATTTTCATTCCTCAGTTTTAAAATTTTATTCATGTCCCAACTCATGCCTTGCTCCCTTCTCTTTTTGTTCGAAATGTTGTGGAGAGGGAGAAGTTGTAGTATATGCATTCCCTCGTGCTGTGCTCAGCACGAGAGATTGCTCTCTGTTTATGTGTTCTGGCCCTCCGTTCGGTTCTAGCGCTCTGGGCAACGATAGTCAGTTGCCCGGAGTCCTGGAGTCGAGCGGCGGCCTCTCTCCTGTGGGTGTTATTACTTTTGAAATAAAGAAGCCTTTCAACCTGCAACCTTACCTTCGGACCCTCTTATTTCAGTGGTCCACCACTAATTTTACGCTCACCACTTTCAAATGTCACCAGCCGCCCCTGGCATTAAGGTAACATGTTGTTCCTGCTTACATTTCACACGCTTTACATAAACCTGTATTCCCTATGTGTTTGCTTTTTCCTGAATTAAACCTCAAATAAACATGTTTATCCATTGTTTTAATTAAATAACGTTATAAGCTGTAACTGGTCAGTGAAATGCTGTAACTGGGCAGTGAAATGCTAAACGTACAACAAATTGGCATGTGTTGCTATTTCTAGCTACAACCCTGACTCCGCCCACTGATTCAATCTTCGGTTATTCCCGCCCCCTGATTCTCCACCCACAGTTACCCTACTTTATTTTCCCCACTTTGACCACGTCGTTCCTTTACATGTACCTGTGTAACTGTATATAGGTAACTTGTTAGCGTGTTTTGTCTGTCTTGTGTATCTTTTTGTAACTTACCTGGTTCTTTTGTAAAGCGCTCTGACACCTTTGAGTAAAGTTCGAGCTATATAAAACTGCATTAAATAATTAAAATAAATAAACGTGCCTAATTGCCCACTTCTACATCTCAGCTGTGAAGGTTTCATATCAACAGTTTTGGCTTTATATCATACCGCCTGCATATCTCGATTTAACGCCTGCGTCCCGACTCCACTCTATCAGCTTCAGCTATAGGCAATATGACTCCGCTGCTGACACCGAACCACCACCACCACCAATATGGCCGCTCCAGACGGCTGCTACGCGGAAGTGACGCACGAAAACAGCGACGGAAAATGAAAGCGTAGTCCGGGCGATCGGTACGCCACTGGCTGCTGCTGCTAGCCCATGCCCAGCAAGGAGATCTGTCCGTCGGGGGAGAAAGTGGTGCGGGCGCAAGGCTGAACATGTCCAGCTGCCCAGGAGAGGTAAGTGCAGCCTGCTCTTTCTTACCCGTGCACTGCTCCCAGGTGTTGCCATCTGTCCCTATAGTCAGTGGTCGCTGTCACTCGTTCTTCCACCAGCTGTCACAGATTCCTAGCTAATTGTTTTATAAAGTCGCCCATGGCAAATGGGCCCAGTGAGACGGTGTAGGGGATTGTATTTTGGGTGACTTGATATACATAGTTGTTTTATCAGGTATGCTTGACATGGTAGACTTTTTGACCAGTAATACCTTTTTCATAGTAGTTTTAATTGATGACATTGCAGTGCATTGTATTGGCGTTCGCATAGCGCTTTCTTCCTTTGCAAGGCCCGAAGGGTTTTCAACTTGGACAAGGAATTGCGTGTTGCATATCGAGAAAGAGCATGGGGTATAGAATCGCAGCTTGCAGACCAGTGTGTCCTGACGAGCCCCCACCCCCTCCTCCCCCGGTTGCTGTTTTGTTCAGGAAAAAGCCTGGTCTTTATGATTCTTGAAAATTCCACCTTTGCTAATTGTCAACCTGAGCTTACATGTCCAATAAACGTGGAATGATCACCGCCAAGATTGTTTTATTTTCCAGGAGCGTAGCCTTTCTGTATCTGAGGTCTCATTTGGTAGTAGAGCCTGAGTGTTAATTGTAGAAAGATGGCTACTGTTCCCTGGTTCACCCGGTAGGGAATGTGGAGGACTGTAAATGAGATTCTTCTAGCCAAGGGGAGCCAGTTCAAGGAACGCCAGTAGTGATGTGGTCGCAGCTGCTGAAGTTCAGCCCTTGTTTTGCCCTGCATTTAGGATACGTTATAGTTTTGCTGATTAGTAGCTTTGGCAGTGCAGTATGAATCCCGCTGGTGTGGTCTAGGCATGTTAGAAGTAAACCTTAAGGAACCAGAGGCCTCTGGAAGACTCCCAGATGAAGGACGATCCTACATAAGATAGTAAACAGTGCATTTTTGTCCACTTTGTTAATTTGTGGTTTGAATCCATGATGTCACCAGATTTTTTTTCCTGTCTAGAGTTGTTTAAGGATGCCAGTTTCCCTACCCTAAAAGTAGTGGGTCCATTTTTTGTCATGCTACTCAGTCAAAGCAATATTTGTTTTGAGAAGCTGTGCTTTAGAATATTCTGTAGAATCCAGGCGTCTGTTACTTATAAACATTTGCTGAGTCCTGATGTGCCCAAGTATGATGTTTATTTTCTTCATTATTATGATATGGGTGTTGTCTGCATAGTTCTTGTGAGTAGACTTGCTGCTGTAAATGATTCCTGGATGTGTGCCTAGGTAAAAATCAAAAAGTCAGAGAGCGATCAATTCTCATTGAGGGATGCCTGTTCAGTAGGTGAATGATGTTGCACAAAAAGGATAGAGGGTGACAATTTGGACCCTTTCCTGCAGGGAGTACTTAATCCATTTAAGAATGGTGCCTTAGATTACAGTGTTACCTAGTGTTTCGAGTATCTGACGATTGCCACCCATTTGTAAATGTATGTATTGGCATTTATATAGCGCACTACTTACCCGTAGGGTCCCAAGGCGCTTCGACCGCTGCGAAACCCTTCCTGGCTTCCCTGAGAGATGGTCCCTTAATGGGTATCTCCAGGGTGAGACCAGGCATCCCCGGCGGTCTGGTGGGGCCGTTAGTGAAGATGAGGCAAGCTAATGCCCAGAGTTGCCGAGTGTGATCGCTGATCAGAGTGGGCACCGAGGTGAGAGAATTATCGAGTCCGCTGACCCTGGTCCAGAAACCTGCCGCGCCGGGAATCGAACCCTGGTCCCGGGCCGTCCTCTGCTCTCGGGTCTGCCGCCTCTAACCAGTGAGCCACACTACTTCAATTGTTGATGACTGCTAAGGAAGAGCGTTGATATGCTTTTAGAATATTTGTTCATGAGACCATTTCAGATTGCAGGTATTACTGATTCATTCCCTCTTCCTGAGCTTCAATCAATCTATTTGTAGAGCGCACTACTTACTGTGAGGGTCTTAACACCTTCAATGCTATAGCAATTCCCCCCGGTGCTGGGTGTCCCTTAAATCCCATTAATCATGACAAGCTCAGCTCGTCATGAGCACAGAAGCACTGTACTGCATGACGAGCTGAGCTCGTTATGGCGCTGGGGAGGGGGGGGGGGGGGGAATGCTGCTACTGTTCGAAAAGCCAGGTCTTGAGGAGTCTTCTGAAGCCAGCAGGGCTTGGGTCTGCCGTAGGGGGATAGGGAGGGTGTTCCAGGTCTTGGCAGTGAGGTGGGAGAACGATCTGCCACCGAAGGTCGCTCTTCAGATGCGGGGGACTGTGGCGACGTCTAGGTCGGTGGAACGAAGCTGGCGGTTGGGCATTTGGAGCTGAGTCGTCTGTTGAGGTATGCTGGTCCGGTGTTGTGGAGTGCTTTGTGTGCAGCTTGAAAGTGATCCTCTTGTTGAGGGGGAGCCAGTGCAGATCTCTCAGGTGGGGTGTGATGTGGCTGCGTCAAGGGATGTTAAGGATCAGGTGTGCAGAGACGTTCTGAATGCGTTGAAGTCGTTTCAGGAGTTTTGTTGAGGCTCCTGCGTAGAGGGTGTTTCCATAGTCCAAACTGCTGCTGACGAGGGCCTGGGTGACCGTTCTCCTTGGTCCACCTGTAGATCTTGCGGAGCATGCAGTGATTGTTGAAGCAGGAGGA
Organism: Lissotriton vulgaris; assembly: GCF_964263255.1. Taxonomy (NCBI): domain Eukaryota; kingdom Metazoa; phylum Chordata; class Amphibia; order Caudata; family Salamandridae; genus Lissotriton; species Lissotriton vulgaris. Next base: position 120,281,298 of record NC_141698.1, read on the forward strand.
TGAGACTGCGTTGACCTGCTTTGTCATGGAGAGGGTGGAGTTGAGGATGAACCCTAGGTTGCTTGTATGGTCGGTGGGTGTTGGAGCTGTTCCCAGTGCAGTCGGCCACCAGGAATCGTCCCAGGCCGAGGGGGTGGATCCGAGGATGAGGACTTCGTCTTGTCCAAGTATAGCTTCACCTGGCTGTTCTTCATCCACTCGGCGACGGCTTTCATTCCTTCATGGAGGTTAGTTTTGGCGATGTGGGGTCCTTGGTGAGGGAGAGGATCAGCTGGGTGTCGTCGACATAGGAGATGATGTTGAGGTCATGCAGTCGGGCGACGTGGGCGAGCAGTGCCATATATATGTTAAACCGTGTTGGGCTGAGAGATGAGCCCTTGGGGACGCCGCAGATGATCTCGGTGGCTTCGGAGCGGAAAGGGGGAGGCAGACACTCTGGGTTCTGCTGGAGAGGAAGGAGGTGGTCCAGTCCAGGGCCTTCTCTTGGATCCCAGCGTTGTGGAGGCGTGTGCGTAGGGTGCGGTGGCAGAACGTGTCGAAATCGGCTGACAGGTCCAGGATGATGAGGGATGCGGTTTCTCCATTGTCTAGCAGGGCCCTGATATCATCGGTGGCAGCGATTAGGGCAGTTTTGGTGCTGTGGTTGCTGCGGAACCCTGACTGGGACGAGTCCAGGATGCTGTTCTCGTCGAGGTACCGGGTCAGTTGTTTGTTGACGGACCTCTCGATGACCTTCGCCGGGAACAGGAGCAGGGAGATGGGCCGGAAGTTCTTGAGGTCCTTGGGGTCAGCCTTGGGTTTTTTGAGCAAGGCATTGTTTTCGGCATGCTTCTAGTTCTCCGGGAAGGTTACTGTCTCGACGGAGATGTTGATGGCTCTCCGGAGATGGGGTGCGATGGTGGTGCTGGCTTTGTTGAAGATGTGGTGTGGGCATGGGTCTGACGGAGATCCGGAGTGGATAGTGTTCATGATTTTGAGGGTGTTGTCGTAGTTTAGGTTGGTCCAGGAGAGCAGGGGGTTGGTGCGGATGGTTGTCGTGGCGGTCTTGATGTTGAAGCTGTTGTGGATGTCTGCGATCTTGCGATGGAAGAAGGTGGCAAGGGAGTCGCACAGGTCTTGCGAAGGTGGGGTGTCGGTGTTGGAGCTGGGGTTGGAGAGTTCCTTCACGATGTTGAAGAGCTCTTTGCTGTTGTGTGCGTTGCTGTCCAAGCGATCTTTGAAGGAGGCCCTTTTGGCACCTGATGAGGTGATGGTGTCTGCGGGTGGCGTTCTTGTGGGCTGCGTAGCTGTCCGGTGTTCGTTCACTGTGCCATTCCTTCTCTAGCTTTCGGGAAGTTTGTTTGGAGGTCTGGAGGTCTTCAGTGAACCAGCTGGCTTTCTTGCTGGTGTGACCGTTGGAGGGTTTCTTGATCGGGCGACGGTGTTGGCGCAGTCGTCAATCCACTGTCTGAGGTTGCGGGCGGCGGTGTTGGAGTCAGTGGGTTTGCTCCGGGAGAGGGGGGTGATTAGCTGGTCTTCGGTGACTTTGCTCCAGCAGCGGCGGGGGATCTGTTGGGTGCGGTGGTGCGTGTTGGGTTTCCAGGAGGTGAAGTGGATCCAGCGATGGTCGCTCCAGTGGAGTTTGGTGGTGTGGTTGAAGGAGACATGGGAGCTTGCGGAGGATATGGGATCAAGCGTGTGGGTGGGTTTTTTAACAAGTTACCTGAGTCCGAGGTTATCGATCAGGGTGGTGGAGTTGGTGTCGTTGTTGTTCTCGAGGTGGAAGTTCAGGTCCCCGAGGAGGATGTAGTCCGTGGAGGCGAGGGTGTGTGTGGTGACTAAGTCAGCAATGGAGTCGCTGAACTGTGGTCGGGGTCCGGGGGCGTCTGTAGACGAGGGTTCCTCTGAGGGTGGTGTTGGGATTGGTGTGGATCTGGAAGTGCAGGTGTTCGGCGGTGCTGAGGGTGTCGTCAGTGTTGGTCGAGACTCTGAGAGTGTTCCTGTGGACGATGGCGATTCCTCCTCCTACTCCGTTGGTGCGGGAGATCTTGTAGCTGTCCGGGATGGCTATGGCGATGTCGCGTGCCGAGGAGGGGTTCAGCCAGTTCTCCGTCAGGAAGGCGACATCTGGGGAGGTTGAGTCGAGTAGGTCCCAGAGTTCAACGGCTTGTTTGTGAGCGGAGCGAGTGTTGAGGAGAATGCTCTGAGGTAGTTTGGTTCGATCCTGGTGGGTGGGTTGGCTGGTCGGATGCTGGTGAAGCTGCAGTTCCGGCAGGACAAGGGTCCTTGGGTGCACTTCGGGGTGTCAGTTAGCAGGTGTGTGATCGTCCGGTGTTGAGTGCATGGAGCGTACTGGCATCATAGCGGAGACGGGCGTCGTGGCGTTCAGGCACCAAGATTCTTGTTGTCAGTGAGGCTGAAGGTGTATAGGAGGATGCACTGCATTGATTCCAAGGTCTGGAGACAGGACCCGCCAGGCACTGTTCAACTCCTTTTAATTTAAAGTTGGGTACACTATCTTTGGTGGTAGGCTTTGGAAGCTGCAAGGTGTAGTAGTTTGTGCTGGAGGTAATAGTGGTGATTATTTAGACCTATGGCACCAGTTATGGTAGAAGGATAATAGCTTGTTCAGAGGTGTATTGGTGCGTATCCTTTATGGCAATACTCAGCGATATATCCTGTAGGTTTAGATTATGCCTATGTGGTGACATCATAGTTTGGTGGCTATCTGCTTGGGTGATGACATTTGTTCCAACGTTTTCCAGGCCATTGTAGAAGAGTCTATGGGCAATGTGAGTACCAGGGCTTGTCCTAATGTTCATGGAGCTTGAGTAGGGTTTTGTTGGTGAATTTAGGAAGAATGTGAACTGTCAGAGAGAGAGAACGAGAGATAGAACCTAGTGGAGCATTTCGTCGAAGTATGTCTGTAGACAGATTAGGAGAGAATAAGTGAACTAGAGTCTTTGAAGAGAGTCATGTTCTTTGTGAAGGCATTGCATGGTGGGAGATACGATTTAGTTGGCTTATAGTAGAAGAGGATGCTCTCAGAGATGGATTGATGGGGCTCGAAGAGAGAGAGCAGCTTGCGTCTTTGGTGGTGGTCGGTGACACAAGAGGCAATCACAAGGGGTCTGAAAGGAAAATGAGCGGATTGCATTCTGTTGTACATTTAGAGGGAAAAGGAGGTGAATGCTGCGGTAATAGAGGAAGAATAATGGCGGATAGAAGGTGAATAGAGAGTCAAATGGTAGAATGAGGAATAGGAAGGGAAAGATGCCTCCCTGGAACAGTGATAAAAAGGGGAGAGGCAGGTGTGATGTAAGACGTTTAGGACATGGGAAGATGGATACATGTAGATAAATGTAAAGTGGATTAGGTAAGTGAAGGATATAGGAAGGAGAGAAATGCTTTTTTTCTTTATTGAGACTTTGTAGGTAATGGAGGCAGACTTTGGGACTACAGAATCTTACTTACGATCTGGAACTTTTTACCTGGATGCCCTGTCAAAGATTAAAGGTTGGTTTTGAGTTAGTTAGTGTTGTGATGTCTGGCGCAGCGTAAGTTCAGCTACTAGGACCACTTGGATATTTCTTGATTGAAATCCACTGAGGGATTATAGGTTTTGAGTGAAGTGGTGCATAGTAGTGAAGGTGCTTCAACAGTGATATTCATGTAAGATCTTGTCTATGGGATGCACAGGCACCAGCACCATTTTGATATTTCTCAGTTGAAGTCTTGTTGGATGTATAGGTTTTGAATTAGGTGGTAGTGCAAGATCTAGAGGAGGGGAATCTCATGTACGATCACCACTTCAATTTTTCCTCAAAGTTTAGAATTGAGTGGCGGTGTGAAATCTCAAGTTCCAGCAGCTCTGCTCCCTTGACTGTTTGGATAGTCCAATGAGGGTCTGACATTTTTGAGTTTGGTATTGCATGAGGTCTAGAGCAGTTGATACTTAGCTGCTAAGGCCATTTTATAATTTATTCGCTGGATGTCTAATGAGAATGTGAAGGGTTTGTTACTGGATTTTTGAAAGATTCGGAGTGATGAAAGCTTGTTGGTGGTGATGCGTGAACTGGGGCAGCTGAATCTCTGCCACCAGGATCACGTGGATATTTCCTTCATAGTTTGTGATAGAAAATATGGAGTATGAGAATCTCCGCTACTGGGGCCAATTAGATATTGTTTTAGTTGTGGGTTTAATGGAGGTTATTAGGTTTAGAGTTTTGCGGTGTTGAAAGATTTGGTGGAGCGTTGGCTTGGCTACCGGGACCTATTTAAGTATCTTGTAGCCAGACGAAGAGAGGTAAACAGAAAACACGACCAACTCCACCACTGTAATAGGCCTATCAGGTCTGCCAGGAAGGGGAAAATTGGCCACCATAGAAATGCTGAAGATACCGTATTGGTAAATCTGCCCCATTTCCACTTCACTTCTTCCCTTAAAAGTTAGTCACCCCTTAAAGTAACTTTGTGGAAAGAAATCACTCCAACTCAGAGGCTCACACTGTATAACTGCTCACAACAGATAATGTCTACAAACAGAGGATTTGTTAAACGTACACACTTTTATTTACACATTGTTGAAACCTCTAAACCTATCAAAAATATTCCTGGTTCTCCCTGCCAACACGTGTTTTACTCTTAAAACTGGCCCTTCCTCTGGGTATCAATGGATCAAAACAATAGGCCAAAACCTTTTTTATAACCATTTGCTGTGATCCCCTGAGACCCTGAGAAAGGGCTGTTTGAGACCTTTCTATTGTGAGCTGCTGTGCAGTGTGAGCCTGCGAGTTGGAGTGAACTTTTCCTGCAAAGGTACTTTGACATTTTTGAAGTTTTGAGGTGGTTGTCAATCTTGCTGCGGCACACTGGCATGATAGATAGAGCAAACATGGCATTGTAACCTGCTGGGAAGTACAGAGTATTAACTAGAGGATATTGATCAGTATTTGTCATCACTCTGTCTTAAATATAAATGCATTCCTTCCAAAGTTGGCAGGATCACATCTCCACCAATGGATGACTTACCATTGCTTCTGGGTGGACCCCTTATACCTATTCCTGTGATGTCTGCGGTTTACACTTGGTTACCTCATTTCGACTTTTTGGTGAACCAACAGACTCGCTACTGTGGTGCCTGTATTATTACTTTGTTCTCCCTATCTCCGCTTAGGTGTGGAACCTATTGACCTACCAGAATGGTGTCCTCTGCATTTCCTGGGTAATACCATTTTCTTGTTTTTAGGTTTTGCCTGGCGAAAAGATGCGCTCTGCGCATCTTTTTCGCGCAGGCGAAAACCTCTTGAGTATTGTAGTGGAGTTAGGAACGGCCCCCGTCATTTATTGGCTAATTCCATAAATGGAGCCTAGCCATTGGACGATGGGCCTGTCCGTCAATGCCGGACCAGATTCGGGGGCGTTCCCGGGATTTTTTGGCTTTTGGCGACGTCACGCGACGTCAGCCAAAAGCCGGGAACGCCCCCGAATCTGGTCCGGCCGGGCCGCAAGCAAGCCGGAAGTCCCGCCGCCGCTCTTTCTATGCTCGGGGGAAAAGTGCCCGGAAGAAAGGAGTGCGGCCGCCAGCGAGTCCCCGGTGCAGGAGAGCCCTGCCCGCGGCACCCGAGAAGAGAGCCCAGGCCCCGGCAGAGGAAGGACACCGCAAGCGCCCCCGCCGCCTCCTGGGAGCAGTCCGGTGAGTTTTCAGGTTCTCCGTGTCCCTCCTCCCGCCGTCCCCCCCTCCCGCTCTCCCCCCTCCCGCTCTCCCCCCTCCCGCTCTCCGTGTGGTCCTGGGGAAAAGTGCCCGGGAGAAAGGAGTGCGGCCGCCAGCGAGGCCCCGGTGCAGGAGAGCCCCGCCCGCGGCACCCAAGAAGAGAGCCCAGGCCCCGGCAGAGGAAGGACACTGCAAGCGCCCCCGCCGCCTCCTGGGAGCAGTCCGGTGAGTTTTCAGGTTCTCCGTGTCCCTCCTCTCGCCGTCCCCCCTCCCGCTCTCCGTGTGGTCCTGCCTTCCTCCCGGAGCCTGGTAATGAAAGCCTTCGAGGTTGTGAAATGAGGCCCATGAATCTGCTACGTCTTTGCTCCCGTTTACAATTGCTCCCCCGCAACCCTCATCGATCTCCAGTGATCCGGACCCTTAGGGCACCTATCACCTGCATATCAATAAGTGGCCTTAACATTAGCCCCAGGTTTATAGGTGAGACCCCATGTTACCCTTGAAATAAAACGAATCGGGTGTACCCCAAAACTGGCGGTGATGTATAGAGGTGTTTTGAGCGGAGACGGATTGGGAACATTATTGTTACGCTCTCAGTAACTTTGAGCATTTGGGTTTGCCTTTGGACATTCTGATATTGGGGCTGCCCTGTGAATGGGGGCCATAAAATGGGTGTGGTAGATTTGCGGACCACGGTGCATTGGCTAATCTGTGAAGTGTTAATTAAGCCGGTCCACTGGAAGCATGCAGTGAGTGCATCATCATATATAGGTATAACTGAGGGAACAGTATTTATGTACAGATAGCATATCTTCACCCTTTCGGTTATGTCTGCAGCAGATCAGAGACATAATTTCTCTGCTGAATATATGCCTTTACTTTGGTGCGTCCAAGTCTTCCATGGTCATGTGTGTGTGTGTGTTTTTTTTTTGCTAGTGGGTATTCCAGAAACTTCTTCAGCGTCACTGACCCGCAAGGACATGCCCAGGCAGCCTCTAGGCACCAAGGGAGCCTGGCTTGTGGGGGCGCAGACACTGTTATGACCCCGCCCATTCGTGGCTGGAAAGGTGACTACAGGACAGAAGGCAGCAGCCGAAGAGCAGTACTGGTCTCTTTGTGTGTCATGGGAGCGGCGTTTGTGTTGGACGAACACAACCAGTGAATGCCCTCTTTGCTGGTGATAGTCTGGGGAATAAGGAAATGACCGCCAGGAACATGAAACGTCTATCAATAAACCGTTATGATTTATATCGGCCTGGTGATTGGCAGACTTTAAGTTTCACTATAAAACCTTGGCAACAGACGTCAACACGCATAGTAGTATTTAATATTCGGGGTTCCTAAATGTGTGCGTCTGTCTTTGGGATCTTCACATTTAAGTGCTTCCCCTTCCTTTGTTTAAATCACCCTACTTTTCATTTACGATATTTTTCTTTTGGAACATTTCAAGCTACGTGGTGTGTTAATTCTGAGTTGCCGGTCTACGGATAAGCTCGGGATAGTCACAAGATGTCCATTTCATGCTTGTACATTAGTGTCGTTATTATGTTGCTTGGGAGGGCCAACTCGTGTGGCAGTTGAGTAAATTCTGCTTCTAGAAAAGACCACCTATGTGACGCAATACAGCACATTTTGTGATAGTATTACTTCATTATTTTGTCATTTTTACACTTCTTAACACTGTCTAGGCATTGGTTGCACTTAACTGGTACCAGTTTAACATTTAACCATTGACAGCCAATGTGGGCTGCAACCCTGTAACGACAAAGCCTTGATGACTATTTTATAAAAAAACAACAATAAAAACTATATTGTGATTAAAAATAGCAATAAGCAACGGGTTCCCAGTTAAGCTTTGCAAAGGGCCTTCCACTGCACATAAATGTGCATCACTGCTTTTATTAACTTCTGAACGGTTTGAACCAAAAACAAATTAATTACAATCTCTTGCTTATGAAACATCTATCAGAAGTAATCTTCCTGGTCCATGTTTATCACTTCTAGAACAAATAGATAGCCACCCCTCTGTTGACGGTAGAAGACACAGAATAATATCACTGTCCACCCCTTTCTCTGCTAGCTTGGAATACTCCATGTGCATTTTAATGTGTTTCCTGCAGGAACTCGATTCCTATCCTGTTCTGTTTAAGGAAAGCAAAACTAGTGATGGGTCGACTTCATGAAATAATGTCAGCCACCAGTAATCGTGTGCCCCTGTTGCCTGCGTGTGCCTCCGTGTGCCCCTGTTGCCTGCTTGTACCTCCGTGTGCCCCTGTTGCCTGCTTGTGCCTCCGTGTGCCCCTGTTGCCTGCTTGTGCCTCTGTGCGCCCCTGTTGCCTGCTTGTGCCTCTGTGCGCCCCTGTTGCCTGCTTGTGCCTCTGTGCGCCCCTGTTGCCTGCTTGTGCCTCTGTGCGCCCCTGTTGCCTGCTTGTGCCTCCGTGTGCCCCTGTTGCCTGCTTGTGCCTCCGTGTGCCCCAGTTGCCTGCTTGTGCCTCCGTGTGTCCCCGTTGCCTGCTTGTGCCTCCGTGTGCCCCCGTTGCCTGCTTGTGCCCCCGTTGCCTGCTTGTGCCCCCGTTGCCTGCTTGTGCCTCCGTGTGCCCCCGTTGCCTGCTTGTGCCTCCGTGTGCCCCCGTTGCCTGCTTGTGCCCCTGTTGCCTGCTTGTGCTGTGTGGGTGTGTGTGGAGGGCTCTGTGTGGCTGTGTGTGTGGGAAGCTTTGTGTGGCTGTGTGTGTGGGAAGCTTTGTGTGGCTGTGTGTGTGGGAAACTGTGTGGCTGTGTGTGCGGGAAACTGTGTGGCTGTGTGTGCGGGAAGCTTTGTGTGGCTGTGTGTGGGGGGGGCTTTGTGTGGCTGTGTGTGTGGGGGGCTCTGTGTGGCTGTGTGTGTGTGGGGGGCTCTGTGTGTGTGTGGGAGGGGCTCTGTGTGTTTGTGTGTGTCATTTGCGAGAGATAAAGCTAGTGGCATTGTAAATGACACTGCCATTTATTTATGTTAAAAAACACATAAATAAAAATAATGTCAAGAGCAATGCCAATAGCTCAAACTTTAACAAAGGCAAAACCATTGCATTGTAAATGCTTGTTCCTCTGTTGTGCGCAATTGTCCTGTGTAGAATGTGTATTTGTATTTTTATTTTGTGTTTGTGTTTTATATAAGCACTCTTACACATGCTGGCACCTTGGTGCTAAAAACAAACCCTGTCAAGTGGACTGTATCCAGGCCATGTGCATTCGTTATATTGGGTACAAACGTTTTTAAACCCTTATCTAAATTGTTGTCCTTTTGTAATTTTCCAACCGTTGGTGAGAGTTTCTTCCAATGGATGGCAGCTGCCAATGAAAAGACTTTGCCTCCTAGCTTCATCAAAATATATATATATTTTTTAAACATTTTGGAATTTGTAGAATTAATTGATCATCTAAAGCAAATAACTGGTTGATACTGTGATAAGCTGGTTAATAAAGGTGTTTGATGTTCACTATGAAGAGCTTGAATTCAAGACAGTCTGGCCCACATTACAAGTTGCTCACTATTGGATGTGTTGATAATAACTGATACTAAAATGTTACGGTATTTATCTGGTATGATAATTCTCACTTATCACATGTTTTTCACTTGTTTTTGGGGGGCATAACATACAGATTTTGCTGATTACGACACCAAAATCTGCATGTTAAGATTTAACTTGGCATTCCTCTCCTCCCTCCCAACCCCAATAAATATCAGCAGATCGACTTGCTGATATTTATCATAAAACATATGTATCCAATATGTGTGTTATTTTAACGAGAATTACAGCACTTATCATAATTTATCGACCCATTCATAATGAGGGCCTTAGACTATACCACAGTTCTCTTCTTGAGGGGCAGCCAGGGCAGTTATGTCAGTGCTGGTGTAATATGATCTTGCTTTAATAGACCTTTCTCGCTGCAACACTTTAGATTGGCTGGAGTTTGAATATCGGTTCTGCCTGAAGCTCTAAATATATTAAAGTGGTTAAAGTGAGTAGAAAAGGTGGCATTCATAATCTTTATCTTGTAAGGAAAATAAAAAAGATGATATATTCTACTCGTCACATGAAGATGTAAAAAATAAGTACAGAATACAGCACTAATCTGAGCTGTAAGATTCAGAGGCATCAGTCTTGACTCGAAGAATCTTCATATAAGGGACTAATTAAGGAAAGGCACTTAACGTCCTAGGTCATATATCGAAGATGTGGTAGAAACCAGAGGAATCAAGACCTCTATCTTATCCCCATCCCTATTCACCTGATTTGACCCATACATTTGCAAATAGCCATACAGATTTCATTCACTGACATCACAATCCATTTTATTTTTTAAGAATAATCGGAGTGCCATCGGCACACCTGAAAAACATCTAGCCAAATTAGTGAATCAGAAGAGCCAGCATGAGTACACAAATGTTGAACAGTAGTGGGGACAAGATAGAACCCAGTGGTACTCCGCACAAGCCCTTCCGCGAAGTTAACGTAAATGAGATTAGAACCTCTTTCTGCAATCGGGAGATTGAGGTGTCTCAGAACCAAGCTATAGCTACACCCTGAAATCCAAGACTCTCAAGATGTGCTTGCAGTATCTGGTGGTCATTTGCACAATCTAGTAATATAAGAGCTGTTGAGAAACCTGTATCTTAAATTTGCTGAAGATCATGTGGAGCCAACACCAGTGCTGTCTCAGTACTACATCCTAAGTGAAAACGAGTCAGCAGTGGGGGCGCTAGGTGGCGCACTAGCGGAATGGCCGAAGCTCTGTAAGGCTCCCGCAGTTCGGTCTTATTTTCCATTTATCCTGCGGATACGATCTAAAATACTACAAACAAACAGCAAACTCTCGCGTCGGAAAAGCTGCTGAGATGGGTGGCGGAGCTTGGTTACTGGCGGCTGCTTTTAACACCTGCCTCGAGACGGCGACTTGCGAGGCGGAGACGGCCCGACTTCCTCTGGTGCCTGTGTCGGGGGCGGCGACTACGAGAGCACCGCGGCTCCCACGTGGGCTACAGGCCGTGAAAGACCGTGCGTTACTGGCCTCCGGGGGACTAACTGGTGGCGATCGGCGGCGGGAAAAAAAAGACCGGCACATCACAGGTACTGGCACAGTCTCTCCTAGGGGCCCTATATAACTGAACTGTACGCTGGACCCACCCGGGAACTGCCTGCATACTGCCACTGGGGATTGCTGATGGTGAAGCACTCGCGCTACGGGCCTGAGACAAAGGGCCATGGATGTGGCTTACTGGCCGTGTAGGCACATAGTCCTAACCGCCACAGACCCGGGACATTAGCCATTGATTTGTCGCGGGTTTGCTGGGGGTTCATTGCAATCTCGGGGCCCCTGCTACCATACCGCCTCATTCATAGGGGTCGCACACTTCGCATATTGCCCGCGCTAAAGGCTGTTGCCCGACCCTTGATGTGAGGGGCTGTTGAGCTGAAGGGGGTGGATCACTGGCAGTGGAGGTCTATTGCGCTGGGGGTCCTCATCACTGGAGCCCGCATTGTGACTGCAAGTAACGAGATCTGCTGCTCGATTGTTGTTGGGGCACTGGGGCGAGGCGCCTGGTGCATGGAGCTTCCCTTTGGTCTGCCTACTTGCTAAATGGGCCTGGGGGCCTCGCTACTACCCTTGTGGATTCCACCCTGTGCCTGGGCTAAGACGCGACAAGATAGGGTGTGGCGCCCCTTATTGACCAGTCTCATAACCGCCACGGCGAGGCTGTGTGCCTGTGCATACGACGCCTGGACCTTGGTCTGACGGAGGTGCTGGGTGAATTGTAGATTCCTTGGTGGCGCAATCTTCTACGAACCACTGCCTGTCTGGATAACGGGTTGCCTACCCGGAATTATTGCGCCCACGGAGGCATCTGCATAGGCATTATTCACTTGCTGTTGGGACAGTAGCGGGTTACTGACGCACCGCCCGACGCCAGAGCTGGGGAAGCCACGGGTCGTCCGGATCCCCGCGAACCGTGCCTAACATTCGAAACCAGAAAAACTGCAAAGAAAGCAATGATGGTTGAGGGACCTGCCGAACTGGAGAATACAAGATTTATCAAAGAAGAAACAGACACTTGTAACACTAAGCCATTGGATTAGTAAATTTTAGAGTAACCTCATAAACCCTATGCAAATTGGGATTAGCGGTATATGTGGTTCATCCGCCCCGCATATGGGTTAACGGCCGTTATCATCGGTTACTCTAAATGAGTGATTTAGCCAGCCTCAACCGGAGGCACCTCTGGCAAATAGTGTAGTGTCCAGAGAAAAAGAGTGGTGTGTCAAAAAGGGAAAAAAGTGAAGGGTTTTTTTAAAACACTGGAAACTCACCCCTGGTAAGTTTATTAAGTGGAGTGGTTACCAATTTGTTAAAAAAGGATGGTACTACTGATTTGATCGGGTTACTAGATCACAGTAGTAGGAAAAAACACTTATTACATAAACGTCGACATGTTTCTGCTCTGTCGGCCCATAGGGGTCTATAGAGCATTCGTCAGGACTAACAACGGACAAACAGTATTTAAATTACTCACACCTTTTGTGTTGTAATGCTCAAATAACCTGTATTATTTGCAGGGTATTGACTCCTCTGGTTTCTGAAAAGTAATAGGGAGAAAACATCGAAAGAAGACACACTCTATTATTGACAAACCTAATTTAGGCTAGTGCAATTCATTCAAAATAACATTGTTATTCATTCGATACTTGAAAATTCAAGACATATCATCTCAAAGATAGGGAGGGTAGTGTTAACGGGAAGAGCTTATCGCGCTATAGACTGGGTGATGAAAAGGAATCACATTCGGCTTGAGTACAGTGCGAGTACGCGTTAGTCTAGTATCTAACATGCAAAGCAGGAGGACAGCGCGTGAATTAGACTGAGCGCACTACCGTCAGGGCTGAGGGTACACAACGGGCACATTCGGCAAGATTACATTTTAACTTTTTCATACATAAACCTCTTATTTAGCGAGTCTTGCATGCGCAATGAGGCAAATAATGCGGCATAGAGTAACATTGAAGCGCAATGAGCTTCTAAAGCGAGGTGTGCGAGTTTTTATAAAAACGCGGCTCATTTCTAGTACCTTATAACCAGGAGTACTTGCTTGCGTCGGGGGGCCCTCAGGACTCAGAGCTATATTTAAGAGAATATATATATCGGGTTGATTAGTATCTTGTTGTGTCACCTTACCGGGATTCAGTTGGCTGTAATGTTTGGTTCCGCCATTACCCGCATGTGTCTGCATAGGAGATCTAAAAATATCAAGGATGTCCTAGTACACACCCGACCCTATTACTTTTCAGAAACCAGAGGAGTCAATACCCTGCAAATAATACAGGTTATTTGAGCATTACAACACAAAAGGTGTGAGTAATTTAAATACTGTTTGTCCGTTGTTAGTCCTGACGAATGCTCTATAGACCCCTATGGGCCGACAGAGCAGAAACATGTCGACGTTTATGCAATAAGTGTTTTTTCCTACTACTGTGATCTAGTAACCCGATCAAATCAGTAGTACCATCCTTTTTTAACAAATTGGTAACCACTCCACTTAATAAACTTACCAGGGGTGAGTTTCCAGTGTTTTAAAAAAACCCTTCACTTTTTTCCCTTTTTGACACACCACTCTTTTTCTCTGGACACTACACTATTTGCCAGAGGTGCCTCCGGTTGAGGCTGGCTAAATCACTCATTTAGAGTAACCGATGATAACGGCCGTTAACCCATATGCGGGGCGGATGAACCACATATACCGCTAATCCCAATTTGCATAGGGTTTATGAGGTTACTCTAAAATTTACTAATCCAATGGCTTAGTGTTACAAGTGTCTGTTTCTTCTTTGATAAATCTTGTACTTTCCCTGGGGAATGAGACAGACCCGTAAATCCCTAGTCCCTCCACCTTTGATTGATTGAACTGGAGAATACACCAGAAACGAACCTTGGCGCTGGGAGAGACCTACAGGCAGTCCTTGCAGAAATGAGACAGGGCTTTACTACCATAGCATCCAAAATGGACACGCTCATGACTCGAATAGAGGGCATCACGCATAAGCTGAACAGCCATGAGACCAGGATAAAGGAGGCGGAACAGAGAATATCGGACTCTGAGGACATCACGGAGCAGCTTAAGGTGGTGTTGACCCAAATGGACAAACTCATGCGTATAATAGACGCCAAGAATGAGGACATCGAAGCTAGAAGTCGTCGCAACAATATACGCATCCTAGGCATACCAGAAAGTACCAACACGGGTGGCTTGAACAATATCTTGAGAAATTACTCATGGCCATCACGGAAGAGGGGTCACTGTCCCCTCAGTTCATAGTGGAAAGGGCGCACCGGTCACTGGGACCCCGCCCTCTCCCGGGCGCGAACCCTCGCCCCATCATAGCCGGACTGCTGAACTATCGGGACCGCGACATTGTCCTAAAGGTGGCGAGAGACAAGCAAAAGCTACATTATTCTGGAGTGACTTTCACAATCTTTCCGGATTTTACTGCCTGGGTGCAGGAGGAACGCAAAAAATTCAATGGGATCAAGCAGAAACTTCGCCAAGAACAGGTAGACTACGCCCTTCTATACCCAGCGCGGCTACGGATTACTCACCAGGGTAAGCAAAGCTTCCATGCGACGCCCCAGTCGGCAGAAAAATTCCTTAAAGAGATCAACAGGCGGAGGAAGGGCCCCGCAAGTCAGGAAGATGATGATCAACAACAGCTGTCCGATGTGGAATGACATGTCTTGGCATAATCGGACGGACAGTTGAGGCGTTTGCTGAGGGCGGACATACAATAGCCATATGCGGCAGTGCCCTGCTAACTGATGTAATGTATACCTTTGATTATACTACTGGGATTGTCCTATATTTGTCTGCTGTTATGTCTGTGGAGCTTTGAGTATGCAGAACATATTGCACTGTTTTTTGTACCGGAAACCCTTGCAGGATCTGGGGGTTGTTGCGTGTCGGTGCCCCCTTGACCCATAGCAAGGTTTCAGTGTGCCACTTACAGGCTGCACCCCCATGGATGTTCCCCATCTACCTTTTGGATTGGTTGTGTTGTTGGGTGGGAGGGTGGGTGGGCATAGAATGACTGGCATGATTGGGATGCTTCAGTGGGAGGAGGGTGGGTTGAGGGGGGGGGGGGTTGGGGAAGCGTAGAGGGGGGTGAGCGATGGAAGGGTCTAGGGGCTCAATTGGGGGGCCTTGATGGGGAGGGGGCGGGGTAAAGAGAGTTGTTAGTAACTGTATGGGCTATGGCAACACAGGAAGTAGCATTTGACGGATCTGACCTCTGGGGCAGGGTGGGACTGATGTGGACGGTATAGATAAATGCTAGGTATATCTTGGCCATTACCGATGGGTGAGCCAAATTCAAATGTATGCACAGTGCTATCGTGGAAAGTACGGGGCCTTAAGGATGCTCGCAAATGTAGACAAATCTTAGCCTATTTTGACAGACATAAAATAAATGTGGTGATGCTGCAGGAAACGCATATTCCCCCACGTGCTACCTCTACTTTCGCTAGCAGATGGGCAGGTGTCAGAGTATTCTCCAACTACTCTTCATATGCCAGAGGCACGGCCATCCTTGTACATCGTGCGACTCCCTTCACACTCCTGTGCCAGGAGATAGACAAGGCAGGAAGATATGTTGTGCTGTGGGGAAGATTGGGCAGAGACACTGTTACCTTCGCTAATTGCTATGCTCCTAATGTGGACACACCGGAATTCTTTACATCGGTATGGGGAGTAATTTCAGATATTGGTTCGCGTCACGTCATATGGGGGGCGACTTTAATGTGGCTATAACACCTGGATTAGATAGAGCAGATTGGCAGGCCCAATATCATCCCAAGGCGAGAGAGACACTGAGGGACATTGTGGAGGATGGTGTACTTGTAGACGGCTGGAGACATGTGCACCCCATGCTTAGAGAAGGGACACATTTTACATCTTACACAGGAACATGGGCGAGGATAGACTACTGCCTTCTGTCCAGAGATCTGGCCCCTTGTGTAACGGCCGCGAGGCATCTGGCCAGGACTCAGTCTGATCACTGTCTGCTACTGATTACACTAGCCATGCCGGTTAATGATTGCCCCCGGCGCCCCTGTCGGCTACAGCCGAATGTCCTGTTAGACACTGTCTTCCGTGAAGAACTGAGGGAAGACATAGAGGACTTTTTCCCCCGCAATAAAGACACTGTGGACAGCGTGGAGACGGTCTGGGAGGCCTTTAAGGTCACTGTTAGGGTGTGGTGCATTGCTAAGAGTTTTGGTGTGTTACGGGATATCCAGCGCACGATACGGAAGCTAGAAGGGGAATTGCAAGGACTAGAGAAACAGTTGCTGAGGGAGTGCATGGGACATAGACACCAACAATTTCGAACCAAACTCTCGGAGTATGAGGCAGAGGCGCAGCGGGAGGGGAATTTCAGGGACAAGTATTGGAAGGCTTGCAAATATAATGAGGGAGAGAGACCAGGGAGGGCACTGTCAATGGCGGTGCGAGGCGCATGGGGTACTAACACTATCTTAGAACTTGAGGGTGCCACAGGGAAGGCCTGTAGAGATAACAATCGCAATTTAGCTGCACTTCAAACACACTATACGCACTTATACACCACCCAATCCTCTGGGGACATTGATCTTGAGGGCTTTCTGGGGGAGTTGGCACTATGCTGGCTGAGTGACGTCCATAGAACGTTCCTCAGCGCCCCGTTTGAATTGGATGAGATCCGAGATGCCATAATGTTAATTGGCAATGGGAAAGCGCCCGGCTTAGACGGGATCCCGGCTGAGTTTTATAAATGCTATATCGATATTATGGCTCCGGTGTTAAAAGAAGTGTTCGAAGACTCGTTGGAGGTAGGGATACTGCCCCGCTCTATGAGCGAGGTAGTGATCACGTCTCTCCTTAAACCGGGTAAAGCCCCAACACACTGTGATTCTTATCGTCCTTTGTCGTTGCTCAATTGTGATGCTAAGATCCTGGCCAAAGTGTTGGCTACGAGACTTTCACTCCTCATGACCAGAATTATACTCCCCGATCAGTCAGGCTTTGTCACAACAAGGGCAACCTCCCACAACCTGCGGACTATCTTCTCACTCATACAAACGGTAGCCCTGGAACTTCCCTTGGCTGCGATATTCCTAGATGCATCTAAGGCGTTTGATTCCGTGGAGTGGCGGTATTTGTTTACAGTCCTACATAAGATGGGATTTCCCCCAGTTTTTGTGGGGTGGATACGATTATTGCATACTGAACCTATGGCCAAGGTATTGGCAAATGGTCGTCTATCGGAGGCTTTCGCAATCACTAGAGGCACCCGTCAGGGATGCCCGCTATCCCCCTTCTTGTTCGCCATCACGATAGAGCCATTGGTGTGTCGTATACGACAATTACATAAAGATAGCTCCTTTCACTGTTTTCAAAGAAAACTCTCTATATCGCTATACGCTGATGATGTAACGCTCTGTCAAAGACCCAAAAAATAACTTGAATACCCTACTGAGGGAATTTGTAACCTTTGGTGGGCTGTCTGGTGTGGCGATTAACTGGGGAAAGTCGCAGTTTTTCCCATTGACTGCCGCTGTGTCCGAATTTCCGTTGTATTTCCCCTTGGAATGGTGTCACACTGATCTGCGTTACTTAGGTATCCAAATATAAAGGTGAGACACTCCGACTTAATTATGGTACGGCCATTACCAAACTGACTGATTCGGTCACGCGCTGGATTGGTCTTCCACTGTCGATGGCGGGCAGAGTATCTCTTATTAAAATGGTTGTCTTGCCCCGATTCCTTTACTACTTTCTCAATATTCCCTACTATCCAGGGTCCTTCTTCTTCAAGACCTTGAAGTCTGAACTGATTCGCTTGGTGTGGGGAGGTAGACAGGCGCGACTCAAATGGGCTGTCATGGCACAGCCATATGACATGGGGGGCTTTGACATACCGGATTTTGAGGCATATTACCTAAGTGCACAGGTGCACTATTTATATCACTGGATAAAACCCACTAGTTTTATGCCGCAGATAGCGGTTGAGGACTGGATCGCTCATCCTTTGCCGTTGGCTGGTATCTTCTATGGCCCTACTGTGGTATTAGACACCCCGCCAACTACAGTGACGTGCACGGTAGATGCCTGGCAGAGGATAGTGCGTCGACTGCAGACACCAATGCTCTACGCGCCCCGAATGCCTCTTTCCTACCACCCTCGGGTGGCATTATTTCAAGAAGTCGGCTTCGGACGCATGTGTCGCCGGCTCAATATAGTAACATGGGGTGACTTATTCGTTGGAGGGGTACTCCACGCTCGGGAGCACTTCTTTGGTGAGCACCCCCCAGTCCCATGGAGGTGTTCTATTATATTCGATTGCAAGAAGGTATGAAAACAGTGCTCCCACATTACCCCAAAGAACCACCTTGCACGGCTCCTCTCAACGTGGTCCTGCATAACCCTGATGGCGCACACTTGGTGTCTAGCATATACAGCAGCATTCGTGGCAATACACCGGCAGTGATGGGTACAGCCAGGGCGCATTGGACTGCAGACTTTGGCAGGGAGGTGACCGATGAGCAATGGGAGTACTGCTGTGGACTCACAGGGAATCTGATATCAAGCTGTCGTTTCAAAATAATTCCTTATACGTTTTTACACAGAATTTACTATACCCCTGCTCGAAAATACAGGTTTCACCTAACAGACTCAGATTGCTGTGAACGCTGTAAGCAACCTGGAGCCGACTTTATGCACTTCGCATGGGAATGTCCGCAAGTGAGACCATACTGGGGGCAGGTCCATGAGACGCTGGAACTCATGACTGATAGTACTATAGATATCGACCCTCTTATGTTTTTACTAGGCTACACGGCGCAGATTCCGAGGGATAGCAGAAAATTTACTAATGTAGCACTGCTTTTGGTCAAACGACGGCTGGCATGCAGGTGCGGGAGGGGGCGTGCCCCCAAATTTAAGGAGTGGATGCAAGACATGGTGTACTGTCAGGAGCAACATGGAATATACTCGGAAATGCAACCGGTGACATCTAAGCCGGCAGATATAAGGGGTCCACTGCACACATACCTGATACAGACGGCAGCACAGACAACTTATGACATTCTACCAGACCCTGAGGGAAGGAAGACCCTACATAACCACATTCTCCTGCTGATGGATGCCACGTATGTGATGCGGTGCCGCTGGGGGGAAACTGTCACCCCTCTCATACAGTCTGTATTAGGCAGATATGGGGGCCACACTGCGAGGGTCTTATATGTGTCCTGGGTAGGAGAGGATACCTCTATAGTCAATACGACCAGGTACGATACTCTCCCAGATATGAGTAATACATACACGAACCCCCTTGAGATGCCACCCAGCCACGGGATTACATGCCTCAGGTAACTTATATCTATCTCGTTGTAACAGCAATGTATGTCTATGTAGAGGATTGAACAAATACACTGCAAACATAAATGATGTGTGTATGTCTGACACTTGCTGCGCCACGAAGGTAAGGTAAAATGTTAAATGTCAACCACATAGTCCACACATCTGCTTTCCTCTACACATCTCTGTCCTTATGAGTTCTCTGTTCCTGTTACCACTGCTATTATAGCTATACTGAAAACAGTTCTCTACGCAGCCGGCCCGAAGTGGTTGTAGGCGGCTTGCTGTGTTAATCCTCAATTCATTATAAGTTGCACATTGATGCCTGATGGTTAGAGTAACTCGCTGCCGGACATGCTATGGTTGTAGGCACGAGCTGTGTCCTTTTGCACGACTGCTAATAATAAAGGTTTTTGAAAAAAAGTCAGCAGTGCATGAAGGTTTACATTGATCTCCACAAAATCCTATAACTGATTATAGATCTATCTTCCACACAATTTAGATAGCTGTGGTAACTTGGAAATATCCCTTTAATTAGACAGCATTGCTACACGTAGAATTGCTTTTTTTTCTTTAAGATGTGTTGAGTAGCTGCAGATTTATGTTCACTGCGTAACCTTTTCGGAGACCAGCGATGCATTGATAATCTTTCTGACAAGGGTTATCTCCGCTAACAACAAATCTTTATTTAACCTACCATTAATAGGTCTTCCATACAGTCAGATGATCTTCATCCTCTTACTAGTAGGTCAAAATCTTCCCTAATAAGTTGACTCGGGTTGGAGAGGCTTGAAGCATTAGGAGTAATATCCACTGCTGCAGGGCCAGAACATAATATACTAATCTTCCAACTACCTATTGTTCGTATGAGCGAGTCAATATTCTTTGGTTTGTGTTCCTTTCATCACTAAGAAAATCTGAGAAACACCAATTGCAAATGTTTGCTTTAAATCATGCTATGTTAGCCATCGTCTTTGGTATGGTCTGTATAGGGCATGCAAGACTTGGAAGTAGAAAGAGATGAAAGCCCTTCACAGTGTGTAAACCTGCTCCATTTTGCCTTTCTCTCTCTCTGAACCTTTGTTTTCCTCAACTGGATTTGATTTCTGAGACAATTGAAGGTGCTCTACATTTTCGTACTCCAGAACTAATCACTAGGCTCTGTTGGTAGAGAGGTGTGGCTCACTGGTTAGAGGCGGCAGACCCGGAAGCAGAGAATGGCCTGGGACCAGGGTTCAATTCCCGACGCGGCAGGGTCGTGGACCAGGGTCAACGGACTTGATAATTCTCGCCTCGGTGCCTACTCTAACCAGGGATCACACTCGGCAACTCTGGGCATTAAGCTTGCCTCATCTCTACAACGGCCCCCCACAGACGCCAGGGATGCCTGGTTTCACCTTGGAGATACCCAGAAGGGACCATCTCGCAGGGAAAGCCAGGACGGGTTCCCCAGCGGTCTTCAGCGCCAGGACACCCCGAGATTGGGTAACAGTGCGCTTTACAAGTATCATCATTTTTTTTTTTTTTTTTTGGACAAACCATAAACATAATATTTGTAATGGACATGTTCACCCATATTGTCTCTTGGTGCTGAAATAACAGATGTTTATTGTTACCCACAATAAGATCTGTTTATTGTTACTCACCTTTATTGTTTAAAGGCTCAGTGCAGCCACTGGCATTCGAGCAAGTGACAATGACTTCAGTCATTGATTCCTGGAGTTGTTGCATTACTCTATTGAGCCACCAGACACAAGCAAGGGTTACATCCAAATAGTACACATAACCATAGTTGAGGGTGACTGTTGCCTCCTAGTCAGGCTATGGGAGACCGTTAGTTGCTGAGAACTGATAATGGAACGCGTTGGCACAGCTATTTTTACCTCTAACCCAAGCAGGTGCTCGACAGATCTCCCTTGAGTAACATCTCTTCAGCCTCTCAGAAACTGGGACCACCACTTCCCTTAGAAGTGAGTGACTAGTTTTTTGTTTGTGTCTGCATTTGGGAGTCTTGTGTGTTGTGTGCATTTTGTCCTCCAACAGACCCTTTGATTAGAGGACAAGTTGAAGATTGTGCTCTATGGTGTCTTTGCCCTGGTAGAAATGACAATCTACATCTACCTGGCACTGGAGTAGCCCTGTAGCATCTCTTGGCAGGTTTGGGATATTCACATCATAGCACATACTGAGAACTGGCTGGCTCAAAATACTGTGTGAACAGTTCTAGGTCCATGTAGCTATGTCTCCTTTTCAGTGTTCCCCCATCTTACCAGATCGAAGAGCCATTGCGTTATGAACGGTGAGCCTATTACCCAACTGCTGCTCTTCTCTTGGCTAGTATATATGCACGGTCCACTAATCTGCGAATGGCTTGTGATTTTTTTCAGTCTAGGTTGTAGCCCCAATAGATCAGATTTCGAGTAATGCTTGGGTTACCAGTCCATTTATTCTGCCTCTGTTTGCTCCACTGTGTTGTAATATTCCTTAATTTATGTACAATATATAGCATGTGGTTGAAGACTGCGTCATTGGTTTTGTATCTTGGGCATGTGCTGCTCATCCAAGAGTACATTTTGTTTATTCGTTTTGGGGTCAGGTGAGGTTAGTGTAAGTAATTAAATTGTAAGAATTTAAATTTGGATTCTTGGCCACCTTCTTCTTGTTCACTAATAGTTTTAAAGATTCAGGATCAGTTATTTACATATCAATCATAGTTTTCTCTGATCTCAAAGAAGCGGAGAGCTCTGTTTTCATATGGATCACCCACTGTCTCACTCTCTTCTACCCATCGCGCCTGCTCCATAATTTGAATATTAATCTAAAGTGTGGTAGGCATTCTATTTGTATCTCAGGACATAATTTAATTTGTCTCCCATTAGTTTGACACTTCTCTGACACCAGTGTCTGGCAACAGCCCTATTTTTAGAAGTCAGAGCATTTACGCTGTGCTTGCGAGTACTGCTTCAAGTAACATGGTTACAGTCAATTTGGCTTCTCTATGTCTTCTTTCAGGATTTCTGCTACTTCTAAATCATCTTGCTGGCCTTTGCGGTTGCTTTACCAGGTAATATGTCTCATAATTGGGAGCTGCTAATACCCCAATGGGCAACTACCTTTTTCATAGCAACCCTTTTCAGTCGCTTCGGCAATATGAAGTCGAACAGTGATGCATGCAACTCAGCAAACGTTTTCCTTGTTATCACCACTGTCAGGGCTGCAAAAATATCAGTGCCCTTGGCAATACTACCATTTAGGGTATTGCTGTTCTACTCATGGCAGACTGGGGAAGCCATCACTAGGAAGTATTTTTGTTGGTCGCAATAGCCATGCCTAAATTTGTGGTTGGCAGTTGCTCGTCTCTGCTGTATATATGCAACCGTAGGCACCTAAATGTTTCCCTCTCCCAAGGGAGTAGTTTCTGGCCAGATGATTGTGTTCATCTTCTGGAAGTGAGTTCTACGGGTATATGGAGAATTTGCCACACTTTATTTTTAGACCAAACGCCCTGCTAAAATTCTTCTACTGTGTTCATGACTGCCAACAGGTCTGTCTCTGCATGTCACAAGTGTAGCAAGATTTCATTGGCATTCAAGGATATAACATGATATTGGTTGGCTATTTGTATTCCCAAATCATGACCTTTAGCCATAAAGGTTCTTGTTACAGGCACTATCGTTGTGGAACCATAGTGAAGACAAAGGGCATACCTGTATGGTGCTCTTTCCTATCATTCATTGTTGTGATTTAGTGTACATGGAGGATTTGTATTGAATGAGAGGCCTACTATCGGAGGGAGGCAGCTCTCAACTCCATATCACTATTTCTTATATGCCGCTTCAAATCATTGGTGACTAATGTGGCATTCATCTCCCGTGGCAGGTGGGGAGAGTAGATTGTGAGAAGGGGTGTACTCCCTGACCTCCATGCTCGCCCCAATGGAGACAAACGTTCGATAGAGGACCTGGGCAATGGTCTTTATTGTGTGGTTTTCTTACCATTTCATTGTCAGGTGGCTCATGGAGGGATTTCTGCATGCAATCTCTCTCCTTTCAGGAATTCACCGTTTTGTAAGGGTGATGCTTTTGCTTCTACTCTTTTTTTGGGGGGAGGGTGGGGATCTTGAACAAGGATGCTCACCATAGCCAGATTTCCACAATTTGGTGCAGGCGAACATATGACTTGCTTGAGGAAAGCATACCAACCTAAGATCATGTACAAGCACAGCAGAAGTGGTGGGTCTCAATGTGTAGAATAGTATGCAGGCGCACATACATCTAGCTAAAGGAACCCCTAAGTAGAAATGGTTGCTATTTTAAAAACCAGCATTTGCAAATCCAGTAGGTCTTGCCTTCTTAAACTGTTGGCTTTACCAATGCTTTTTTCTGATGGGGAAAAAAAAGAAAGGGTGTGATGTGGTGGCAGATGCCGGCCACATCATTGCGTATGTGTATGCATATATATGACTTGGGTGCAATGGGTGTGAAGATGAGTGACGTAGCTGATAAAGTTGCAGGATGCAATGTTGGATCAATAAATGTAAAACAAATTACATTTTATTTGTAAAAAATGATTTAATAGCTAGAGAAAAAAAAACCTAAATGATTTTAAAAAAATGTATAGGACCCTGAGGGCGTGGGAGGAGTGAGTGGTGACTGGGGGACGCTTTGGGAAGTGGAAGGGAGCTTCAAAGCAAAATAGGCCTACTAAAATGCCTTTTGGACTAAGGAGTGGCCTGGCTTCAATGGCAACTATTGTGCCTCCTGAAAATTCAATTGAAAGCCTTTTTTTAAGAACTGTGAAATGGTTGGGGAGGATCAGCGGAGTGGGACGAGTGAAGAGAAAACAACGTGGCCTGTAGTTGAGCAGAGGGGACTCTGAACAAGAGAGCAAGAAAACGCAGGCATTCTCACAGAGCGCTTAATACAAAATAAATTGTTTACTAAAAAATAGCAGGGGATGGATTTAAGTCATAATAATTGTAAAGAGGCTATGCTCCAAAGGAAGGGACAACAAGAGGAAGGCAAACGATCAAATAAGAAGTATGCCAATGAGTGACAATATGCCAATGCAATGGTAAACAATGGTCTGGCTCTATGCAGACTATAAGTTTTTGGTATGGTCCACAAGAGGTTTTCACCTATGGATAGATTTTAGCGAAACCTAATTAGAGGGTGCACTTAAATCAGCGAAACTATTAATCGTAATTGTACACCATTTAAGATTATACTTTACTGAACTATCAGACTAGAATTTAAGCCATATTAAATTTTAAAGTGCTACGCAAACAAATGATGGACGGAATGCTGAATGAATCATACATTCACCCCCAGTCAAGAGATCTGGGTTAAATCCATTGTTCTTTTGCTCACTGCACCACCCCAGTTTGGACCTAGCCATATTGTAGTCATAACCCTGTTCCTCATGGGAACAGTCCAGCCCGAACGTCCAAGCCAGGTCCTCTCCGGACCGGAAACACGCATTCTGGGACTGGGGGTGAATGTTTGACAATGTTTAACATTCCATCCATCATCTTTTTGTGTTGCATATTAAATTGTATAGCACAAATTTAGCAGAGTTTGAGGCTCAAATTGAATCACTCATCTTCTGAAAGGTACCTCTAGATTGAGTTAAAACGTTCAATAAGATTGTAAGTGGATAGATGCTTTGATGAGAGAAGTATTTGGGGATCTGTTCATGATGTACTCCATGAGGATGCCTAACATCTCCTTTTGTTTTTATTGTTGGATATTTATGTTTTAGGAGATGCTGAATGAGGAGTACACTGAAGAAGGTATCAACCCAACGGAGTTTTCAGATGAAATTCTATTGCACATCCTGAGTTACATCCCCAGTACAGACTTGATCCTTAACGTTAGGAGGGTGTGCCGGAAGCTTGCAACACTGTGTCTGGATAGTAGCCTAACCAAACATGTTGTTCTGCACAAGGAATATCAGGTAAGTTTACATACATGTGCAAAGTTCACACCGAAAATGCTTGAAACAAAATTGGGCTAGGTGACCTGATCTCCAAGTGAATATAACAGACTATTCCGTGCACATAAACATGACTGCGAATGTGATGGGTGATCAGTGTTATTTTCTCTTCAGATCACATGTAAAAGAAAATATTTTTTTGGGTACAAACCTCAAATCTGCCTGATTATTTCCCCTCCCCCACACAACAAAGAATGCCTCACCTTCTTTTTTTTGCTGTATGTAAAACATGGACGAGGGTTACATAATTATAAAGCGAAAGAGCCTTTGAACAAATATTCCAAACTGTAGTTGTCCTATTTTTTTTCTGCTTACATTACTAAGCATTGGAACATATGAATGTCTGTGACAATACAGGCAGAAGCCCCCCTTCAAACACACTACATAAGGAGCATATCTTGACCATTTTTAAAAGCAACCCTAAATGGCATCTTTAGAGTCAGTTTCATAAAGTACGGAGTATCACTCTTACAGTCTTACTGGAAACTGATATTCTGTTCCTTAATACCCACTCTCGTCTCTTGAACTCTTCTTTTTGGAGTTCAGGCACTGAACCACCCACTCGTCTTTTGTCCTAAAGCAAGTTCTATTCTGTGAAGATGTCATCATTCCCTCAGGTCAACCTTGACACTTATTGATGTTTCTTTGTGCATTCTACATTATCTTTTATTTCTGAACAAGTCTATTGTAATCATCGCCTTTACCTCCACCCAACTTGACTATATAAACAGGGTATGTCTCTACTTCACTTGTAGACTTCCAGAAGTCAATAGATCTACAGGCCGACATATCCTGGGACTCAAAGTCTGAACATGTCACCTGTCCCTTGTCAACTCTCCACTTTCTGATTATCATTAAACAAGTACATTTGTACTCTCTACATTCTACATTTTCCTAATCACAAACGGGCTGCTTTTCTCAGACAGACACTAAATTAACTTTCTTAGTCATAAACTGTCAACCCAAAATGTGTGGTTCGGAGATTTGTGCTTTTGGTGTGTTAGTCCTGAATTTAAGAAGGATACCGGTAATATGCTTAAGTAGGGTTAAATGTGACCGTAAGGAAAGACAAGTTGTTCTAAATTTGCTATTCGCCTCTGATTTTCCAATAATAACGGAAATAGGGAAGATGACTAGAAATTACTCTTTACAGAATTTGCACTTTTGTATAAGTACTGTACTCACTCCTTCTAAATTAATTATAGCAATCAAAACAAGGATGATCATTTTATTTTGCAAAGCACAGATACAGATCGACACGCTTTTGGCCATGCTATAATTGAGTCCTTGTCCTTGAGATGGATTTTGTTCTATTGATACTGGGCAGAGAGCAAAGCTACAGCTCAAGCTACGCAAGAGGGACACAAACTGACACAGGCTTATTTGGGGGTTAAAAAACATTGTCTTGACAAATGTATTCATTGGGACACCAGCAACTTTGCATGTGCTCTGCACTCATTACTGATCATCCCATCTATAGTGCCCGTAAGTGAAGCTCGATACACTGAGACCGGTGCTCCTGCTGACCTGTCCTCCAGCTCACAAACCTGCTCATTCCATACATTCGTGGCCAAATCTGCTAAAATGATCCAGTGGGTGAAGGAATTGTATCTGCTCTCAAATGCTCAAACAGCCAACTATATTTCTGTATTTCACCACATGAAATTACGGAATCATTGTGAGACTATGCCTCAGTCATCTAGTGTTAAAACCCAGAGATTAGGAGACAGAAAGATCTTTGGACCAGAACATGTGCGCAGAAATCCGTACAAAGCCACTTTCCTTTGCCACTCTACATATGATCCAGTATTTACCCCTGCCCAAACCCTAATAGAATAGCCAGCTGCCTTCACACCCTTACAGAACCGGTTTCAAAAGGATATTCCTGCCGCAAAGATTAGTAATGTTAGGGGGCTGGTAGCATGTGACATCTTGAGAGCGTGCCCGTTGATGCACTTCTGCCACAGAGTGAGCCCAATTGGCATCCCTTCGAATATGAGCCAAGTTATGGGCCTACATCCGGTTGAAAAGCAAGGGGCTTGGGAGCAAAGACTTTCTATTCTGTCCCCCAAATTTAATGAAAAGAATATGAAACCTTTCTTAACTGAGACTCTTTTTGAAGCATTAATTCTCGATCAAATGAGCTTGAGCAACAGCAAAACAATGTCAAAAATAAGGCCGATATACATGGATTTGCTTTAGAGTATTGATTCGGTTGACTGGAACAACAGGAATGATCTGAGATGGTGTAGTATACGAGAAGGCCAGAACGGCAAATATTGCAAAGTTTTATCTAGATCATAAGACCTCAGATTTCATAAAGCTGGTCAATTGGAAAAAAATAAAATTAAGAATTGCGATGGAATGGTGAAGCAAGTCACACACAATAATCACTAATGTGTGTAACTTTACCTTGAATTTATTGATTGCCCCGGTATCTCCACTTTTCTAAACCAATATTGATCGAAAAATGTTTATTTGCAAACTGACATTAGTCAAGAATCCACAGAAATTCATGCAGTTGTTCTGATATCTAGGTGCAAGCATTTCCTCAGCTAAAAGGAATTTTTTACAACAAATGTTGATCTCAAATGAAGCACAAAAGTTGTCTGCCTAACTCGTAGCTTACTCTTACTCAGAATAGAATGTAAAGGTGGTGTTAAAAATAGTATATATGAAATTCCAAGTACCTCTTCCTTTCCTCTCCTTCCAGTGCCTGTTTTGCCTTCTGTAGCTTTTTCACACTTATGTCTTTAGTGCTTGGACACAAGCAGTATGAATGGGTGTTGTATTATCTTCTTAGGGAAGATCGAGGAAGCCAGGTGCTGTCAGAATGTTCAAAATGAATCTTGAAGTATCAGTTAAAAAGACAATTTAGCCTTTTTAAAGGAGAATAATTTCCTGGTGTCCATTTGGAGATGTAATTTGGATAAGATGACACTGGCCAGGTTAAACGAATCATTTCAAAGTCCTTCTCTTCTATAGGTTTGTGAAATATTTCTACTAACTTCAGTCTGGCATCTCTAGCTTGCTAAGCTGCTACAAGAAAATTAAGTGTGTGGCAAAACTTTAATGGATCCTGTTCTCAAAGCTAGTTGGGCCTGTCTCGATGTTTTTCAGCCCATGGTGGTAATCTCTTTCTTAAATTTGTTTGGTGCAAGCCAGACCGTATTACTAGCTGGCTTTGCTATTTGACGGTGGCCATAGATTATTATAGCTACTTAATCTTGGAGCTCAAAGCTCTATAAGCAGATAAAGTATGAGATGCAACTTTGGTCCATGGATGCTACGATGTAGCAAAATATTTAAAACTTGAAAACAATTCAAGGTATGTGCTACTGCTGTGAAAAATCTTCCAACCCCATATCTCTAATCATGAGCACATACACACATATGATGTGAACACGCTTTGGGAAAGCCAACAGATCTTGCGGGCGTCCATTTGTTTAGCCATGGTGTACAGCAGCGTGGCTGTGAAGAGTGATTGAAAGTTAAACAAACCCAATGAAGCAGGTTAGCACAAACAACCGGAGGCAGGATAGGAGCTGGGCAACTCGGAAAACTGATGGAGGGGAGGGGCAGGGCAACAAATGCAGTGGGACGGCGTGTGGGTGCAAGGGAATACAGATAACCGGGGGGAGGGGGCAAGGCAACACAGACCACTTGAGGATGGAGGGTTTGGGCAAGCCACTTCCCTCTCACGTGGCTCCATAGCCCAAAGTGCTCCGAGGCATCTGTAGGGTGGTTAGGAGCGCTCAATTGAAAAGCCTAATCCGTAAATGATATAAGTAGCCTGCACTTCAATCCAAACAGGAGTAGAAAGAAAACGCTGTAATGGGTATTAGTCTTAGGATATAAGGGAGGGGGGAGTTAAGTGCATTCAGGTGCACAGGGTGTGTTCCTGTGTTAGTGCATGTGATTCAGTAAGTTGAGCCTTCAGTGAGCAGTGGGTAGTGCTGCAAGCAGGTGTTTGGCCTACTTGTGTACCTTGCAAGAAAAGAGGTCTTTTAAATTCCCTTGCTGCCACACAGACCTGGAGCACATCGACACTTTAAGCTCGGCTACTTTCTGGAGAAAGGATGGAAGGGCACTGTGTACTTCAGATAGCAAGATGACAGTACGTACCAGTAGTAACAGTGCTTCCTTTTCCCTTTTGGATTTGATAAAAATATGGCCTAGAGAGTTGGGTGAACCCCCCCCCCTTTCCTCACCATCTGTTGGAAAAAATCTTGGCCCTATTATTTAAACTTTATGTTCATCTGTAGCTGGATTCCGTTTTTCTCTTCTGAACTTTTTGAGAAAGACCTTAAAATTCCTTCCAGAGGTCACTTGGGAAGATCTAGTTCACACATGGATTACACTAAGATTGGACAATGGTAATGTCCTCTATATGGGGGCACCTTTGGAGTTGACCAATAGGCTATAACGCATTCAACATGCAGCAGCTTGTCTTCTTCTGAACACCCCCTAAACATCAGCCAATTCGGGAAGACCTGAATGTATTACATTAGCTACAGATCAAGCAAAGAATAGTTTTAAACCCCCCCTGAACACCTATAGGGTTGTACATAAGAAGGGCCCAGCCTATATCCAGGATGAAATAAAAAAAATACCGGGCCCCCCAAAGCCCTCCGATCTGCGAGTCTAAATCTTTACATTGCTCTGGTGCATAAAGCGAGAGCTGGGGAAAATCGTTCTCATTTTGGCTCCCTTGTGAGTCCGTCTTTAAGATGTATTTGAAAACCTTCCATTTTAGAGAAGTGTAATAGGGACCTTCTTCCCCATTGTAGCATAGCGCAGGGAAGCTCCTATTGGAGCAGCTGTTTGCGCTTTAGAAGTTGGCTTTATTAATTCATAGGAAGGGCAATGTCACAAAATGTATTTCCTCCTTTTAGATTGTGTGCACAGTTTCTTTTTTTTGACTTAATAGAATCCATGCAGGTATATCTTAAACACTCTTTTAGATCCAGTACTCTTTTAAACATCATTAGTATTTGATATCTTTGAGGGGAGAACTCAAATAACATTCAGATAGACTGAAACATTAGTGAATCTTAGTATGGACAAGAGAATGGCTGGAACAAAGGGACATGGCAGAGTAGGATGGACTGAAGTTATTTGCCCTTGGAATGGATAGTCTGTGCTTGATCACAGGCTTTTTCTATGGCCACTGATCCGTAAGCAAGAGGGGAACATCAATAGATACGATCTAGTGAATTGCAAAGCAGAGATATTTGTATATGCAAGTAATTTGTGGATGATATAAAATTGAATGTGGTGGTGGAGTAATTTGAGGATTGGTTAATTCATGGAGGTGTCTCAAGGTATTTTTGGTTTTATCTCTGCTGGCCCTGCTCATCCGTGCACTTAAATGCTGAATGGCAACCACGAGGGCTAGAATAGAGCACCAAGACGAAAAGAGCAAAATAGCAGATATTCCTTCAGTATAGAATAATGTATAAATATTCACAGAAATAAAAGCTTTAGTCACAAACATGACCTTGGGGACTTTCCTCCCAGGTTAGAGTGATTACTGTCTGGACAGGTTGCTTCTTCACACATTTACAAACCATTGTTCATTTGACCTTCAAACTATTCTCAGCAACTTGATAACAAATATCTCATGAACATGTACTTGATCCACATTAGCCATCCTTTTTCCACATTCCATGCTGTCTCTGCTCCAACTTGTTTTGCAGCTTCATGTAGGACCTCCGCCACACTCTTAACCTTCCCAACATTGTACATTCCTGTTCAAATGACACCCTTTACACCCTTTCAGGATTGCAGAAGCACTCAACCATTTTCTGGGAGTCCAGAAATAAACATCACCGTCGGGTCCTTTACTTTTCTTTTCACTCTCCTCGTCTGGGCAGAAAACATTTTAGGAAATACCGTTTTTACCAATCTTGGATTAAAGCAGCCCAACTTTGTAGCCAAATTCTTGTACCATCTCAGCTTTGCCATAAACCCATCCAAACAGGCATCTTAGAATTCGGAACAATGCCACTTTTAAATTAAAATGTCAAATATCCTGTAGTATTGAGCAGTTATTTTCCTAGACATCTGCAAAATTTTTAGAAGCACCTCCATTCCAGCACAATTTCTTCTTAATTGCCCATTGTTTTCAAGTAAAATTTCTTAATTCGATCATTATCTCTTGGTTGGTACAGAGATGGTTATAATCAGCGCACAAATCCATTAGACACTCCTTCAGAAGATTATTTTCGAAATGTATTTATGTATCCTCAACAAAAGACATTGAGACACCATGCCTCTGAAGTGTACATATGTACACTATCACTGCTAATTAAGTTTATCGCACACAATTCAGCCCACAAACTAAAATAATCCATTAACACTTTCAGATACTGGTGTATCCCTTAACCTACCTATGCAGAACACTTGTTTTCTATACATACAACTACAAGAGCTTGAACTCTGTCCAAGTAATGGCCTTTAAGTGGTGTAGGTGACCTGGTTTGGTGATCTGTAGGTGGATGGCTCCAGGGAAATTTGGAAATGGGATTTTCTTTATTAAGAAGCATCTGGGTTGACCTTGTGCCTCACCTGTTGACTAAAGTTTAAGTGGAAGGAGCAAGCAAGTCTGTATTCTCTACTCATTGAGTTGGTGTAAGAGACGACACCTTCTAGTGTTTGCACAGCAATACACATTAGTGCCAGATAACAGCTTCCGATAACTCCAACACTTAAGCCCAAATTTACACATTGCCATGTGTAATATTCAGACTTTTATGGTGTCTGCTTCACACAGGTCCCAGCAACAGTATGCACTCTGAAAAGGTCTAACATTTGTTTTATGTGGCCTGCTTAGTGATGTTGTATGGTTTGGTGTTTGTGGCTGACTGCTTAACATATTGGTAAGATGGAAGACTCTGGCTGGTCTTGTACACAAAGGAGATCAGAAGTGGCCCTGTCAGGTAGCTGTCATGCTCCCCATCTGGAGAAATGCTTTCCCTTCAAGCGAAGGTGTGACCTGGCGTAGACCCCTGGCAGTAAGCTGCAGATGCCCACAAGGGACACGAAGCCCCCGGGTCTCGTTGTCCTTCTCCCAACCACGATCACTTCCACCGGTCTCCGCTGCTCCCAGTGCAGTCCTTACATTCTCCTGGAGACAGTGAGATGCTTTTTATCCATGGAATCTCGTGGAAAGGAGGCCAGCTCACCGGTCCTCGGAGAGTACTTCAAGATCCAGGCCTCGACAGTTGGCACTAGCTGCAGGCCAGCAGCGTTCAGGCAAAATCCACCCAGTGATGGTCCCCTTCTCTTTTTTAAAATAATTATTTTTATTCAACAACAGGAATCGCCTTCTAAACATGAAGCATGTGAGATGGTCCCCTTCTTGGAGCACACAAGCTCCAAGCCACCACAAGTCTGCAGATAGTCCATATACAGTCTCTCCTGCCCTAATAATTCCTTGTGTCACTGTCCTAGTATCCAACCAAAGTAGTATGGTTCCAAGTCCAGAAGTGTCTCTACTTTTGGAGCAGAAGTCCCAGTAGTTATACCGACTATGGCCTTTGAAGATATGATCAGTTCAAAAGGCCACCTTTGAAATGCACAGGCCCTCTCTAAATGTTGTCCTGTCTGCCATCCTACCCCGGGAGGTTCGATCACAATCTTTAGTGGGGCCAAGACCCTGCCACTTGGAATGTATATGCCAATTCCACCCCCACACAACAGTGCCAGAAAGGCCCTTCAAAGTCAGAGGTCTGCAGTTTCCAGTGAACCCCTTGTTTATGGCCTTTAATCAGGAATGCACAGATGTGGATATCCCCCTAGCACCCAGTTGTGAATTAGGAGACAGGCCGCCAGGCACATAGAGCCAGGAACATTAAAATGCCCACTTTCCCAAAGTGACATTTCCATCACCATAATGTCGAACCCACTCCTACCGGAGAAGGTTCACCATTATAAACTCTTCAATACCCAACATCATGCTGTTGCTATTCTGCTTGTTCGAAATAATGCTAGACAGCCTTTTCCCTACACCCCTTCATGCTAATCCGATGCGAGAAGCAGGGCCCATCGTACCGAACACACCACCTGGTGTCAGTCACGACTCTTGCATATAACACATACATACACCTGCCCAACCTCTTACAAACGCGCACCCCGTCACAAGGGATAACTCCGATATAGCAAGAGACATGCAGAACCTTGGCACACAGCTTTGTAAATGCCAAGGCAAGTTACAGTAACCCATGCACACAGACCCTTCAGGGCAAACCTGTGGCACAATTAATGAGCTACCTCCGTGGATGGCACCCACTGAGGCACATTCAAGATAAATGCTCCTGGTATAGGTCTTACCCCATGACAAGGGACTTACAGCTAACTTGAATCAGCCTATCATATATACACTGCTCCGCAGCATGTACATGATGAGCACACAGCTTTGACACTGCACCTTGGGACTTGAGGGGGCGGGGGAGGGGGGGTGTAAGCCGGTTGTTGGAATGGTGACATTTAATCCTTTGCGTTACTGAAATAGAAACTGATCACAAAGATAGACAGCAACTACTGTTAACCTTTAAACCAGGCTACAGAATGATGCTTTGTAATATTCATAATATAGAACTTTATCACAGGGGTGAGTCGGCTGCTTTAAATGCAACAGATTGCATGCTACTTAACTGTCACAACACTACAGTGCTAAAGACAGATTTGCCATAGTGGTAGCAGGTGATTTTCACACAATCCTCCTGCATGAGGAATTCCGGGCCTGGAGGATCCTTGCTAATACCCTGCTTAAGAGTTTGGGGGCAAATGGCCCGTTTGACTTTGATGCATGGATTCTGGGCCTGTACTGGTGGATCGGGTTTGGATTCCATTCAACAACATACCATCAGTAGCTGGCAGTACAGCAGAATGATCAATTTTATAATGTCAAATCAATCAAGCTGGTTCCTGATCGCTGACTTGGCTGTTGAGAAAGGTGCTGTAATTAATCACGAGCCCCTTATAAAATATCTTGAATAAAGTGATATTTTGCTTTCCCAAAGTTGCATCAAGCTTTGCAATAATGTGGTCATAGTGAACAATTTAAGACTCAAATGAGACTCCATGGCATTGAGGTGTGCACTTCTTGCGGTCCATACCCTAATTACAGATATTCTGTGGTACTTGTGAATTGATTAACTAGAACCCTATCAGTGTGTTGAAGTTCACCAACCCCTCTGTGAGATATGGCCCAGTTTTGTTTAAAATTTTCACTAAAGGAACCTGAATCAAAAGAAACATATCCTGCATATGAGAGAGAATGCACAGGATCGAAAATCTTCCTTCTGGTGACGAAAAATGGAAAAAAAACATAATTAGGAAATGCGATCCTTTATGAAGGTTTATAAAATATACCGAATAGGGAAAAGAAGAACTGGGAACACAAAAAATTTCCCTGAACTCCTTGAGGTTGCTAGGGCCAATGATGCACAAACTATTTGGCATCTAGTTGCCAATGCTAGCAAAGATTTAGTCTCTAAGCTTCGGGCCACATAATTGCAATGTCTTGCTTACTTTTCAGCATTGTACATGGATGGTATCTTATTAGTAGCAAGGTACTCATTAAAAGCAAGGATCCTGTGCTAATTAGGTCTGAGGAGGTGTAAGCTACAATTGTTGTATGGACAACAGGAGTCCGTTTATGGATTTGGAATGATACAAATACATTACTGCAGAACTTCTGCAAAAACTGTATTTTGAAATGGCTGTTAAGGATCTGAGCTAGTTACTCTTAATGTCCCATATTCTTGAGTATTATGGGCATCACTTTAATAAGAAGCTATGGACACTTTTGTAGTAGAATAAAGATCACATGTACCATTGAGTTAAGGCACTTAATGGAGGTCATGTGGGAGGTCCAATGGTGTTTGATAAGTCTGTAATGGTTCTGGCATGTCCGTGAACTCTGCGCTCCTAGGACTGCCACATATGGGGCCAGCCCTAGATACGATCACGTAATGTTAAGACTACCAGTAAGTAATGGCTCATATTTAACCAATTGGCTAATCCATCTCAAAAGAGACCAACAGGTGCATTCTCGGCTCTAAAATGCATCCTGCCTTTGAACGTTTTTCGATGAGGTAGTATAGGAAAGCCCAAAGTCTTGTATGCCAAATTCAGACGAGTCACTTTACCACTTTTATCCTTCAGATATATTTTGGTTTCCTCTTTTGCTCAATCTAGAACTTGTCAAAATTGCACTTCCTTGGTGGAAAATGTCTCACTTTGTGTTCTTTTATCCAGTGTTTTTGTGCCGAAGAAGAAAATGGCTGTGATGGGTATTGAAAATAAAAGCATTTGTAACCCTAAGTACTATATACATCAGACACTTCGAGCACTGCAGTCTTTTTAATGTCTTGATTTTTGCTCTTTGCTTGGAGTATCTAAAGGCGTTTATTTCGGTCTGTGTCTTAAATGGTTCACCATTAACTATGTTTTATCAAATTGAGGGTAATGTTATCATTTTTTTAAATATGTTTTATCAGTTGATACCCAAAGTAAAGGATTTGGCCAAATGACTGTTCCAAAACACACATTGGTTTATTTATTATTTTATTGTCAGTAAATTAGGAACACACCATTATTCTCCTGTCCTTTGGTTCCATGTTCAAGTTAAGTATTGAGATAGGTGGCAATGACTTCTTCTTCTGCATTTTCCCTCTAGTGATAATGACCAATGTTCCCTTGGTAAGTTCAAAGCTCTGCACAAGTGATCTGCCAAGGATTTAAACAGCATAACATTGGCAGTAGTCTCTCCCACCCTATCGGCAATAGCTACAAACGCAAAATAACACATGCCTCGATCTGAAAACATTAGTAAGCCCTTAACTGTATGACTGTTTAACATAATTATTTTTCTGTGTGTACTGCAGGCCAGTGATGACAAAGTGAAGCAACTGCTGGTTGAGATTGGGAAAGGGCTGCACGTACTGGATTTGAGTGGCTGCTACTGGCTATCAAGTCGCACTATTGACCTTGTCGCACGATGCAAGGACTTGGTGAAACTGAACTTGTCTGGATGCCACTTGACTTCTATCCGCCTTTCCAAGATGCTGTCATGCCTTCAACAGCTGAGGTCACTAGCCATTGATGTGAATCCAGGATTCGATGCGGGTCAGTTAAGCAGCGAGTGCAAAGATACGCTAAGCCGTGTTTTAGAACTGAAACAGACACTGTTCACGCCATCGTATGGGGTCGTGCCCTGTTGTACAAGTCTTGAAAAGCTTCTATTGTACTTTGAAATCCTGGACAGGACGCGAGAGGGTACTTTGCTGTCTGGTCAGCTAATGGTTGGCCAAAGCAATGTACCCCACTATCAGAACCTTCGCCTTTTTTATGCAAGGCTTGCCCCAGGAAGTGTTAATCAAGAGGTAGTCAGGCTGTATCTGGCGGTGCTGAGTGACCGGACTCCAGAAAATCTGCGTGCATTCCTCATCTCTGTGCCAGGCAGTCTAGCAGAAAATGGAGCTACTAAGAACCTTTTGGACTCGATGGCTAGGAACGTTTCCTTGGATGCTTTGCAATTGCCTAAATCTTGGGTTAACGGCTCATCCCTGCTTCAGCAGCTGAAGTTCATCAATCCCGTCTACTTCAGCTTCAGCCGTTGTACTCTTTCTGGAGGGCAGTTAATTCAAAGGGTGATTAATGGGGGCAAAGACTGTAAAAGCTTGGTGAGCCTTGACCTCAGTGGGTGTGTTCACTGTTTAACACCAGATACTTTGTTCCGGAAAGCAGAGGATGATATTGACAGCAGCATTCTGGAAGCTCTAGTTACAACTTGCTGTAATCTGAAACATTTAAATCTTTCTTCTGCACATCATCATAGTTCCGAAAACTCAGGAAAGCACTTGTGTCAGGTTCTGGCACACCTACGGCATCTCCGGTCCTTGGCCTTGCCAGTTTGCGCTGTTGCAGACAGCTCTAGAAACTCAGAAAAAAACTCTGTCCAGACTGCATCTCCAACTGTGGCTAATGCTGTGCCTCGAGGATTTGGAAAGAAAGTTCGAATTGGGGTGCAGACATACCCCAGGAATGTTCCTGAGCAAGACCATGTTTTTTCTTCTAACTGTTTCTGGAGTTTTCTGGGGGATAGCCCATTTCTTGAAAGCCTGGAATTAATTGGGTCAAGTTTCTCTTCTGCTATGCCAAGGAATGAGCGAGCCATTCGCAACTCTTTACCACCTTGCAGCCGAGCACACAAGGTCAGTGATGCAGAGGTGGCAGCAATCAGCCAATTGACCTTTTTGCAAAGCCTCACTTTGGCACAAATGCCCGGAATTCTAACAGGCTCTGGACTCATCAGCATTGGTTTGAAATGCCAGAAACTCCAGGTGCTATCCTTGGCCAATCTTGGCATGATGGGAAAAGTGGTCTATATGTCTTCTTTTTGTGAAATGTTGAAGCACTGCAAGCAGCTTAAAGATCTCAGGTGAGACTTCAATATTGCTGTGTTTGAATTGTGCCCCTGCCTTGTCTGGTTTTGTAGCGGGGACTGCAATAAACCCTGAAGAAAGGAAAAAATAATGACTGCTTCAAAGAATAACGTGATTGTAAGAAAGACATTGCAAAATGATGGAAAATAGAATGTGGTAGTATGAGATCTAGCTAAAAGGCTTAGTGCAGTAATGGGCAGTTTGAAGAGTTGAGGAACATACATGATGTATATGAAAAGGGAACTTTACACTTTTGATGGTGAGTAAGCCGAGGATATAGAAGAGGTAGAGAAAGGTCGCATTGATGAACTAGGTGCAAAATGTAGATGAAACCAACAAAAGGGGTGAGGAGATATCGAAAGAGTTGTAAAGCATTTGTGAAGAAAGTAAAGAAGGATATTTGTTAGAATAATTATTTAATCAAAATATGTATTTCCAGCGGGTGCTTGAAAAAAATGAAAAATGTGATGTATCCTGGCTTGATAAATACAGAGTTGCCTTGCATAGCATCATATTGGTATAATCCTAGGTCCAAAAA
The DNA here is from genome assembly GCF_964263255.1 of Lissotriton vulgaris. Taxonomy (NCBI): domain Eukaryota; kingdom Metazoa; phylum Chordata; class Amphibia; order Caudata; family Salamandridae; genus Lissotriton; species Lissotriton vulgaris. Next base: position 120,319,397 of record NC_141698.1, read on the forward strand.
TTGGTTCAGTAAATGATTCCACAAAAATGGCAAGATATTTTTATTAAGTTTTATTTACAGTTGCTTCAAAGGAACAAGTGCTATATATCTTAATTCGGCAAAGATGCACAAGTTTTAAAATGGGCAGGTGTTTAGCTTCAAATACAAAGCATTTGAAAGTGAAAGAATAGGTTTGATGATATTATATATGTTGCTGTTTGTTTGACGCCCCTGAAAAATTGTTCATCTTCTTGAATAAGGAAATGTATGCTTCAGATGTAAAACAGATGTGGATTTCTGTCCCAGTGCAACAGATTCATAAGTGTATTGTATATTATGTAAACTAAAAATATTTTCATAAACCGAGACCATATGTGGAATTCAGCTTGGGTGCCCTTCTCCTTTTTTATTATATGAATTGCGCCATAGGCTGTAATAATCAGAATGAGATTGGTTATTTGGTGCCATTTGCAAAACATGTTATTGTATAAAAAATATATTCAGATAGTGTTGTATTGTATTTCATAGCAGATAAGGAGAATTAATAAATAACATTTTAAAGGTTGATGAATTTATCCAATTGAGAAAAAGCTACATTAAGACTCAAATAACTGACAAAGAAAATGTGCCTAGCCTAGTGAAGGTAAGTCTCAATTCTATGAAGGACACAGAAGCGAGGATTATGTTTTCCTTCTTCACTTTAATCACAAATCATCAAACACAGCAGCCATTAAAGCATTACCAAATGACTTTTCCGATGAACACCAGAGAAAACGAACCCAAAGTTTATAAGTCCTTCTTTAGTCGGGTCTCCACATAGTCCTCTGTCGCTGTCCACTCTTCCTCTTTCTTCGCATGAATCACTCCACCAGGTCCTTTTCATGCATCCTGTTTCTCTCCATCATATCCTGCAATGAGATATTGCATCAGTGACCGTTCAACAACCTCTTCTTTGGCAAAACATCTTTAAGGGGAAAACCGCAACATTGTATATACCAACATCTTCCTTTGAGAGGCAAACACCAAACAGTGTAATAGGTAGGTGGAACCATTTTACTTATGAAACATGATCACAACAAACTTCATGAAGGTTAGACCAAAGAACTTACTCCAGAACGGTGTGGGATTGCTTTCCTTTGGGCACTGGGTAGAATACTCCTCGCCTCCGCGTCCTTAATAGAATTGAAACTTACCTTCACTAGGCTAGGAAATTTTTCATTATGTCAGGACCGGAAGCGGGGATTATGCTAGTTCAAAGCTTACTCACCACCAATTGGGCTATATCCTCCACTGGCTTAAAGTAGAATCACTTAATAGTAGAGTCCGAAGACTAGTCTGCGGCACACATGAGATTTCCCAGCATGCATCCAGACAAGAATCTTTCAGAGCCATTGCTCCTCTTGTTGCATGTGCTCCAAACATGTTGGTAACTATGCCAGCTTCTTGCATCACCCAACAGGCTATAGTCGGGGAAAATGCCGCCTTGTATTGTTTTCTCAATGCAATGAGAAGTTGCCTCTCCCCTGGAGGTTAACCTCTTCAGTCATTTGCTCGTATGCTTTGAGGCATTGCACCACACAGAGCTTGGGAAATTGTGTGAGTATTGCACGTTGTATACCTGCTGACTGAACACCACCCCTTCTGGGGAGAACACACGGGCCGTTAGATCCAAAGCTTGTACGCCAACACTCTCTTGCATGATACAAGACAATGTAATATAGCCAACTTGGCTGAGAGTTCTTTCCGAGACAGAAACCGAGTCGGTTGCTATGTCCAGAAAAGGTTGAGGACTAGGTTAATGTCCCAAAGTGCTGCATAGCGTGGTCTGGGTGGAATGGAGAACCGAATCCCCCCCCCCCCCCCCCCCAAGCAACCTGCAAAGAAAGGGTGCGCGCCCACAGGGCCCCGTCTACTGGGGTATGTCCCGCTGAAATCACAGAGCGGAAAGCGTTAATTGATCGATACGCTAGCCTTTCTTCTGCAAGGCTTGACCGGAAACAGAGCACCTGCACTACAGCACCTTCCACAGGATTCATGTCCCGTCGCAGACACTAACATTCCCATCTCGTCCAGGATGAACGGTAACTTTTGGTAGTACTGTCCTTTCAGGCCTTGAGGAAGAGGAACTCAGCAAGCTGCGAAAGTCCTGGGAGTGTTGCCTGTACTCTGCCACTACATCAGTGATCAAGATCCCTCATTAACCAATCTGTGCTATTCGAGAGCCTGATACAGCAGAATGTGAGGAAAGTGGGGTAGTTCGTTTGGAGAATCCCAGAAAAGTTCCAGAAGAACTGGAAACCACACTTGAGACTTCCATATGGGTGTAATCATGATCACCTCCGCTTGCTGCCTGCCTATCTGAGTTTAGGCCTGGGTGATCATTTAGAAGGGGGGGAAGCATAGCCCTTTTCCTGACTCCAATCTTGGTAGAATGCATCCTTCGCCTCTGCTTCAGGGTCTGGCCTCCAGCTGAAGTACCATGGCAGCTGGTGATTGAGGCAAGATGCGAACAGGTCGATTGAGAATGGACCTCATTTGTTGACCAGCTTGCAAAAGATGTGAGGGTCCAGCTTCCATAAGCTCGAGGCCCAAAAGTGCTGGGAATGCCAGTTCGCTATCTGGTTTGCCTGGCCCGGGTGGTGTTCCGCCGTGACAGACACACTATTCTCCAGGCAGAAAGTCCAGAATTCTTTCGCCAGGGGCGCAATACCTGGTGTTCCCCGGGTGGTTGAGACATTGTCCATCTTCAGGAGGAACTAAGATGGAATCCTGTCTTTTGTCCAACACTGAACAACGAACGACTCTGCCAGGAGCTCCAAACCATTTATATGTAAGTGCTGTTTGAGTGGTGACCAGCTTCCTCGGGGTGGAGAAATCCTCACACATTGCTCCCCATTCGGACCTGCTGCAGTCAGATTTTTTCACCAAATCGGGATCGGAACCGAAGATTGCTCTCTCGTTCCAGGCCTCCATATGGGTGAGCCTCCATATGGGTGAGCCACCATTCTATCTCCTCTTTGGCTTCGCTTGACAGTGGAACCGACTGCAAATAGGTTAGATCCTTACACAGTGGTGCGCTTTGAGGTGCTGCAGGGGTCGATAATGCAGAGGACCAGGAAAAAGTGCCTGGATCGATGAGGAGAGGAGTCTGACTAAGCTAGCAATCTGTCTGTTTGACGTGTGAGGCGTCGCCTATGTCTGACGGAGTTTGTGCCTGATCTTGGCCATCGCTAGAGACAGAAGATTCAGGGATGCCGATGTGGAATCTATGACTAAACTTAGGAAGGTTGCTCTGTGAGCCGGGGTAAGAAAAGACAACTTTTCGTTGATTACGAACCTGAGGCTTTGCCAAAGGTGTATTGCTGTCTGAAAGTGTGTTATCAGTTTCTTGAGCCATTGGGGCCAGAGGAGCATGTCTTCTAGGTACACGATGAGCTGAATTCCCTGTACTCTGAGGAATTTCACCGACGGCTTGAGGACCTTCATAAAGCACCAGGGTGCTGATGAAAAGCCGGAACGAAGGTGACTAACTTGAAGGTCTGAGATTGCCACATGTTATGTTATGTTAAAATACTTGTATAGTGCATGGCTGCCCCAGCCTCGAGTCAACCAGTGCTGAAGCAGAACATTGAGTGAGGAGGCAGGGCAGGAAAATTAGCAGTGGGAGAAGAGCCAGGTCTTCACCAGTTTTCTGAGTGTCAGGTGATCAGTTCCACTATAAGGCAGGAGCAAACCGCTTAAAAAATCGACCACCCGATCTGACCCATCGAATTCGTGGGATTCTGGCAAGGAGCACGTCTGCCGAGCGCAGCGCTCATGTGGGTTCATAGTAGAAGCATAGATCGCTCAGGATTCCTCGGCCAATGCCTGTGAGAATGTTATGCTTGATACATAATGTTTTAAAACAAACTCTTTGTTCAAGGGGTAGCCAGTGTAGGCGGTTGGAGACATGAGAGTTAAGGGAGGGCAAAAATAACGCGGGCTGCAGCGTTCTGGACACGCTGCAGTCTTTTGATCACAGATTTATTGGAACCCAGGAGAAACATATTACAGTAGTCCAATCTGGCCAGGAAGGAGGCTTGGATGATCAGCTGATGCGTTTGAGAGTTAAAAAAACAAACGAGTATAGGCTTTAGACCTCGCAGTAGTCTGAAGCATTTCCCAGCCACAGATTTGGCATGCACCTCCAAAGTGAGTTCTTTATCCATCATAATGCCCAAGTTGTTCACCCCATGTTTGGGTGTGGGGGCACTCCTAGGGCAGGAGGCCACCATTCATTGTCCCTTCTGGTAGGCAAGGACTCCCATCTCTGGATCTCGGATTTGGCTGATTTTGACTGCAAATAATTAGCAGTCATCCACTCCAAGATGGCCATTAAATCTTCTTTAAATTTTGCCGCGTCCTGGCTGGGATTGTTGGAAAAAGTAATCACCAGCTGGGTGTCATCTGCATATAACATCAGGGAGATCCCCTAGGCCTTGGCCATCAGCACCAGTGGTATCACGTAGACATTAAATAAGATAGGGCTCAATGCTGACCCCTGAGGAACACCGCAGCATAGTGGGTGTATGCGAGAGAAGAAAGGCGGGGCAGTTACTTGGCATGTCCGATCGGCCAAGAAAGACGAGAACCAGGAAAGGGCTTTATTGTTGACCCCGATCTCCTCCAGGCGATGGAGCAGAATTTTGTGGGAGACCATGTCGAAGGCCGCACTTAGATCCAGCAGAACTAATGCTGTAGTTTTGCCGGCATCCGAGGCGGTCCGCAGCTGTTCTATGACCATCAGCAAAGCAGACATGGTGCTATGCCGGGCGGAACCCATTCTGGGATGTGTCTAGTATTGAATGATGAGCTGCAGAAAACGGCAACGCTAGGTATGCGTCCTTCGGGTCCAGACACATTATCCAGTGTGATAGGAGCAACACGTCCCTGAGTAGATGAATGCCCTTCATTTTGAAGTGGCGGTACACCAGCCACTCGTTGAAGTTGAAGAGGTTGATCAAAGGCCGTTGGTCCCAATCGGACTTATGGAATAGAAAAGGGTTGCTGAGGAAACCATTGAGATGCACAACCTATTGACAGATTGTGCTTTTCTGAAGGAGGTCTTGGACCTTCTCGTCTATGAGCGCTGCGTCTCAGGAGGAAAAACAATTTGGGATGTGGATGGGAAGCCTGATAAGGGTTACTGGAAAATTCTATGTGGAACCCTTGCAGTGTCTGCAAGACCCAAGTGTCTGAAGTCATTGCTGCCTAGACCGGAAGAAAGAGTGCCAGCCCCCCCCCACCCCCCACCCCCCCCCCCCCCCCCTTATGTGAGTGGACAGAAAGACACTTACAGTTTACAGCATTGCTGTTTGTTTTTCCTTTGAAAGCTCCAGGACCACAGAAGCGTTGTCCTCTTGTCGGGTAGAAATTGGTAAAGTGCGGGTTAGTTTGCTACTGCCTCATATGGAGTATTGTTCCCTGGGAGTTGGTGGGTATGAGAAGGGACCAGTAGAGGGGCCCCTGCCTTGACTATCCCCTTGGTAAACACACTTTGGAGGTCTACCTTTATCAAAAGGGAGTGGCGCCACTTTGTGGACAGCGGGCAATTTGCGTACAGCGGGCAATTTGCATTCCTCATAAACACAATTGCTCGCTGGGCCCAGTTGGAAAGGACGTCCGCTGCGATGAGGGAACCCGATGCCTTGGCCTCCTCTGCCATATCTAATATTTTAGTTGTAGGGCCAATGGCGTCCAGCGGTTTGTCCTGGCATTAACGCCGCTATCTAGCTATGCCTTTCTTTGCGACTATAATAAACTTCGCAAGAAACCTGGCCATCTTGGCGTCAATGTCCAGGATGAGGGCTACCTTCCCTTCCAGGGTAGGTCGAGTGCACCCTGCTTTAATGCTTTGGCGAGCCACCTTTTCTAAAGGCTTGCGCAGCCACTGCGCCACGTGGCTAACCACTTTTTCAGGTGGGACCCATTCTGCAAACCTCGGGTAGATAATATTGATCGGGTCCAGGATATCCAAGACCATCTGTGGTGCTGGAACGGGATCTGAAGCTGGGCGCCGGGATCTAGAGGAGCCAGCCTCTTCATCCTTATCAGGGAGTCACACAAGCATGTATGTTTTTAGAAAGCTGGGAGGAGCCCAGATTATGTGGGTGGCCAGAGGCACATAAGAAGGGCTAGAGCTTTGGTGACACAGACACCCTTGGATATTGAGGGTAATAAGCTGCCTGGGACGGTTATTTATGGGCTTGTTAGGCCATACCACAGTTACAGACCCCAGACGGCATCAAACGCTGTAATACAGACCCCCACTAGGGCATCCAGGATCACAAAACGGGAAAATATCGACCCAGTGCTGGGCTGGGTGTCACTCTGAGCAGTGGGGCAAGGATCGGTCACTTTCAGGCTCTCACAGCACATGCGCTGTAGTCCGATATGAGGGAGATCCACGCCGCAGAGCCGACATGCTGTGCCTCACCACAGCACACTCTAGGGACCTAAGGACCTCACCGCTGTCCACAAGCGGGGATAAGTCGTGTAAGTAGCGCAGAAGTGGTCCAGTGACAACAACCAGGGATCTCTAAAGAAAAGCACGGAATCGCGCAATGTCAATTCACTAATGCAAGCTAAACGCACTTCAGTAAAGACACACAGAAATACTGTACAATACGGGAGAAAAGTAAAACACCACTTAACTGGCTGCTAAGCAGCGAAGAAAGAGGGAGCTTGGGCAGTGACAGAAGACTAAGCTGGGACCTGGCTGTAGAGAATAAAGAAGGACTTGTAAATGTTGTGTTTGTTTTCCCTGGTGTTCATGGAGAAAAGTAGTTTGCTTTAATGGCTGCAATGTTTGATAATTTGTGATTAAACTGAAGAAGGAAAGCATAATAGTCTCCTCTGTTCCTGACAAAGAATCTTGAATAACCTAAAAAGCACTGTGGTGCCTAAGGAATTTAAGATGAGATTTTTTTTAGCATATCAAAAATGTGGTTATGGTGGGATTCTCTGACACACCCTCTTTGTGTGATTGTAAGTGCAGGCTCTTGAAACAATAGCTGAAATTATCATCATCAATTGCTTCTATTATTTACTATTTTATTAGCCTTTTATTTTTAGTTCTGAATTTACCTTTTGTAAGGTAGATGGTATAATTGCTAGTTTAATTTAGAGTAAGGATTAATTTGAAATGTTAGATTGCTACAAAATGTGATTTGATCTCCGATAATTGTGCGGCCTTTAATTATGGAAGACTAGAAATCTTAAAGACCTCATGATGCATCAATTGAAAATGGAAACCTAAGGATGTCATGTAATTAGAACAAGTGTATTCTCTATAGGCTGGTATTGAGAAACATTTCAATGTCACCAAGGTACGTTGCATACATTCTGAGCTGTAGTATGAGTATGGATATGGTTTGTAGATAGAATTACTATATTTAGATAAATTGCAGTATTATTTATTTTAATATGAAATGTCTTGATTAGTTTGATTATGCTTGTGGCTGATTTTAAGTTTTCTATTGGCACACAAGGAAATGAGAAGAGAAGTTCCTTTTAAAGTTTCTAAGTATCGGGAGCAACACCACCGAGTGACCAGCTACCTGGGTGGGCAGCCCTTCTCCAACTGCTTCACCAGAATTTCACTCCCCAACATTCCCCATTTTCTCACAGACCACTTCTGCATCCTATAATGACAAGATTATACCACAACACATCCTGCTACCTTTATGTGTGCAACAACAAAATCTAATCTGAGGAAAAAAAAACTTTAAAAAAATTGGAACTGTAGGAAAGTGAAGAACTATGTACTCTTCAAGCTAAAGAACAATAATAGTAGCAATGGTGCAATATGACCACTCTCGACCAACATAGTCCTTTGTCCATTTAGAAGGCTTTCTGGAATGGCCTGGGTTGGAGTCCCTTGAATGAGATTCTAGCCCCTTTCATTGAGAACTCCACCCACCAGGAACGAACCGGCCAACCTACTTCAGTACCCATTTTGGCAATTCTTGACATACTCCAGACATCACCATCTTGACCATATTCCTCATAACCTTCACAGTCATAAATGGTCCTAAATACGCGATTCACCTTTCTTAACAAACCTATGACACATTACCCACTTTTCATTACATTTCTTTTACACCATTCTTCTTATCGTACTAAATATTATAAAGCTTCTGGTTCCTGCCACTCTTTCGGCAGCTACACCCTTATTCTCTCAAACTTCATCCACGCAGGGTGCTTCTTGAATCTGGCAGCTCTGCTCTTCAGAATGGAGAAACTCCCATCACTTGATATGGCTCGGTCCTATGAACGCAAATTGTTTTTCTCAACACACTCCTAAAAGGTTTTTCTTGTCTGCTTTACCCTCAAGACGCAATGTTTGTCAAACCTATTCATCCTTTCTGCAAGGCAATTCATTTGAGGGAAGTGCAGTGGCAAGAAGTTATAAACTTTCCCAAAACTCACACCTTTCAGTGGATTTAAACGACACACTATTGTCAGTGACTATGCATTTAGGTATCCCTCAATTGGCAAATTATTTGTTCAGAAATTCCAACATGACTGGTATGTTATGGTAAGTTCTTTATTTTAGAAGGTAAAAAAAAAGACTTATAATAATGTAATAAATTGAGACAATCCATTGCTAAATAGATTCAGTTTTGATGATCAAAACTGTTTCATAGTAGTTCTTGTTATTATCTAGTTCAGTATTCAAAGCCTAATACTATTGCTATAGTTATTGTTTTGATAACATTATGTTGAAATTTTTACTTTTAACCCCTTCCATGCTGATGACGAACCCCAGCCGTCATGCACTACGGTGCTCGTGTGCTGATGACGGCTGGGGTTCGTCACGGCCCGCCCCTGTTCGTGTTGTTTAAAGCACACCAGGGGAATCGCGGCCGCATGGAAGGGGTTAAACATTGCTTACAATGCTAAGTTGTCTAAGGCGTATAAAACATTTATTAAGTAGTTCTATCAGGAAAATAATATTTTAATTTATTGAAGACTTTAAAATACAGTCAGTTAAGGCCAAAATTGCCTTGGTACATCCTATGCTTTTTTCAGTCCGGTCTTTAAAGTATGTATAATGCTACTGCTTCAGTTACTATTCTGATGCCACAGAGTCAAAAGATTAGTCTTGAGTATGTCTTTCAAGCTTCCAGTAATTTAGGAAATATACACAATATGTTGAATTTTTCTTGGAAGGGAAGACCTCATTGACAGAGCAATTTTTTCTTTTGTTGTTCCATGAGCCTACACATTTAAGGAGTAATATTTATGAAGTTTGCAGTTTGTATTGATTTCTTTTCATAGTGTCATTTTGTTGACTGGTCAAGATCACACATAAATTGATACATTTTTACAGACTTTTGTATCAATAACCTTTTTTCTAAGCTGCTTAGTAAGAGTAATAATGGAAGGTTATTCATTTTCTGCAAATGTCATTATTAATTGAGGTTGGGTCAGGAAAAATTTTCAGAGTTTAGGCTTTCCCCTTTTAATAACATTTTCTGGTGTATATTCACCTGGGATCTAATTCTAGCCTCAGTCTGGAGTGTGTTGTTGATGATGTTAATTGTCAATGGAAGTTGTTCGGGGTTGGACCAAGGGCAGGCAGGGGCAGCAATAATCATGTTTTTTTCCCCATTTTCCAAAGCTGGTCATGACGGTCAGGTCCGATATGACACTGCAAAAGATTGGCATTGCAGCGCCGGCCCGACGAGGAGCAAAAGCCCAATGATGAAGCATGACATCTTTTGGGGTGTGTGAGGGCATCAAGATGAGAGGACAGTGCCCCTCACAATTAGAGTAGCACACGACGAGAGTACCTCTTACTTCCCTTCTTTTTCTCTCTCTACTTAGGAACGGTGACTCTCTTTTGGTATAAGTTTAACTTCGTGAGCACAGGTCACAAGACCTTTTGAATAGCTCCTAGAGACCCCCTCTTTTGATAAATAGGACTGCAAAAGATTGGACATAGACTTTAGAAACAGCGCCTTAAGTAAGGATATCCAATGCTGGGCATTTGCTGGGCCGTCGGAGGCTAGGACAAAGCCTCTGGGGAACCAGACAAGCTACTTAAGACAGGAATGGCATGTAGTGGGCTTGGGCACCCTCAAAATGCCCATGTGCTCTTGTGATCCTGGTCTTGCTACTACCTCCACCACGCGTGCCCCGACCCGTGGATATCAAGCAGTTAAAACGGCCAAATATCCAAAGGTTGGCCTGCCACCCCAGACTGGGGACTGCTTGGGCTCCGGCACTAGGAGTTGAGGTAAAGCAAAGGTAAAGTCAAGCAGACACCCAGTACATTTGAAGATGAAAACCCGCAACTATGCGCCATCCCCAGAAAACAGAATTACAAAGTTGCAGTGCAGTACAATACAGCAGGGCAGCTGCCCAGCAAGCGTCTACTTACCATCTCCCCCATGGTCTTCCTAGTGCCGCCGCCTCCACCACCACCATTAATCAAAAAGTTGCAGTTGAGGTTTGTACAAAGCATACAGGCAGTAAGTAACTGTATGTGGAAGACAAAATGGTAGTTATGATGGGATCATTACACATTGAAAAGAAGTCATTCCTTGCCTTTTCAGGTGATTGGCTTGATAGTGGCTGGGCTGATATTTTAGTTGAAACCAATGTAACCAGCGAGGGTGAAGTTGGACAATGTCTAAAAGGGTCTCATGTAAAAGGATCCAGGTACATTCACGAAGTTAGTAGGAGGAGGGTGGGCGCAAACTGCCTCAAATCCCAGCACCCATTTTGCCCCGATGCATTATAGTACATGCAGTGCATGATAACACTTATTCGGTGTCAGGCTTTAGTTTTTAACCCTTGTTAGTGCAGCCAATGCTGTGTATCTCTAGACACGTGTTTCAGGATAATTGTCCTTCTTCAGTAGAGAGCTACACATTCTTTTTGGGGGTGCTGAAAATGCTGACCAAAGTTTTTTCCGGTCTCTGTACCACTCGCTGGGTGCTGGGATGTGAGGCAGTGTGCGCCCACCCTCCTCCCGTTGGGCAGGGGCTGGGAGGCTATGCAAGTTCTCCACCCAGGCTGTGCAATACAGCCTGGTGGAGAATATGCTAAGTGTGCATGCCTGTTTGCAATAGACTTTTGGTACACCATTTATATGGGGCCCAAGTACCCCTGAAATGGTAACAATATAAACTACACCTTTTTAGATGAACCATGATGTTGTTTGAAATGTATATCTTTAGTCATTCAAAAGTTAAGGGGGTGAGCAAGTTATATGGAACACCCTGGAAATCTACGATATATCTGCATACTTATTATAGTGTACTATGAGTCAATAAAATTGCATTTTTTTTAAATCCTTGGCTAAAAAAACATTACAATTATGACAATTTACTGGCCCTTGCGGCTGACATTTTGTATTATGACATCACACGCCTGAAAAGGGGGGTCAGAATTTTGTGGTCTATATCAGAAATCGGTGTTCATATGACTACATAACACTGTGCTAAGTGCCATATTAGTATCACATTTTGCACGATTCTGGTGGTTTTTGACTCTAAGCTACCTGACTATTCGAATTATAGGCTAATAAAGTAAGTAATATAGGTTCATACTGGGATGGCATGTTATCATCTTGTAGTGTTGATATGGAATCTTGAATATGTAGGGTTAACTGCTTGTACTTAATTGGAAATGCTTGGGGTAGTCCAAAAGTGTTATGGCTTTGGAGACCGGAAGGGGATTGCCATTAAGAATTATCTGGTTAATAAAATTAACACCTTTATCCCTCCAAGTTTTCCAAAGGAAGACGCCATAATTTATTTTGAGATATTTTTTGTACTAAGGGGAGTAACTTTAGAAAGAGTAGAGGTTGTAGAAATTTATAGGAGTATGCAATAAGGACGAGATAGAAACTTATCTTGGACTAAAGGATAAACGTTTGATAAAAGAGAAGGGGGAAATAAATGAGGACTCAGGGAGAAACCATAAAGGTTTCGGCATTTCACTATTGTTTTGAAACCACTGGGAAGATTAAGCCAAAGCCATTAATGGAATTTAGGAAAATTGGAAATATGTACTCCACCATGATGTTTAGAAAGTTTTAACCATGACCAGGACATGTGAGCAGGTTTATTATTCCCGAAGAGACGTAAAAGAGTGGAATCTATTTTTCTGTTTAAAAGTGCAATTGAATATGAACAGGGATCATAGAAATAAGGTAAATCACACAGGGTTAGGGCATCATTTTAATTAGACTTAGCCTTCCCCACCCTGATAAAATAAAGGGTTCCATTTAGTAAAATAACTTTCTAGTTTGTGTATAACGTCTTGAAAAATGAAAGTAAGAGTTATTTTAATAGGGTTGGAAACCCACAAACCGAAATATTTATGTTTTAAATTTCGTTATTGAATTTAATTAGCGATTGACATATGTACCGGGTGGAGGCCCACCAGCTGTGATAATTGCAACAAAATACTGAATCCGCAACCCCCTTCCCCACCCACCCAACCAACCCGGACCTGGTTGCACATACAAACAGATTCGTGAATAGAGCCATTTCCTTACACCCCCGACCCACATCAGCAGTTCTATGTTTAGGCTGTGGCAGAGAGGCGGTGTAAGCGTAAGTACTTAGGGCAAATAAGTTCACGAAATTCTGTTGTGAGGAGGGTTAAGAAGGGCTGGCAGAGTTTGGGGAATGATGAGCTTTGATTCATCTGTGTGAGGGTATTTCGCTCCATTCCCATTATATACCAGACTCTTTGTAGCCAGCCTAGATGAGTAGGGATATTTTGAGTGCCCCAGTGCGTTGATATGGTCTGAAGGGCCGCTAATAGCGCTAAACCTGTCTGTCTGCCTCTGCAAGACTTTAGTGGAAAGGTGAGTGTGTTGGGGAGACCAAGAAGGATATATGCCGGGAATCTAGGGATTTCTGTGTGTAGGTGAGTGTCTATGTCCTTCAGAACCTGAGTCCAGTAAGTAGCTAATTTCGGGCATTCCCATAAGATATGCAATAGTGTTCCAACAGAGACGCACTGGCACCAGCAGTCAGGGGATTTAGATGGTATTCGTTTATGTAGTCTATTAGGGGTGAGGTACCAATATGTTGTGATTTTAGTGCTTGTTCCAATGCCTGGGATGTTACGAGCAGTGTTTCGGACGCGGTAGTAGAAGTCGTCCCATTCCTTCATAGAGAGCTCCCTCCCTATCTGTGCCTCCCACCGCCGTTGTTCTGGCTGATTTCGTGGTTGGGCGTTCAGGGGCCAGTAACCTATATAGATGGGTAATAAGGCGTGTGCTTGGCGTGCTAGACAGTAGCCAGCATTCGTATGGGGTGAGGTGATGTTGTGCCCCTGGCAGGACTGTGGGTTGCATCACCCAATGGCGGATCTGGGTGTAATGCCACCTCTCACCTTCGGGGAGATCGTGTTCTTGGCAGAGGGAGTCAAACGGGACAGGGCCCTCCTTGTCAAACAGATGTCCCACCAATCTACAACCTGCTTGGGTACAGCGATGAAATCCAGGGTCCGTGAGTGCTGGGGTAAAGTCAGGGTTTTACAATAGGTGTCAAGGGAGAGGGAATGGAAGGGAGATGGCAATGAGTGCCCACCTTATCTCACACCGCCAAGGCTGGCTTGGTGATAGAAGAAAGATATAAATTGGGGAGACGTACGCTTTTTGGAAGAAAGGGAATCTTTCACAGGGGCTGCCCTGCAAGCACCATCTCCTTAAAAAGCCACTGCTTTTCCAACCCTGCACGTGACCATTCAACAAAAATTCTTATCTGAGCAGCCTGGTAATAGCGAACAAGATCGGGGTCCCCCAAGCCACCCTCAGAAAGAGACCTGTAGATTAAGTCCCTACTAAGTCTGGGGCTGTTATCCGCCCAGATGAAATTATTTAACTCGTCCTGAAGCGTGCCGATAGAGCCCGAAGGTAGGTCTAGGGGTATCACTTGAAAGATGTATAAGATCCTAGGTAAGATTGCCATTTTCACTGCGGCTCTCCTCCTCAGCCAGGCGAGTGTGTGTTGCCGCCAGCTGCGCAGGTCAGAACGAATCTGCTGGGCTGGGTGTGGTAATTGAGTCACTGTCTCGGAAGTCGTGGGGGCGTTCTGTAGTCCCAGGTATTTCTTTTTTGTGCGAAGTGGCCCACTGAAGAGGAAAGGCTTGTTGGAGGGTGGTTAATGTCTGTTGTGTCATTGTTAGGTTTAGGGCTTGTGACTTGTGGATATTTATTTTAAAGCTGCCACTTGGCCAAAGGCTTTGAGTTCGTCAAGGAATGCCGGTAGGGAAGAGGCCGGGTCCTCAAGCATCGCTAAGACGTCATCAGCGTACAAGCTGATCGTGTGGGAGTGCCCGCTAAACTTAATGCCCTTGATTGCCGGGTGAGATCGGACTCTTATGGGCCGTGGGCACCATATATAAGGGAAAGAGTAACAGTGACAACAGGCATCCTTGTCTGGTGCCTCTTTTAATTGTGAATGGGGTGGAAGAGTGGACATTATTCCGAATGCCAGCGGTAGGGCCATCATAGTGCCAGAGATCCATCTCCTAAAGCTGTCCCCATGCAGAAATGTTTTAAAGTGGTCTCAAGATAGGGCCAATGAACTCTGTTGAACGCTTTCTCTGTGTCGACTGATGGGAGCATACGTTCTTGGCTGTGTCTCTGAGCCTTGTCTATGAGGTGGAGGACCCTGCGCGAATGGTCTCCACACTGGCATTGTGGGACAAACACATGTTTGATCCTAGTCAATAAGGCCCGGAAGGCCCCCGCGCCCCAGGGTTTGGGGATACCAGCGATAGAGCCCATTTTCATCTGGGGGTTCGGGGGGGGTGGTCACAGAGATCCCCAGTGCATTAAAAAGTCAGGTGAGGAAGGGGGCCGGAATCGGGGAAAAAGTTTTGTAAAAGATTGCTTGGCTGCCGTTGGGACCAGGGGACTGAGATAGCTTTAGTTGGGCTATACCTGCAATGACTTCCTCGATTTTAATCAGGCAGGCCAGATTTTCCCGTTGGTCCTAGGTGAGAGTAGATGTATGCGCTTTTTGGAGAAATGGCGGATTTCCTCTGGTTGGAGGCTCTATGCAGCGTAAAGCTTTTGGTAATAATCTCTAAATGCCTCTGCTATGTGGGGATCCTCGGTTTGCGCCTGGCCATCAGAATCTAATACCTCCTGGACCCGCTGTCCTTGCCACCGGATCCTCAGTCTGTTAGCAAGGAGATGGCCTGCCCTGTCGTTCCCGACATAAAATGTATGTTTTACGCAATGTGCGGCATATTCTTCCCTATCCGTATCCACTCCGGCAAGTTGGGTTTTAAGCGGCCTCCAACTGCCTTCAAACCCGTGGGGCTCCAGTATGTTTGTGAATGTGTTCGAGCTCTGCAACTTGTTGGGAGAGGTTTTCCCTTTTATCCCTACGTTCTTTATTTTCGGCCGACAATATGGCGATCATTTCACCCCTTACCACAGCCTTCAGTGCATACCAGAGAAAGGAAACTGCTGTTTCCTGGGTGTCATTGATTGCCAGATAGTCTTTGATCGTTCTGGTTATTTGCGTTACAATATCAGGGCTATACAAGAAGCTGTCTCGCAGGCGCCATGACTTTGGGTTTGGGCTATGTTTAGGAATGTCTATATTGACCACTACAGCTGTGTGATCTGACAGGAATCGAGGTTCAATGGTGAGATCCTGCACCCTAAGAGCCAGGTTGTGGGAGCCCAAGAAATAGTCTATCCTGGCGTATGTTTTCCTGGTAGGAATAGTATGTGTAATCTCAGACCTGCAAATGAGTAGACCTCCAGATATCGATGAGGCCCCTGTTGGTGATCCAAGCCAACCCTTCCCATGAGAGTGTGCCCATCTGTTCTATCTGTGTGCAGATCGATCCATGTCATTATCGAAGACAAGGTTAAAGTTCCCAACCCTCCCCCCCCCCCCCCCCCACCCCCCCCCCCAAGACCAGAGGACCACAGGACCCCATGATCTTCATCACTGCTTGTTTCAAGAAAGTCTCTTGCCCTTCGTTAGGGGAATATATTGAGGCTAATGTCATTTTTTCGGTGCCCATTTGTAGTGAGTATGCGAACAACCTCCCCGCAGCTCGGCCTCTTTGGCTAATACCTTGCCCTTAAAATGACGAGAGACTAAAATGGCAACCCTTGCTGTTTTGTTAGAGAGAGAAGAGAAGTATTGGTGCGGAAAGTGCTTGGAGCGAAGCCTATGCTCATCCAGCGGATGCAAGTGGGTCTCTTGTATGAGACACTCATGGGCCCTCGAGTGTTCGAAGTAAGACAGAATGGAGTTCCTTTTCAGGGGATGATTAAGGCCTTTGACATTTAAGGTCAGGATTCTCTGTCGGACTGTCATTGGGTACAAGTGATTATTGCCATGCACTGGCTATCTAGGAGAGGGCAGAGGGTCGTATTCACGGTGTGGGCAGAGATTATTACAGAGGTATTCAAACTTTTCCAGGTTGAGCCCCCCCAGCTCAATTCCCCCAGATGTTGGGCCCCCCCACCACCCGACCGAAACCTCGGGAATCCGGCACACCACATGATCGACTGCAACGCGCACACCACAGGCCATATCCGGCAAACAATGCTCAACACAACAAGAGTGCCATGCAAACCGTAGGCCTGTGAGTGGGTGTGGCGAAATGACCGAGGCGTACCACACAGCACAAAACACAATCCTCCAAGGCAAAGGAAGTCATCACAACCCTCCCCATCCATCATGTACACCTTGTCATCCACCAACTACCCCACCATTCATTCCATCCCTCCATCTGTGCCCCATCCACATCCAAACCGCTTCAACCACTTGCAAACCCATCCACCATCAATCCATCATCTCACCCATCCATCCCTCCATCCACCCCCTCACCCATCCATCCATCATCCATCCATCCCTTCACCCAATCCATCCCCTCACCAATCCATCCACTCTTCCACCCATCCATCCACCCACTCATCCATCCAACCAACCACTCACCCCTTCACCCAAGCTATCCTCTCACTCATCCATCCACTCCTCCATTCATCCACTCTTCCACCCATCCATCCACTCCTCCACCCATCCATCCACTCACTCATCCATCCAACCACCCACCCTCTCACCCATCCAGCCATCCCCCACCCACTCATCCATCCACCCAGTCACTCATCCGTCCACCCACTCAACCCCCCACCCATCCATCCCTCCCGCTCTCCCCCCACTCATGCATGCACTCTCTGACCCATCCATCTCCATGCTCCTCTCCTCACCCATCCATGCACACACCTGCCCATCCACTCTGCCAATCATTCATCCATGTCCTCACTCATCCATCCATCCATCCTCCCCCTCTCTCTCCATTCCTCCCTCACCCAGCCACCCATCCCTCCATCCACCCTTCACCCACCCATCCACCCACTCATCCATCCACTCATCCACTCATGAATCCATCCATTCATCCATTGACCTCTCACCCACCCCTTCACTCCTCCATCCATCCCCCTGTCCATCCACCCTCCTCAATCACCCATCCATCCCCACATCCACCCATTCACTCATCCATCCATCCATCCATTCATTCACCCCTTCACCCATCAATACATCAATCCATCCATCACCTCTCTCATCCATCCACCCACCGACTCGTCCACCATCCACCCCCCCATCGATCCATCCACCATTTCACTGATCCATCCATCCCTCCACCCATCCATCTACCCTTCCAACCATACACACATCCATCCACTCCCATCCATCCCTCCACTCATGCATCCATCCTCTCTCCCACCATCCATCCACCCCCCCACCCATACATCCACCCCCCCACCCATACATCCACCCCCCCACCCATACATCCACCCCCCCACCCATACATCCACCCCCCCACCCATACATCCACCCCCCCACCCATACATCCACCCCCCCCCACCCATACATCCACCCCCCCCACCCATACATCCACCCCCCCCCCCACACATCCACCATTCCACCCATCACTCCACCCATCACTCCACCCATACATCCACCACTCCACTCATACATCTATTCACCCACATGGCAACATAACGGACGTTTGGTGGCCGGCTCCACCCGACATCCCTCACACATTTGATGATTCAAATTCGAATCTGCAGACCAACATCCCTGAACACAGACACTTCGGTGCCCCACACAAAGATCTTCATGAGTTGATGACCGCAGACCAGAGCCCACCGTCCCGATTCATGGCCCAAACCCGAATTGCAACCTCTCCCTCCCTTCCAAAAATAACTGAAGGACTCCCGCCCCCCTCCCCCTCACTCCCACCCCCCTTGAAAGGCTGAGGCCCTGGGACAATATCTACAATACACAAAATTAGCAGTTATCGCACGCCACCTGTGGTTAACCTTCCCGGAGGGCCCAGAGCCCACCCACACAATGGTGACTATGCTGTCCATGACTGGAGGCTTCTGGCTGGTCACACATCTATACCGAGCACTGCGTAAGGATAAGTGGCTTAAGCCACTGCAAGTGGAAGAGAGATGGCAATCTCTTAGTGATGAACCCATACTGCCCAGGGATTCGTCTAAGATGCATGCAGTGGTCTGAAGCGTATCAGTGAGCAAAAGGTTTAAGCAAATTCAATTTAAAATAATTCATATGGCCAACCTGCACCCCAAGCGTCTGTATGCTATCTATCCAATGAGAGTCCTGATGCTCGAGATGAAAGGTTACTGAGGCTGATTTCTAGCACATGCTCTGGCACTGCCCGCCAGTAGCTACCTTTTGAGGAGAAATACTAACACAGCTCAAGCAGGCAATGGGTTGGAACGTACCAATGATGTTTAATCAGTGCCTGCTTGGCATACTGCCAGATGACCCGAAGCGCAAACTAAGCAGATGCTTCGCAGTGCTCTGACTTACACTGGCAAAACGCCGCATAGCGATCCATTGGATGAGCGATAGGCCCCTGACTAGGGAAAAGTGGGAGAAGGACCTGCGGGAGGGGGCCGAAGCAAAGGAGGAACATATACGTAAGACAAGACGTGACAACAAATTGCCTGAAGTGCTGCTTGCATGGGGACAATGATGAGAGATTTGTTGGATCCCAGGGTCCCGCGTCCGGATGATTAGAAGACTCAGGCGAGAAAGGCTGCAGAGTAGTGAGAGTGAGACTAGAAACACTTCAGTCCAGTAGATGGGATGGTAAAACAACCCATAGCTAGGGCCACTGTTCACCCAGGTATGACACAAACCAGGCAAATAAAATAAAGCACAGAGGACAAAGGATGTAGAGGAAAGGAATAATGGGAATCCTAGACCCTTTTCCACATAGCAGCTTAGAGGGGAGAGGGGGAGTTGGGAAATGTTTCAGTTTTTATTTTACTGTTTGAGTGTTATTTGCTGTAATTGATGCAATGTATAATGATTCGGCCAATTTCACTTAATCCGAAAAGAATGGAGGGCACTTGCACAGACTCCTTTTTGTATTTATTAAATAATACTCCCTTTATCCTGGGAGTTCGAGGTTTTCCTTTAAATGACTGAAAAACATCCCTATGTATAAACTAAATTATGCTGCAACCGTATATAATTTATGCAGCAAAATATGAATCTTACTCTCTGGCAATATGGGGTCATCCATTGGCACACAAATATTTTTGTGAAATTTGGAAATCATGTGGCCAATTACATGACAAATGCTGTAACTCATGCATATATTCCTTGTCCCCACCAGTGTTCATTGCCTTATCAAAAATTAATTCATGAATGGTAAAGAAAACCAAACTTTCTAAATCCAATCTGTGCTCACTGTTAGTCGCATTTCGGGAAATAACTTTTTTCAAGTTAACTACCCAATGATATTCTTGTTTTATAGCAGCAAAACATAAGTGTGACCTAATAAACAAAATGTTACTTATCAGCTGGGTCAAGCGCAGTTGGGCACAGATATTCATGTATTTGCTATTGTTGAAGATAGACCTGATAGGCCAGAGCCCACCCCGCCCGTGCCTCAAACCCTCTCCGGAAACCTTCTCTCCCTTCTGGGAAGAGCTAACTCTCACAGGAGGGGGCCAATTCACGGAGTCAACAGCTTCAGCTGCAGTGGGAGGCAAGGGGTCTCCTCTGCTAAAGCTGAAAGCGTGTCTGTTTGTTTGCTTTAGTTTTTAAGCAGAGGAGACTCCTTGCCTGCACTGCAGCTGAAGTTGTCAACTCCATGAATTGGCCCCCTTCTGGGAGAATCCCCCAGACAAAGGAAGGGGCACAAAGGGAAGATCGGAGTGGAGCGCGCGCCCCCCCTGGGATGGTGCCGCGCCCCCCACAGTTTGAAGAACCCTGGATTATTGTATTAGGGAGTGTAGAGCGCACAACAGTAGTTTCCAGGTCTGTACAACAAAGAGAGTTCAAAACAAACTCTGATCAAAGCAAACAGTATCAACAAGAATTTAGAAATAATGGAGAAGAAGTTATGGTCCATTTCTGGTGTGTCCATTTAGTCACTAGTGGGGTTGTGGGTGTGGCCCCCCACTCCCCCGCCCAGACCCGGGCCCTCTCTGTCCCTGAAGTGTATAAAGGCGGGAATAGAGAGAAGAGAGAGCTGTGAGCAAAAGAGCAGGAGTAAGAGATCCAGAGGAGAGGCCCTCCTCGTCAAGGTGACCCAGGTCTCGAGGAGGCCCCGGACAGTCTGTCTATGACTGCCTGTTTCTCTCTAGCAATCGCATCAGGATCTGGACGGTGACCAACTGGGGAAGCATCGGAGCTCCTCCGCACTCGGTCAGAGGTTCGGTTTGATTCTTCTCTGCTGTTTCGTGTGGGATCGGAAGAGTCACTTTTCAAGTCCAATATACGTGTGCTTCTTCCAGGGATCTAATTTGGTGTCTTTCCCTTGATGCCGCAAGATAATATGGAAGGGGTGCTCCCAGGAATAGCGCACACCCGCTGCACAAAGGTGTGTTCTGATAGGATGGAAATCTTTCCTTTTCTGGAGGGTAGTTGCTGCAAGATCCTGGTAAAGGACCAGGTGACTGCCTTGATACTGCAGGGGGGGTTTGGTTCTGGCCATCTGGAGAATACCCTCCTTTAGAGGGAAGTCGTGAACGCATGTGAGAATGTCCAGTGGTGGGGCTTTAGTCGAGCTCTTAGGTTCCACTCTGTGCGTTCTGTCGAATTGGATAGGAACCTTGGGACTGGCCTCCAGAATGGTTCTGCACGTAGGTGGTGATGTCTGCTCCGTCGCTTCCGGAGGGAACCCGCCGGATCCAGATGTTGTTCCGGCGGGATCTGTTCTCTAGGTTCTCTGTGTGGGCTTGGAGGTCCAGATTTTGTTCTCTAAGGCATAGGATCTCCTCTTGGAGCTGTTCTATTTCCTCATCCCTGCCCGTTTCATGGTCTTCCATAGTGGAGACTCTCTCACCCAGCCCGTCCGGATCCCGCTGTGTGTCCTTTAATTCTTGTGTGTCCTCCTTCCTGAAAGAGTGAATGACCTCAAGCAGGGAGGCGAACAGTGATTCCAGATAGGAACGGGTGATCAGCTCATCCTTGGCTACGGAGTCAGAAGGCCCCTTGGGCCCCCTCGAAGGCGTATCCGCCCCTGCTGAGGGCTTTAGTTACATGACTTTGAGATTGCGGTCTTTTTTGCCCTCTTGCCGTTTCCATGTTGGGGGCAGAGGGTCGGAGGAGTTGGACAGCGGGGATGGGAGTTATCGTGCATCTGGACGGCTGGTGCCTTCTGTTTGCATTGCACCTGGGTTAGCCCGACCTTGCAATCTACACCCCCAAGCGACCTGACCCTCCACAGCCACCTCAGGTCCCCCAAGGATGGTGATTGCTGGATGCTCCATTTAACTTCAAGCAGCTGATGGCGCAGTCTCTGGAACCCAGGGCCGAGCGCGCCATCTGTAGCGTCCGCCTTATTGCCAAAGTTCTCCTTTTGGTATCGTTGCTCGGTATAGTGGGGGCTACCGAGCCTCAAAATTTGCATCAGGGTCCCAGTATGCAGGGGGACCAGCCTCCGGGCGAGGAGCAACCAGTCCAGGCCCAGCACCTGCTGGCCTACTGCAAACTTGTGGGATATCTAGGATTCCTTATTCCTCGTTTCAGGCGGGGTGCTAGCCAAAGGGTCACGGGAGGTCTCACACGTTTGCCACCACCTTCGTGTTGATTGCCCCCACCCCACAGGGCCTCGTCTGTGAGCTCCTCGTTGGAGGGGCTCGTCCAGTCAGAGCTCGGCGCAGGCCCCTGCTTCTTCTGCACGAGACACGAGCTCACCCCTCAAGTCTTCCCCTGCTAGGCACAGGGACAGGCCAGCCGGCTTCCTGCAGTGGCATCTCTCCTGGGCCCCACACTTCCCTGCGATCCGGCCTCCACAGCGGCATGCCGGCCAAGGCACTCACTGGGACGTGCTTCGGGACAGGGCCCGCCTCCGGACACCGCTGACCACAGCAGACACCTCCTCGCTGCCAGCCTCGGTGCTCAGGCATACTCAGGCTGCGCGGTCTGAGCTGGGAGGTTGCTCCAGGCATTCTTTGCGGCCTCCGATCTCCGGCGGACTTGCCTCGCTCTTCAAGGGGTGCAGTCAGTCTTCTGTCCCCTGGGACTCCTCAGCAGAAGCCCCACACAGCTGAGCCGGGGCCTCCACTCTGCTGTCCCAGCCAAAGACTCTCCTGCGACTCACCACTTGGGCGGCCACCACTGTTCCTCAGACTGCCTCACGCCTCCGTGTTCCGGCCGCTAGTCTCCCATCTCTCAGATGACCGGGCGCCCAGGCCCCACTGCTCAGGCCAACCCCAGCTCCTCGTTTCAGGCAGGGGAGCTTCTCTGAGATATTCTATGGTGCCCTCGGTCTCCTCCTCCTCCTCTCAGGCTATACTGCCCGACCTCTCAGGGGATTTAGCCCCGTATTGTGCTTCGCTGGACAGCCGGGCCCGGCGGCAGGGAGCGGAGAGACACAAGAACACGTGACAGCCGTCTGCCATCTTGGCCACGCTCCCAAACCAAAATATTTAATCTTTTTTGAACTGCACTTAAACCCCAGATCCTTAAAATATTATCCTACACAAAATTTGTTAAGAGGCAAGATCTCGGATTTATGTGATTTTAGTTTATATCCTGAGATACTAGCAAATTGGTGAACTTCAGATTGAAATGCTGGAATAAAGTTAGATGGGTTAGAGAGATAAAAGATAATGTCATCTGCATACACTGATAATTAAGATGGGATTTTTTAAATGAAAAACCAGATAAATGTTCACTTTGTTTGATAAGTAGTTGAAATGGTTCCAGGGCTATTCTGAATAAAAAGGTGACAAGGGCTGCCTTGGCATACACCTCTTTGTATGGAAAAGAACACAATAGCCATGCCATTGGCTAAGATAGTGGCTTTGGGAATGAAGTATAATAAATATATTAGGTTTAGGATTTTCGGATGGAAGCCAATCCATTGTAAAGCTTTAAACATAAACTGCCAACTAACTTGGTCAAAAGATTTCTCTGTGTCTAAGGTAATAAGTGCTAATTCATGAGTAAGCTTGGAAGCTCTCCCTAGAACATTAAAAAGACATCTCATGTTGTCAGAAGGAAAATGGCCTTTAATAAAACCAACTTGTACTGGGATAATCATATGGGGGAGTAAGAGACCCATCCAATCTGAA
Source organism: Lissotriton vulgaris (assembly GCF_964263255.1). NCBI lineage: Eukaryota > Metazoa > Chordata > Amphibia > Caudata > Salamandridae > Lissotriton > Lissotriton vulgaris. The sequence goes on from NC_141698.1 coordinate 120,342,990, forward strand.
TCTGAATGCTACAATTTTGGCAAACATTTTCTAATCAACTTCAACTAGACATCCTTGCCTTTTTGGGGAATTGGACAAATAAGGGCTTCTTGGAAAGTACCTGAATCAGCATGAGCATGAACAAAAGAATGATAATGTTTGGATAGCCATTCCAATAAAAGTTTAGAGAAATGAGGATAACATTTAGATGCAAAACCGTCTGGTCCAGGAGATTTATTGGGTTTCAGTTTTTTTTACTGCCGTGTGTAATGTCCGATTCCAAGCAGGAGAAGTTCAGGTCCTGAAAATTAGGTTTAGGAATGGAGTTTAAGTAAGTAGCGATATGAGAATTGGAGGAGAAAGTTTCCAGGACACACAAAGATTTTTAAAAAAATGAGAATTTGTTCAGGATGTCTTCGTTTTTTTATAATTATTTGGTTATGCAAGTTCCTAATGGATTCATTCTTTTTACGTTCTTGGTTGGCTTTTAAAACCTTGGCTAAAAGCTTCCCTGTCTTATTTTGACCTCCATAATATCTAGCATTTTGTCTGAGTAATATTGAAGAAGGTACCTTATTGAATTGCAATTTTGCTCTTAATAGGTTCTGAAGAGAGTCAGAAGATTTGGAATGATAAAATGCATTTTCTAGCTTTTTGATTTCTGTCAGTAGGTATTTTTTAAGCAAATTCAGCTTCCTTCTTTTTACCATGTTCATAATGAACGATGAAACCTCTTGCTGAAACTTTAAAGGAGTCCCATAACCTGTGCCTTTGGAATATCTAGAGAATTATTAAATGTAAAGAATTCATTGATGAAATAGGTAAATTGTATGTTAAATTTGGCGTCTAGAAGAAGGGAACTATTGAATCTCCATAGTTTTTGATGATGTTGGATTGGTAATAAGTCAGTCAGCAATTGTGGGAGCGTGATCAGAAGTCAAAATCAAACCGATCAGACCAAAAGGAATGAGTTATCACTGGAGGACTATACACATTAAAGATTGAGAGGGGAATTTTATCAGTCAATAAATCAATTGTATTCCATCTACCCTTTGAATCGGTGGGTTGGGAAATGGTGATAACACAGAGTTTCTTTTATGAATTATAGTACCATTCTTTTTCTGCACTGCAGGAGAGAGAAATACATGACCAACCCAATTTGTTTTTAATTTCAGGCTTCTTTATCAGTTAAACTTATTTCCTGAATGAGTGCAATGTGTCTGTATACAACTTGGATGAGTGTGAAAGAACTCTTTGTCTTTTAGTTGGGTTGTTTAAACCCTTAACATTCCAGGACGTTACTTTGAATGATGACAATATGGGATTGATGGGATAAAACAGTGCTTACAAGGAACAGACATTGGAAAAGGATATAAAATACACATCTTAAAAGGAAAGATAAAGCTTCTGAAAAACACAAAATGCAAGAAGAGAAGTGGGAGACAGTGTAAAAAGAAAGTAATGGATGAGAAATGACAAACAAGAAGAAAAAGGCAGTACCTGCCATAAAACTGACGACTGTAAGGGTGCGGGCTAAACCCCGACCGACTAGACTGACACGGGGGAACTCCAGACAGCCATAAATGAAGAGAAAAACATAAATGTATGGAGAGATGTTGTAAAGGAAAGAACATATTAATCAAAGGAGGTAGATATATACATAACAACATATATGCAAACAATCTATAGAAGAATAGATAACATTTTAACTATTCCATTGACTCTTCTCTACATTGATGATGAAAAGATTTTAATTTTGCAAGACGGTATGTCATTGTATTATCCTCATAGGTTACTTTGAAACGGCAAGGGTGAATTCAACCATATTGAACGTTAATAGTGCTGAGTGTGTGTGAAGATCTAGAAATGGTTTACTTCTGTCTGCTGTTCTCCTTGCAACGTCTTGAGAGAAGTAAAGTATATGCAGTAGCAGCTGCTACCTAATAGAGGTGGTGGTGCGGGGGGAGAGGTGGAATAAAAAAAAAAGAAAAGCACTTACCTTGGTATGGCCGGCCACCACCTCTCCTCCGTCCTCTTTTCATCTCCGGCAGCAGAAAGCACACAGGCTCCCAGAGCCCCATGCCAATCATGAAATTGGGTGACCCCGGCATTGTGATTGGTCTGAGTGCCGTGGTTCGACGCTCAGACGGCCGGCCAAACTGTCATGCGCACTTAGAAAGTGCCCACCACTTCTCCCTCTGCTTTCAACATCCCAGCCTTGCCCCTCAACCAACTGAGCTACTACGGTAAAATAAAATGATAACATTGCATTATCATTTTATTGTTCCTTTTTAAACTGCTTAGTGAGCGGTGGGGCAACGCTTCTCCGCATGAGCGGAGGAGCCGACGCGAAGTATAGGTGAGGGCCATGTTATTTGTTTCTTCATTTTTGCAGCATTGAGGACTTTTATTCGGTCTGTGTGATTAAAAAAAAAAAGATGATTACACCTCTGCTTTTAGAAATAGATCTTGGATCCAGTCAATGAGCACGCTTGATGTTGAGCGATGTAGAAGAAGGAAGATCCAGAACTTTCAGAATAAATGCTAAGAAAAACGGTAGAGGGTCGCTACCTTCCACATTTTCTGTTCAACCATAAATTCAGAGATTATTCCTACGGTTTCAATTTTCAAGAGCCTCAGTATGCCTTTCTAAGTTGTTTATTTTCAATTGCATCTTGTGAATTGTGAAAGCAAATCCCTGACTATCACAGACCCGTTTCTCTAATTCAGAGACACGCTTGTCCATAAATGAACATTTATCCTCAAGGCTGTGGTGTGTCTTGTTCGTCTCCTCCATGAAAGGCTTTAATGCTCGTATTTCTTCTAATATTAATTCCATAGATATGGCATATGGTTTACTAGAGAAGGATCTTTCTTTGTATGTTTGTTTGAAGAAGGCAAAGATTTGGCAGAGGGATGAGTTTTAGGAATCGTGCTGGTTCTGCCATGTTGACTTGTGCTTCCGCTTGGGTAACGTAGACTTGTTTCTTGAAGATATGAAGTGGCAATGTTCTCGTGAGAAGGCAGAAGAGATATACGGAGGATTCCAGTAACATACTCTGCCCATAAAATGTGTGAGCAAGGTATACTTGGATACAAGTGATCCACTGAAAATATTGTTAAGCAAGGAGGTATATATTAGTAAAAAGTGTACTGCACAATTCGAATACAATATTGCATCACCTGTAACATTACTTTGAAAGGAAAATTATTTATTATAATCTGAGAAATACATATGATGCATTTTTAGCAAGCGACGCATTATACAAATATATTATGACACAAGTGGGCTAATGTATGGAAAAGACAGCATTAGAGCACATAATAAATTAATAATGGTCTTAAAAACAAATTCCCCACATAAAGATTCTCGGAGGACAGAAGAAATTAAAAAAATGACATTTTAAGAGAACAGATGATCCAGTACTTAGGGTCTTTTATAAGGAAAATAAAAAAAATCAGGTTCCTTTGCACAGAATTAAAAGAATAATAGTTCAGCAAATGGGTGACCCAGCAAGGTACTCGGAGGAGCCAAAGTTAAGCAAATGTCAGACTGGTTAGTCGATCCTGGGGCCTGAAATCTGGATAATCTCTGAAGAAAACTGTCAATGTTGCGTAACAAAGCAGGAAAAGCAGAGAATGGCGCCCATTTGGTGGAACACTAAAATATAGCATTCGGGATTTCAGAAAACAAGAAGACTAAATAGTTCCAGCAAAATAAGGTATCCACTTGCCTCTGTCATGATGGTGATAAAGTCATTTCATTTTTGAGAGCTTAATACAGTGCGACGTAAACTGAGCAAAATGGTGGCCGTCATGTGAAGAAAATGGTGTGTCACTTCCAAATCGACAAAGTCGAAAATGACAAGTAATTAGCTCAAATGCTCACCGTTATCCTCCAACAGCCAGTTCCTGCATTACCAGCGAGAAAAACAGGCACTATCCTTTGAAAACAAAAGGTTGTCGGGACCATCAGCGCAGTGCTCTGCAGCTACACCGCCGTCTTGTTATGTGTCCAAGGCACACCCTCCCCCCACCCCCCATTTTACTACGCAGACGACACCCAACTGGTTCTGGCGATCCATAAGGACGGCCCAGTGGTGGCAGCCAATTTCCAAAGGGCCATGCTTGCTGTCAGTACCTGGATGTCCTCCAATTGTCTGAGGCTTAACTCGGACAAAACCGAGATTATGACTTTGCATAAACTCTCCCCCGAATGGTCTTCCATCTGGTGGCCCAATCAGCTGGGCTCTCCACCTGTCCCAGTTGAAAAGGCTAGAAACCTGGGAGTTATTTTTGACAGCAAGCTGTCATTTAACCTTCACGTCAACAAGGTTGTGTAATCTGCGTTCTTTATTTTAAAGAAAATTAGGAAACTGCTGCCTTACCTCCCTACTTCAGCTGGGAAGACTCTGGTTTCTACCCTAATGTTTTCCAAAATCGACTACGGGAATGCCCTCTTTCTTAACTCTCAGAAACTCGTTATATCTAAGTTGCAGTCCATACAGAATGCGGCTGCTAGAATCCTTCTTGACATCCCTCGCCGCCAGCCTACCACTCCCGCCATTAGTCATCTGCATTGGCTGAGAGTAGAGGGCCGTATTAAATTCAAGGCCCTCTGCTTTGCCTATAAGGCAATGCATGGCATTGGACCCAAGTTTCTGATTGAAGCATTTCAGCTGTACACCCCTAAAAGGCAGCTGAGATCTGCCAACACCTGCCTCCTACCAGTACCCCGCACGAGAACAGCAACCTGGGGAGACAGACGTTTCCTGGTTGCTGCGCCCAAGCTTTGGAACCTTTTGCCACTCATGATTAAAACTGCCCCCAATTTGATGAGCTTTCGTAGGCTCCTAATGACATGGTTGTTTAACCAGTAAGTTTGTTGCTCGGTCCTTCTGGCCTCCACATGCGCCGAGACCCCTTCGGGTAATTGTATGCGCAATAAAAATATCGAAAATAAATAAATAAGTAGCTCTAAATGGGGAGTTTTTCAAAGATGCATTTATGCTGCTTTTATGATATATTAATGGGTTGTATAGCTATCTATCCCTCGTAAGGAAAGCTATGCCACAAAATCAGGAACCTCCTCTTTTCAATTTTCTTCCTTGCGTACGATGCAGTCCTTATTGCAAATAGGTTACTAATTTTGGTGGACTTATTTATATCCTTTATGCCCAACTTAGATTTAAAAGTAAACTTCTCTGAATCATTTATCGTGATGAGTGGCCCCATAAATATCAAATCTAAGACCTTCTTGATTGGGGAGCACAGATTGCTAAGGTTTAAGAATTTTAGTTATCTGAGAATCGCTTTCCATTCAGCACTAAATTGGGGCTACCTCCTAAAAGTAAGTTCTCAGCAATTTTATAGAGTAACCAATGCGGTTTTTAAATTTTCCTCAAGGTTATGCCATAAGCCAGTAAGAGAACTGTTTAAAATTTACAAGAGTAAATGTATGCCGGCAGGGCTATATTAGGCAGGTGTCTGGGGGTATATTAACTCCTTGCGTGCTCAGGACGTCACACTGAGCGTGTGCTCAGGATGGCCGGGGGCCGTCCGAATGCCGCAGATTCTCCAGCGCTGTGCAAATTCCACACCTGCGCTGGAGAATTATTTAGTGGGCAGAGTTCGGACGGCCGGGGCCGTCCTGCGCACACGCCCAGTGTGACGTCGGATGGCCGGGGGCCATCCTGAGCACGCAAGGGGTTACTTCCCCTAATCAAATCCGCGCACCGCAGCGAAATTCGCGCCGCAGGGAAGGGGTTAATGAAGACATTTTTCAACGGGCTGAGAATAGCTTTGTCCACAGACTATTATCAGTCCAACACAGCAGAGCCTCATATAGTTTGTCTTACTGAGGTAGGATTACGTTACCTTGCAAAGGCGATTGGAGTGGCTCCTCTGTTAGGGCTAGAAATTTGGCTTAAACCCGAAGCAGGCTGTGTGAGGTCAATCCTTGGGGATTGTTTAGCAATAGATAACATGGTTGAGATACCTTAGCTTGTTTATACTAAACCGGCATTCATGACGTGGGTGTCCCAGAGCTCTTCTCAAATCCCCAGAGTAGTGTTGCTGCCTCAAAAGAGCATGTCAAATCTTTGTTTTTTTAATCATCACTCTAAGGTGGGCTATGAGAAAGCTCAAACCAGTTATGTATTCTACTGTTATTACCTTTTTTGAGGCTGGAGCCTTATCTTGTTTTAATCCACAACACGCAGTACAGGTTTTTCCTCACACACCTTTGACTTGGTACATTGCACTTTCTGGTAGCATTTTTCTATACATGGAAAATGGCTCATGAACCTTCTGAAATGCCCATGTGTTAGTTTGTCAAACTAAAGTACTAATTAATTAATGCTCTTCTTCACCTTATATAGTTCTCCCAAGTATCCTTTTTGTGTCTCCGATTCTGCAAGCAGCCAACATACGATACTATTTTATTGGCTTGATGTAGTTACAGCAGCTAATGTCTTCGCAAATGTGTTACATAGCCATTAGCCATATAAGAAGTGCCCTTAGTTGCTGGAAAAGATGTAGAGCGCTACATGATTTGTAATTATTATCTGAATTTATCTCTTTGAAATACAGGCATAGTCTCTAAATTGTTGATTTTATTGTTCTTAATTTCAAGTCTCATCTGTTTCTATACTGTATGTTTTATGTGGCTATGATAATTTTCTTTGTAAATTCTTCGCCGAAATAATTTGGAACGTATTGCACATTTTTTCATATAAAGCACTATGTATTCGCTGTTTTTTGTATTTCAATAGTTTATCGTGAACTTACTCACTGGCACTTGTATTGTGACTGGTCTATATAAATCACCACAAGACTGTCATGTTATATGTTTTAGATGGATGACCCTATAGTAACTTTAGAGATCCTTTATGAAGTAATTGTATGTGGGATACTTGTGCCCCAACAAACAAAGTATTATGGAGCATAAGAAGGGTTGTAACATTTGCAGGATTTTTGTGTTAAGTAACTTACTTATCAATCAAATTAACTTTATTTCGGTTTGTTTAAGAACCATAAAAGTACATCAAGTAATGAAAAATACATTTACAATGATAGAATAATACAGAATTAAATCTCATTTTGAATAAAAGCAGTTAATATGCGGATTTTAGGAAATTGGAAAAAACACTAAGGCAAAAAAATGCGTTAATTATATATACAAATCACAGTAGAAACATAGTTTTACTGAATTAGAGTAGCTTAATTCTACTGGATCAATCTCCGTCTATTTAACCACATTGAAAACAAAAATTTAGAAATAGCAATAACTATTGGTCTGTTGGTATCAGATTTTAAAATCCTAAAGAACTCTACATAGTTCCTGACTCCTAAATTAACACATAGCTGAATAATCCATTTTTTCCTGCTGACAGAATAAGCAGGGCAAAACAGTGTCACATGGATTAGAGATTCATTTGGATCATTACAGCCTGGGCAAGGATGAGCTGAGCCCACTTTCCATTTATTAGTGTAAGAATGGAGGGGTAATGTGCCATATCTAAACTGTAGATACAGTTTTTTTGCTAGAACAGGTTCTATGACGTCTAATTCCTTCTCAAAGCTATAGGTATTTTTGAAGTCCAAAAAGCTGTCAGTGAGACTGGAAGACCTGGCTGATCGAAGGACCTCTTCTAAATTGTAATGTTTTATAGTCTCAGCCAGGGTTTTCTTTGAGATAGATTTGCATGTGTCCTCCGGGTGAAACCAAAGGTTCTCCATGCGAATCCTAGACGCCTGCTCCCTTATAAAGGATAACCACTTTATCTTCCATGCGCTCGGGTGTGCCATTACGGTCTTCAGTTCCTCTCTATAGCACGCAAGCTCCGGGACGCTCCACAGTCTGCGCCAATAAAGGAGCGGGCGTGAAGCAATAGCTTCTGCAATGGGTCTCAAGTTTAGATCCAACCTTAGAGGAACAAGAGGGGTGTTTTTTGGTAAGCAGAGCAGATGCCTAATAAAAATATTCTCAGTTATACTAATCTCACTTGCTGGACAGTGACCCCAGAGTTCAGCACCATAAAGGGTAGCTGATCTAGTTTGGACTTTATATATTTCCAAAGGAACACTAACGACTTTATGGACACAGGACTTCTGCACCTTGAGAATCCCACCCGTGGACTGAGAAAGGGCTAAATTAGCCTTGGTCATTTGAGTCGCCCAACTCATTTTGTCATTTAAAGTCAGGCCTAAGTAGGTGAAATTATTTACCCTTTCCAATGGTCGTCCATCCATCAAAGGACGTGGGCAATTTATTGTATTGGCGTTAAAGACCATATATTTTGTTTTATCTATATTAATCACCAAATTCCTGTTCCTACAGAATTTGGTGAATTGGTCTAACACCCGCTGCATCCCCATAGGTGTTTTAGAGAGGAGCAGGGTGTCATCCGCAAACATAAGTGCAGGAAATTTACCGCCAGCTAGGTTGGGAGCATCAAGGTTATGAACACTGTTTAAGTCGTCAACAAGGCCGTTTAAAAAAAGGGAAAATAGGGTAGGGGCAAGTACGCATAACTTACTTATATATGCCTGGACAAGTGCCATTTGCTGTTTTTAATCATGTGACTTTGTATTATATTATGTGATTCTTGTTTCTTCATATGTTTATGGCTTTTTAAGCCGAATAAAGGAATATTGACTGATTGACCTGATAAAAAGACTAGATGCAGCTACAAACTTTGCATAAAGGGATTTGATTCTCTGCGGTATTTATTCTACATTCAATTGCTTTAGGCTGCAGACCTCACCCTTCTTTTCGCCTAACATGCATTGGGCTCAAGTATATGAAATGAATGCCTGTCCGATAATTGAAATTCATCAGTGGCTTGCAGCCTCTTAACTGTACTGCTTGTCAAAATGGTCTAATCCTGAAAAAAGACATGAATATTCAGACCCTTCTGTATAATATTCGGAAAGCTTTTATTGGTCATAAATCAAATCCTGTAGTGGATTTGGAAGAATGCCATTGCATAATATATCGCTCAACTCCTATGCTAAGCTTTAAAGGTTGCCGGTGACGATGGAAAAGATTGTTTATTATATGTTTATTTCCCTTGTCGAATATGCGATCGTGTTTATCTTAAGGCTGTGCCATGTATGTGTTGATTTATGATTATTTGTGTGCCTTTAAAGCGGTAATGTCATTCTGTATGCACAGTCTTACACGCCACTATAAACTTGTTTATAGGAAAAGAGAAATAGTACATGTCAGACTCCCATGGGCTCGGTCTCAGTGCTCTTCCAGACCCATCCCCAGTATTTCTTTCTGCTGCTTAGCCTCTGATGCCTGATCACATCTGCTTCCCAGCAGCTACATTTAGGAACCAGCTACAGGTCATGCAATACCTTTTGCACCTCATTTGCCGCAAGATGGCCACATGTGCCACCCATCCACGTGCATGCATCGCCTGTTTGGTGAACCGACACAAAGGGCTGACCAAATTTTCTCAGAGTGTTTTCATTGCTGTTGGTCTGCAGTGGCTCTGCAAGATGCAGATTTATGTATGTTCACTTCCTGTAAATGTTTCACTTAATTATCTATGGTTTTCCCTTTGCGTAGCAGCAAGAACAATTTCAGACCAAAACACCATTGACCAAAAGCCACTGATCTACCTCTGGGGGTAAACAAAATCACTTTGACGTTATCTTTGTTGTATTGTAAACATTTGTTAAAGGAACAAATTCTCTTAACAGCACGGTGCTCGTAAGGCTTCACTTGGGTACTTAACTTATCATCTGAAATGCCAAAACATGGCTGATGTGTCCTGGTTTCGCCACCACCAGTTGCTATTTGGCCTCCCTCCTAGGTTCTTGCAAATCATTCTTCTCTGATATTCTATTCTTCTCATGCATGGTGTCTTGCATCTTGTGCCTTTTTCTGATTGGTCATCTGTAGTACATATTTAGAATGCTCCACCTTTCAGATTTATGAACATACAGATCATTACTAAAATGATAATAATTTTATGCAGATTGAGCCTCTGAAAGGTCGATTGTCTATTCCTTGAAGCCTTTAAAGATTCATAGTAGCAGTTATCATGTTTTACCTATGTGATTTAAATCAGCTTCACCAGTTACAAACCCTTAATTCTACAAGCCTCTATTGACACTGTCCGTTTCAGTTGTCCATTCATTTATGAGTGATATCTCACGAAAGTGGTAAGAATTACTGCTTATTTCTGAGTTGTAGCAATGCATTTATTTCGGAGATAAGATTTAAATCGTGTCCATTTAATCAAATCTAAAATACTTTATGGATCCATACAAATAAAGGAACCCTTTTAGTTGTCTAAACCTTGATTGCATTTTCAGATCAAGATATATGCACACTTAAGACTTAAGGTAATAGCTCACGTTAGACAGAAGTCCTAGCATCGTCATGATAACCAGCTTAGCTTTGATATCTATGATTACATAGCATAATCAAATTATACTCCACGCCTCACCCTGCACCAACGGCACACACACGTTCGAGACAACCCATGGTGCAGCCTGCGCACAGTATGGCTTCAAGACCTATAACTGGTTTAATCCTTTTCACCACAACAATACATCTGTTCAAGTTATACCACCTAACCAATATACATATCCTCCGTCTTGAGAAAATTAAATTAAACTTAATCACACCACGCTCATACACTACATAAGAGTATCAATGCTACCTAATGGGAAACATTTCTAATCATTTAATAACATGCAAATGAGCAATGGACAACTGTATATCCCAACAGAACTTATGTTGATGTAGTTTGGCACATGCATCCACTCTTATAAAACTGTGCACAAATGTAGAGCAGATCTAGCCACCAATACGCAAAAAAATCCATCATTAAACAATACATTAGTCTCCTCCAAACTTGCCAGTCATTCATCAAGGCTGTTAAGTTCTTCCAGGTTCACAAACCTACCTGTAATTTTTTTTGTATTCGGTATTAATAATATAACTTATAGTGGTGCCGCTAACCGACCAATGGTTGAAGGGAGCTGGCTGAAGGATCCTTACATAAGGATACTACACATATAGTTTTAGTAAAGTCAAAAGGTCTTTGCTAAAGCAAAATCCAAAAACGTTTATGGAGTAAAGTGAGCTCCAGACATTCCAAAGCCCATTGCACTCCGAACCCTTTGAGCAAGCCTAAATAGTCTGCCCACTGGGCTCAAGGGGAAGACCGACTTTGCCTCATGTCCAGCAGACTCAAAGGGGTCCGATCCAATAAGGCCTAATTCTTGGGGAGGCAGCAATATAAAATGTGAGTTGGTGTACATATCTGGCTTGCCTTTACCAAATGGATAAGTTATCATAAAAATGGAAAACTATAAGTGAAATAATACTAATGGAATGTGAAATGATATATATATATATATTGTTGGTTATTTCTGAAGAATGTTAGGTCGATGAATCTACACTTTTTGTAGTATATATATACACAATATGAATTCGTAGGTTTTTCATAATTCCTGTTCCAGCTGTCTTCATCTAAAAAAATGTTTTTATATATCTTTTTTCACCCATTAGACACGAGCACTTTAGTTAATTTGGCATACATTACACTATGTTCAAACATTCTTTTTGCATTGTGTTGCACGGGGAGTACATGCACACTGTTTAGTGGTCATTAGAGAATGCATTTGCAACATGCGTTGGGCTGAATTTTGTTCAAGGCACAGTATGTGCACATTTCACTCAATAACACATTTTGTATTTGATTCAAGTTTCCTTCAAAACCTATATTTGTTAATTAATTTCGGGCAATGTTGCTTTTGGGACTCTCATTGATTATACATTAACCAACATTTAATAGATTTTATCTGGCCACATCATGATTTTGCAATAGGAGCACTATGCTCCCACTGTTACTATGTGTTTTTCTTGTTTGCATTGTATACAAGCAGCAATAAATGAATTCATTGTTTGATTCCATGCCATTATGTTTATTTGTGCCGTTCATCCCTTTTTTTATGGGTGATAGAGCTTTTTAAACACTATATAATGTAACACCTACTTTGGGCACGTCATGTGACCAAGCTCCGCCTGCGGAGCGAAACGCATCGAGGAGAGCACTTGCTCTGTATTTGCCGAAAATAAATTACCACTGCTGACACTACTGATGGTGTGATGGCGCTTTACTTCAAAGTTTGAATTGATTTGCGAAAGGAGAAGAGATCTGCGCCTGTCTGTTACCGCGTTGACAGCGGTCAGGATTGCTACTATATATATAATATATATATATATTAGATTACACACACTAGTCCCTTCCATGATATTGATCAATTATTCTATGCATATAATAATTGATCAATATCATGGAAGGGGACTAGTGTGTTTAATCTAGTATAAAAAGGTATTCACCAGCAACATAGATCTTGATGGATAATGAACAATTCCAACATTGCTGAAGTGAAAGAAAACTGTGACCATACCAAAACTGGATGTGCACCTTTTGAAAACTCTGGTGATGGTCCTAAAAAGAGCAAATAGAGTGAAATGTGTACAAGTCCAATCAAACTTGATGAAATGAAATGAAAATAAGAGTTTTGAAAGAAATACATGTGATTTGTCATCACATCTGTGCATCAACACAACCAATTTGGATGCTAACATTTTCTGTATATCTTTGTATGAGACAATGTGAAATAACATTGCACGTCTACTTACCACATTATATTCTGATATTATTCATTTTTGAATTAGAAAATATCGACTACTTACTTCCCAATACGCCAGCTGTCATTTAGAACAGCAACAAAATACCTCTACTTCTGTCTGTCTTGGGCAAGTTTCTGTACAATACCTCAGCTGTGACTAACAGTCTTCATTTCTGTTTCCACCATTTGCCTCCAAGTGTTCTTTGGCTTGCCTCTTTCGTTTGGCTTCTGAGATCCAGTGGAGAGCTGTTCTTGTGATGGAGTCTTTTTCTCTTCTAATGGTGTGTTGTATCCATCTCTATCTTCTCGTAATGATGGTGTCTATGCTCTCTTGGTCACATCTTGGTAGCAGTTCCTGATTGGAGATGGTTTGTGACCCAAAAATTAGCAACATTCTTCTTAGGTTGCAAGTGTGGAATGCTGACAATTTGGTGATTGTTTTTCATTATTGGCCTGCATTCTGATCCATAAAAGAGTGTGTACCAAATGCAGTGCTGTCAAAGCCTCAGTTTGGTGTTGGTGTTGGTGTTGTGCTGACATGACATCCATACATTGCTCAGCATCCTGAAGGCATTCCTGGCTTTGTCCATCTGCTCTTGATGTCACTGTCTCCCCCCACCCCCATCACGCCTGATAGTACTGCCTAGGTAGGTGAACTCTTCATTCATGGCTTGGTACTTTCTATCCACCTTGATTAGTGAAGGATTTGGGATGTTGAGTGGCTTGACTTCGGATTTCTTCGTGCTCATCTTCAGGCCCATTTGCTGTGCATAGATGTTTAGGCGAGGTACCGTTTCCTGCATATGCTGTGGTGTGTGAGGGAAAAAGGATAGGTCATCCTCATAGTCGAGGTCCTTTAGTGTAGAGAATAAGGCCCATCTGATGTCTCTGATTTGGTCTTCTGTTGTGTCACATCACCTGCAGCTGGCTTGGTCGACGGATAACCCAGTTGATGAGATGCATCCTTGTCCCAAACCAGTCTTGACCTCAAAGCTTTGCTCACAGTCTCTGACCTTGTAGTAAAATTATCATAGAAATTATTGATGAGGAGAACTCTATGCTAGATTAACCCATAGTCTCTCCATATAACCCAGAGGCTTTCACGAAGGATAGTGTCAATCTTTCTCAAAATCAATGAAGTTGATGTATAGTTGTATGTGCCACTCCATGCACTGCTCTGTGATGTTCCGTAGAATAAGTATTTGATCAACACACCCTCTACCCTTGTGCAACCCAGCCTGTTCTCTTCTTAACTGCTTTTCCACAGCATTGGAAATGCACTTTATAAAGATTTTCACCAATATTTTACTCTGGATTGACAGAAGGGTGATTACACTCCAGTTGTTCGTTAGTTGGTTATTGCTCCTTCGAATCTGAATGATGATGCCTTGGTTCCAGTCATCTGGTGCTTTCTTTCCCTCCCAAATCGATGTAAAAAGTGGTTGGCGAAGCTTGGCATATGTTTCAGGGCCTGTCTTGAACATCTCTGCATTCAGGTTGTCTTGGCCAGGAGTTTTTCCTTTCTTGAGATATCTTTGTATAAGTGACGATTTCTTCTTTCTGTGGTGGGACGGTGTTCATATTCAAGTCTGTCTGTTGTATTTCCGCTTCGGTAGTTGGTACCGGTCATTTCAAGACTTCTTTGAAGGTGTTGGCCCAGCATGGTTCCTGCTCTTTCGTTTTTCTGAGTAGTCTTCTTTGGTTGTACATGATCGGGTGTTGTACGTTGCACAAGAATTACCACAAACTATAACAAATTTCAGTGTGATGCCATTAGGTTTCAAACTGTTTGGGTTGATACGAGGGTTAACTGTGTGCTACCAGTTTCTCTGCTGATTTGTTTTATATTGCTTTAACTTTGCAAGTTTGTTACCATGTCAATACATATTTTCATTGTGTTTCTCTTCACAGGCTCGAGCAACCCTATTTTTCCGCAAATGCCCAGTTCTTCCAGACTCTGAGCCAGTGCTGCTCTCTCCAGCGGCTCTGCATTATTTCCAGGAGTGGAACCTTTCAGCCGGATGCAGTCATGTCATTCATGTCTAGCTGTCACAAGGTGGTGGTGTGCCATATGTTTACAGGGGACTCTCTTATTGCCTGCAGAACTCTCCAGCAGTCTATATTACGAAGGTGAGTGTGGAGAAATGAGAATAAAACCGTACAATATTAGGACTACTGTTAACCCCTTCAGTGCTGATAACGGCCCCCAGCCGTCATGCATCACGGTGCTCTGTGCTGATGACGGCTGGGGGCCGTCATGAACCCGCCCACTTTTAAAAACAGCCGCACAGGCGCAGAATCTCGGCCCCGCCCAAGGGGTTAAAATGGTCTCTTAGCTGCAATGTATTCTTTTTCTTCGAATCGTCCTTTTCTTTCAGCTCAGGATGTAGTGCAAAGTTTCTTGTCAATAAGTATCCCTTGAAAATTAGTGATGTGAAGAGCGCACAGGAGGTACATGAGATCACTTGTGTTAGGAACAGATCACTGTGGACCCTCTTCATCATGAAAGGATATCATTTTGTTCTGCAGTGGAGAATTCTGATTGATCTTGTTCCTGGGGCACAATGCCATGCCATCTTTCAGTGTGGGTTGCATGATCCGGTCTTGATAAACTGCCTCAATAAGAAATGTATGCTTTAGTAAAACCTCTGAGTACTCCAGTCTCACCTCTCTACCAGTGGTGGAGCCTACTCCATACTAGTGCAGTTGCATCTTCCGTTCGGCCTAGAGGAAACTGTGCTGCGTTCACCTCACTGCCTGGTTCCACTGTATCCTCAAATATCACATTCAAATTTGTAGCCATCTTAAAGCTGTCTGTGCAAATCTCTAATGTAAACTTGTAAAGATTAATTGATTAATTGAGACTGTTGCAAACAGACTCCTTTAAAACCATGATAGCCATAAAATGTGTACTCCAGGCCCTGTTTAAAACATTCACAGCTTCTTTAAGTCCAGGTGCTGTGAATTCTCCATCCCACCTCGAGCAAAAACATTAACCACTTCTTTGTAACAAACCATCCCAAGCATGCATTAAAAGTAAAAGAACTGTTACTCCCTGTGCCTTGCACCACCAATCAACGAACCCAACTCAATCTCCAGTATTCACCGATCATTCATGATCTCCAAAGTTCCTTGCATGCCTTTAGTTATATCATACGTGCCTTTCTTGCAAGTGGACATGCATTCATTGTCTCCAAACCTCTGAGTGGATTTGCATACTATTCTGGTCTGTCTTTTCTATTAGTGTGCCTCCCATTTTTTGTTGGAGTTGTAGTGTATGTCTGTACTGTAGAACTAGTTTGTCATATAAATTGTGCAATGTGGAAGATTCCATAACTTTCATATACTCAGGGGATTGCCCTGCCTTGGTGGTGTTCTCCTCTACTTTTGATTGAATAAACTTCCTGTCCAATTAACCCGATTTTGAGCATAATGTGGAGGGTGCACCATACTACTGGTGATGAGGAGACCCTGTAGGTTGACTGGCTGACATTGAAGTTCAAAGCATAAGATGCTACAAGGGACTTGTTTGAAAAACGTTGACTCTTAATTAATGAGTGGTTTGACAATTTCCACCCTTGTGTATCCACAGGATATCCGGTTCAATTCAAAGCAACATAAATGCAGGGAAGGTAACAATACAAAAGAGAGCTGGAGAAGGTGGGTTTGTGCTGAAATAAATCTTTACTTCAAATAAATGATACGGGATAAGAGCAAAAGTAAATTTAAGCAGTGAGAGTCATGAACTAAGAAGGACAATCAATTTCTCGATAATTCATAACCCTAAGTATCAGCTCCAAGTAATTCAAACAAACAACCCAAATTAAATAATAAAACGTGGTTGAATGATGGCGTCGAGCGACAGCATTTAAAGGAGATGATAACTAGATGTCGACGTTTCGGTCTTGGTTGTGTTCATCAATAAGACCTTCATCAGGACGATGTTGTGTTTCAATGCTGTGAACAACTCCCGGAGAGTGTTAAGAAGGGGTCACAAACAAGTATTCAGGCGGTCTGTGAAGCAATCTGGTAACTCGACGGAAATAAGCCCACGTATTTGGATAGTCCAGGCCAGCTAATGAGCTGTTAAATTTTTTCAAGAGCGGCAGCAGCACGGCGAAAAGCACCTTCGGTTTGTAGTAATACCGAAGGTGCTTAACACTCTCCGGGAGTTGTTCACAGCATTGAAACACAACATCGTCCTGATGAAGGTCTTATTGATGAACACAACCAAGACCGAAACGTCGACATCTAGTTATCATCTCCTTTAAATGCTGTCGCTCGACGCCATCATTCAACCACGTTTTATTATTTAATTTGGGTTGTTTGTTTGAATTACTTGGAGCTGATACTTAGGGTTATGAATTATCGAGAAATTGATTGTCCTTCTTAGTTCATGACTCTCACTGCTTAAATTTACTTTTGCTCTTATCCCGTATCATTTATTTGAAGTAAAGATTTATTTCAGCACAAACCCACCTTCTCCAGCTCTCTTTTGTATTGTTACCTTCCCTGCATTTATGTTGCTTTGAATTGAACCGGATATCCTGTGGATACACAAGGGTGGAAATTGTCAAACCACTCATTAATTAAGAGTCAACGTTTTTCAAACAAGTCCCTTGTAGCATCTTATGCTTTGAACTATAATCTGCCCAAGCCTACAAGGGTTTATTGGGTTTCCCCTGTGAGAATAACTGGCTGACATTGAAGCACCACCTGCTCCCTTTGAAAGTTCTGCCTCCTTGAACCCACTATCAGAGCCTGCCATTCAGCCTTTGGAACACTGAAACACTGCAGTATGCTGCACTTGTTCTTATGCAATGTACAAACAGTCAGTTACATGGAAGTGTTTTTTTTTTCCTGAGTGCAACCGAAGCAGTGAAATTGGTGAGTTGCGATGGTTCAGCCAAACACTGAAACACACTACCAATACTGAGAACTTGGCATGTGACTGAAAGTGTGGTGATGTCATTTTGAACAGGTCAACCTTCTTGGAGGAAACTAGACCACTGACCCGAGAGAACTACTATAAGTGTACTTGCACCATACGTGTCCTAGCACAATGTGGCAGCTTTCTTATGAGGGACCAGGACACTGAAACCGCATTACAGTAATTGCTGAGGTTGGGTGACCCAAGATTTCAGAAGCGACAGGGTTACTCAATTGGAATGCAGCTTTATTTCCAAGCCTCCTTCGAATAAAGTGCAGTTTTGAATATTGGAGAAGACGATGCACCAGTGGACTTTGGGAGTATATTCATTTGTGGGTGAGAGGTTCTGGCTGACTCAAGCTTGCTATACGCCATGGCAGGGGACAAAAATTGGGACACATGTTTTAGTGTTCACTGTATTGTGCTATTACTTCTGGTTATTAGTCTTGGGGTTTATAGTGTTCCTAAGATTTATGTGTTCGGCTGTGCTGTGATGAGGATACGATTATGAGTTAGAGAGACTGTGGGTAAGGTGATAGTCACAACGTGAGAAGACACTCTTTTAGTTTGGCGTTACAGAGGTAGATGAGCATCATCTTTAACCGCAGTGCACCAGAGCAAGTCATGCTGGTGGCCTGAATGGGCAATGTGAGTAGTTATAATTGCAAAAACCTGGGGCAATTCAAATATGATCACTAACATGACAATAGTTCAAGACTAAACGTGAAGGGACAAGAACACCATATTATAAACCAATACAAAAGTTATTAAAGCGATACAATAAATATTAATGATAAAAAGATCTGCTTGCGTACAAGAAAGTATCTTATCTTTTATCATTTATAATACATATTTTATCCTAAAAATCTGATCTGTCTACATAAACATGATATGATCATGAATGTCTAAGAGCCAAATTCTTTTCAGTAGCTGAGAAGCAGATTCATTTCGGCAACAATCATTGGCTGGGAGCCATATAGTATCAATATGTGAGTAATTGCCATGGAAGCTCAAGCACGATAAATATCTTGGAAACCTGGCAATGTTGGGAGCGGCCAAAGTGTTTAGTATAATGGACTTATTGTCTGCCTATCACCAGGCCATGTTACTCGAAGATTTTAGATTCTTGGCTGTTATGCCGTTACAGGCATACAGGTTTATTAGAATGCCGTCTGGACTAGTGTCTGCTGCTTCATGTTTCCAAAGGGTGATGAAGATGGTGTTGGAATGAGTGCCACAAGTGTTATTTTTCGAGGATGACATATTGGTGTTAGGAAGGATGAGAAAAGCCATGATGAGCTCATGAGTCTTGTGTTAAAGCGGCTTTTGGAGATTAGGCTCACCTTAAAAAAGAGTGTTGGTTCTGGGTCAGGTCCGCGACTTGCTTTGGTCACTCCATCTGAGAAGAGAGCATTAGTCCCGAATTGTAGCTGTCTGATAGTACAACTAAGGCCCCAGCAGTCCTGAGTCTCAGAAATAGTGAGGTATTTCCGAGAAGAGTTGGATGTGCGAATAGTCATGGGCTTGTGATTAGGATGTCATTTTTAATACCATCATAGACCAGGTTAGTAGCATGCCCTGTTTGTGTCATTTGGTGCATGCAGGAAGACTGTTTTAAGTATGGACACCAGCCTAAAACATCCTTCAGTGTAAAATAGCACTACTGACCCCTCTTCCAAATTTTCGCCTGTAGAGGTGGGGAGAAAGTTTTCTCAGCATCCAAAGGTCGAAGATTTGAGTGAATTCAATTTCCAAGTGCAGTGTCTGAAGTGTGTGGAATAACGCTGCAGATTGTCAGTGTCACATCAGCCTGTAAAAGGTACCATTAGTATCATAGAGTTACCATCGGTTCAATGGTGTAGAGAAGATGACCTTGCCAAGGAAGAATGTGGGTAGGACAGACCTAGGAGTGGGGTATCCTGAACTGCTATGGAACTCGATGTCAGAGCTTGGCTGAATTACGGAGAAGTAAGTAAGCAGCTCATGTTATTTTGTATTGTGAGGAATGAATCGTATATGGGTGAAGGTAAAATAATAATAGGTAAAACATAGTGTCCTTCAGAATGTCATGGGGAAAATACCATGAGGGACCTCTCAGTAAGAACCTCACTGAGGCTAGGGCGAGAGAAATATTGGTCTCCCTAAGTGAATTGACCAGATGAGGCAGTTGTGAGAGATTGTGTGCTATTTGCTGGAAATTACAAAACTCCAGTAACTTTCTTTTCCTTTGTCACCATTGAAATACCTGAAGAGCCTTGGGTAAAGCTGGGTAATGTCACAATAGGCAGTTTAAGTTATTGTCTGACAAAGCAGTATGTGATGTTGTTTTTGGTCTACATATCCAAATGGTTCTCCACCAGGTGTGAGAGTTGGGTACACACACAGGATTTAATGGAGTTTTTGAGGGTGACTGTATACTTTGTCATTGTTATGATATTCATTTTGTGTCTTAGGAGATGCAAGATGTGCTGAAAAGCTTGTTCATAGTGCACCATTGAACTGCTCACTAAGCGCCCCAAGTTAATTGCCTAGCTGAATGATTGAATAGGGGAGTTGAATCCTTTCTCCACAGGGGAAATAGATTCAATCAAGATACTACTCAAGAAAATTGTACTTGAAACTTGGTGCGCAGACCACACTACTCTCAATATAATATGACCTTTTAATTTCCATTCAAGTGTGTGAAAGGGAAAGTCACTAACACAAAACTTAATCCAGTTTGGTTAACTTCAGAACAATACACTTGATGGGTAGGTGTTCATATAGAGGCTTAAAAGTTACCAGTAGAAATACAGGAGTAGATATGATAGTAAAGAATGTGCTCATGAAGGTTTGTGGATGGTGGATGATGTGGTCTATATCGAAAGAGCTGGTAAAGTGTAAATGAGCTGGTCAAAGTTCATTGTCACTTTCTCAATTGTTGAGTTGAATTGACATGTGGTAGTAGTGGACAAAGGCGATGCGGAGCATGTCCATATTAGGAAGTGGCAGGCTCTCTGGTGGAGTACTCAAGGCTTCATGAACTGTGACATAACTCTAGCCGGTCAATGTGATCCACGGATTCTGGATTTTATGTGCAGGTCACTGTCCTCAGTGATGGTGGTGGCATTTTCGGTTCTGTGGATTCCACTGAGCCACACTACCAAGTCAAGTTTCACGCTTCACTTCCACATTGGAGAAAAACCCCATCTGGTGGAAAGACTGTGTGGAGCCATAGGTGTACTGGAACTAGATTTGGCTGTATGGCTTTTCTGTGCTTTGCCAACTTGTGTTTTTGCTTGTTCTTTGGATTCATTTGCTATTGTATATTCTTCCTGTCTTATCCCCTGTGCCTTTAATCTTTTGCTACTTTTACTACCTTGTCCTTTCTTTTTCCTGGTCTGAAGAAGTGTTGTATGTTGTGGTTTGTCTTCCTGATCCTCATTCTCTCGCCTATGTCTTTAATGGAGCTCCACTTGTGCATGTGTCTACTTTAGAAATAGTATATGACATATAAATTGGTCAATGTGAAAGATTCCATATTTGTAAGTTACTTTGAGAATCGCCTTTCCGTGTGTTGGAGGTGGCGTTCTCTACTTTTAACTGATTAAACTCCCTATTGGATTAACCTGGAGTTGGAGCCTGCTGTGTGGAAGGGAGAACTTAACAAACATTTTGAAGAATCCCCGAGTAAATGATGGATACGTAGAACAAATGCATATGTTCAATAAGCTGCTCCTTGACATCTAGATTAGTGCCCAGACTTTAAAAATAATCCAGCCTTACACTTCTCCGTCCTTGGATCCAACATTCCTCGACACCTACAGGGTCATCATTGCTTTTATCCAGTACTCCCAAACTACAGGTTAGGCGGAGTTCTTCCGAAATAACTGGAACATGCAATTTTGTCTCAACCTATTCTCCTCCTTGCCATTCTTAACATGTTTGATCCACAGCTAATCCATGTTCCATCCCAGGCATGCTGCTGAAATGAGTCCCATTTCTCCCTAGAATGCTATACTTTTATTAAATAACAGAGGACTCCCTTCATGATGATCTTCCTTGACATCTCTGTGGCATGGTACTTCATAAAGTCAAATAACACCCTTACTGTCAATAATGTACACCACAGGTCATCATTGTTTTATTATTACCCTTTCTGAGTGCCTTCAGTAATGTAATGCACATGGCCTTTGATAGTCCCAAAATACCCTGTAATAATCAGCAGTTTAGCTACATAACAATTCTGCACAGGGATTTCATATTCATTATATATAGGGAGGCTGTGCACCACCTCTTGGTTCCGAACGAGGACCGGTCATCTCTGGTCAGTTCTCAAACAATAGGTGCAGCTTCAACATGTTGGAATCTACTGGCAGCAAGTGGGGCTACTTCATGGCGACTCGGTGCTCAGTACGAAGCATTTGAGACCTTCCAAACCAGCTCCAAGGAGTCACTCCTACAATTCTAACATTGGCTCACTTCACTTGTGCAGAATTCACAGTGTTGATTTAGTTAGCCAGCATAAGGAGTATCTCTCCTTAGTCACTGGTCTGTGGATTAATTCCCCTAAGTCTTTGCTGTGTCATCCTAACCGAGTCTTCAGCTCCCACACTCGTAATGAGCTCCGCTTTCCATAGTGACATTTGTGGTGCATAATTAGGTTTCCACATCATCGCCAGTTGCCTTTCGACCCATGTAATGGCGAGGTTGATTGATCAGTAGGCCTTGGGCAGATAAATATTTTATGAGTCCCGAGGCTGATTTTTTTTAGAGAGTGGCAGTACTGTTGGAGGATAATGGATCTGAGTGCGTTTCCCGTATTTTGGATGGCGTGAGCGGTGCGCTGCAGGAGAAAGGTGGAAGGTAAAAAATTGCTAAGGGAATTGCTGTGGTTATTAGTATGAACACCCCAGTGTTAATAGAAGCCTCCAAGTTAGATGCTGGAACGGTGCCCCGATAAGGAGTTAGAAGTAAGATACATTATGGCAAGATGTTGACGTCAAATTTGATAATAGGGTCACTAATGGAAGTGGCATTGGAGAATGATGAATCACAGTTGAGCAGCGTAGGATATCGAGGGAGAGAACAAAGATGGCAAAAGAAACTCAATGTGTGAATGGAAAGGGAATTACTGAGTTTTGAGAGCTAGGAGTAGAAGTGTGCGAGCGGTGACTTTGTGAGGAGCTGTTTGCATGAATCTGGAGCAGACAAGAGAGGGGAAAATTGAACAACTTAAGTAGAAGGAATTGACATAATGGAGGAAGGCAACTGATGGTGGAAGATGAAGCTGAGGATGTGAGAGAAAGAAGCTGTTGAGGACAGAACTCTTACTTCTGAAGCAACTGGAATATGAAAATGAGAAGAAAAGTCTGACCAAGAGATAGCGCTCTCTGCCCTTGATGTACTGTGCAACCAAGAATGTAGAATATAAAGGACCTGAAGCGGTTTAGTTGGTTTTAGAAAGTTTGAGGCGGAAGGTGCACATCTGTTGAAAGGCTCCAGTACCTTCCAATTTGCACCAAAATCATGGAAAGGAATTTCTTTGCCAGTGCAGATTTATAAAAAAGACACGACTGATAGTTATGCTCACAAAAAATAAATAACAGACTTCTAGACATTTCAGTGATGAGGCTGCCTTTCGTAGCGATTTGGCGCAGTTTATTGAGGTCTTGGTAGTCCCTCTTGGACATTCGAACCCTGGTTTGAGGATAGTCTGCCGCTTAATGGTCTAGCTACCTCTAACTTGTTTCTGAAAATCTACTGACCAGATACACACTAAATCGAGCAAAGGCTTTCCTTGAGTCAAGTTCTAGGTTCATGTTTGGTGTAATCCCTTTAATTGTTGCTCTGGGAGTTAAAATGGGAAAAGTCACTGTCTTGACCTTTATTCCCCAGATTTGCACAAAATGTACCGCATCGAATTTACTTCGCTTGAGGTTTAATTTAGTAACGTTTCATACAGTAAAATCAAAAACACGTTTTAATAGAAACTGCCCTAGCTGTAACTGCACAGTCGCTATTACCGATCATGATATTGATATATATTTATATGCATGTATATATGTAGTATATACACGTTTTGAATATGTATGTGAACGTCTGTTTAGTTTTTTCTATATAACCATTATCTGTGAAACCCTTGTTATGTATTCATTCAAATCGGTGCATATTGATTTCACCAAATGTAAATTCGTAAAAGAAACATAACTACTAAACCAAATTCCCCTTGGGATCGAGTTTTGTTTTTGCTCCTTACGGGGAGCGGATTATTAACCATCTAGGTGACCAGTAAGATTGTACCTTCGAGTATAGCAAGAATAAGAAGGGCGGTGAAAGGGGCAGAGTACAGGCAGATAGATGTTAGAGAGATCAAGCAATCAGTTGAGAAGGAAAGCATAAAATGAAAGTGCTCAGATTGAAGAGGGGAAGTGTAATTAAAAAACGTTAAACACAATGCAAATGCAATAAAATTGGAAAAGGAGAATCACTTGGAGACGATGGACATGTGCAAAACAAGGAGAAAGTGAAGCAGGGGCAGGTTAGAGTCACTGACTTCAAAATGGACCCGGGCTTAGTTGGGCCTTTTCCCCTTCATATCAAAGGGTACAGCTAATGGCATTTGCTCAGAAAGAGCAGCGAGTCAGGAGGCTTGCCAGTATTTTAGATCCGTCAGGAAGTTTAATGACCGAGTACTCTAAAATGGTCTCACATTTGAGTGGAGCTGGTGATAAATAACTAGACTTTCTGAAAGCATAAGAATCCAAAACACAGTAAAAGGCTTCCAAGTCATGTTTGAACACTATGAAATGACATACATATTCTAAATTGTGGTTTTAACTGCTGGATGTTCAAACGTACAAATAGCTCCACTTAACAGCTGTCACAAGGCTAATCAAAGCGCTGCTATAAGGGCTTCCCCATGGTGAAATCTAACAATTTTCTCCTTCATACTGTCCCCTTTGTTCACCCCTTTCCTCTGGCTCTTCATTTCTCTGGCAAAGATTGACATCCTGCTTTGCTGAGGAAGAGGCGGGTGCAACAGAGAGCTGAGGCAGTGTATAATGCAGAAGAGAAAGGGAGTTGAAAAGAGGCGGCGGTATAGAGAGATGGTTGAGGGAGATAGGTGAGGTGTGATACAGACATAGGCGATTTAGATCTCTGTTAAAGTATGTAAGAGAGGTGAGGTGAAGTAGCCAGTGAAGTGAGATGGATGTAGGCAGAGAAGGTGCAGGGAGGAAGCTTAATTAAAAAGAGGTGAGGAGAGAGCGGATTTAGATGGAAAAAGGTGACCTAGAGAGAGAGCGAGAGAGATGGGTGTGGATCTACAAAGTTAGGAAAGTGAGCTGAGGTATATCAAGGAAGCTAAGGGAGTAAGGAAGCGAAGATAAATGGAGATGTGAGGTAGAGTGATAGGTGAGCTAGAGAGAATGAGGTATAGAGAAAATGTGAGGCAAGAACGTAGCTCAAGAGATCATGGTCCCGAAGTTTGTTCAAATGTTTAGAAAGACCTTTATCAGGAGTTCAAGAGGCGCATTTCCTAACCGTCTCTGTTGACACACCCTCTGCCATGTGCTCTTGTAAATTGCAGCCAGTCGACCCCCTGAATTGGGCTTGGACAATGAACGTTAGTTTACCATTATTGTTTGGGGTGAACAAGTAGCTCAACCATGAAAGAACTCTTCAGTCCACCATGAAGTAAACATAGCCTGCCTTTTTATCTTTTATAAAGTTAGACTGTAAATATTCCCTGCATGCAGGAGGACCTTCTCACTATTTACAAATTAACCCTGATTATCCTTAATGATTTAACATTTGAGTTTGAAAACAAAGGAGGCTTCGATAATCCTCAGTTGCTTTTTTACTTACTTTGTCTCGCCTGCCTTGACCAATAGTGAACTTTGAAAGTGGTTCGGGAACATTACTCAAATTGTTCTCACCGAGCGCAGGAAGCCTGCTCGTCTCAAGAGTGTTTGTGGGGTTCTGCCAACCAAGAAACATTTGCAAACCCTGCATTTTCCAGCACTGATTTTGAAATATATTTGTCAAAATCCATGTTATATAAATACCACTCTATAACTTCTACAAAATGTTAATATTCTCTAATCTTTCACAGTATCTTTTATTCCTTCGCATCAGCAGCAAATCCTTCATCCCATCAGAAAACTGGCCAAAAAACCTAAGTGCACAGAGGCAGATGTTTGTGCCTCGGGATAAGCCTTTCCTGGCGGATCCAGGTGACCCACCTGAAAAAAATGCTATGAATCATATTCCAAAGTAATTAACACCCTCCGTTTTAAATACTTTGGCGGAAGATATATTGTCAAACATTTTTGTTGAACTACTTCATAGCTGTTAGAAATGGGAAATGGGATTTTTGGTAGGCTAGGGCATGTGCCAAAGCCAGGCAGAAACTACCAATCTAGTCAGGTTAAGGGAGTTACACTCCTAAAATAACCCCTGCTCACCTCCTTGGTAGCCTGGCACGAGCAGTCAGGCTTATCTTATCTTAGAAGTAGTGTGTAAAGCATTTGCACATAACTAACAGTAATACAAGGTAAGCACTACAAAGGACCCCACACCAGTTTAGAAAAATATCCAATATTTCTATATACTTAAGACAAGACCAAAAACGATAAAAATCCACATTACAGTATTTCAAAATCTTCAGTTATCAAAATAGGCTTGAAAAACAGTTCCTTGATGTCGATAGCTCCATCCGGTGCTATCACGGCGTACTGAGCAAACAAATCCAAACAGTTCTGGCTGACCGCGGCGTCGCTGGCCGGTTACGGTGTCGGAAATACCCACAAACAGTACCTTTTAGAAATGCAGGGCATCGGCGACCTCTTGTTGAGCTCCTGAAAGCATGGCATCCGCAGGCGTCAGTTCCAGGAGGTTGTGGCAGGAGTCATCTGGCTTTTGAAGTCTCACGCGTTGCAGATCAAAAACTCCTCTCTGTTGGAGTCAGGTGCGCTGGTGTCTGCAAGAATCGGGGCGAAGTGCAGCGCTGCAGTGTATGGTGCCCTCAGGTTGCGGTGCGAGCAGTGGCTCGGTGGCGACGTTGGATGGCATTGTCGGTGAGACCAGGGTCGTGGTGCGAACTGAATGCAGTGCTCGTCGCAGGGCTGGCAGGTTGCGTTGCAAGCAGCGGTGTCATAGTTGCTGAAGCGCTGACGAACTGGAGTCGATGGTGTCTGAGTCGGTAGGCCAAGGCTGCGGTGTGGGAGGAGAGCGGTGCGTTGTGTAACTTTACGAGCGGTGCCCTTGAACCATGGTGCAAGCAGCGGCATCGATTTCGGCGTGGAGCCGCGTTGTCGGAGATACCAAGGCGGCGTCGTGAAGCGAGGCTGTGTGGAGTGCGGGGCTCATCGGTTGTCGTGTGAGCAGCGGTCGGGGGCGGCATCTGCAAGCGTCGTCGGTGAGACTAGGGTGCGGCGTTGCGACGGTGCACTCTGTGGTGCCTTAAGGACACGTAGTCAGCAGCAGCGTCGTAGACGGCGTTGAGTTGCTTTATCTTATGTTGCAGCACAAAACACACAGTCCCCAGTGCTGAGGGCAGAAGAGCTTGAAGTCTTTACCGTTCCTGAGACTTCTTGAACAGGGGGCAAGCTCTACTTCAAGCCCTTGGAGAAACTCACAAAAGTAGATTGCAGAAAGTTCAGTCCAGTCCTTCACTGCCCAAGACAGAAGCTGCCACTCTGGGCCAAGACAGCAAAGCACACAGCAGTGTGGTAGTTCCTCCTCACAGCTTCTTCGGCTCTTCTTCTTGGCAGTCTTCTTGGTCCAAAAGCGTTTTAAAGTTCAGGGGTCTGTGCCCCAATATTGATATCCCCAAATCATTTGATCTCTTAGGCAGAGAGTGTCTGTGCCTAGCCAGAACCAGTTCTGCCTTCTCTGGTGTGACTTCCTGGCAGGAGGTGGAGACGGCATGGTCAGACCAGGCCCTTTGAGGTGCAAGGAAATCTCCTACCCCTTCCCCAATTGTAGCCCAGGTCTAATCAGCCCTTTCCTGACCCACTTAGACTATCTGAAGCCACTCCTGCTCCCATCCTTCTGTCATCCAAAACCCAGACAGGCAATCAACATTCCAGTAGAGGCACACAGGATGACTGACCAAGAAAATACCTACTTTCTAAAGTGGTATTTTCAAGCACAGAATGTAAAAATCACCTTCACTAAAAGATGCATCTTTAGATTCTGAGTTCGGGCATACTAAACTTTATTTTCCTACCTAATTCCCCAGACCAGTTATGTTTATATAAGATTTTTAAACAAACTCGCATTCTGTCCTATGGGGAACAGGTAGCCTTGCAATAGCGAAAAACTAGATTGGTTGTAATTCGCTCTCAGGACATACCACACACACACCAGGGCATGTTCTACCTTTCACATACACAGCACCCAGTCCACAGGGGTACCTTGGGTCTACCATAGGGGTGGCTGACATGTAAGAAAAGAGAAGGTGAGGGACTGGTAAGTGTGTGAACTAGCCAAGTCGACATGGCAGTTGCAAACTGCGTGCCGACTCTGCAGTGGCGGGTCTGAGTTACCTTTTCAAAGCTACTCGGGTGGGTGGCACAATCTGTGCTGCAGGCCCACGAGTAGCATTTTGATTCACAGGTCCTGGCACACTCAGTGCACTTACCTAGGGACTAACAAGTAAATCAAATATCCAATCACGGAAACACCAGTCCATAACACAATTTACCACTGGAGCACTTGCACCTGCAGAAACACTACGCTCACAAAAAACGGGAGGTCAGAAAGCAAAAACTCAGGGGAAAAACGCCAAAAGATGCCGAGCCTAACAATAGCCTAGCACACTGTGTGTGCCTAAAAATAAAAAGCGTTTAGAATGGCTGCTGCCAGTGCTGGTGACGTATGACACTGTACTTTCAATTTACACCTGCGTGGAGCACAAAAATGACAAGTTGCCTCCAATAATATCAGGTACTGTCCTATACCAGCCTGCCATGGTTCATGCTCAGACATTCTATGACTCTTCTCCAGTATGCCCCTATAGCTTCCAGCCTACCTGCTTGGTTAATGTTTATCTGTAGGTTGCTTATTATAATCCATTTGTCATTGCGTTGAATTATGTATCGGTGGGCGGATTTCCGCGGAGTTGCATAAAAACACAGAGAATCCTTAGAGTTCCCCTAATGGGAGGGAAATAGGAGTGTTTCTCTGCTCTCTTTCTGTAATTTAGTGCCGGTACCAGAGGGCACAGCTACTTGAGTTGGTTTTGCGGCCGCTCAAGTCCTTTTTCTACTCGAGTGGCAGCCTTCTGACCGCAAGCACTCATGACTGCCCACGTTAGAAAAATCTTACCAGATATCCTCCTAGCACCTAGCTAGCCAACTTACTGTTACGGAGCCTTGCATGTGAAAAAATTGCGCCAATCAGCGAATGGCGGGATTTGGGCAGAACTCTGTGTTACAAGAATAACGCAGAGCTACCAAAGTCTGCCAGTTCCACAGGCAGAACAGATTATTCTGCTCTCCCCTAGAATTATGTTTTGTTATACCCCATTGCAAAGCCAATTAAAGGCCTTTCTAACAGTTAATATTTTACAAATGTGCTAGTGTCATTAATATTTATAAGCCAATTCTTTTTTCGTGTAATGGCACTTTTTTCCTAACATTGCAACTCGCAGTGATGAAAAGAGGCATCTCTGTATTTCTAAGGCCGGACTGCACCAACTAATTATTGTTGGAGCAGGAGGCATCTGCTTATAACATTTGGTGTGAGCCAATATTCCAGATTGACAATTCTCCATTGACACACTGTGTGATAGTTGCCAGATCTTGATCTTCCAGCTCTGTGTGTGTTAACTGAGGAGCCTCCCATAAGCCTTCCTCTTTAACTGCACCGGTCTTTTTAACTCCACTGATGTGATGTGATAGAACTACTGACATAATATCTGGGTGTTAGAAATATTGAAGCATTGTTGATTTTGACTTCTTGATTGGGAATTTAAGTTGGGGGGAAAATATTGCATCCAGCGGTCATTTTGGGCTTGCCATCAAACCGAGTGGTTAGCACTCTAGCGTTTTCTGGCACTGGTCATCTGCTCCCGGCCTGCTTAATTAAGCACGACCGTGGCTTGGGCTCACGAGCTCTCTTTGAGGTAACTGGGCCTCACCAGAGCCTGCCTTTTTAACTGTGCTGCTCTTTTTAAATCCACTGATGTGGTGTGATAGAATCACCACAATAACACCTGTGTGTTAGAAATTGTGAAACTTTGTTGAATTTGACTACTTGATTGGGAATTTAAGTTGGGGGAAAATATAGCATCCAGCGGCCATTGTGGGCTTGTCATTCAAACAGCAGTTAGCACTCTAGCATTTGCTAGCACTGGTGACCTGCTTACTTAAGCACGGCTCTGGCGCCGACATGCCGCTGGTGCGCCAAAGACAAGCCTGCTTGTGCCGGTCCGCACCTGAACGGGGCCAGGTATGTTGCTCCACTGTCTGCAGGTAGGCTAACTTACTCAGCCCCGCAACTGCTCGCCTTCCACTCTCCTACCCCAGGAGCCTGCTGCTCATCCGTAGACCTAGCCTCATCAAGGAGAAAATGCCCACACTGCACTTTATGACCACCCACCCACCACTTGAGCTCAGAGCCCCAAGCGACAGGCAGCTCGGGCATCCCAAGGACTATGTCAGGCATTAATCCAGCTCTAATAGCGTCAGGCATGATTCTTCAATCTAAATTGCCGCTCGTTGGTTAAACACCAACTGGACATCTTTAGTTTTTTTAATTAATCACAGTCCCAATGCTATCTTACTAACTGAAACGTGGCTTAACGACTCATAGGTGCCAGACATTGTCATGGCACTACCTTCCGATTATTGGATTCTCCGAGTTGATCGCTTTGATCACATTGTCATGGTACTACCCTCCGATTATTGGACTCTCCGAGTTGATCGCTCGGACAAAAAAGGAGTTGGCATTGCGATTATCTTTAAAGAACAATTTGCGTGCAAAATAGACAAACTTATAATCTGTAACTGTGAAGCCCTACTCTCCTCGCTGTCCCTAGCTAAGAACTTCACCATGTCATCAGCCCTAATCTGTCACCCATCTGGTTTTGAAGGTAACTGGAGAGCCAGTGTTACCGAAATCCTTTCCCCTTTCATCCTCCAATACGCCAATTTCACCAATTTTTAGATGATCTTAATATCCACTTTGAGAATACGGCCTGCAGAATTGCTTACTCTCTAATAGAGGACTTTATGGCCTTGGACATCCAGCTCATCAATAACTCTCCCACCCATGAAGTTAGACAAATGCTGGATCCTATATTTAACTAATCTGAGAACCATGCAGTTGGACCCCTCTACACCTTTTTTGTTGTCTGATCATTTTGCTGTTTTCTTTCCCTCTCCATAGACTCAGGGTCTCGGATTCGCGAGAGTCAGTCAGTCTCCAATGGTAACAGTTGAGCAAAACTCAACGTCCCTACTCCTAACTCTATTTTAGAATCTAACTGTGCTTTGCTGAGCAAGTCAGTGGAATTGGACACACACATCATAGACTCATGGCCCAGATGCCTTAATTTCCATCTCAAACAGGAAGCACCACAGAATCCTCCCCCCCCATCGTAGAACGACTCCCTGTATGAAAATAAAGTTATGCAAATGCTGGAAAGCGCATGGTGCAAAACATAAAGCAAAGAGGATTAACAAAAGTGTTAGTCGGCTTTCAACAACTATAAAAAAAGTTGTGCTGTCAGAGCATCTTTTTACTCAGATAAAATAACATTGATCCAAAACACTCTGTTAGGTAGTTCAAATACTTTCTGATCCCGCTAATATTGTGCCTGTTAACCCCCCCCCCCCCACACACACACACACAAATTCAGTGTGATGAGTTAGCTGAATTATTCTTTAAAGAAATTACCTTTTATCCAGCCCGCTTTCTCCGACACATTTGAGGCAAGCACTTATGTAGCTCATTCCAGTGTGCCCAGGGCCTTGTGTTGGTTTCCCTATAGATATGCCTTCCTTCACGTCACGTCTTGCGTCCATCAAATCGGGCTCTCCGCTGGACTCTTGTCCCCCTTCAGTGCTTGGCAAACGTACCTGTCCTGCCTTAGAGCAATTTACCCAAGTTCTGAATGCATCTTTGGCATGGGGCTTTGTTGCTAAACCCTGGAAACTTGCACTGGTCACGCCATTGCTGAAAAAGCCTAATCTTGACCCCTTTACTTGGTCAAACTTTAAACCTGTCTCTTTTGCCACATCTGGCCAATGTGTTAGAAAAACAGACAAATCAGCAACTTACGTCATACACGGAACCTAAAGGTCTAATTCACCCTTAACAATCAGGCTCTTGAGTTGGCACAGCTCTGAAGCTGCCCTCCTTAGTTTTACTAAATACCTGAGGCATCAGTTCGCTGCTGGTGTTGCTACCGCAATGATCCTGTTAAATCTCAGTGTGTTATTTGACACGGTAAATCACACCACGCTCCTACTAAGATTGGGGGAAATGGGAGTACAGGGCTCAGCCAATATATCTAAAAAGCTTCACTCTCTAGGTTCAGGTGGTGGGGGGTCTCCTAGGCCCACTTCTCTTTAATCTGTATGTTAGGCCATTAGCAGAGATAGTTGAAAATTGTGGTCTCACACTTTTTTTCATACGCAGAGGACACCCAAATTGTGGCATCCTGGTCTTCTCAGGACAATCAAAGTGCAGCAGCTCTAAACACTTGTCTATCTCAAGTCTAATCATCTATGAATGCTAACTCTCTAAACCTAAATGGGGACAAGACGGAGGTCTTGCTGGTGGGCAATCTCCCCAACCTCTGGGAACCTCATTTGTGGCCCACGACCATGGGCAATACTCCCACTCCAGTACTGGTAGTGAAAAACTTAGGAGTCTGTCTTGATGACAAGCTTACCATGAGCCATCAGATCTACAAGGTGAGGGCCACTTGTTTTGGCATCCTTAGATGGCTCAGGAAAATCCTTGTCTGTCTCCTAACCTCAGCCCAAAGAACTGTAGTCTACGACCTGGTCATCTCTAGACTGGAATATGGTAATATCCTCTACCTCGGCGTTTCGAAAGCTCTTTTCAAATGCCTCCAGATTGTACAAAACGCTGCTTCACGACTTCTGCTCCGCCTCCCTAGATTCACTCCTACAGCCAGTATGCTTCTTGATCTTCACTGGTTGCCAGTTGAACAGTGTGTTCAATGAAAAGCTTTATGTTACCTGCATAAATGCCTATCCAACACTCGGCCCTTGTACCTTAGAGCTTTGGTGTCCTTGTATTCACCCACATGCTCGTTGCGCTCAAGCCATCTTTGACTTGCCTGTGATTTCCAGAGTCAGAAAATCCCACCAAGGAAGGCTGTGTGTTCTCTCACCTGTGCCCTAAGCTCTGGAACGCTCAGCACTGACGCCGAGAGTGCGACGCTCGCTTTCAGCGTGGCTCAATGGATAGAGCGGCAGACCCTGATGCAGAGGTCTGGCCCGGGACCAGGGTTCAATGCCCGCCTCGGCGGCTCTTGGACTCAATCTCCCTGGACCTGATCATTCTCGCCTCAGTGCCTAGTCTAATCATGGGTCCCACTCTGTGACTCTGGGCAATAGCTTGCTTAATCTCCACAACGGCCCCAGCAGCGCTTGGATGCCTGGCTTCACCTTGGGGTGCCCAGGAGTGGACATCTCACAGGAAAGCCAGGAAGGGTTCCACAGCGGTATAAATACAGCGCTACGAGACCACTGGGTAGAAGGCGCTATATAAATACAAACACATTTACATTTCGCACGTTGCGTAAAGCCTGACTGCACCAACCTCTTACACTTTACTTAAACTTCATAACCTTTAAACAGTATTCTGTTCCAACTTCCGACCCATGTTTTCGGGATGACCCTAGCGCTGGGAAACCCTTTTTAGGTAGACAAGCACTTTATAAATCATTTAAAATAATTATTATAATAATGATAATAATCTTCCACCACTACTACAATGCCAGGTGGGAGCTCCATCAAGTATAAATAGTAAATTAATCCATTGCCGCCTTCTACAGCCAAATGCGATGGCGACAATAAATGGCCAGTGTTTTATATAGTGTCTATACTCACTATCTTGTTTCAAAGCACTACGAATATTGGCAGGTAAGAAGACTGAGACTAAAGTCTAAACTGAATAATTTATTCAGGATCAGGGCATCAAAAAAATAAAGTGATGGATTCAATTCTTGGATTAATCTCCGCCCCTGGCAGTTCGGACTGGACTCTTCCCTTGGGAGCAGGTTGAAGACTGATTTGTATAAAGCTGGAAACAAACTGAGGTGGCTGAGTATGCAAAATAATGACGTTGTGAGAAGCAGCCGTGAGTTATTTCCAGTGCTGGGATTAATGTAAGCATTCCATCCATCACTTTTTGTATACTCCAGTCCTTCAGGGTAGGTGCAAGTGGAGAAGGGATAAGAACCAGATCTCCTGCTTCCACATCCTGTAGTTTTGAAGCTGTGAAACATCTTGCCCACCCATAGCAACAAATAAATATATTACAAAAATAACAGGGGAGAGATTTTTACTGTTTTTTCCAGACACGGACACTGACTGTAAACCTGCTGGTTAGCTTCAGGCAGTAAGAATTTCTAAAATAATTGACTTCGTAGAACATTAGTGCTTTTTTTCTTTTCTTTTTAAACTCCTACATGATTTTCCATTGCTGAGATCATGATGGCATAATTACCAGACGCCCAAACCGGCTACCCAATCAGATTGCCAGCACACCTAAATAATCTGTTTCATTGCAGAATAAGAAAAGGCAAGAAAGGGGGTCTGAAAGTAGGACCCATCCTAAAGTTAAGCTTAATTAGCACATGCCCTGAAAGCCCTCTGCGGATTCCCACTATAGTTGAGGATAAAATGAGATTTATATACATCATCTGCAAAGTCTAGTGGCTCCAAGGTTTGGGCTCCTAATACATCTAACAAGACTTTGGTCATCCAGCTCGCAGCTCACAATCCTTCAGATGCCACAAAAATAAGGCGGTAGCTCATTGGCCGCTCTGGTTCACCGACTGTGGCCTTCTTTGAGCTCGCGCTGAGAGTAGCCTCATCTAAAATGGTGACTGATAAATAACAAAGATGGGTGTTTATCTCCTAATTATTGGAGTCTTAACTACTGTCATTTCATCTTGTGGTTCTAACCCTCTCAACCAAGTATAGAAGCGTCCTGGCTTTCTGGTGACTTATGGTGTTTTATAAGATCTCGCACATACATTAAGATATGGCTGCGGCTAAAAATGTGCCAAAAATATTCCCCAATAAGTGAACATGTCATTGTTAACATTCTCTGCTCCTCGGGTTTCAGACAAGGCCTTTGTGAGGCCCGTTTGCTTTCTCATGACCTTCTATTTCAAGGTCCGCAATCCATCTAGTCTCAGAGCATCCCTGTAGACCAGAAAGGCAGGCCTAGTGCCACCTTCGGTTGGACAGTCCATCATTTATCTTGGTTCTTGCAATTCTACAAATAGCCATTGCTGCCTTTCTGTGGCATGTGTGGCCATTGTGCATGCAGTGACGACTGCAACGGATTTGATTCAGAGCCAGGGGATTGCTGGGTGCGCACTGCGCATGTCGGGCTGGCCGTAACAATAGAGCCGGCCAACCCAACATGCGCACTGCAGGAGCAGCTGTAATCCTGCAATTGCAGGATTCAGCAGCGCCCCCTGCCCTTGTCTGTGGCGTTTAAGTAAAATGGCATTGACATTGCATTTCACTTACTCATGTGTGCCTGCTGTGCTCACAGCAGGCGGGCAACGCTTCTGCCCCTTTGTGCGTGCGGGGTAAGAAATAAGCATGGGCGGAAAATCCGTTCCGCTCGCGGATTTTGCGGATTTTCGGGAAATTCGCAATCCGCGAGATTCGCGAATCTCCCGCAAAATCCGCGAGCAGCGGATTTTGCTCGCACTGCTCGCACTGTTCGCGTGAGTTCGCGCCCCGCGAATAAGTGCAAAATTGCAGAAATACGCTCTTAGCAAAACTGAAAGTAACGACTTACCAGGTTCAAAAGTTCAGGCTCATCATTAGTAGCCATTTCCTGTAGTGCTTCCTGAGGGGCCCCTCCAGAGTTCAGTTGCCAGTTGAAACTATTATGTGACCCTGCTCTGAACCTCAGAATAGTTACACATATGCCACAAAGGTCCTGAATTACAGCTAAGGGAGACAAGCAGGAGCCAGGCTGGAAGTTAAAATCCATTAATCAGCCCCTAATTCATTATTGTCAGTTGGGGCAGGGCAGGTGTTGTAACTAATTTTGCAGCAATGAAAGCACTTAGCAAGTGCAAAAGATCACTAATCAGGGCGCACTAAGGAAGCAGGTGCCAGCTAAAAAAATATTCTGTGACACATTAATCAGCCCCAAATTAATTCAGGTCACTTGAGGCAGGGAAGGTGTGCTTTGCTTTGCCGAAAATAATGTACACTGGACAACCAGAGGGTGTGGTGATGAAACAGAGGGTGGCATGGGTGGGCCAGAGGGTGGCATGAGTAGTCAGAGAGTGGCAGTGGTGACAGAGAGTGGCAGTGATGAAGAAGAGTGTCCCAAACAGGCTGGACACGTAGAAACAACAAGTTCGCAAAACTTGCGACCCGACAGGTAAGTTCGCAAATTGCAAAATTGTAAAAACCCTCGCGAACTGGCAGAAACACGGGCGAACACAAAAAAAAATCTGCAAATTCGCGGGAATTCGCGGATTTTGCAGATTGCGAATCCGCAAAATTCGCGAACGCGAGATCCGCAAAATTCGCCCATGCTTAGTAAGAAAGTGCTTTTTGAATTTTTACATGTTGAGGTAGAGCACTTGCCAAAGATAGTGCTGCAGATTTAATTTGAATTCAGTCAGTCAAAAATAACTTTATTTATAATGAGAATTCTCTCTCCTGCCTTGTGTTTGCGGATGATTGAAATGACTCAGATCGACTGGTCTCAATCATTAAGATGTCTTTCTGCCGGGTTCTTGTGTTTGCGTCTATAGACGGTTCTTAGCTTCTCCCATCAAGTTGCTTTCTACTCCTTATAAATGTATGTTGTTCTTCAGTGCTCTCTCCTTGCGTTCTTTTTATGCACCTCTGGCTCTGGAAATAATATCTTGTTAATGCTCCAGCCTCTCTCTTATGCACCTTTGTCACTTACCTCCTTTATAGCACATGGGCAAAAAAAAAATGAAACCTGTGATGCGTTAAGCAGCTTAAATGAGCAGTTCCTTCACAATCGTAGAGCCAGATAAATGCAGCGCCTCTTGCGTCCTAATTGTGATGGGATCGGCCGCAGAGCCCAGCTCCCGGATCAATTCATGATAATTCTATGGCCCTATTTATTTGCGTGCGTTGTCAAGGCAGCCATGGCAGGCGATCAACCCCTTCATAGAAACAATAAAGCCAGAGTGAAACCGAAGCATCCGCGCGGGGTCGACGGTCGTCTAGCGTTACTGCCGTAGCCACCAGCCTGACCCGGGCTCCCGGAGCTCTGAGACCGCCGGCCTGGGATCCAGGCCTCTCTCCCCCCCTCAGCCGCACTCCGCTGAGCGAGGGAGCCTCCTTCTCCTCTATAATGGAGCTGCTGCCGGATAAATATTTAAAGCTTCGGCATCCGAGTGCCCTGCGATCGCCTTTAGAGGGCTCCCTCTGCAGAGGCCCAATAGTGCTGGCGTTTTCACAAGGGAGGGTTGGGATTACTTGATGCTGGATCTGAGAAACAAACACTCGAAAGCCCTCAGGATGGGCAGAGTCGTGAGGATGGAGTATTGGAAAGCAGAGTCGATAACACTAAACCCATCTATTTTTTATTCTCGTGGTTTTGCAGAGCGCGAACATGGAGTCGGTGTGTTGCAATGTTTTGCAGTAGAAACGAGTTATTTGTTTGAATGTGACAGTAGGAGTGCGCGCGTAATTTGCTTTTGCGTAATAACGCAGAATTACTCGTCAAGTCAAGAGATTTATATAGCGCGCTACATACCCATAGGGTCTCAAGGCGCTAGAGGAAGGGTGGGGAAATTACTTCTCAAATATCCAAGTTTTAAGTTGTTTTCTGAATGCTAGGTGGTTCTGAGTAAGGCGAAGGTGAGTGGGAAGTGAGTTCTAAGAGTACTAAGAAATTACGCCGAATGCAAATCTGTCGATTAATGCTATATTTGTGAGAAATGCTTCATTGTGTCAATTTTTGGCTCTGCTGCATTTAAATAAGCAACGCAAACAGCTGTTGCTCACGTTGTTGTTCCTACGTGTTTGCGGCAAATTTTGACCTCCTATTGCGCCATTCGCTGTACATTTTTGTCCGTGGTTACGCGAAGTGATGTTAATGGTTTAAGTTCAGGAAGTTAGCGTAATGCAAAAGTCAGAAAATTAAGCCAGCTTAATTTAAATTTCTCCCAGTCCTAATAGCAAGTCAACATAACAGCAG
The DNA here is from genome assembly GCF_964263255.1 of Lissotriton vulgaris. Classification (NCBI taxonomy): domain Eukaryota; kingdom Metazoa; phylum Chordata; class Amphibia; order Caudata; family Salamandridae; genus Lissotriton; species Lissotriton vulgaris. Next base: position 120,380,974 of record NC_141698.1, read on the forward strand.
CAGGAGGCTCAATGAATTGTGGGTAAAGCAGATACCCACCATTCGAAAAGTACAAGCATGTCGCTTAAAAAAGAATAAATCGCCGGTATAAACGTGATTCACTGTGTTAAATCAATATAGTGATCTTTTTCACGGTAGGAAGGTAAGCACCAGGAGAATAAATCATAAAATGGATAGATAGAAAAGCCGGAGCTTTGATGAGTAACTACATTGTTCATGAGGGAGTGTGGAATAAAGAGATAGGGGCACATGCATCATAGCTTTGTGCGATTGCAAACGGTGCGATTCGCAAAAAAACGTCAGTTTGCAATCGCAAAATTAGCTTTTGCGATGCATGAAACAACTTGCCACTCGCAATTTAAGAAATCACAATTTTTTGCGATTGCATTTAAGGAATCGCACTGCAAGATGCCTTTCAAAATAGTGATTTCGCTACTTTGGCCCGCTATTTACCGCAAAATTATACCAGATGGTAAAAAGCGAAAACTTTGAAAATGCACTAAAGTGCATTTTTTAAAGTTGTAGATTACACACACACATGCCCTTGGGACATGTGTGTGCGCAACATATGTGCACGGATCAATTTCAGGGGTGCAACATGGTGTTCTTTTGAAATCCTTGAAATTGCATGCGCAATTTGCGAGTACCTATTGATACTCGCAAATTGCGCATGCAATTTTCTATTCATTCCTATAGGAAGCCATTCCTTATTTGGACTCGCAATTTGCGAGTCGCAAATAAGGAATATATAGGAATCACTATTTTTATATTGATTCCTACATGCATAGGAATTTGCGAGTCCTTAATTGCGATTCCTTAATAATCACAATTAATGACTCGCAAAATCCCACCTTGATACATGTGCCGGATAGAGAGGAGGTACCAGGACAGAAGTGGAAAAGAAAGTGGGGGAGCCTCAAACATGTCATATCAAATGTTCAGGGTGAAAGTTATAGAGATTGTTGAGAGACGAGAAGAGTGTATTGCAAGCAGTCTCTATAGGAGGAGAATTCAGGGGCACTGTGCAGAGAATTTGGGCCCAGAGGGAGTTGAATGAGTTAACAAGAGACTAGTAAGGACTGATTCGAAGTGGTACAGGAAGAGTTGGTTAACTGGTCTTCCACTACGCATACGTTTTAGTTTTACGAAGTCTGCCGCTTCGGAATTGGTAAGGAGATATTTTGACTTATTTTATTGGTCACAAACATACAGCAGTTCAAAATTGCTTTGGCGATCAAGACATCATGTCTGGTCTATGTATTCAACAATTCTCAGTGTGTGATAAACTGGTATAATAGAGCTGAGGTGTGTAATGCACGTGCTGCAGAGATCCATGCGTAATTTCAAGTCACAAGTTTCGCCCACAATAACATTGGTTTAAGACTTTTCCAAAGCATTGAGACTGAACTGCAGGCCATGGGTTTCTATCCTGTGTAAGATGGCTCAGCGAATGTGCGTAAATTGTTACAGAGACCTTAGTCAATGTAACACACTGTTGACGAGTACCAGTCAAGGGAAGATAGGTATGTGCACACTAAATATAAACTACAAGGCAAATATTTGAGATCATTCAGGTTTTAATTCAATAATTTCTTATTCAGAGGTTCATAAAAAGGGCTCCATTAGATTTTAAAGTGATTAATAATTAAGTCCCACAAATGAGTCAGTTGGAATTTGTACTATATTTACAGTAATTTTCAGTCAAATTACATGCATAATCCGGCGTATGTTCTGTGTACACGGAGATTGAGAAAGAAAACCTCGCTCTCTCTAGGTGCATCTTTTTGCCAATTTGTGAAATGGCTTGCAGAGTTTGTTTGCTCAAGATGGTGGAATTCTGAGTCTGTGGAGAGTGTGGCGCAGTGTCCATCTTTAGGCATCGCCTCACGCTCAGGACACAAGTCGGAGAAAATGAAATGCTGATTGCCCTTCAGTGAGAAATGTGGAGCTGGGCACTGATGTGGGAAAAGGTGTCCAATCCCTGCTACTCATGGTCTAAAAGCTTTTTAATGCTGTTCCACACCCCAGTGGGAAAAAATAACTGGGGCCACCCCTCAGATTTATTCACAATTATTCTATTAAACTGGCAATTTTAAATATGTCTAGATTTATTTAAACATTGCAGTTAAGTTCTGTTACCGTTTTAAAAATACAATCAAAAACATGATTGCTAAACATACTAGTCTGGTATTATGGTTTTACTAACATATAAAGGTACCCTCACTTGTGATTATTAGAAATGGGGGTGGGGGTTTGGGGTTCTGAATTTTGAATTTTTGATATGTGATCCCATTTGCGGGATTCTTAGCGTCTATGGTTTTTCTTCAACACAACTTTATTGAGTAGCAACAAAAGTAAACACAGCGTTCTAATGATGTAGCCGTCCATTCACGTTATATCGAATAAAAGCTACCTACTTCATATGTCGAAACTAAAACGGTTAAGACGGTGAGCAAATAGTGCAAAATGTAAATACATGTCATCTATGTAATATTATTTAGACGTCATTGACCTAGTTAGAGACCTGATCAGTCAATGGTTAGGTCCACAATTTCAATGCCATACTACAATCATGTAGAATGCACATTGCACTAGAACCTGCTTAGTGTTCGATCATCAGTAAAAGTAGAAGTTGTAGTAGTAGATAGTAGTCCCCATCGAGCCACCATCTCTGCCTTTTTTGTAGAGTACGTGATATTGGCCATCAAGCCCTGGAGAGATGTGGATCTTGTGAAAATAATCCACTAATGGGGAAGCAGTCTCTATACAATTAAAAAAAAACGTCGCTAATGTGGTGGACATTCTATTTAGAGTCAGAACCCTGATCCCCCAGCTGTTATGTATTTCAGTGTCATCACAGAAAAGGCACAGTGGTGTTAACCAAGTGTTTTTCACTCCTCCCCTACAAAAGTAGTATCAGTGTGGTGGACAATCTATTTAGAATCAGAGCCCTGATTCCTCAGCTGTTATATATGTCAGTATAACTACAGAAAGGGCACAATGATATTTATCAAGAGATCATCACTACGTACCTACACAAGTAGTACCAAAGATGTGGAGGAAGGCAAATGGCATAACTAAGTGTGAAATCATCTCTAGGATTACAGTGACATCCAGGGAATATCCTCGTTCAGACCCTCTTTGTCTGTCCCTAGTCTGAACACCCACTTCTGTTCTTTTAGGAATAGATATTTGCTGATGTCAACTATGTGGTCAGGAATGAATGGTTATTCTACTACAGTCCATGTGAATTATGTTGACCATGTCCTGTGTCCTAGAAGTGGCTAGTAAGTCTTGTGGCCTGTTTCGTACACCGTATTGTACTTTTGTGTTCTGAAATACGCAGTTTCATCTTCCTTGTCGTCATGCCTATATATCTAAGTTGGCATGGGCAGGTTATCATGTAAATCAATTTTTCACTATTACAATTAGTGAATTTTCCTTGCTGCCATGGACGGCTCATGCCGATACCAATAGTGACTGACTTGCATGTTTGAGGGCAGGCGGCACAAGTGCCGCAAGGATGATGACCCTCGACAGCCGGTAGGTCCCAGAGGGTGCCAACAGCCCGTGGGATCTTACTTTTAGGTCTGGTATGTACGAGTTTGTCTTTCAAATTAGGGCCCCGTTTGAATGCAAAAAGAGGGGGAGGTAAAACCTCCGAACCAGTATTCAGAATCGACCAGTATTTCTTGACAATTTTCGGTATTTGGTTCGACATGGTACTATAAGTATTCATGAAAGTCAACCGTTGGGTATTTTCTTTTGGTGTAGCAGGTTCAAGAAGTGCCTCCCGATTATTGTTTGCTGCACGTTTCAATGATTGACGTACTAGTTTTCTAGGATACTTCCTGGCTTTCAATTGTTTTTCCAATACATGAGCATGTTCTTGAAAAGCTTCTTTGGTCGAGCAATTCCTTTGGATCCGCAAAAATTGACCGTAGGGCAAGTTATTTCTGAGAGCCCTAGGGTGACAACTGTCATAGCACAGTAATGAGTTGCGTGCCATTGTTTTTTTTGTACAACTCAGACACAAGTCCCGTGGGTGTGGCTGATATTAGAATATCCAGGAAGACCAGCTGATGTTGGTTGTATTCCACTGTGAAGCGCAAAAAATCGTTCCTATTGTTCAACCACTGTAGAAACCGGAGAAGATCTTTACATACTACCACGCCAAATGACAAAAATATTGTCAATGTAACGTTTCCATACCCGTAACGAATCACGGTATGGATTGGTCGATGTCAAAATGTGCTCCTGTTCAAAGTGGTGAACATAGAGATTTGCTAAACTTGGAGCAAAAACGCTTCCCATGCTGGTCCCTGATGTCTGCAAATAAATTGTTTCTTCGAAGCGGAAGAAATTCTCTTTCATAGCCAGACAGGCGCAGTTCATAATGAAGTGGACCGGGGTGATGGAATCCAGACTTCTCTCATTCAACAAAGTAGCTATCACCTCCAAGGTGTCATCCTGAGGAATCGAGGTGTATAACGATTCCACATCGAACAACACCAAAAGATCTGTCAAGGTGTCAAATTCGATGTCCGATAAAATACGCAAGATGTCTTTCGTATCTTGTAGCAAAGTAGGCATTTCCTTTACCATCGGACGTATAAAATAGTCTACAACGGTAGACAAAGGTTCTAAAATAGAACCGATCCCTGATATTAAAGGACGTCCAGGAGGAGGTCTCTGCTTCTTATGAACCTTGGGCAGGACGTAAAAGTATGGCATAGTTGGATGGGCGGTACGAAGAAAGCTCGCTTCCTGTGTTGTTATCCACCCTTCAGAGAGAGCCTCTTCTCCCATATGACCAATGATTGTTCCAAGTTTTTCACTAGGATCTTCAGTGAGGGGGCGGTACGATTTCCTTTCTTGCAATTGTCGAAGACACTCGGTCCGGTAGGTGATGGTATCTAGGAGGACAATCGCACCGCCCTTATCTGCTGGTTTTATAGTCAATTGTTCATCAGCCATAAGACTTCGGACGGCATTTTGCTCGATTCTAGGAAGAATAACAAAGGAATGGTTATCTTCTTGACGTAATCTGGAGATATCATTTTCTACTGCCTGTTCGAAGGCCAGAACCTTTGCAGGCAAACCCACTGTGGGAGGATTGAAAGTGGAAGGTTTCTTCAGGCCAGTATTGCGGTCTACTATGTCAGTTACTTCTCTGGTATTTTAAGAGAAGAAGAAGTGAAGTCAGATTTTACGAAAAAATGTTGCCATCTCAATGCGTGTCTGGAATGTATCGCCCTCATGTGTAGCTACAAATCCTAGTTCTCTATTAAGTACTGTCTCTTCATCTTCTGTGAGGATCCTTTTACTAAGATTCAACACGAGGCTGTCCCAGCACTGGGTCTTGGTTGTTCCTGCGGTACCTTCTTGCTGCTCCTCAAGTCCATTGATGGCGGGAGAGGGCTCCAATGAACTTGCCGCCTGCCCCTCGACCTGCCTCGGCCAAAGCCTAAAAAAGGCTGCATATTAAGATCCGATGGAAACTGAGGAGGATCAAAGAGACCAATTTGTTGTGGGAAGACAGGGCCACCATATGGCCAGGGGTTCTGTTGCCAACCCTGGGGAAACTAGTTTTGATTGTTACCTCTCCACCTTTGTTGGTTTGCTCTCCCTCGACTTCTAGTGGATCTGTTACTTCTACTGGAAGACTCTGAGTCACTTGAGATTTCTTCTGAACTGGTTGTCCCATAAATCGACCCTCCTCTCCGTCCATTGCGGTTGTATTCTTGCGGGACATAGGTGTCGCTTGTATAGGGATAAATCTTCTCAGTTGAGAATCTAGCTAGGTCCTTCTTAAATTTCTCTGGTTTGGTAAAGAGAATAGAATCTTTACATTCTTTATTATTCTTATTTGCCTCTTCCTGACTCTTTTTGAAGAGTATACTGGTAATAGTCGTCTATATTTGAGATTCGAGCACTTGGATTTCAACAAGGATTTTGTCGGCCACTCTTTGCAGTTTTAATTATCAGAATTAACCAATCTCTTTTACACCTCCAGGCTACCAATGACCAATTCTTTATCAGTTAAAAAGAGCCTCGGAGCAGTAGTAACTACTAAATCTGTGGGGGCACAATTGCCCCGGAAGTACTCGGCCATAATGACCCCGTGTATTGTACGTGAGTTTTTTTTTTTTTAAACCAGCACTTTGACCCACTCATCCTCATTATTACTCACTGCTACCGGTATGGTGTTAAGTATTCTAGGGTTATCTAGTAGATTCGATTGAACCGCGGTGTCATCAAACGCTAGTCCCCAGTTTGTAGCCATCATGTCACAAAAGAGCAGTTTGTCCGGATAGAAAAGAATCTGAATAAATGCACAGTATAGATTATAAAAACACTGTCTAATTGTAGAGGGTATTGGCCTATCTCTTTTATGAAAGGCACTATGAGTAAAGGACCCGCAGCCTCAGCTGCACAAGAACATCAAAACAAACCACTAGAAGAGGGTCCTAGGGCATCTTTACAGACCTCACATGGACACAGCCCCCAACTGAACACTTAAAAAACACAGGGTGCCCATGGGTCTCTAGTGAGAAGAACCTTAAACCTCAAAATAACAAGAACCAACAGACTAAATGTGATGTAAAAAATACTGAAGGTGTATCTAAAGCAAAAACAGGATATCTCACAGTGCATAAGGCTAAACCTCTGATTTCCAAAATCGACAAATTGCAGGCTGAAGTGAAAAGACTTGGTAGTGTGCAAACTAAATTGACGGAGGAAATAGGCAACCTTAATACTTTATTAACAATGAGAAGTAGTACCGAAGGGATTAACCTAGCGGGAGAAGGGACATCTGGTGTGCTGAGTAGTCCAGCACACGTGCCGGCCCCGATAGTTAATCAACCTGTGATAACAGCAGAAGGGCGTCCGTTAACAGTAAATATGCCACAAGCACAAGCTCACGGCACTGACCCACTACAGTTCATAGAGGAAGCCTCACCCGTTGTATTGGTGTTAGCTAACGTACCCCCTTTGGATGACGGCATTACTGAGTCATCTAGCTCTTTGAGCAGTAAGGCCCTCCATTGGCTCTCAGGTAATATGAGGTTAGCACCCGGAGGGACACAGCAACTGTCGCATGAAATCAAAACAGCTAAACGTGTCCCCTGGATAGGTAATCGCCCCAAAAGATTTAAAGGGGATTGTGTGGTGGTTACATTTGCACACCCCGATACATTACCAAATGTCTTAACACATATTCTTCCGCCTCAGCGCAGAAGAGGTACGGTTGTTCCCCTAACATAAAATTTTTCTACGGGGAACACCATAATGTAACCCTGCCTAAAACGCCAGCACTAGGATGGGACAATAATTTAAACCTTAATATGCATAACCGCTGGGCTTCTCCCCTGGTACCGAGCCTACTATTACATAACAGATTTGATGCCCTGTCTGGTCTTAATAACTGCGATTGACAAGAGGTTAGCCACGAGATGGCCGAAGTGTCCGCAGGAGTAGACTTGTTTCAGCTCCCAAATTCTATAGGTGGCACATTGCCTAAGTCCGTGGGTGCTGTTTGTAACATCGTAAAAGGGGCATCAATATCTTGCCACATTGCTAGCTGGAATATAGCAGGATTAGTGTCCAAACTTGAAGTACTAGGATGGTTAGAATTAATCAGAACATTCGATATTCTTTGTTTGCAAGAGACCTGGTGTTTAAATTTTAAGGGACTTGACGGTTTTGTAGCATATGAGCTACCAGCAGTAGCAACTACTTCAGGGAGGGCCAAAGGTGGTTTGCTGACTCTGATTTCTGTAAAAATGCAAATTAGGGTGAAGGAGCATATCACCGTGGGCAATAACTCCCAATTGTTATGGTTAGTGGATGTGGCAGGCAAAAACATTCTGTTGATAAATATGTATAATAATGTTTTTGATGCTAGTAGATATACTGTTATTTTAGAACTAGACGTCGCAATCAAAAAATTGATGAAAGCTTCCAATACTGTTTTTGAGTATATATATGTTGGAGATTTTAATATTTCTGTTTGCCCACTCTCTAATCAAAAGCTGTGTGGTACATTGAACCGTGTTGGTGAGCCAACCATACATTTCCAACACAATACATATGGAGAAACCCTGAACTCTTTCCTACTGGCCCTCGACATGGAGATTATAGAGATTGAGCAGGATGAGAAGGGTGATAGCCTGCCAACTTTTGTAGGGAGAGGGGCGAACTCTGTAATTGATTTTATTTGCATGTCTTCCGAACTAGCTATTTTTAGTTCTGGTGTCAAGATTTTAGACCACATGATTAGTGACCATAATTGTCTTGTTATTGAAACCCGGTTTTGGGATGCCTGCATAACTCCAGATAGTAGCCCTATCACAAATATTGAAGTACACAGGCCGAACGGATTCAGAATAAGGTGGGCTGGGGATAAGGCTGAAGTAACCTCAAATTGTATTATCTCTGGCTGTTTAAATGACATTAGATCAATTACCGATGAGAATTCAAATATGAAGGCCTGTATTTTTCACTTTACAAGAATCAATGTTTTTATTAGTGATAAGTTTACTAGGGCTGCTAGAAATTCCAAAAACAAAGTAAAGGGTTGGTTTAATAATGCCTGTACTGTGGCATTGAAAACCCTAAAAAAGGCATTAACCATTAAACCTAGAGATAAATCAGCTGTATCTAAGCTTAGATCTGACTATAACTCAGCTCTCAAGCAAAGGAAAGCTGAATTACGTGAGGAAGCTTGGGAGCGTTTTGATCAAGCGGCTGTTTCAAACAACTGTACTCTCTTTTGGGCAGCAGTTAACAGCCCCTTTTTAAAGGATGACAAACTCCCCGTGTTGACCTCAAACGTTGGTAAGGAATCATGGGTCCAGCATTTTTCTGGCATTTTTAATCCTAAAACTGAAATGTTGCCGATAAGTTGCTCCTGGCCAGTACTTAACATAGATATCACCTTACAGGAGGTCCTAAGTAGTATTCAGGCAAGTAAGGGTGGAAAGGCCCAGGGACCCGATGGTGTCCCAGTGGATGTATACAAATTTGCACCTGAGACTTGGGGGCCAGTACTGGTCAAAGTTTTTAATGCTGCTGTTCACTGTACTATTCCTTGTACCTGGTCTGAATCTATAATAGTTCCGATTCATAAAAAAGGGGACCGAGGAAATGTTAAAAATTACCGGCCAATTTCTTTACTGGATTCGTCCGTCAAGATCATGAGCCGTGTACTCCTCGCCCGACTAGAAGAATGGGCAGAGTCTAACCAGATAATGACAGACTGCCAATACGGGTTCAGGAAAGGAAGAGGTTGCATTGAACAATGTTTAAACCTGGAACTCCTGATAGGGAAATACACCCGTGCAAAAAATGGGTCGCTCTACCTCTGTTTTGCCGATTTAAGCAGCGCCTTCGATCTGGTGGATCACGCCATACTATGGACTACTTTGCTAGAAATGGGAGCACCTAGGGAAATTATATATTTCCTGGCCCGCCTGTACGAGAGACTCAGCTCGAGTGTCCGATATGGGCCTTCGGGCGAATGTACAGATAAATTTCGGGTCAGGAGAGGTATTAGACAAGGGTGCGTCCTGGCACCCCTGCTTTTCACTCTTTTTATCAACGAAGTAGACTCGATCCTTAAGAAAGCACCAGCGGACGCCCCTAGAGTAAACACAAGTACCATCCCAGTGTTACTTTATGCGGACGACGCTGTGTTGCTTTCTAGGACCCCCCGGGGTCTACAGCTCTTGATGGACAAATTTGTGGCCTTTATAGAAAAAAGAAAGTTGGTCATTAACAAGAGCAAGACATATGTGATGGAGTGTGGTGCTAGCAATGTTAAAACTAAAAAGCCCTATAGGTATCACATTGATGGCCAGGTGGTGCAATGTGTGGAAAATTTCTGTTACCTGGGGGTTACCTTTTCTAAAAATGGGCGCTGGGATGTTGAGCACAAGGTGGTGCGTGATAAAATGACCAGGAGCGCCAACGGAATATTTGCTTTCGCAAGTAAACTAGGTAGTAGAAGGCCCAAGGTAATGCTTAAGATTTTTGAAGCCAGGTGTCTCTCGGCTGCTCTTTACGGAGCAGGGGTTTGGGGGGTATCCATGGTAGAACCTTTACAGGTTGAAGAGAATATTTTTCTGAAAAAATTACTGTGTCTCCCGACATCCACTTCTAATAGTCTGGTCCACAAAGAATTAGGATTACAACATCTAAATGATCTATTATTGTTGAGACCTTTGATGTTATGGCGCTCGGTCTGGATGAAAGACGAAACCTCATTTAACAGGGCTATTATTGAGGATTGTCTACGTCTAGACTTTTTCCTTAAAATTCCATGGATTAAGTATACAATTGAATCCTTTTCCAGGGTGTTTGGATTAAACGTTATACTAGATCATTGTTCTGCCTCGGATCTCTCTAAAGAGAGTCTGAAGACAATCTTTTTAAATCATTGTGCAGAAAAACGAGATATGGATGATCTCAAACTCACCACCTGTATACGTTATAATCAATTGAACGAATGTGTGGGCCTACATCCCTACCTCCCCCAGGTGACCAAAGGGCAACACCGGTTTGTCCTCACCAGGATGAGGATGGGTACGGCCCACCTATTGGTTGCATTTCCTGAGATTAAGAGGCGCCCTATAGGTCCATGTCGGTGTGACAACTTTTCAGAACAAAGCACAGAGCACTTTCTACTTGTATGTAACCTGTACAGTGAATATCGAAAATTCTTTTTAAAACCTCTATTTATTAAATATGGAGCAAGAACTATTAAAGCGGCAATGAAGTTACTTTTTAATCTACATCACCCTGACATCTGTTTTTATACGGCTAGTTATATACTCAGGGCTATCAGCTCTAGGAAAAGCATGATTTTTTAAAATTCACAATTTTTAAAGTAATTTATTTATTGGAACCGTTTTTTACTATCTGACATATATATGTATCTTACTGTATTTTTAGCAGATTGCGATTGTCAAGTGTATTTTTTGTTTATATGTGCTGTATGTATTGTTATGTACTTTTATGGACATGATTTACATGTTTCCGAATAAAGTTTTTTGACTTGCATAAGGCTACCCATCAGTCGCTATCCGATACCGCCCTTGTCATCATCTGGGCTTCCTCATACCATAAAACTCACATTTACAACCATCAGGACTAGATGTGTATGTCCAATGGCTCGAAATGTAGGAGGTACAGTGAATATAAAGGTATCGAGTGGTGTTTGCTAACTGAATTGCAGTGCATCGAACAATGTGAAAAAGGTGTAGTAGTCACATGTCCATCATAGCTCACTGTGCTTATTAGAAGGATTACAATTTATGAACTGCAAGTAACAAAAAGATCTGTCTTAAAAGCATTAACCCACTTACCCATTTCCATAAAATAAAATCTGTCATCTGCATGTGCTTTGCAGGAGACATATTAATTATCTATGCTACTTTGATTCAAAATGGTCTAGACAAAACCTAGATCTCTCCCTAAAACATGTTAACTTCTAGCCTTACCTTATCATTATTATTATTAGATTTACTGAGCACACAAAGATCTCTGCAGCAGGTGTGTTAACCCTAAAAGATATTTTAAACTGCAGACTTTGTAACCAATTAAGCAGAACACATTTGCCGCCATGTTTCTCCTTGTTGTCAATTTCTTTGTGGCAGAGTTAAAAAAATATATATATATGTATATAGATTGAAGCCCAGATTTTGCATCAGGTTTGTGTCAATTTGTTAGCACAACATTGGGTCAAAATCTCAATTGTAAAACGTAATACGCTCAGATGTGCTCATGATTCACCTGATAAACATGTGTGTGATGTCTTTAGATCTGATATCACTCTGTGACCTCACTTCCTGGGAGGTCATGGGTAGTGATGCCACTTCCTGTGACGCCGAGCGATTCCACGCGCCGTGATGTATGCCCTGCGATATCACGCTCCGAGATGTCCCTTGCATACTGCCTAACTTGGTAGTCCCCCAAATTCTTTTTTAGGACTTGTGCCCTGCTGCCCTCCTGATATGTGGGTGGTGTAGGAGCTAGATTTTTATGTTTTGCAACAAGTATCGCAGTAAGATTTTTGTAATGCCTCATCTTGAGATTTTTTGTGACATTGCTGGCGTTGGGAAGAACCTTAAAGGCAAAGGACTTTTAGTCTTCTCAACTGCACAGCTATGCATGTCAG